>NC_140584.1:1179157182-1179757182 GCF_964204655.1 Triturus cristatus | reverse complement strand
AACTCGACTGCCACCTCCGGACCGTGCTGATCCTGAACACGCTTGATCACGGAGGGCAGTACAGTCATAGATGGCGTGCCAAAGCACTTCGAGTAGACTGCTGCAAGCACTTTATTTACCCCAGTTCTCACAATCAGTTACCTCTGGGACCAAGTCTTTCTGCAAACTAAGGGTAAGGATCCTGTGTTTTTCCACAGGAGTAGAATTCGGAAATACCACTTCCAGCTGGTCAAATTTCTCAGCAAGCCAATAAGGCATATCATCCTTATTCTGGGGGCGCTTGTCCATTACCGAATTAACCATGACGGGACTAATATTAATCCCGGCCGGTCCAGCTGGTTGCGTCGCAACCCCAGGTGCCCCCAACTGGACATCGCAAGAAACATATTGCACTAAAGCCCTATGCACCGCAATCAAGGCGGTGTGGAGTTGATGTAAGTCATACACGGGGCTAGCAAATATCGTGGCTGTGGTGTGAACCCGGCCAAGACTGGCCCAGTGGCCCCTGGAATAGCTAAGGGACCTAAACGAACTGGTGTAACGGTGTGGGGAGGGCGCCATTGAACCAAATACGATGCTGCCAACCAGAAGTAGGAATTTCCTGCATCCTATACGGCGTGTAATTAGCTGGAACTGCCGTAGGAGTGTATGCGTGAAACGTCTTATCGTCCGCATTCACCTCCGGAAAAGTAACCCAAGAGTAAAACAGCTCATAGGGGAACGATGCATCGGCACTCACTACAAGGATAATAAATATTCCATCATCTGGCACCCCAAACTGCGTCAAATGACTCCGAAGAGGTGCGTGACTATGCGCTGCAATAGCGACGTCAATCATAAAGACGCAGAGTAGAAAAAACAATCTATATTTACCCGTAGCACAAAAAGGGTAGTAATTGAAAAAGAAAACCTTTTTAATTGTCAAGCTTGAATGAACCTATAAGTCAACTATATAGGTAGGTTTAAACCGTCACTCCCGTCAACCGGAAACAAGAGTGAGGGTGTTGTGGACAAATATAAGCACTACTAAGGCGTCTCAATCATATGACCAAAACGTTAGGTGCGCCATGTTGCGGGGATTCTGCTCATGCATAGAACTATGCACAGGAAACCAGGACCTCAGTGAATTGTGGTGTACCAAAAACCTCACCTCAGTACCCAGAACCCCTATCCGACTAGCATCAGTGTGTCATTCGTTCTCCATATCATTTCAAAGCTACCAATTATTAGACAACCCAGAACAAGCGACTTAGATTACTCTCAGGAATGGTGGGAATCAGAAACACCTTTTCATTATTATTCTCATATCAGTCCACAACAAGAGTAATCAGAGACACGGAAAAGTTTAAAATGTTTATTTTTAACTACATGCTCTAAGGTGCAGTACTTTGGCTAACATAAGCAGACAAATGATTAGAAATAAAACCATCAGCATTGTTACAATTCCATAGAAAATGAAGGGAGAAATCATATTATAATGATAGTGGAAACAGGTCCTATAATACCTTGTGAACCACCCCCCCCTTCGCTAGTAAGCTAGTTTTATATACTAATAGAAGGTCTCTAGGTTTAAATAGGGAACCCCATACCTCAAAGATCAGCTTAGGTGAATCACATCACAGGATCAGCTCTGCTCTCTGTGTCTGGAAAGGTTTTCTCCAAGTGCCTGAATCATGCATGCAAATGCAATATTAAAGGCACCCGAGTTTCAGATATTTGCAGCTGTGTGTTTGTTGTATCTAGAGCGTGGGCCGATCAACCTGCATTCAACAGCATACATTGTTATTTACATCAGATTGGTCGCACACTGCTACACCTACCAGTCGTGTTCCCCCAATGAAAATGGTCCCTGAAGGTCAGCGTCGGCGGATACACCTATGCTCAAGAGTGCGTGCAAGTATGCGTGGCGTGTGCCATCCCTGGACACGTGTTTCGAGGTAGTTGCCTCTCGTCAGCAGGGAGTAGGAAAATGAGAGTGGGGTTGCTGTGTAAGCTGCTAAAAACATAATCAGGTCTAGTACCTCTCTTAGCGCGCAGGTGCGTAACCATGAGTCCGTCGACTCCACCGGCTCAAGGGAGCCTGAATATAAAGTTACATCAGATTGGTCGCACACTGCTACACCTACCAGTCGTGTTCCCCCAATGAAAATGGTCCCTGAAGGTCAGCGTCGGCGGATACACCTATGCTCAAGAGTGCGTGCAAGTATGCGTGGCGTGTGCCATCCCTGGACACGTGTTTCGAGGTAGTTGCCTCTCGTCAGCAGGGAGTAGGAAAATGAGAGTGGGGTTGCTGTGTAAGCTGCTAAAAACATAATCAGGTCTAGTACCTCTCTTAGCGCGCAGGTGCGTAACCATGAGTCCGTCGACTCCACCGGCTCAAGGGAGCCTGAATATAAAGTTACATCAGATTGGTCGCACACTGCTACACCTACCAGTCGTGTTCCCCCAATGAAAATGGTCCCTGAAGGTCAGCGTCGGCGGATACACCTCTGCTCAAGAGTGCGTGCAAGTATGCGTGGCGTGTGCCATCCCTGGACACGTGTTTTGAGGTAGTTGCCTCTCGTCAGCAGGGAGTAGGAAAATGAGAGTGGGGTTGCTGTGTAAGCTGCTAAAAACATAATCAGGTCTAGTACCTCTCTTAGCGCGCAGGTGCTTAACCATGAGTCCGTCGACTCCACCGGCTCAAGGGAGCCTGAATATAAAGTTACATCAGATTGGTCGCACACTGCTACACCTACCAGTCGTGTTCCCCCAATGAAAATGGTCCCTGAAGGTCAGCGTCGGCGGATACACCTATGCTCAAGAGTGCGTGCAAGTATGCGTGGCGTGTGCCATCCCTGGACACGTGTTTCGAGGTAGTTGCCTCTCGTCAGCAGGGAGTAGGAAAATGAGAGTGGGGTTGCTGTGTAAGCTGCTAAAAACATAATCAGGTCTAGTACCTCTCTTAGCGCGCAGGTGCGTAACCATGAGTCCGTCGACTCCACCGGCTCAAGGGAGCCTGAATATAAAGTTACATCAGATTGGTCGCACACTGCTACACCTACCAGTCGTGTTCCCCAATGAAAATGGTCCCTGAAGGTCAGCGTCGGCGGATACACCTATGCTCAAGAGTGCGTGCAAGTATGCGTGGCGTGTGCCATCCCTGGACACGTGTTTCGAGGTAGTTGCCTCTCGTCAGCAGGGAGTAGGAAAATGAGAGTGGGGTTGCTGTGTAAGCTGCTAAAAACATAATCAGGTCTAGTACCTCTCTTAGCGCGCAGGTGCGTAACCATGAGTCCGTCGACTCCACCGGCTCAAGGGAGCCTGAATATAAAGTTACATCAGATTGGTCGCACACTGCTACACCTACCAGTCGTGTTCCCCCAATGAAAATGGTCCCTGAAGGTCAGCGTCGGCGGATACACCTATGCTCAAGAGTGCGTGCAAGTATGCGTGGCGTGTGCCATCCCTGGACACGTGTTTTGAGGTAGTTGCCTCTCGTCAGCAGGGAGTAGGAAAATGAGAGTGGGGTTGCTGTGTAAGCTGCTAAAAACATAATCAGGTCTAGTACCTCTCTTAGCGCGCAGGTGCGTAACCATGAGTCCGTCGACTCCACCGGCTCAAGGGAGCCTGAATATAAAGTTACATCAGATTGGTCGCACACTGCTACACCTACCAGTCGTGTTCCCCCAATGAAAATGGTCCCTGAAGGTCAGAGTCGGCGGATACACCTATGCTCAAGAGTGTGTGCAAGTATGCGTGGCGTGTGCCATCCCTGGACACGTGTTTCGAGGTAGTTGCCTCTCGTCAGCAGGGAGTAGGAAAATGAGAGTGGGGTTGCTGTGTAAGCTGCTAAAAACATAATCAGGTCTAGTACCTCTCTTAGCGCGCAGGTGCGTAACCATGAGTCCGTCGACTCCACCGGCTCAAGGGAGCCTGAATATAAAGTTACATCAGATTGGTCGCACACTGCTACACCTACCAGTCGTGTTCCCCCAATGAAAATGGTCCCTGAAGGTCAGCGTCGGCGGATACACCTATGCTCAAGAGTGCGTGCAAGTATGCGTGGCGTGTGCCATCCCTGGACACGTGTTTCGAGGTAGTTGCCTCTCGTCAGCAGGGAGTAGGAAAATGAGAGTGGGGTTGCTGTGTAAGCTGCTAAAAACATAATCAGGTCTAGTACCTCTCTTAGCGCGCAGGTGCGTAACCATGAGTCCGTCGACTCCACCGGCTCAAGGGAGCCTGAATATAAAGTTACATCAGATTGGTCGCACACTGCTACACCTACCAGTCGTGTTCCCCCAATGAAAATGGTCCCTGAAGGTCAGCGTCGGCGGATACACCTATGCTCAAGAGTGCGTGCAAGTATGCGTGGCGTGTGCCATCCCTGGACACGTGTTTCGAGGTAGTTGCCTCTCGTCAGCAGGGAGTAGGAAAATGAGAGTGGGGTTGCTGTGTAAGCTGCTAAAAACATAATCAGGTCTAGTACCTCTCTTAGCGCGCAGGTGCGTAACCATGAGTCCGTCGACTCCACCGGCTCAAGGGAGCCTGAATATAAAGTTACATCAGATTGGTCGCACACTGCTACACCTACCAGTCGTGTTCCCCCAATGAAAATGGTCCCTGAAGGTCAGCGTCGGCGGATACACCTATGCTCAAAAGTGCGTGCAAGTATGCGTGGCGTGTGCCATCCCTGGACACGTGTTTCGAGGTAGTTGCCTCTCGTCAGCAGGGAGTAGGAAAATGAGAGTGGGGTTGCTGTGTAAGCTGCTAAAAACATAATCAGGTCTAGTACCTCTCTTAGCGCGCAGGTGCGTAACCATGAGTCCGTCGACTCCACCGGCTCAAGGGAGCCTGAATATAAAGTTACATCAGATTGGTCGCACACTGCTACACCTACCAGTCGTGTTCCCCC
Source organism: Triturus cristatus (assembly GCF_964204655.1). Taxonomy (NCBI): domain Eukaryota; kingdom Metazoa; phylum Chordata; class Amphibia; order Caudata; family Salamandridae; genus Triturus; species Triturus cristatus. The sequence continues at coordinate 1,179,752,288 of NC_140584.1, read as the reverse complement.
AATGAAAATGGTCCCTGAAGGTCAGCGTCGGCGGATACACCTATGCTCAAGAGTGCGTGCAAGTATGCGTGGCGTGTGCCATCCCTGGACACGTGTTTCGAGGTAGTTGCCTCTCGTCAGCAGGGAGTAGGAAAATGAGAGTGGGGTTGCTGTGTAAGCTGCTAAAAACATAATCAGGTCTAGTACCTCTCTTAGCGCGCAGGTGCGTAACCATGAGTCCGTCGACTCCACCGGCTCAAGGGAGCCTGAATATAAAGTTACATCAGATTGGTTGCACACTGCTACACCTACCAGTCGTGTTCCCCCAATGAAAATGGTCCCTGAAGGTCAGCGTCGGCGGATACACCTATGCTCAAGAGTGCGTGCAAGTATGCGTGGCGTGTGCCATCCCTGGACACGTGTTTCGAGGTAGTTGCCTCTCGTCAGCAGGGAGTAGGAAAATGAGAGTGGGGTTGCTGTGTAAGCTGCTAAAAACATAATCAGGTCTAGTACCTCTCTTAGCGCGCAGGTGCGTAACCATGAGTCCGTCGACTCCACCGGCTCAAGGGAGCCTGAATATAAAGTTACATCAGATTGGTCGCACACTGCTACACCTACCAGTCGTGTTCCCCCAATGAAAATGGTCCCTGAAGGTCAGCGTCGGCGGATACACCTATGCTCAAGAGTGCGTGCAAGTATGCGTGGCGTGTGCCATCCCTGGACACGTGTTTCGAGGTAGTTGCCTCTCGTCAGCAGGGAGTAGGAAAATGAGAGTGGGGTTGCTGTGTAAGCTGCTAAAAACATAATCAGGTCTAGTACCTCTCTTAGCGCGCAGGTGCGTAACCATGAGTCCGTCGACTCCACCGGCTCAAGGGAGCCTGAATATAAAGTTACATCAGATTGGTCGCACACTGCTACACCTACCAGTCGTGTTCCCCCAATGAAAATGGTCCCTGAAGGTCAGCGTCGGTGGATACACCTATGCTCAAGAGTGCGTGCAAGTATGCGTGGCGTGTGCCATCCCTGGACACGTGTTTCGAGGTAGTTGCCTCTCGTCAGCAGCATTCAACAGCATACATTGTTATTTGACCTTGACGGCTTCTGCACACAGTGTTCAGACTAAGGTCGCGGTGCACGTCTAGGGGTGTGAACAACAGACCGTTCTCATGTGAAGAAAAAGCAAGCAAGCAGTTTTACTTGTAATAACAGCTACCTGTAGTGTCATGTGCAAAAGCAGCAAAGTGGCAAGATGGAGTTTAACTTCTAAAGCGCTTATGCTAACATAGCAATGTGTGCACATAAAATCCTGTCTCCACTACAGGTCCTTGCCTCTTTGGGCATCTCCTTTCTTATCCAAAATTCTACATATTGAGCAACATGTTTCGCTGGCAGACACTGTGGGGAAAGTGGATGCTGGATATTATTTTGGTCAAACATGAGCTCACCTAACGGATCCATAACTTGATCCAGTAAGGCATCATCATCCTCTTTTTTAAATTTCTTTATTTTAACTTCCTCCTCATCAGAGGATTCAAATCTGATGAACATGAAATTATAATGTCCCCACTGCTTGAAGACTCATCGCAGACAATTGCGCTGCGGTCTCCTTTCTTGGCCTTTATAGCCTGTTCCTTTTACTCTTTACGAGTTTTATCCCCTTTGCCTTTTAACATAAAGGCCCCTTTTTCTTTTCTTTCCTTTTCTTTTGTCAGATGCTTCCTCTTCTGACCGACCTTCACACCACTTCCACTAGCTGCGCTACCATCCAAAACCTCTCCCACAGACCAAAACTGTTCTTCGCTATTTTTATTCTTTGAAAATCTTCCCTCTATCTTATCTATACAATCATCCAGCTTTTTGCCAAGTTGAATAGCCTTAGCTACAGACTCCTTAATTCTAATATCAACAGCATCTCCCTTTTCACTGTTCTGCTCCATTTCACCAAAAATAGATTCTTCAAATTAAACTCACAATACCTGTAAAAAGTTATCACAATCCTTTCCCCCTCTAAAACATCACCTTCCTCAAGCTATTCATAGAGATCTCCTGTTGACAGTTGTCCTGATCACCTCAGAATGACTTCTAAACAAGCATTTACAATGCAACGGTCTCAGCATTGTTAAAGTTAGAGCTATTGGCATTGCTCATGACAATGCCGTTTCTTTAAATGTTTTAAAAACAAAAACATAAACAAAAATAATGTCATGAGCAATGCCAATAGCTCTAACTTTACCAATGCCAAGACCATTGCATTGTAAATGCTTGTTTTATTTCCTATTAGTTTGCCTTTCCTTGGCGGTCCACCCTTCTCATTAGCCCGTTGCGGTTTCTCCCCATGACATTCTCCTCCTTCATGCTCATAGAGACTGTTGTGTGTAGTCCTGTGGTGGAAATGCAAAACCAATTCAGAGTTCGCCATCGCCACAGTTCCTGTGATTCCCGTGGTCACAGCCTTTTCTAATGTGTGCTGTTGCGCTCAGTAAATGTATGGCTGGACGCCTTATACCCCTGTCGCTTGGCCAACCACTTCAAAGCAGTCCCCCCGCACGAATACGTCTGCCCGTGTTGATATGTCTGCTTACGTTTGTGATATCTGAATAGTCCCAGGTTCATGCGTTTGCCGTTATCGCACTCCAGTTTTTTCTTTGCGTTCTGATACTTGTATTACTTTACAATGGAACAAACAGCTTGCAGGCCACAGAATGCAAAAGTTAAACATGGACTCGGTGAGCTACTCGCGCGTGGACACGAAACAAATGTACTCTCTACAGCTGTTTACATGTTGAAAGCCGCCAGCTGTACCCAGCACGTCAACACCACAAAGTACAGGGCAATGTGACTGTGCTTCCCCGTGTTACAGTCGCGTGTGTAAACATTAATGCCACGCAAACTGCCTCACAGGACTCGCTAGGACAAATGCCTGCATCCGAGGGAGAGAAGTAAAATTATCATCCCGAGTCAATGGGAATTACCTTCATCCAGAGGCTCGAGAGGTTTCCCATACGTAACGAAGTCCTCTTCCTCTGCATCACTGTCCTGCGCCGCCATCTCTCCCTGGGTACAGGAAGCAAACGGGGACAAACTGCTTCCGCTACAGTTCAAAACGCGTTCACAAATTTCACAACAGACTTGTCCTGTTACTGCAGTGCACTAGACGTCAGCTCTGATCGACGAGCTCCCTGTACTGTTGTAAGACTGATATACAATTTGCTTTAGTAAAACAAGGCAGAGCTAAAGGCAAGCACACCACTGCCTTTCTCCGAGGCAGAGCAGAAATGCCTCGGAGAAAGGCAGTGGCATTTTCGGATTCGGGGGCGTGTTTGTCTTTTCTCTCCTCCAGCCATTGGCTGGAGGAGATAATTAGACTTCTTGCAAGAAACACGCCCCCCCGATCCGAAAAGGACGGGGCCTAATCGGAATGACTGACCTCTTCTCCAATGGCTGGCCAGCATTCAAGAGGCCAGCCAATGGAGAACAGGGAAGAAGAGGGGCGGGTTCAAGCCCCTCTTCTCCAAGTCATTAAATCTCGCGAGCGAGAATGCGCAAGCGCAGCCTTCGCTAGCCGAGACCTAAAAACGGACTTCTGCCTCTTTTGCATGTCCAAAAGATGGCTGCCAAAATTCACATTGCCTCAACATAACCTATTCCAATCCAAAATGGCCGCCCCATCACTTGATGCCTCTACGGTGGCCCTGGAGCATCAATACACTTCCCTAGTGGCTTCTAATAAGGTACTTAACTTATACCTAAATGATATTTAACCATTGACCAAATTAAAATAACTCTTCTTTAATTCATCGATGTGCACGTTATAAAAACTCTGCCAGATAAACAAATCTGTTTAAAGGAACTGTTTACGTCACGCGCCGTAGTCAACGCGCGGCAGTGATCGTAAATTTCCCTCACGCGCACAGCTGACTCGAAACCGGCCAGACGGGATTCACTGTTTACCTCGCGCCGTAGTCAGCGCGTGGCAGGGATCGCCAATTTCCCTCACGCGCATAGCTGACTCAAAACCAGTCAGACGGGAATCCTCATAAAGGAGAGGATTCCGCTTGACTTGAAATAACTACTTCCTTGATAATAATCTAATGCCCCGAACGGATCGCGAATCCAAGTTGAAGCCTAATGTCAAAACGGTTTGCGATTTCCAAGATCAAGAGCTGATCGCGCGGCTCGAGCAACGGTCGTGCTCGCGCTCGGAAACAGCGTTCCTACTCATTTTAAATAAACAATTTACCCACACTTGTTCTCACCTAAATCCGCGTTTATCGTAAATAGTCTCAACAATCAAAACAAAAACACAATAAGATGCCTAAAACAAATCATACGCATTTCATAATGAAAAACTTAGAAAATAAACCAGTTTTTCAACATTACAAAGAGTCCAAAATTACACTAATTCCACAAAATAAATCCTACTCACACTTAAAAAGGTCACATCATCAATCATACATAAAAGTAAGCACATGTCAATCATACATAAAAGTAAACACATGAGAGGGTGAACTTATCTCAGCTGTGAGCAGCAACAAAGAAGGACGATGGCTGCCTCACTCTGCATTATATGGTCTTTGGAATGTTTAAGTCTGGTATTCTAAGTTCTTTTACATTGTTTGCTGTTGTGAGTTGGCAAATAAAGAAACATGCATCATATTGGCATCCGTGCCTTGCCTTAAATTGATGCTGTCAGTCACAGACACGATTCTGATCTGCTGTTGAGCCAAGCTCGCGCAGAGGAAGGCATGACAATAGTCATCCTGTCACAGGGAGGTGTAACCACCTCCCAGACAGGATTTTGTGTAAATGGGGTGGGTGCACTTTTAGAGTGCCAGAAAGTCTGCACTGGGGGCACATTTGTTGTCTCCGTGCATAGTCCGGCTCAAACCAGTTCCAGGAGCCATTTGCTCCTGCTCTGGCACGAAACTGGACAAAGGAAATGGTTGTAGAGACCCCTCTGTCCTGCCCCTCCCCTAGGAGCGTCCACTGAATCTTTCCAACCCCTTCCCATGGGTATAAAGTGGGTCACCTGACTACAGGACTTTAGATTTTACCTGGACAAGATTCTGCTAAGAAGAAACCAAGTACTCTGACTGCCTGCATGATGCTGGACAACTGAAGAATCTCCCTTGGAGTAAAGGAGTTACTCCCCTGCAAAAGCAGGCACCTAAACGCATCTGACCGGTTTGCTTCTCCCGAGCTCCTGAGGACTCCGAAGATTTCAGCAGCACAAGAGGTGGGTTTCCGAAGGTCCCTGAGGTTGATCTGCCCTCTCAGCGATTCTGAGACCAGTACCCCCCGTGGGGACCGTGCAACCCGAACCCTGTGCACCGCATACTTGTGCATGTGCTTAGTGACAATTCCTGAGCCTGTGCTTTGGACTCCGTGTGGTGCTGATCCCTAGCAGTATTTGCGCTGAAGATTTCGGGCCTCCACTCTACGAGTGTCCTGTGGGCTGGTGCTTTGCAGACTTGCTTGAGGTCTCCTCACGATCCCTGGTCCATAGGCCTGTGGGTCAAAGGTGAGGGTCACCTTGCTAATTCTTGGGCTTACCTGGTTGCTCCAGACATGCCCTGATTCTCCATTGCTTGGAGAGTCCCCTGGACCTTGCTGGTCCTCACCGTAACCTGTTTCCTCTGACCGCGTTGGTTGCCTTTGCCAAGGCTTGTTGGTGCTCCAGACGGACATCGACCCCTTCAGCTCTCCACATCCTTTGTGGGACAGCTCACCTCTGGACTTTGGTCATCCTCGAACATCTCCTGGTCCCCGTGTCTGCAGAGTCAAGCAACCCTTCTTCATTCCTGAAGCACACGACATCGGTGAGCATTCGACTACCGAGCCCCTGGTCTCTTGAAGTGACCCAGACTCTGTCTCCTTTGCTTTCAGGTTCTTCTCACCTCGAATCCAGGCTTGGATTCCAACGGACACTCTTCGCCCTCCTGGCAGTAGTACTTCTTTGCAGTTCCCCATTGAAAACGACAAAGGTTTCCAACACCACTTGACCCCTATGCACCCGGCTCCTCTGGGATAGATAACACGGGTACTTCGGTACTCACTGGTGGGTTGGCCTTAGAACCTCCTAAGTTCCAAAGGGATTGCTCGAAGTCCTCTTACAAGTGTCCTTAACTTGTAAATTTCCAACCGTGACTTTCCCATAGAGTTGTACGGAGCACGTGTCTGTGTTTCCTCACTGCACCCGTCCTCCGTGGGCTTCCTGTGTCACTCCTCTTGGTGGTTCCTTGGTGTCCCAGCAATTCTATGTGCTCTAGGCACTGTGTCTATTGAAGTCGTCGTTGTTATACCATTTTTTTAGTATATGGTTCGGTCTCCCCCTGGAACCCGCTGCGTATTTCGCTATTTACGAATGTTCTATTGATTTAGTATTGTGTGCTTTATGCCCTAGTCTCGTGTAGAGACTAGTAGAGAGTGTTATATTATTACATACATATTGTTGTATAAACACTGAGTGGTTCTCCTTTCATTTAATCATTTAGGAGGTGATATTCTGGTAAAACAAGCTCCTTTACATTCCTTCAAGATAAAGCCTGAAGACTGCTCTCCATAGCTACCACTAGCATAGCTTCAATAAGGTTATCTTTGACCTCGTACATCATAAGGGTCGTGTGGCCTGGTACAAGGTGCCCACTTCAACTAGTGGACAGCAATACCAACCCAACTTCTCACAGTGATGTGAGAGTCTAGTGCCGGGCAAGATTTCTGTTACCTATTGCATGTATCTTATTTTAATGTTCTACCTCCTTTTTATGGGTGGGTGTTGGAATACCAGTTTTTTAGTAGTGACTTACACTCGGATCTTGTGAATAAGTCTTTCAGGCACTCAAATTTAGGCTACATTCATAACTGATGTGAAATTTTGGATTGTTAATTTGGGAGGGTCTCCCCCATTAACGTAATAAAACCCTAAGGGCCCGATTGCGATGTCGGACGGACAAGAGTTCGTCTGACATCGCTCTGGAAATGGAACCGAACAACCTCCTGTCATCAGTTCCAGTCCAGCTATTAGGATGTGACCAATCCTATACTTTTCTATGGGAGCATGCATTCCGAATGGAATGCATGCTCTCATAGCAAAGAGCAGAGGTGCAGGGATCAACAGGGTGGCACCATAGGTGCCCCCTAGGCTGCCATTCTGTGGCCTTGCACCCACGGGGCCCCTGCTGGGGGCCCCCAAAGGCAGTTTCACAGTGCCTTTCTGTGTCGGAAAGACCGGCACATAAAGGCAGTTGGAAACTTCCATCTTAATCCCTCGGATGGAAAGAGGATGGAAAGTCCCACGTATTCCCAGACGTGGGACCCGTGCTCACTACGCCACTGGAGTCAAGCTATCCTGGCTGATGACGGCTGATAGCCAGAAACCGGTCCTAGGATGCTTGATTCCGGTCCAGGGAAGACATGGCTTGGCAGTTCGGGCTGGACTGTTCCCATGAGGCACAGGGTCAAGACTGATTTGCATATGGCCATGTCTAAACTGGGGTGGCGTAGTGGGCAAAAGAACGATGGATTTAACCCAGATCTCTTGACTGGGGGAGAATGTCTGCATTGTCAGCATTCTGTCCATCAATTGTTTGTTGTAACGCTTTTCGCCCTAAGTGGGATGGGTATTCCCAGACGTGGAACCCGTGCTCACTACGCCACTGGAGTCAAGCTATCCTGGCTGATGACGGCTGATAGCCAGAAACCGGTCCTAGGATGCTTGATTCCGGTCCAGGGAAGACATGGCTTGGCAGTTCGGGCTGGACTGTTCCCATGAGGCACAGGGTCAAGACTGATTTGCATATGGCCATGTCTAAACTGGGGTGGCGTAGTGGGCAAAAGAATGATGGATTTAACCCAGATCTCTTGACTGGGGGAGAATGTCTGCATTGTCAGCATTCCGTCCATCAATTGTTTGTTGTAACGAGGGATTACTTCAAGCCTTCCGAATGGCGGACGGGCTCGTGAGCCATTTGGAACTGATGTTTGTAATAATTTCCGACCGACTCTATCAAAATGGGTCTGTCGGAAATAATTACAAACAGGAGATTACGATGCGGTAAGGATGGCTGCGAATGAGATTATCGCTAATTGTCGGTCAAAGAGTTTGTTAGCTGCTTAAGGCATACTTACGCAATGGGTAAATGCTCTCTGTGCAATCTTTGGAACACCAAAATCAAACACACAGCCCATTGAACATGCCATTGCCCAACCAGAGATATACCCAGTGTAGGAAAGTAGATTATTATGTGGTGTGGCTGTGAGACCTCACCAGGTAATAATGTTACAATATCTATCAGGTCCAGTTAGGCTCATTAATAAAACCTTTAGCTCAACCCTGGATAGCTGTGGCACAAGCGGTCAGGCTTAATCAAAGGACAAAGTGTAGAGCACTTAGAAGTACCAAAACCAAGTCAATAAGTAAGAAACATGACACAATAAAACTAGTGTATATTTGTAGCTTTAAACAGACACTAAAATGACAAAGATCTATCAAGGGAAACTGGAGATATGATTTTTCAAAGGTAAAATAAATCACTATATTTCACCCTTCAGAATGCAATAAATTGTAGCAAGTAGCTTAGCGGTTTATAACATAACATAACGTGTATTTGTAAAGCACACGTTCACCTCTTGGCGCTGAATACCAGGTGTTCATTGTTACCCAACTCAATGGTACTCATTTTATCGACCTCAGATGGATGAAAGGCTAAGTGGACCCGCCGGGATTTGAACCTGTGACCATGAGGTCCAACACAGGCCCCTGCAATGGATGCATTAGTCCACTGAGCCACCAGACCCGGCTCCTTTTTGAGCCAATGGGCTAAAATGGCTGACAATCACTCGTAGACTGCCCACAATGGAGTGGGGCTGAGGGATGAACCTTGAGGGACACCGCAGATGTCTTGGGCTCCGAGGTGAACGGTGGAAGGCGGATTCACTGTGCCCACCACTAGAGTGTAGTATTGATGTTTTATATTTGTTTATAGTTTGTATTTTTACAGTAGTGTTTAATTACAGCTTTTATTAATGCAGTCCTTTGTGAGGTAATGGAATTCCACTTAGGGATTCCACTCCGTTATAACATAGTGTTGTGATGTGATGCATTCCTCATTCCAAGCTGTCCAACCTTGGAATGTGGAATGCACAGAGATCAAATCTGTAATGTTCTTTTGGTGACAGTTGCTGCCAGGAAGCTGTAGAGGGTTATGCAATAAAGCTGTCTTGTACATCACATCTGCATCCGTGTTACTGTGTTCAATTTCCACAAATTTGGCGACGATTTATCAACGAGTGCCAACCCTCTGAAGAAGCGGTAAAGGACCTACGCGTGTTCGGTACACTAAAACGAAGAAAAGACGATAACTGTAAGAACGGCTTGCCGTTCAATCGCTGTTCACTCACCCAGTGCTGTCCGTTTACTGCTCGCAACTTTACTGACTCAACAGATCTTTAAGTCACAGCTTCCTATGTGTTTTTATTGTCAGGGCAGGGCAAAGCATAACTAACGAAAATCGGCTTAGACGTTTCTAGCGATAGCGTCACTTGCCTGCTTTGCGTCACAGATCAGGCTCTCACAAAGCGGACATTAACGCTGACGTCAACACTCTCTACGCATGCTAAAACACTGCGTGATGGACATTTTGATACAGTTCAAGTTGTCTGGTTGCCTTAAAAAAAAAAAAAAGAAACACAGCAACGCAACACGAGAAGTATTTTCACGATACAGATTAACAAAGATCCACACGACCATCAATGCCACCTCACACGCTTGAGAATCGCTCAAGGTGTTGTGCAACACTGTGACACGCACACATGTTTTCTATGCGTGCCAATTATTTCAAAGTTTTTAGACCGTTGTGCACAAAAGTGTTGGTTTGATTTTTTTTATCTTCCAAGATTAGCAGTGCGCTCAGCAGTTGTCTTCAAACACTGTAATACGCACACATTTACATTCTTGGCCACATCCATGCTATCAGCTAACACTGTGTTGTGTTTTCACTATTTTTCTACTTGCTTAATATTCGAAACCACTGTGACACGCACACATTCCATTTTTGCGTGTCAAACAATTACAACTTTACTAAAATTACCAGTGTGTTCAACAGTTCAACAGTTCTAAAGACTGTGAAATGAACAAATAACCCCTTTGCACACTATTATTCAACAACAAACTGTGATACGCACACATTTTCATCTGCGTGTCAATTTCAATGTGGCAAAATATATATATATATATATATATATATATTTTCTTTTTTTAGGGGGGAATAAAATCAGCACTGCGATACGCACACCTTATTTTTGGGGGAGGATTTGAATATTCATTTTTGTTTTTCCTAAAAAAATGTTTTAACAATTTCTAGAAAACTGCAACAATCTCATTGTTTGGATTCTTTGTGTTTTTGTTTTAAATATTATATTGCTTAAATGAGTATGCAGAGTATTAACGCACCTCCGCCTTTTCTCCAAGTTCCTGGAGAGCCTCCCATTCCATGGCGTTCATAGTATACGGCTTTTACAAAATATCTTGGTGCAATTGGCGGCAACAGATATTGTCCAGAGAGAAAAAGGTTTTTATTGGAACATAGCTTGGGTTTTGAAGGACAGTCAGTTTATGAGCATCTACCACCTGACGAAGTAAGAGAAGAAGAGGAAGATATTGATGAATATCATTTAGCAGTCAAAACATTTGAAAAAACAGTTTGTAGTTCAACCTGGTTTAATGGTTAAAAGACACAAGTTTTTCACAAGGGATCAGCAACAAGTTGAATCTATTGCTACATATGTGGCCGTTTTAGGCTTTTTAGCGGCTGAGTGTGAATTTGAAACGTTCACGTCTCAACTCATCAGAGATCAGATTGTGGTCAGGTGTTGGGATAAAAAAGTACAAGAAAAGTTGTTGACGTTGAAAAATCCTACCCTCACAGAAACCATAGATATCGTGAAAAGTATAGAACTTTCACGTAAGTCATCCAAAGAGTTAACTCGTAAAACAGAAAGCGGTGTGTCAGTTGTAAAGGACAATGCTAAGGAGAATACTAGTTACATAAAAGGGTCCTAGTAAGGTTGCTTCAAAGAAAAAAGAAGGGAAAGATAGTTTTTTCAATCAGAAGAATATCTGTTTCAGATGTGGTAACGCCAAGACAGGGCTTCAATGGACGCCCTTGTCCTGCCATGAGTGTAAAGTGCCGGTTATGTGGTAGAATGGGACATTTTGCCAAGGTCTGTCAATCCCCTAAAGATAAGATTAAAGTCAACTCCATTGTTGACAGAGAAGCGAGTGATGATCCAGGAAATGAGCAATTTGAGAAAGACTTTATTGTCGTTGTACAAGGAGGTGAAATGGATTGTGTCGACCCATATGTGGATATTGTGGTTGATGGAAAAACAGTTAACTTGCTAATTGATTCAGGGACTAGGATGACAATGGTCACAGATGATTTGTTCAAGGAAACCTGGAGTGACAAACTTTTACTTCCTCCGGACAGAAATCCTGTTACGTATGATGGGAGGAAGATCAAATTAACAGGGTACCTTGAATGCCATTTGATGTTTAAGAAAAGGGTGATTTTGATAAGGTCTACGTAGCAAAGAAAGGTTTGAATATCCTGGGATGGTATCACTAAGGCTTATTTGGCATGACTCTGAGGCCTGGTAAAAAAGTTCAGGAGTCATTGGTTGCAGAACGTCCTGTTTGCGAGGAGTCAGATCAAGAGAATAGTAGTGTAAAATAGATTAACAAGTTTAAAGATGTTTTTAGTGACAAGTTGGGAAGGATTGCAGGGTTTAAGCACATGATTATTAAAGTACAGAGTGGCACCACTCCTGTGAAACACAAACTGAGGAATGTTCCTTTTAGAATACGAGAAGAATTATCACAAATACTTTAGAAAATGTGTGAAGATGACATTATAGAGCCTATCGAGTCATCTCTTTGGTTATCTCCTTTAGTTATTGCAAGTTTGTGTGGACCTTAGGAGCTTGAATAAAGTTATTTGGGTAGACTCACATCCTCTACCACATATTGATGACATCGTCTCTACATTTTTTGGTGCAAAAGTTTTCAGTAAGATTGATTTTGCGTCCGCCTATCATCAAGTTGTTCTGGATGTGTCATCCAAACATTGTACAGCTTTTGTTTCACCAATCGCGACTTTCCAGTTCAAAAGGATGCCTTTTGGATTGGCATCCGCCGCCTCCGTTTTCCAACGTGTTTTGGAAAATGTTTTGGGTGGTGTAAAAGGAGTAGTGACTTTTCAAGATGATATTTTCGTAGCAGGAAAAGATCTTGTGCATCATGATGAGATTATGGACTTGGTATTAAGGAAGATACAAAAAGCTGGTATTGTTGCCAATCTAAAGAATGTGAATTTGCTAGAGAAAGTATAGAGTACCTTGGACATGTCATCTCAGAAAAAGGGGTATCATCTAGACCTGGTCTGGTCGATGTCGTCACTACAACCAAGGAACTGGTTGACATATGACATCACTGATGACATATGTGTCTTTCTGAAAAAAAAATATTTGTAATATATGTATAGCTAAAAATTAATGGAAGAAGACATGGGTAAATAAGTGTCTAAATACAGTGATGTAATATCTGACGTCATCAGCAGAGGATTGCGGTCGCGTGAGTTATAGTTGCCTGCACTAACTATAACGGGGGAATTTCAATGGTTTTTCACGAGTGAAATGTCCAGCTAACTATAACATGTGTGAAACCTATTTTTAAGTGAATATATATATATATATATATATATATATATATATATATATATATATATATATATATATATATATATATATATATATATATATATATATATATTATCTACTGGCGGTCACCAATAGATAGTTATAGTTACAACCTAGTTTCCATAGGAAATCTCAAAATTCTATATTGAATAACTTTGGCGCCGGTTGACGAATCCTCGCGAAATTTTCAAAACAAATGGGGCGCTCCGTTCAGCTCCTACCCTGAAAGTCTCGGGGTGATTAGTCAAGCGGGGGCCAAGAAAAAGGGGGGGTCCCAAAACGCATTTTTCCAATGCATTTTTCCATAGGACCTTTAGTCGAAGGTACAGCCCGAACGGCTGAACAGAATTACGTGAAATTTGGCAAAGAGGTAGCCATAAGGTCAAGGAAGTGCCTTTTGAAGGTCTCGTGTAAATCTGTTCAGTATTTCCTGAGAAAATAGCATTTAAAACCATATCCATATCTATATGCGTGCACCGTGCGCGCACGGTGCGCGCACCCTGCCGTGCGTGAGCGCAATTCTGATTGGTTGTTAGATGTCGGTAAACATTCGAATCGTTCGAAACCAGGAAGTGTCGGCCGCCATTTTGTCTCTCGCAGTCTGAGGGGGTGAAAAACAAAGGTGGAGAATGTGAAAAGGGGGCAGGGTGGACAGTTCCTGACCCCCTAGACTTGGTCAGGGGGTCACAGAAGGACCCCCAAGGGAGAAAAAAAACAATTATTATTATTTTTTTTTTTAATTGCGGGGTGCGCGCACCGTGCGCGCACGGTACGCACTGCGCACCGTGGGTGCTCGGTGCACGCACGGTGAAAAACCTGAAAAAAAATAAATAATAAATACATAACTTAGCATTTAAAAAACCGTACAAATTCACTGAAAAAACCATAGGTTTCACACACGTTATAGTTACGAATTAGCATTTAAAAAACCTTGCAAATTCACTTAAAAAACCATAGGTTTCACACATGTTATAGTTAGCTGGACATTTCACTCGTGAAAAAACAATGAAATTCCCCCGTTATAGTTAGTGCAGGCAACTATAACTCACGCGACCGAAATCCTCTGCTGATGACGTCAGATATTACATCACTGATGACATATGTGTCTTTCTGAAAAATAACTATTTGTAATATATGTATAGCTAAAGATTAATGGAAGAAGACATGGGTAAATAAGTGTCTAAATACAGTGATGTAATATCTGACGTCATCAGCAGAGGATTGCGGTCGCGTGAGTTATAGTTGCCTGCACTTCTAAACCTGCTCCTAAGCACAAGAACTCTCCATTCACATACATGAACATGGATTGCACTGACACCGGGTGTATGTTACAGTTACAGTGGCTGCTTTACAAGAGATATTTTGCTCTAGTTCTGTTGAATTTGCTGCCTCCACCCCAACTGCTCCATTCCTTTCCTGTGATGCATCTGAATGCTGCAACATTTGCCCCAGAGAAGTATGTTGGTGGCAGAAACATGTATGCAGAAGAGAACTGAATGTAGCAGCAGAAACATGAAGGTGACTATGCGACCATGGAACAAGAAAATGTCAAAGAACCATCGTCCTATCGGTAAAATGAGGAGGGGAAAGTATGAGGAATGGGGGAGGGAGGGGCTGTCTGCAGCCAGGTTCCTCAGGGTGAGCACACTCCCAGATGCCCAGTTCCAGCAGTATTTGTGATTTACTAAGTGCATAGAGGTTCAGAGTGGCAACACAAGGAGAAGGGATGTGAGTGAGGATGCTATGACGAAGGTGACGTGGAACGAGATAGTCACTGCTGTGAGTGTATGTTCGACTAGTTGTAATGAGCATGACAATTATCAAAATAAACAAGACTTTGTCAATTTATCAGCAACAGAGCCCTGTGACACCTTTCTTCCTCAGTACGGAATATTCTCTAAAATGTAGCTGCTAACACCACACGCACATCCAACATGGCAATGTTCACATGTGTATCCATCATGTTAATACACATGTAACACTTCCCCCAAATGAAGGCTTGATAATGTCATGGAGGCCTTCTTCTATAGACGAGTCAATATCACATTTAGCAAACCGAGCGTCCATTGCGTAGACACTGTCACATGAGTCTTGCATTCATTTCTTGAACTAAGTAAAGTGTGTTGCAGTGAAATGTCACAACTGCCAACATGTTATATGTCATTTAACAGTGGTTAACACAAGTGCACTAACTCACCACAAAACACAGAACTAGTTATACAAATTTGCAGAAAGCTGTCACCCAGGAGCATTTCTCGACCCCCTCAAGGCAGAGGACTGGGCAGTTGTATTTACAGAGCGGTCCCATTTATACAGGCGGTCCTATGCGAGCCTCTCTCCGCGAGACGCACTAGACCTGAGGGGGTTTGTAGTGCCTGTCTCAGCGAGCCCCCTGGCAGACATGCCACCAGAAGCAGAGTTGTACAAATGTCCAGAGATCCGAGGGCGGTGCAGTGCACCGATGCTGCAAACTGTGCCGCAGGGGCCGTGAGACGGGCAGTAGGTGAAGTGGCCATTCCTGGGATGAGAGGTCACAGTTCGCAAGCTGGATCCTCGAGTGTTTAGTGGACAGTTTTATCCAAAATTAAAGATTCATGCCAAGATTGCAGATTAGCGAGCAAGAATATATATGATAGAAGACAGAAAGGACTTTGGGCCAAAGTAGTGCTAACATTTGGAAGCCAGGGTGGTGCTTGATGCATACTTGGAAACGATCAAAGGACACTACACAAAATATCCTGGGTACCACCCTGTAGCCAGATGAACACGGCATAATTTGTCAGTTACAACTTTACAGCGTCCCGGCTGCATAGATTTGGATGTATAGACTTACTTATACAATTAGATACCCAAATTAGATGCTGTCTGCCCTGGGCTGAACGCGTTGGGTTCTCCTAATCTTTCCTGATTGGGAGACATTTGGGGCACCCTGCTGTTCTGGAGGGGGCCCGGGACATCTGATAAAACAGGGTTTTCAGTATCAGCTTTAGCCACCATCTGTTCAGCCTTCCATCTGCCTGAAGAAGATAAGCTGATGACCAATAAAGACAAAGCAAGGCTGCACATGGATTGATCTTCATCCAATCAGCGTGCGCAAAGCTCCAGGCCCTTGTCCTTCAGGCATCGGTTGAGATTTGCACTACATTTAACAGCATCAAACACACTGGGAGGGATGAAACTGCAACCGCACCAGAGTTTATAGCCGACACCCAAACAGTTTAAGTGGGGAGACATGAACTTATTAACAAGGATATCAGACCGTGTATTAAAATGGTAGACAGGGATCATATGCCCCAGTGAATGACCCTCTTAGTAGAGCAGGGGTCGAATTGCATTAAAAGACAAGCATAGGCCGCGCGGGCGTAAAAGTAACGGCCGCGCAGCCGTGAAAGTGATCGCGATCGCGGTGAAACCGAAAGTGATCGCGAGGACGCGCTTTGTGGTAAGCATGCAAGTGGTGCATGCGCAGCAATGATCGAGCTGGAAGGGAGGCAGATGACGGCTGCGCGCATGCAAGCTAGCGTGAACGCAAGCACTAGGCCACCAAAAGTCTGTGGCAGCACTTTAAAAACCCACACACTAAATTTCTCGCAGAGCAGCGCATGCGCTGGCTCAGCGAGACCTAAAAAGGGCTCTTTCTGAACCAAGGGCTACCTTTTTGCCAAATGTGGTGTAGCACCGCCTATTAAATAAGCAACAAAAAAGCGTCTCTTTGTGGGGAGACTGGATGTATTTTCTCTCGATGCGAGGCACAAGATGGCTGCCAACAGTTTCTGGTTGGAACTGTTGGCAGCCAATTAGAGCCAAGCTCGTGCTCGGGGTTTAGGCTCCGCCCACATATATAAAGGTTTTTTCCCTTTGATATCTCAAAAACTACTGAACGGATTTACACCATTTAAAACAAGGGATGCTTTCTGAAGCAAGCACTACCTTTTTGCCAAATTTGGTTTAATTCCGTTCAGCAGTTCCGGCTGTAGCCGTGTTTAAAGTTTCCTATGGGAAATGCATTTTTCAACCACTTTTTATATAACTTCTCAGGAACTACTGAACGGATTTACACCATTTAACAAAAAGGGCTCTTTCTGAACCAAGGTCTACCTTTTTGCCAAATTTGGTGTAATTCCGTTCAGCAGTTCGGGCTGTAAATGTGTCTAAAGTTTCCTATAGCAAAATAACATGGAGAAAACACGTTTTGGGACCCCTCTTTTTTCTCGGCCCCCGCTTGGTGAATCACCCCAAAACTTTCAAGATAGGAGCTGACCGGAGCGGGCCATAAGTTTTGAAAATTTTGCGTAGATTCGTCAACCGGCGCCAAAGTTATTGGGAAAACAAAAAATTAGTTTCCTATGGAAACTAGGCTCCGCCCACATATATAAAGGTTTTTTTCCTTTAATATCTCAAAAACTACTCAACAGATTTACACCATTTAAATAAAGGATGCTTTCTGTAGCAAGCACTACCTTTTTGCCAAATTTGGTGTCATTCCGTTCAGCAGTTCCAGCTATAGCCATGTCTAAAGTTTCCTATGGGAAATGCATTTTTCGACCACTTTTTAAAAACTTTCTCAGGAACTACTGAACGGATTTACACCATTTAACAAAAAGGGCTCTTTCTGAACCAAGGGCTACCTTTTTGCCAAAATTGGAGTAATTCGGTTCATCAGTTCGGGCTGTAACCGTGTCTAAAGTTTCCTATAGAAAATAACATGGAGAAAACACGTTTTGGGACCCCCCTTTTTATTCGGCCCCCGCTTGGGGAATCACACTGAAGCTTTCAAGATTCCTATGGAAAATAGATAGGAGCTGACCGGAGCGGGTCATAAGTTTTGAAAATTTCGCAAAGATTCGTCAACCGGCGCCAAAGTTATTGTTAAATAAAAAAGAGTTTCCTATGGAAACTAGGTCCTAAGAGTTTAAGATCTACATCGATCTTGTCCATACGGCACATTCAAATTATTATTAGAATTTTATTTTTTCAGCCATAAATCTATTTAAAAACTACTTGCTGTTTACAATTCCTTAGCAAATTATGAGGCCGGTACCTCCAATATGACTCCTTTCCAAAAATCCTGCTCGGATCTGGCAGAGTTTTTTCACAAGATTGCTCAACTTGTGTCCTCTTTTACTACTAATATAGTCGCCTTGTCCTTCTCTCTCCTGGTAGCTATGACAACACTGTCATCTTAGCCGGACTGCAATCCTATATCTATCTTAGCTAAGATTCACGTAATCAATTCTGGTTGCCTCTTGATTCGTGTTCTGAAAGTTTTTCAAGATTATCATTACATCGATAGCCCCTGTGATAACATCTATCTACAATCAGGCTATGGCTACTGGCCAGACCCCAGATTTTTGTAAAATTGCATTAGGGGCAATGTGTAAAGTATTTATCCAGCACAACAACAGTAATGATATAGAACAACACAAGCAAAAATCTCACACCATTTAGAAAAATAAAGTACATTTAGAAAAATATGATGATACCAGAATGACAAAAACCCAATCAGTAGAACTGGAGCTATGCAATTTTAAAGTTTTAGGTAAGTATAGCGCCTAAAATGACAATGTGCCACTCACAGTCATCTGGTCGTGCTAGACCAGGGAAAGGTCACAAATTCAGGCTGAACATGAAGGAGCATGGGCTGGATACAGGGATCAGGTTAGTCTCACTGAAAACATTACCTTCCTAAAGTTTGGCACAATGAGTTCCGTTTGGTGGAGGAGACAAAGGCGAGCATGGAGAGAGTGTCAGATTGTGCTCGCTTTATGTGAAGAGTAGGCCTGGCATCGCAGGCAAGTGTCACTGTGGCATGCAGATCTGATTGTGTGCTGCTCTTGCTGAGGCACAAAGTACAGATCTCGCATTGCTGGTCTCTGTTGGCGGTCGCTGTAGTGCGAAGAGTCGGATTCACCGGTACTTCGCATTGACAGTCATCATGGGTGACAGAGTCTCGGCGCGAACGGGTCCATTCGCGGCTGAGAAAAGTTCAAAACTTTAGGATTTCTTCTATTCTTGAAGAGAAGTGTACTCTGATGCCAGCCTTGGGTACAGGACATGGGAAGGCACCTCTTAGGGACCAGGGACTCACTCTAGCACAGGCTAGCAGGCCTTAGGCAGGTCCAGTTGCAGCAGATCAGCTGGGAAGTTGTAGGGTGGGAGCTTGTTGTGTCCATATAGATCAGAACAAGAGGCCAGCCAACTGACCATTGGAGTCACTCAATTAGTCAAGGATGGAGGGAGCAGGTACAGACTTCCTTCTCAGAGAACAGGGCAGGCCTCAAGCAGCAGGGCAGTAGTCTGGAGAACAAACAAAACACAATATCCACGGGTCTACTCATACAAACGTAATAAATGTATGTGTATATGAACCACATTAGGCCTCAAGAAACTGTAACACTTACACCTCTTTACAAACTACAAAAATATCTTTTAAAAGGACAGATTCCCATCACTCACCATTGGTGACATGCTTCATCATCTGGGTCTCCTCCTAGTAACAAGCTAGTGTCACTAAGGGCTGCAACCCTTTCAGAAGGAGAGGGGAGCTCACAGATGTTTTTTATAGTGTTTATATTGAAGCAGTATAGCACGCTCTACTAGATCCTACAGATGTGAGCACCAGATTTATGTAGGAGTGATGAGTGCAGTGCAAAAGTGAAAAATAGTGAATTAAAATTGAACGGTGAGAGAGAAAAAATTCTTTAATTGGTATCTCTCACTGCTCAAACTAAAAAACAGTGCAATGACAGTTTTCAACAATGAATTGTCTGTGAGTAGAAAATAGGGGTCAACATGTTTCAGCCAAATGGAATATGATATTCCTAGGCCTTTTTCAGGACCACATTAATATTGCTACTGCATTGGTGAAAGAAATATGTATAAGTTATATAAGGGTTGCAGCCCTTAGTGACACTAGCGTGTTACAAGGAGGAGACCCAGATGATGAAGCATGTCACCAATGGTTAGTGATGGGAATCCGTCCTTTTAAAAGATATTTAAAAGCTCTTTACACGCTGAATAGAGTTGATCTGATGTTTAATCAAGAATATGAATAGGAAGGCATCAACAGTCTCCGTTCATCACGACCCCCAGCTCCAGTCTGAACCTTCCCCCACTAACATTCTATATGACATCTCTATATTCTAGCAATAACATTCTAACTAGATTACAACACATCCCCCTTACTTAGAGAAAATAGTAAACAATGTATACAAAGAACATACCCCAAAACGAATTACAGAAAATAAGTAATAAAAATAAAAATACAATCAAACAACATTAGCATCTGCCAAATTAGCATAACCTGGGCCTACCCTCCAAGGAGATACAACCCAGAGTCACAATTACTGTAACTCATAATCACTGAATCTCCTCGGCATGTGTTTCTCTCTTGAAGGACGCACACCAAATGGCACAGCACCCCCACTCTCAGGAATCCCACTACGAGATTCCACACCATTCTCACAACCACCCCCTTCTACATCATCACTGTGAGAGTTACCACGATACTTCACTAACCTGGACATGCTCCACATAGCACCAAAATCTACTCTCACTACATTTTTCCTGATAGTCACAATAGTAAAGGGACCAAGGAAAGAGGACTCTCCTTTCAAACAATGTCTAGGATTCTTCACTAACACCTTGTCCCCTACATTCCACTTCCTGCACTTAACCCTCATTCTCAGATCATAATCAGCCTTGTACTTATGCTGATACTCTAAGACTTTACTACGACAATCCTCTCTGCTCACCACAGGCCCAGAGGACACAGGCAACCAAAAAGGATTAAGTTTCGATGTAGCCTTTCTGCCCCTCAAGACTTCAAACGGCGAGACCTGAGTAACCGCATTGGGTGAAGTACGGTGCGCCCACCACGTGTCTCTCAAAACCCCACTGAACGAAACCCTCAAAGACAATGCCCGTTGAGCACAATCTTTTACCATCCTGTTCATCCTCTCAGATAACCCATTAGCCTGTGGAGCATACAATGCTGTCTTCTGATGTACAATACCATGATCCCTGAGAAATTCAACCATCTCGTGGGACACAAATTGCACACCATTGTCCGTGACAAGAAACTTTGGAAACCCCTCCAATGAGAAAACATCCTTCAAAAAGTCAATAACCACCTTCGTGGTCACAGAACTCACACACTTGGTAACCACCCACTTAGAAGTATAATCTACCAGCAAGATAACAAAACGTTCATAAGATGGCAGCAACTCAAAAGGGCCCACAATATCCAAACCTAACTTTGACCAGACCGCATCAGGAACCGCAACAGGAGACAATGGAGCCTTACTAATGACATGTGACTTATCGCTAATGGCACAGGATACACACTCTCTTACCACCTCCTCAACCATGCGATCCATCCCTGGCCACCAGTACCGTTCTCTTACCCTAGCCTTCGTAAGACTCCGCCCCAAATGGCCTTCATGGCCCGTGTTAACAATTCTCTCCCTGAACTCAACTGGAGGAATCACCCTCTCACCTCTCATGAGATTACCCCCAGTGAAAGACAAGTCATCCCTTACCAGCCAGTAAGCTCTCATTTCCGAATCCAAGGTTTTGCAGTCAGGCCAACCCTGAGTCACCCAGACTTTTAGTGACTCCAAGGTTTTATCCTTGTTGACCCCCTCAATCCAAGATTCCAAAGACAAGGATGGCTCAACCACCCAACACACAACATCACTTTCACAACCTCCACTTACTGTGTTAACAGGCAATCTAGAAAGACAATCTGCAGTCTTATTGCTGGAACCTGGTATATATTGTACAACAAAATTGTTCTCCTGCAACCCCTCACTCCATCGTTTTATCCTAGGAGTAATATGTTCGCTATGTCTGCAAGAAAAGATCTGCACCAGTGGGCGATGGTCCGTCCTCACCAAAAATGGTATCCCCCACAAATAAAACTTGAAATGCTGAACAGCCCAGAACACACTTAAGGCTTCCCTCTCTATGCACGAATAATTGACCTCCGCATCCCTAAGTGCTCTTGAGGCAAAAGCCACCGTCCTCTGCTCACCATTAACCACTTGGGATAGAACAGCTCCCAATCCCTTAAGACTGGCATCTGTAGTCAAGATCGTTTTGTTATTAACATCGAAATGACCAAGAGTGGGCATCCTTCCAATCTCCCCTTTGACAACCTCGAAAGCTTCCTGACACTTCTCCGACCATGCAAAGATCGACCCCTTTTTCAGCAAAGCCCTGATAGGTTCAGTTACACTCGCAAACCCTCTGACAAATTTGGAGTAGAACTCAGCAAGCCCCAGAAACGATCTCACCTGCTCCTTATCTTTTGGCACAGGAACTTCAACCACACTCCGCGCAAGTTCAAGCTTGGGCTGGATTCCTTCCCCCGATATTAAATGACCTAGATACGTGACAGTGTGAACACCAATACGACACTTTTCCTTCTTCACAGTCAACCCCTTTTCCTTAAGTCTCTTCAAAACCTCCGTCAAAGTCCTATTATGTCCTTCTACATCCTTACCATAAATCAATATATCGTCTTGAAAGAACAATATATCCTTCACCTCACCCAGCACTTTCTTCATTATTCTTTGAAAGCACGCCGCAGCTGAAGCCAACCCAAATGGCATCCTTAAGAACCGATAGGCTCCAAGTGGTGTCACAAACGAGGTGAGATGCCTCGAGTCCTTATGCAAAGGAATCTGGTGATATGCAGAGGACAGGTCTAACACACTAAAAATGCACGCCCCCTTAAGCATACTCAACGACTCAGAAATATTTGGCAAGGGTTGCCTGTCCACCCAGATCCACTCATTCAGGCTTCTCAGGTCAACACACATCCTGACCCCAGCACCACCATCCTTCGAGGCCAAAACAACGGGCGCCAACCACTCTGAGGCTTCAATCTCCTCAATAACACCCAAACTCAACAATCTATCGAGTTCAGTCTTGAGGGGTCCCATCATCATGTTGGGTACCCTCCTCACTTTATGAACACAAGGTGTGGCTCTGTCCTTAAGAATGATCTGGTGTTCAAACCCTTTGAGGCAGCCCAACTTATCGGTAAAGACCTCAGGAAACCTCCTAATACATTCATTACCTTGCTCACTCCCAAACCCACACCTATCCTTATCATCAACCAACATGACCTGGTCTTTGGGATCTTGAGCATTGGGATTGAGCATAATCCCCAAATCCCTTTGATGTCTCCATCCCAACAAGTTATCGCCCCGTTCAGCCACATACACCTTCCCCACCGTATCACGTTCCTTGAATCTGATACAAGCCTCAATATATCCTAAAACATTGATTTTAGTACCTCCATAGCTGACTGGATTAATATCTGGGGGGAAAAGCGTGACATTGTCCAAGCCTACCACTTCATCCCATTGTTTGTTTCCAATCATTGTGAAAGGTGATCCCGAATCAGCAAGTACTAAGAACTCATAACTATCCACCAGGATCTTGCATTCCGGCATAGATAGTTTTCCAGCATCCACTCCACCACTCTCCTCATCAACATTTAGGATTATAGTAAGCACCACCTCAGTTTTCTTCTCCCCTACTCTGGTAGACTTGCACACACGAGCATAGTGACCCTTGACCCCACATTTCATGCAAATGGAGTCCTTTGCATAACAATGAGGATAGTTGGAAAAGTGACTCGTGCTTCCACACCTATAACACTTTATTTTGGGTATCTCTCTACTACCCTTTTCCCCATCACTCTTAGTGACGTGAGAACTTGAACGATCTTCACTGTCTTGTTTTGCAGGAAAATTCGAATCAACACAACAAAGAGTCTGCGGGTCTAAACCAAACGTTCAAAAGGAAAGAAATGACAGGTCAGCACATTCAAAAATGAAAAGAGTCCTCATAAAGAGGGCCAAGTCCCATCACCCACCGAAGTGGCATGCTTCATCATCTGGGACCTCCCATAACTACACCTGGTGTAGTTATAGAGCTGCTACTCCTTCGTTTATTATAATAAGGAGGAGCTCCGGGATGTTTTGATTCCTGTAATTGGGAGGGTAGATAAACTCAGACTGAGAAAGCTGTCATAAGTGTGGTGAATCTAAATGCAGTGTGTAGAAGAAAGTGGTTTAAAATTGATCATCATTGGAAAATAAATTTTATTCTGTATCCAATGACACCAAACTAAAAACAGGAGAGATTGTGAGGGGAGCGTGTCCACAAACGTTATAGGGCCACGCCCTCGTGGGTCTTTTTACAGGTCAGCACATTCAAAAATGAAAAGAGTCCTCATAAAGAGGGCCAAGTCCCATCACCCACCGAAGTGGCATGCTTCATCATCTGGGACCTCCCATAACTACACCTGGTGTAGTTATAGAGCTGCTACTCCTTCGTTTATTATAATAAGGAGGAGCTCCGGGATGTTTTGATTCCTGTAATTGGGAGGGTAGATAAACTCAGACTGAGAAAGCTGTCATAAGTGTGGTGAATCTAAATGCAGTGTGTAGAAGAAAGTGGTTTAAAATTGATCATCATTGGAAAATAAATTTTATTCTGTATCCAATGACACCAAACTAAAAACAGCAGAGATTGTGAGGGGAGCGTGTCCACAAACGTTATAGGGCCACGCCCTCGTGGGTCAACATGTTTCAGCCAACCTGTGTCTACCCAATGACTATGGCTTTCGTCAGGACCAAAAGGTAACACTACTGCAAGATCGTGAGTGACTAAAGAGTGAAATAAAAGGAACGATACAACCTACAGAAGTACCTACTTATCCGTGGATATGTGGCACCGTAGTGATGTGACTTAATCACCCGCAAAAAGTCGGGGATGCACCTACACTCCTGGTTACAACTCAGGGCGTGAGGCAACGCTCTGTCCGTCGTTACGCTCGTTACAACCAGGAAGATAGTCCGGGGTAACGACGGACAGAGCGTTTTAGTTTGGTGTCATTGGATACAGAATAAAATTTATTTTCCAATGATGATCAATTTTAAACCACTTTCTTCTACACACTGCATTTAGATTCACCACACTTATGACAGCTTTCTCAGTCTGAGTTTATCTACCCTCCCAATTACAGGAATCAAAACATCCCGGAGCTCCTCCTTATTATAATAAACGAAGGAGTAGCAGCTCTATAACTACACCAGGTGTAGTTATGGGAGGTCCCAGATGATGAAGCATGCCACTTCGGTGGGTGATGGGACTTGGCCCTCTTTATGAGGACTCTTTTCATTTTTGAATGTGCTGACCTGTAAAAAGACCCACGAGGGCGTGGCCCTATAACGTTTGTGGACACGCTCCCCTCACAATCTCTGCTGTTTTTAGTTTGGTGTCATTGGATACAGAATAAAATTTATTTTCCAATGATGATCAATTTTAAACCACTTTCTTCTACACACTGCATTTACATTCACCACACTTATGACAGCTTTCTCAGTCTGAGTTTATCTACCCTCCCAATTACAGGAATCAAAACATCCCGGAGCTCCTCCTTATTATAATAAACGAAGGAGTAGCAGCTCTATAACTACACCAGGTGTAGTTATGGGAGGTCCCAGATGATGAAGCATGCCACTTCGATGGGTGATGGGACTTGGCCCTCTTTATGAGGACTCTTTTCATTTTTGAATGTGCTGACCTGTCATTTCTTTCCTTTTGAACGTTTGGTTTAGACCCGCAGACTCTTTGTTGTGTTGATTCAAGTGATTTGGGGATTTGTCTGCGCAGGTCTTTAAAATTCCCTCAGACCCTATGACCAGTTGTTTTGTATTGTTGTTGCAGGAAAATTCTTCAGGACACCACCAGCAGCCTTTGTATCCCTGTGAGAGGTCTTATACTTCTCAGACAATTTAATCTTAGCCACATTTTCTGAATCTATTGAACTCTCTTCCTCCGTTAAGGCATGAACATCACTCGTATTCACTTTCTTCCCCTCACCCCTCACATTCATCTCTTTCACCCAAGAGGTAGTATTCTCCATCCCCTCAACTATTGAAACTGCCTCCACCAAGGTTGGATTCTTTGACAATAACTTCTCTTGTACACGTGTGCTATTCGTGCACCTCACAAGCTGGTCCCTAACCAAAGAATCAGAAAGGTCACCGAACTCGCAAGTTCTGGCCAAGGTTTTGAGAGAGGCTACATAGCTCTTGACACGTTCATTACTACCTTGAGTCCTGGTAAAGAATTTGTGTCTCTCAAGTACCACATTTATACGTGGACCAAAGTACCCTTCCAGCATAGCCATGGACATTTCATATACATCATTAGCTTCACCCTCCGCTGATCCTACTGGAATGAGATCAATACTATCATAAATGATACGCCCCTCAACTCCTAAATTATGCAGTAAAATGGCTTGTTTTCTTACTGCTGAAAACTTTTCTCCTCCTATTGCAACAATATATGAATCAAATAAATTCCTCCATCTCTTCCAGGGTAAAATAGGATCTCCTTTCTCTGATAGAAATGCCGGTGGTTGGGACATGCTGGTTGGAGTAACCATTATCAACTGAATCTAGATTAGGCAATTAAATAATATAAACAACATGAAAACAAGTCTTGAATGATATGTATATATGAAATAATAAACTAACACAACAAAAGTAGTCACCGTTGTCCAGAAGTCTTGAATGGTACATAAAAATAACAAACTAACAGAACAAAGGTAGTCACCGTGGTCCAGAAGATTTCATTAAATCCATCTTAATATTCCTACAGGTAAGGAGTTGTTAAAAATATTTGTAAACAAACTCACAGTCAAATTGTTAGTTTTATGCCATATATGGAAACGACAGGAAGCACTTGAAGAAGAGATGCCGCAAATCGTCGACTTTCCGATTACGCTCTAGTTCATAACGCTTCTAGTTCTAGTTCAGCGTGTTTCATTCCACTTCCGTAATGAATAAAGAACAAAAAAAAAAAAATGGCCGACACGTAAACGTAGAAACGTAGTGCGTGTCCTTTGCGTGATGACAGATGAAGAATACGGCGAGCCTCGGCGCTCACGAGTGAATCGTCGCGAGCGAAGAATGCCACACAGTTCAAAAACGGCAAAACTTGCAACGGCAATCGTAAGTGCTACGGAGTCATATTCTCACTCTTTCTCTTTTTTTAAAAAAAAAAAACACACACACGGAGATCCGAGTGAGAACAGCACTCACCAAAGTCTGAAGGTCTAAGCCAACTCAAAATAGTCCAAATACATCTCCCTTGAAGTCAGATTGTCTTGAAGTCAGGCCGATGTTAATCGTGGGTAGATAAGTCCTCAGGGGAATCGATGCCTAGATTCACTTGTCCCCAATCAAGTAAGGTAGTCGCTCGTCGCCAGTGTTGAAAATAAGCTCTTTACACGCTGAATAGAGTTGATCTGATGTTTAATCAAGAATATGAATAGGAAGGCATCAACAGTCTCCGTTCATCACGACCCCCAGCTCCAGTCTGAACCTTCCCCCACTAACATTCTATATGACATCTCTATATTCTAGCAATAACATTCTAACTAGATTACAACACATGTCACCAATGGTTAGTGATGGGAATCCGTCCTTTTAAAAGATATTTTAAAAGATATTTTTGTAGTTTGTAAAGAGGTATAAGTGTTACAGTTTCTTGATGCCTAATGTGGTTCATATATACATAAATGTATTATGTTTGTATGAGTAGATCCGTGGATATTGTGTTTTGAATGGAGAATATATTCATGCCAGGTCTTTAAACATTCCTTTAGACTCTCCCTCTATTTTCTAGCTTTTCTTGTCTGGAGAACAAAGCCATCACCAAGCAGGGCAGGTCTCTGGTAGCAGCAGGGCAGTCCTCTGAGGAACAAGACAGGCCTCAAGAAGCATGGTAGTCCTTTGGGGTACAACACAGTCCTTCTTTTGTAATGCCCATACATAAGGGAATGTACACATGAGTGGCTCAGGAGGTCCAATATTTATACCTGATGACAGCATTTGAAGTGGGAGGTGACAACCTGGCTACCCCAATATGTAGTTCTGGAAAGATCTTCCCATCTCCTGCCAAAGCACCAAGTAGTCTGAGGTGACAAAAGAATGGTGTCAGGACCCTTTGTTGTGTGTTCTGGAGGTAGCTCTTTGGAACCTAAGTGGGGCAGGGAACAGCTCCACCCCACCCATCCTAGGCCCCTTTGTCTCACTATCTGGGAGGAATACACAAAGGCCAATTGACACGCTATTTACTGTCATGTGACCCAGGACACAGGTAGCAGGCAATAAATGGTTGGGACGAGAAATTGTCACTTTCTACAATTGGTAGTTTCAGAATTGTGACCTAAAATCCTTCCTTACCTTTAAAAAGGATTTTAAATTACAATTCATTCGAGTCCAAACCTGACATCTCTATCTGTTCCCAGTAAAAGGTTAGCACCATATGTTATCCAATGGCTAATAGGTCTTGCAGCAGTGAAAAACGAATTTAGGAGTTTTTTACTACCAGGACATGTAGTACTTAAAAACAAATGTCCTATTTTTAAATACAGTGGACCTTGCATTGCATTATGGACTGTTTAGTGGCTACATTTGGTGTTATGTATATGTTTTAAAAAGAAAGAATTAGTCGTGGCAAAAGGTTGATTTTGCCAAGCTGAATTAGCAGTTTTAAAACTGCACTACAGGCTGCAACGGCAAGCTTGGGACATATTGTAAAGTCCTACTTAAGTTGGTGGCACAATGAGTACTTAAGGCCCACTAGTAACATTTCATTTACAGGCCCTTGGTACATGTAGTGCCATATATTAGAGACTAATAAGTACATTAAATATGACAATCAGGCGTCAGCCAATTGTACCATGTTTTAGGGAAAGAGCAAAAGCACTTTAGCACTGGCTAGCACACAGAGTCCTAATGCCAACAAAAATGAAACTCAGCAATAGGAGGGATGAAGTTAAAAGTTTGGGGGTGACCCTTCAGTGAGTGTCAGGTCCAACATCATCCCCTCCTGCCTGAAGCCAGGGTAGACTAATAAATACCTTTATGGGCTTCCCTGCTCAGGCAATAGAACTTGGAACTTGGACAATGGCCCTTTACTGCAGAGGCCCTTGTCAGTTCTATTTCCTTCTGAACCCAGTTGGATGCCTCTGTCAACACTCTCCTGATCCTCTGGACTGACCCATGGGTCTTCTCACCTGTGTACCCCATCTGTGAAACTCCAAACCTTAATTTGCTCACAGATGCATCTCAGTAGACAGACAGTACCACCATGGCTAACAAAGGGTTGTACGAGAGAACCCCCATGCATTTACCACACATGCCTTTACAACGCTGTTATGTAGGTTTCATGTAATGTATTTCACTGTATGTTTCCTTGTGCTGCTTCACGTTCCATAGGTGGTTACTCACTGATTGCCTGGACGCGAGACTGATCGGTTAACTTTCTGTACTTGCAAACTTCTTTAAATAAATACCTAGTTGAATCGCCTAGCGCTCATTACTTAACAAAATTGGGGACGACCTGGGATCACGCTGCACAAGGAGAAGATTCTACACATGGAGAAGATTTTTTTTGTTGGCGGTTCAATTAAACTTAGGTATTTGAAATCAAAGCTGTTGCTGAGCGCTTGAAAAGGATAGTACTAGCGACAACATCATTGTTAACACGGATGTATCCACAAATGTAAATGCTTCCACTACGGGTCCTCAGCGATGCCCCCAGGACTATGGTACAATCCTCTAGTACTTCTGTTCAGGGGGGAGAGGGTGTTATGTCCTCTTCTGAGGCCACTCATTGTAAGCAGGAGAGAAGACCTCCTGTTTGGTTAAAGGATTACATTTCTGATAATTTTCCTTTGTAACTGTAACTGGCACAAGCTTGTTGTAACATGTATTCTGTTTTTGTTTCCTTCTTGTTTCTTATATATTTTTTCTCATTATCTTCTCCTCCCTCTTTCCTCGTTCTCTCTGTTCTTATGTATTCAGTATGCTTTTATTTTTTGTTTTTAAAGAAAAGGGGATGTGTTTTGTAGGTTTCATGTAATGTATTTCACTGTATGTTTCCACGTGCTGCTTCATGTTTCATAGAACATGGAACGTGGAGCGAGCAAGAGGTGGTTACTCACTGATTGCCTGGACGTGAGACTGATCGGTTAACTTTCTGTACTTGCAAGCTTCTTTAAATAAATACCTAGTTGAATCGCCTAGCGCTCATTACTTAACAAACGCAGTCTCTACACTGAGTGCGACGTTACCACATGTTCCTTTACCATGCAAGTCGCTACAATGACTTGCTTTAGGGGGTGCTGGAGTTTGGAATAGTATAAATTACTATTCCAACTCCAGTCCACGCAGCAGGTGGGAAGGTGTTGGACTTAAAATCCAACACCAGTCCAGCAACGCGCCCACTAAAACAAATTGTTGCATGGTAAAGGAATGCGAGGTAATGTCGCAGTCTAGGTAGTGATTACGTTGTAAAGGCACATCATGGTAATTACTGTGTGGTAAAGAATGTTTCACCCTACAAAGTGATATGGACCATTCCACCCCTTGGATCAGACTTCTGACACCAACCCAGAGAATATTCTGACCATAAAGACAATTCCCAGCAGAGGCTATTGACAGCTGTAAGCATCAAGAGTCAGGCCCTGTACCATCCACTGTCGGGAGGAAGCTCCAAGCGGGGGCCTTGGGTAAGCCTCACTTCCATCCTTGGTTCTGGAAAGTAGTTCCCTACTTGCTGCTGAGGTTTTCCAGCGTTGGTGGCAACAGCCCAGGGGTTAGGCACCCTGCTTCTACTCACCTTCCCACCAGTCCAGGGGTGTTATCATGAGACTAGTTATCCAGCCAAAGGTCTGTACACTGAGGCTGAACAGAGGACAGGGTTAGCGTTTTTGCTTCTTGCCTCTCCATCTGGACTCCCGTTTCCTCTGTTTGAGAGTGGTACCCCCAGAAACCGGTCACAACTCATTTCCCAGGATGCAGTCAATGGGCATCTAGGGACTGACTATGACCCTCCTCTGAGTCACCTTGCTACTGCATTTCAGGGAACTAGAGCCATAGGGCAAAAGAAGTCCTGCCTTTGGCCTGAGTTACCCTACACACCTGTCTGGTGTACTGATCTGGGAAACCAGCCATTCCACCACCATGGTCTTCCTGGCACTTGTATATCCCTCAGAACCATGCCAGGGATCCCATTTACAGTGGCCTGGCGTATTATTCTCAGGGATGATAAGCTCACTCTTTGGGTCTATCTCCCAGTTAAGTGAGACTAGGGCATGTTCTATAACCTTCCCCTGGGGACTACTTCCCTCTAGGGCCACATTAGCCACCCCTGTAGAAGTCTACCAGTAAGTGGTTTCTTAGGGCAGAGCCCCCCTGCTTGTTTCCTAACTGGAAACACTCAAAGAAGCAGGGTTGGAAATGGGGTGTCATTGGCAACCACCCACCAGAGTCTCACCCTGTTTCGCAAAAGGGACATGGGTACCATTTCCCCCGCCTTACCCTGGGACTTATCTGTGTTATCCTGGACCTCCACCTCACTCTGCTCAGGGGGGGGGGGGTGGCTTAAGAACCACCCTTCTTGGGGCCAGTCAAAGGCACCTTCTTGGGCATTCTGGTACTAATCCAGAGCTCAGTCTCTTTTTCAAGGTCCTTGGGCTCACTGTGCTTACTCTCGACTGGTTGTTGGTGCAGCGCTATAAAACAATTGTTGGACATGTGCTCTCTGGAAATCAAATTGTACAGCCTCTTGTAATCATTCACCTCCGTGCCCTTCACCCAACCATCCAGTGCCTTTCAAAAGAGATCCAGAAAAAACACTCAGGGCTGATGTAGCAGCTTCTGGCTGTCCCTAAACATGTGCCTATACTTTTCAGGGGTGCAACCATACTTTCAACAAGGGTGACCTTCGTGAGGAGCTATCTCATCCTGCCCCCCTTTCCTAGGCCCACTCATGTATTCCTCCCTTGCCTGGAAATGTGGCTTCAGACACTGGCCTCCCAATCCTCCTCGAGGGACCCTCTGCATCTCTAAGGCAACCTCATAAGTTTCAAACCATTTGCCAATATCATCCCCACAATGAAGTTAGGCGCCAGGTCTTTGAGGATGTGGACCCTCTTGTCTCCACTGAGCACTGAGGTTTAGCTGCCACCATTGCCATTGGACTCTGAGGCTCATTTTGGCTTTAAGGTGCAGCGCTTTTTGACTAGGGCTCCCGGTTTTATGGTATTTTGTTTTTACATTTCCGTCTGTATTTATCCATATTTATTTTTTGTTAACGTTATCTGTATTTATCCATATTCTTTGTGGAGTTTGTGAAAAATAAAGCTGAAACTGGTGTATTTCCACATTTATTTAACTAATAAATTTGAAGTCAGGCTTGAATGCCTGCTAGGTTTCAGTGATATGAACAGCCGCAGATGATAAATCATTGCACTTATATAAAAATATGCACACTTCATTATCAGCCTTGTGCATATCTACTGCTGTTTAAGCCTCTTTCCTAAAATTCCCTTCTTTTTTAACCCTGTTACCTATCAATCCACACAGTAATTGGCCTGGCAGTCATGGAAAAGTGTATTTAGAATCACTCAGAAAGCACCGAATTTCCGTTTTTATCCACATTTAAAAATAAATACAGACAAGAAAATACATGGTTTTCTGTCTGTATTAATCTGTAAAAATCGGTGAAAACGGCAAACAGGGAGCCTTATTTATGACTCACTTTATAAGCTATCCTCTTCTCCTCCAAAGCGAGTTTCAACTTAGCCAGCTTGAACTGGCAGGCCTGGGGCATAGTTTAGAATGCTGCTTAAGTGGATGGCTCAATACATTTGGCAGGCTCACTAAAACTATTTCATTTCCAGGTACTTGGTACATGTAATACCATAAACTATCTTATATATGTTATGTTATGTTATGTTATGTTAAACTCTTTTATAAAGCGCACAGCTGCCCCAACGAAGGGGCGTCCCGGCGCTAACAACAGTATCCTGAGGAGAGAAGATTAAGCCATGGGGAAGAGAACTGTCTTGATAGCTTTGCGGAATGAGGTCAAACAGTCCAGACTGCGGATTTTCAACGGCAAGGAGTTCCAAAGCTTGGATGCCAAAAGACGGAAAGACTTGCCCCGGCTCTCGATCTCTTAACTCTGGGGACAGAAGCTAGCATCAATTCAGAAGAGCGCAACACACGATTAGGAATGTATGGGGTGATCAAGTCAGACAGGATCTCGGGGGTAGCAAATTTTAGAATTTTGAAAGTAAGACAGAGGGATTTGTATTCAATTCTTTTAGAGATCGGCAGCCAATGAAGGCGTCGGATGGCCCCTGCTCCTGAGCATGATCTCAAGAGACCAAGGATGGCACGAGCTGCACAGTGTTGAATACGCTGAAGACGATTAAGTTCCGCCTTATTAGCCCCTAGCAGCAGAGAATTGGCATAGTCTAGTCTTGAAAGAATGGTGGCCTGGATTATAAATTGGCGTGTAGCCGAGTCAATTAGGTGTAAGCCAATTGTACTAAGTTTTAGGGAGAGAGCACAAGCACATTAGCGCTGGTTAGAAGTGGTAAGGTGCACACAGTCCTAATGCCAACAAAAACAAAATGTTGAAAATTGGAGGGGTGAAGGCAAAAGGTTTGAGGGTGAACCTGCAGAGAGGGCTAAATCCAACAAACAAGAACAGATTATAAATCAATGCAGATATATGAAAACATGGAAATTTTAGCATCATCAACATGCATATGTAACCCTAATTACTAAAATTCATTTCTTTTTTAAACCCTTTAGTGCGATGGACGGCCGGGAGCCGTCTGACGCACTGGTGCTCATGTCGGATGGCTCCTGGCTGTCTGCGCACATTGCGCAAGAAATTTCTTTAAGCCCTAAACAGCCTCAGAAGCTGGAGAAGGGCTTCCCCAGGTCCCGAGGCTGTTCTGTTTGTTTCAGGTAAATGATAATCAGCGCGCACGTCACCGACACTGAAATGAGTCGACAGGCTCGTTTCAGTTTCACTTTCTACATGCTCAGGGGGCTATCCCAGCCCCCTGAGCATGTAGAAAGTCAGGAGAGGTATTGTTGGAAAGGGGAGAATCTCCTCTTTCCAATGGTACACCTAGTAGATCCCTGCTTGGGGATCTCCCCAGGAGGCCGATCCCCAAGCAGGGATCCACCCACTGGACACCAGGGAGGGAGGAGCGGCCCCTTGGGCAAGGGCCTTTGCTCCCCCCTAAATTATTACTGTCATATTCAGTAGGGGCAATAGCCCTCAATCTGCCTCCTGGGGGGGGGCAAAAAGCGCACTAGCCACCAGGGATTTTGTTTAGCACATTTTGTGGTGGGTAAACAAAGAGGTGGGGGGCCTGCCCAAAATAGACATGCTAATGCCCCCACCCACCGCCCCCAAACAATTGCCACAGCCTTTCTGCCTCCCCCGGGAGGCAGATGGGGGCAGTAGTCCCTGATCTGCCTCCCCGGTGGGGGGCTGAAAACACACTAGGCACCAGGGATTATTTTTATGTATATAGGGTTGGGGGCTGCCCAAAATGGGAATGCCAATGCCCCCACCCCCCAATAAAATTCTATAGTCTTTCTCCCCCCGGAGTGGGGTGTGGGCAGAAAGCCCACTAGGCACCAGGATTGTTTTTTTTATACATAGGGGTGGGGGCTGCACAAAATGGCCATGCAAATGCTCCCACCCCCTAAAAAAATTGTCAGACTCTTTCTGCCTCCCCCGGGAGGTAGATGGGGCAATAACCCCTGATCTGCCACTCCCCGGGGGGAGCAGAAAGCCCACAAGGCACCAGGGATTTTGTTTTTTATTACACGTAGGGGTAGGGGCTGCCCAGAATGGCCATCACAATGCCCCCACCCCCCATAAAAATTAGCTACAGTCTTGTCAGGCAGATTGGGGCAAAAGTCCCCCCGGGGGGAAGGGGGGGGCAGAAAGCCCACTAGGCAGCGGGGATTTTTTTTTTTTTTATAGGTAGGGGTGGGGGCTGCAGAGAATGGGCCTTTTCCCGGTGAGCCGGACGGGTGGGGGCTGTTTTCTGGCCATGGGGGGCAGTTTTGTAACTGGGGGACGGTTTTGCAGCAGCGTTGCAATATCGGGCCCCAGTTAAAAAAGCGGGAGCAGTGCTTTTTACTAGCACACCCCCCCCCCTCTCAGGGCCGGTCGAGCAGCAATCTGCCAGGGCTGGTTGCTATTCCCAGTCCAGCCCTTCTTGGCTGGCAGTGTGTGGGGATGGTGCTTGGCTGGTGGAGTGTGTGAGTGGCGCTTGGCTGGCGGTGTGCATGGATATTGCTTGACTGACTGTGTGCATGGATAGTATTTGGCTGGCAGTGTATGTAGGTGGAGCTTGGCTGGCAGTGTGCATTGATGGCGCATGGCTGGCGATGTGTCTGGATGACGCTTGGCTGGCAGTGTGCGTGGATGCCGCTTAGCTGGTGGTGTACGTGGATGGTGGTGTACGTGTACTGACTCTTGGCTGGCGGTGTGGCATGCATGCATCCCCCGGCATTTTCTTAACCAGAATACCCCGCAAACCTCAAATTTACTTACAAAGTCACATTTCTGTGTGGGTAAGATGTAGGCTCACCGCGCAGGCACAAATTTCATACTACCCAGCATTCCCCTTGGTCTCCCGAGAAAAATGATACCTCACTTGTGTGAGTGCACAAAGTAGTGTCAGCCGAAAAATGTATAAACAAACTGCCTTTTTGGACCTGTTTTGGGGTCCCCTCAATCTCTACACGTTTTTCTTCAATGTCTTAGGCACTTGGCCCAGCCACACAAGTAAGGTATCATTTTTATTGGGGGACTGGGGGATCACTAAGTGGTAGGAAATGAGTGCCTTGCAATGATGCCAAAACTTTCCCACACAGATATTAGAGGAAAATGTGACTTTTTAGCTAAATTTGAGGTTTGCATCGAATTCTTGGAAGGAAAATGTTGGGGGATCAATGCAAGCCACACCTCCCTGAACTCCCACGGGTGTCTAGTTTTCAGAAATGGGTGGGGTTTTTAGGTTACCCTAGATGTCTGCAAACCCGGGACCAAAAACACAGGTACCCACCTATCTATCACAAAACGACTGGGTTTTTCAGAGGGGTCACCTGCGTTTTTGGTCCCGGGCTCAGCGGCCATCTAGGGAAACCTACCAAACCCACACATTTCTAAAAACTAGATACCCGGGGTAGTCCACAGAGGTGTGGCTTGCGTGGAGCTCCCGACATTTTTCTACCCAGAATTCCCTGCGAGTCTCAAATTTAGCTGAAAAAAAATCACATTTTACTCACTTTTCTGTGTGAGAAAGTTGAGGGATCACTGGGCTGCCACAGATTTCCTACCACCCAGCGTTGCCCCAGGTCTCCCGATAAAAATGGTACCTCACTTGTGTGGGTGGGCCAAGTACTCGCGACAGG
Organism: Triturus cristatus; assembly: GCF_964204655.1. Classification (NCBI taxonomy): domain Eukaryota; kingdom Metazoa; phylum Chordata; class Amphibia; order Caudata; family Salamandridae; genus Triturus; species Triturus cristatus. The sequence goes on along the minus strand of NC_140584.1, from coordinate 1,179,716,217 downwards.
CAAGGGCCCAAAACGTATTGTGGAGACATCAACATTGCCTATCACAAAATGACCTAGTTTTGCAGGGGTAGGGGGCGGGAGGGGGTCACCTGGGTTTTCGGCCCCAGGCTCTGCAGCCATCTAGGAAAACCTACTAAACCCACAAATTACAGAAAACTAGGCACCCAGGGAAATCCAGGGAGGTATGGCTTGTGTGGATCCCCTAGCGTTTTCCTACCCAGAATCCCCTGCAAACATCACATTTTACTGAAAAAATCTAATCACATTTTTCTCACGTTTCTGTGTGAGAAAGTTGTGGGATCACCAGGCCCACAGAAATTTTCCACTACGCAGCATTCCGCCAGGTCACCAGATAAAAATGACACCTCACTTGTGTGGGTGGGCCAAGTACCCACTACAGGCAAGGGCCCAAAATATATTGTGGAGATATCAAAAATACCAATTACAAAACTACCTGGTTTTGCAAGGGGGGCACCTGCGTTTTAGGCCCCGGGCTTGGCGGCCTTTAAGGGAAACCTACCAAACCCACAAATTTCTGAAAAGACACCCGGGAGAGATAAGGGAGGTATGGCTTGCGTGGCTCCCCCAACATTTTCCTACCTAGAATCCCGGCAAACCTCAAATTTAGCTGAAAAAATTTAATTTTCCTCACATTTCTGTGTGGGATCACCGTGCCGGCACAAATGTCCCACCACACAATGTTCTCCTTGGTCTCCCGATACACATGATACCTCACTTGTCTGGGTATCCAATGCAGAATCGCCTAAAAATGTATTTTTTTTTAAACTGTAATGCTTAGAATTCGCTGTGCTATACACTTAATCCCTATGTTTTGGGCCCTTCCAAGTCACAGGCCCTTGGCCCTCCCACACAAGTGAGGTATCATTTTACTCATTGATGTTTCTGGCACCAGCTCTTTCTCCAGCCAAGTCTCCTGAAGGTACAGTCCTCTTTAGGCATCTTTTTTAGATGGAGTCTTCCCTGGGGTAAGAAGGCTCTGAGGAGGTGGTGGTTGAGGTGCCGGATTTCTCCAAGAAACTGATTGGAGAAATGTAACCACCTAATCCTATTTTCTCGCAGACCCCACCTCCTTTTGCAGCCCTTTCTCTTTGCCTACATTAAAATTACCCCAAATCCCCTGAATCAACAAAGCAGGACCCAGCTGCCACTAGTCAGTTCTACCTTCGATATCTTGGCCCCTCCCCTCCAACATCCAAGTGATCACCAGAATGTGCAGAAACACAAACCCATCTAGGGTTACCAGACCACCATCACAACGCACTGATATACCTCTGACACCCCCTCCCAAAAACACACAAACAGCAGCAAGATAAACTGCATGCTCCTAAACTGCAGATCAGTGACCAAACATGCAACAGAATTGGCTGAAGCCATACTGCACCATGACATTGACATTACGTTTGTCACAGAAACCTGGATCAACGTATCCACCTATTCAATCCTCGACCTCCTTGTCCCCCCCAGGTTTCTTAATCCTCAAGAAGGACAGGATAGACCATCATGGTGGTGGCATACCCATCATACATAAGAACAGCATCAAAATGGCTGAAACGAATAGCCAACATGAAACATGAGCTCATGCAGAAGGTCCACTGCAAAGGGCGTTTTTTATAGCTTAAAACTCCTCAGCAAAACCAAGCCCTTCCTACCTTCATATGACCTAAAAACAGCAATGCAAGCACTGGTTCTGTCTAGAATGGACTATGGAAATGCCACACTCACTGGAACAGTCAAAGCAGACGAAACCCCCATGAGAACCACCATTAATACAGCAGCAAGAGTGGTCACGGGAACAAAGAAACATGATCACATCTTCCCCGCACTGCAAAGCCTAGAGTGGTTACGAATTGAAGCACACGGCTGCTTCAAAACTGCCTGTCTCACCTACATTGCCCTGCATACTGGTAAACCAGGTGACCTCACAGCCAAACACACAAACGTAGGATAATTGAGAAACCTAAGAAGCTCCAACACGCTCCTTCTCATCCCACCTAAAAGACATAAACAAACAGCCCTCTCTCGCTCTTTCTCAGGCAACGCCCCCAAAATCTGGACCTCTCTCCCAATTTATATCAGAACTAACCCCTCCTTCACGAGTTTTAAGAGACAACTAAAAGAATTTCTCCTCAACCGATACCTTCGGAAAACAGCTAATCAGTAGCATGGAAACTCCACCTAGTTACATATACCTTTCCCGCAAGGTCTACACAACGAATTGACGCACAACCCTATAATCATAATATTTAATTACTGAATAAGAATGACTAGGCTCCCAAAACTGTATTTTTTTTAACTCACTGTGATTGACTGATAACTGTCTAGACTCCGTATTATTGTAGTACTATGCTATTAGTGTACTGTGACTGGCTAATATTCACTCTTACGCTGCTGTAAAGTGCTCCGATACCTCTTGGTTGTACCAGTGCTATATAAATCTCCTAAATAAACAAACCCACATCGCCCCCCGCCTGAGAGACCTCCACAGGCTCCCCACTGTTGAACTGTATTTTAAAATGACCCACATGACTCCATTTGTGTTGCCATGCTCTCGGCAACCTGAAGAATTGCTTTCCACGTCCCTATTGAAACTTGCCCAACCCTTCCTGCTCCTTGTGGTCGAGCTGATTCCGAGAAGCTGCCTGTGTGCCTCACCCCCCATTTGTGCCAGAGACTCAGCCACATCCTGTCCATTGTTGGTAACTCAACCTGTCACGACCAGCTGCCCTGTGACCACACCAACTGATAGAGGAAGCACGAGGCTGTGCCCTGTGACCACACCAACTGATAGAGGAAGCACGAGGCTGTGCACTGTGACCACACCAACTAATAGAGGAAGCACGGGCTGTGACCCATGACCACACCAGTTGGGCAAGGAAGCACGGGGCTGTGGACATTGTGCAATCAGAGAACAGATGTCCCCTGACCACGATTGCACCACAAGACTGACAAAGAACTTGTCAGAATGAGGAACTTATCAAAATGTGGAACTGTGTATTGTACAAATGGGCGTGGCTAGCACTATAAATATGTGTAAGCTGTGGAGTAAAGCAGCAGTCTCTGTAGAATCGTCTTTGTACCATTCTGGGACCTCTGTCCTTAGCTCGAGCTAATAAATAACTTACTTCCCTCCACGGCTGGTTGTCCTGGTCTCTTTGGTAATGTATGATTTGAGCAAAAAGAAACCCGTAGATTTTAAGGTGTCCCCTGCACCACTGGCTTTGACTCTCCTAGTGGGGGGGGAGTCTCCAAAAAGCCGGTTCTACAATCTGGCACCCAAACGTGGGGCGTCTTCGGTGGTCGCCATCACGCCTGGTGGTCGTGAGGGGTCTGTGATCGAATTCCAAGGGAGGCGCGCCATTACATTGGCTGAAAATTGTCTTTGTGGGCCCGAGGTCTCCGATTGCGTGATTCCTCCCTCCAGTAGGCTACCTGACTGCGGCCCGACTGACGCCCCAGTTCCGGTTCCTAGTCTTTGGAGATCGAGACCTTTGTGACACTTGCCCTGTGACGGAAGATTAACGGTCAGGTAAGAGTGGGAGTGGCCCACTTCTTTGGTGAATTGTATGTTGGTTTTGGTATTTCATTCGACTTTTGCAAAAGCCGAAGCCAAGGGGTAAGCACAGTTATAGGCTGTAAATATTCGATTGTACCCTTTGACGTTTGGATCCAGGATACACATCTAGAGATGCCTGGACTTAGTAAATTCCGGAAATGGTGTTGTTGTTCTTGTACACAGGGCTCCGCATTGGAGGAATCTTGTTCGATTCCTCCTTTGGGGACCCCTAATCATGAAGTCTATGCTAAACATGGTGTTGGCCCGATTATGTTCACAAGTATACAAAGGGTAATACTGAATTGCAATGGCCAATATATGGTAGTTTTGAGCCTCCTGTATTAGATAATTTAGAGGAGAAATTGTTTCAGAGAAAAGTTAGGCCTGCAATGCTTGATTCCTTTCGGGTTTGGCGCAAGGAGTCCAAACAGAAAGAAATCAAATTCAAAAAGAACTAAGCTAAAATAATGTGTATGAGTGTGATTCAGAAAGCCCAGAATCATGATAATCAGAGAATAGAAGAGGGTATAGTAATACATGATAGATTAAATAGAATGCAGATAGATGGATGTTACGTTACAAAAAAGGTTCCGGAAAAGGCCCGGGACAAGGAGGATGACTCTCTCATGGCCTCTATGTTGTACACCCCTCCCCCTTATACTCCCGCCATGTATCTGGCCCTTGATCCCGCCCAATTGACCCCGCTACTGCTCCAGTTGTTGCCCCTGCCCATGCCTCGGTCCATCCGATACCTCAGCCACTCGTTCCCAATGCCCCGACTGTTCAGGCCACCGCACCAATCAAGTCCACCCTTCCTTTCCCTTTGTTGCACCTTCCACTAGTCCCGTACCTGTCCAACCTAATGTGCCTTTAACTCCCGTTGAACCCAACCCATTTCTTGTTGACAGTCATCCGACGCTTTCCCCCAGTGCAGGGCTATTAGCGAATGCATGGTCAGTGGTCCGTGATTATATCCCTTATGCAACTCCGCACAGACCACCCACTCCCAGACGACACACCTTGCGCAGACTGATAGGTAGTACACAGGAACAACTCGCTATGAGTCAACAAGCTCATGTATGAATGGAAGATAACACTATGTACACCGCTCAGGATATATGGATGACAATGGATCAGTGGACACACATTCAACAGACTGACATTTTTTGTGAAATGTGTGACATACTGATCCAAATGTGGGAGGATTTTGTAGAATCAGGACCACCCCCAGGTCTGTCTGACCTTCGCCATAAGGTTGAAAAAGGGGACATTCAGGGCCCAGCACTATTATGCGATCTAATCACGTTAGTAGCCTACAGAGACTCCTTATCTGGTGTTTCGTTAAATAAGGGTTTCCCAATGAGGGAGGTACAGCCTGTTTGGAGAGACCGCGTTGCTGGCGCAAATGGCAACCCTGAAATACTGGCAGGTTTTAGGCAGATGTGGGTCCATGTCTCTTGGAAAAGGTCTGACATCCTCCAACTTAAAAATCAATTGCCTGACGCGTAAAAATCCGGCAGGGTATTATAAGGAATTGACTCAGACACTCCAATCTTGCGTAATGACTTTAGCAGATATAGATATGTTAATGGGACAAGTAGTACCGACTGAAGTATGGTCCAAAAATATGCCATAATGATCCAACAGAATTTGGCCATACATGGAAGGAATTTGAGGAAGCTGACAGAGCTCGAACTGGCGGTGAGAAACCCGATCCCATGATCTTGGCCCTTCCGGCCCAGATACTTACTGCCATGTAAAAGATGTTGACACTCCACCGTATTAATTGGGACAGATTAGCTGCTTGCGGGAAACATAAGTTACAACACAAACAAAAGAAAGATGAAAGTGTCTCTGACTTTTTCACACGATTGGAAAGCACATTCAACGACTATGGTGGACAGGACATGACTACAGAAGGGGGACAGTGACGGGCTTCTCTATTCATTTGCCAGTGCTTTTGTCTCCCGGATTGCGGACCCTACATCGCCCTTGCTCTCAGTTTGTTCCCGTCTCCCGCCGCCGCGTCACCATCTATCGCGGCCACGGAGTGGAGACGGGGACTACACATCCCAGCAGCCCCAGCGGCAGGAGACCCGCCGACGCCGATTTCCGCGCCAGGAGGCGCATAAAACATCGCAGCAGCCCCGGCAGAGCGGGCTTCTCTATTCACTTGCCAGTGCTTTTGTCTCCCGGATTGCGGACCCTACATTGCCCTTGCTCTCAGTTTGTTCCCGTCTCCCGCCGCCGCGTCACCATCTATCGCGGCCGCGGAGTGGAGACGGCGACTACACATCCCAGCAGCCCCAGTGGCAGGAGAGCCGCCAACGCCGATTTCCGCGCCAGGAGGCGCATAAAACATCGCAGCAGCCCCCGCGTCGCGGGACAGCGCGCGGGCTAAGCCCGGGCAAAGGGCGGGCCCTCTGTGGCCCTCAGAGGCCTGAGGAGACTGGACTGGGCCATTCCCTAAGCGGCCGCAACTGGACGCCACCCGCCCCTGGTTCACAATATTGACAGTAAGCTGACTTGATTCATAGCTCCCCGTAAGGCTGTTGTTACCATGTTTTACTGTTAACCCATACGTGGTAGCTGCTGATTACCATCAATCCTACACGCACTTGTCCTTGGGTAACGCATTATCTGTGACACCTAATATGAGTTTGTCTGGTATTAAAGAAAAACCTTTGGGGAAAGGGCATGTAAACCAAGGGACATTGGACAATTTTGTTACTAGACCTACCACTGAAGTAGATAGGGACATAATTCTTGATGAGTTACGGGCAGAGAGACGACGCTCTGTGGAGTCTGTAAAAAACAACCGTTTTTTCCTGCCCCATTCGCAGGTGGTGATGTCATCACAACTTAGTACGTCTCGTGGAAGTGGTGGTCATGACACTTCCTTTGGCGTTGGCACGCCCTTACTCCTCCGAGACATTACCCCTCCACCTGACTTAGATAACGACCAAATCATTACCTTGTCTCCTTTTGTGATTAATTCTATATCTGAAATGGATCCCTTGTCGGATGATTTACCATCTTCATTGCAGAGTGTCCAAAATAATACTAATATTCTGAAAAGTTCCCGATTACAAGGTTCCCCACCAAAAAAAAGGAGGAAGAGGGGGACCTTAGTAAAAAAAAAAGACAAGCCCAAAAATAACATCAATATTGTTAATCCAAAGATCCCTACAAAAAAAATGCCCACATTAGATATATCGGTTACTCCCTTACACCGTGTTTCAACTGAAACACTAGATGCCACCTTATTGGAGAACATTGAGAAACTGATTAGAGCCTTCACGTTGCCGTTAACAGAAAAATTAAAAACAATAGCCCAAAAATTGGGGAACTTAGAACAGGCAATTGGGGAGTTTAAGGAAGGAACTAAGGAGTTAGTAAAGTCCTTGCCAGTCCCTCTGCCTATTGTACCGATTTTAAGTACTAACAATCAAGAGGGATTGACTGCCGTCGCCAGTAGCCAGGCAAAACCAAAAACTCTGTATGTGACCTCTCCTCACAAAAATTGTACAAACGTTCAACTTAAAGATAACGAGGTAGAGGCGGCAAGGAAATTAAATGTCCAATCAAATTGCCAACAAATCACTGCAACACGAACTGAGTGTGAACTCCCTGTAACGACACCTGTCCCAAAAATCCCTAATGTAGACCTTCCTCCGGAAGCAGTCCCTCTTGTGGTGGTTCTCATTAGAGTTCCTCCCCTAGAGGATGGAAAAAGAGAAGACTATAGCCAACTAAAAAATAAAGTTATATTTTGGCTCAGGCAGAAACGTCCTCTTCCCCCCAGAGATTAATGGAGAAATCCTTTCTGTAAGGCGTCTTTCCTGGTTAGGAAGTAGGACAAAAGATATCACGGGTGATATCATAATAATTAATTTTAGAGATAAAAGAGAAGTGAGACATATCCTAAATTGGTCTTCTCACAATCCATTCAATTCTTCCAATGTAATTGAGGTACGTGACCTGACCTATTTTTATCCTAGAGTACATTTCTCTTCTAAAAACAATCCGAACATATTAACCCAAAACCAGGATGATCGCAATAGTTTTTTTTTATCTCAATGTCAGGATGTTTACCCCAGGTTCTCCTATAATTCCCAAACTGATCGTTCTATTTACCCACCACAATATCAGGAGGACTGTATTAGGCCCTCCTTCCCAGGCCAGAGAGATCATCATGACTCCTTTTTTCAACATAGGAATAATGCTGCAATGCCTCTTAGACAAAATCATAAATATCGCTCTGCATCACCTTACCCTCAGCCCAATTGTCCTATTACTCCGACTCATTACCAGTCTGGCCATTCAAGGTTCTCATTTCAACAACAGGAGTATCGCCCTCCTCCTTTATTTTGCCATCAGGACGATTACTTCTTACCTCTTTATAATCGTTATGCAGAGCTAACAGACCTAGAAGGAGTGGATTGACTGAACTCACTTGGAACTAAAAAAACTAAAAATAATACCGATAGATCTCAGAAGGTGCCCTCTACCAGCTTGGAAGTTAATTCCAACTTTGTCATGCACACTTCTCAGGTCTCTAATCCAAAGTGTATTCAGAATCCCTTGCCATCTACTGATTTACCATCTAAGCCTATAAGCTTAAATCAATCTGAACAGATTTTGCATATAGAAGAGAACCTAAATCTTAATTCCACACTGAATTCCCAGAAATGTCTAGGGGAGGGGAACAAACCTCAAATCACAATATTATTTTGGAATATAGCAGGCCAACGCTCAAAGGTTACCAATGATATATGGAGGGACTTTAGTCCCAAATTTGATGTCTTGGCACTTCAAGAGACCTGGGCCATTGAAGCGATTCATATGGAAGGCTACAAAACTTACTTTTCTCCAGCTCAACCTTCTATTTCAGGTAGAGCGTAAGGAGGCCTAACGATCTATATTTCAAACCTCCTTAACGTAAAGAAAGTAGTCCCCATGAGCCTGGACCCAAATATCCAGATCCTCTTACTGACCTTAAGTAATAGAGATATCTTTTGCATAGTGAATTTTTACAATAACCTCTCTGAGGCTGAAGTGATTACTGTGGTATCTCAGATGCGGCTTTTATTAAAAACCCGAATTATGAAGACAAAAAGCGAAGAGGTAATTATCTGGGGGGGGGATTTTAATTTGGGCCCATGTCACTTCACTGATAATAAGAACATATGTGGCATTTTGGACGAATTTGACAATCCAATTTCACACTTTAGACACTCAACCTTAGGTAATTACCTAAACGAAACCTTATTTGATCTAGACCTGGTCCAGGCAAATACCAGGAATGATAAGAAACAAATTCAGGCTCCAACTTTTCATGGGAGAAGTTATTCAACAACTATAGATTACATTCTGGTTTCAAATGTTGAGAGGACTAAAGAGGCCGGATTTACTAGACACTTAATCCCGCTTAGTGATCATTATCCCCTCAGTATTTCTCTTTCTCTGACCAATAAACCTAAAAGAGGTCTGGGAACTATTTTATCACAAAATAACTTAGTGCTTAACAGATTGAATGGTTACGCACTTAGATGGGGGAAAGTAGACCCCATAGAGACAACCAAGCAAGTGATTACAAGGGCTAATTCGTCCATCATGAAATGTCTCAACCCACATACCACTCACTCAGAGGTCATTGCAAGCTTTGAACTGATTGTTAGGGCAATCAATGAAATATTGTGGGTGGAGACAAATAACACTCCAAAAAGGCAGAAAGGTTGGTTCAATCACGACTGCACGGTTGCATATTCCAATTTAAAAACGGCGTTGAGAAAAACGATTAGGGTCCCACATGAGATATCAACACTTAGGAAAGCCTACTATCTTGCATTAAGAACTAGAAAAAAAGAATTAAAAACCCAGCTCTGGGAGCAACTGCATGAAACTTGCTCCCAAAAAAATATGGTACTTTTTTGGCAAGTAGTAAAGTCTCCTTTCCTAACTGATAATACAAATCATGCTAAGTTAGATCTAGCAATTGAGGAAAAGGAATGGGTCTCTTACTTTTCCAAAATTTTCTCAGCTTATAGGGAGTCATTCGAATCGCAGGATTTAGACCATTTGAATCTTAAAACCTCAAATGAAGCAGTGACCATCTACCCTATCGACCTACAATTTTCTCTGGAACAAACCGCCTCGGCCCTGAATGCAAGTAAGAACGGGAAGGCACCAGGCCCAGACGGTGTTCCTATTGATTTATTCAAAAACCAAGTGGACCTCTGGATTCCTATCTTAACCAGAGTCCTGAATGCATCTTGCAAAACAGGTCTATTACCATCATGGTCAAAATCCGTACTAGTCCCCATCTTTAAGAAAGGTGATCGGGACTCAGTATCCTGCTATCGCCCAATCTCTCTTTTAGACTCCCTGGGCAAGATGGCAGGCAGAGTCATTTTGGAACAACTACAAGATTGGGCGGACGAGGGTAGGACTATTTCAGATCTACAGTATGGGTTTCGCCATGGCCTCGGGACCATCGAGCAGGCCCTAAACCTTTCGCTTTTGATTGACATGTATGTATACATCAAAAAAGGAGACCTGTATCTGGTTTACGTGGATTTGTCAGCCGCGTTCGATTGTGTTTGCCACTCTAAACTTTGGGCTATACTGGCTGACATGGGGGCCCCCTCAAACTTGCTTACGTTCATTAGGGAACTTTATACTAATGCCACTGCAAGAGTCCGTTATGGGGTGGGGGGGAACTGACGGACGCTTTTCCAGTAGAAAAAGGGGTCAGGCAAGGATGTGTCCTAGCCCCTTTTCTTTTTACACTGTATACAAACGGTCTGGAAAAAGAGATGTTGAAGGGATCCCAGGATCTCCCGATGATAAGTAAGCGCCCTATACCTGCATCACTTTATGCAGACGATTCGGTCATATTGGCCCGTACCCCTCGTGAACTCCCAAAAAATTTGAATAGATACTCTACATTTATGGCAAGTCTTGACCTGAAGATAAATGTAAGCAAAACTTTTGTCATGAGGGCAAGTTCTTGCCATAAAAACATAACTAAAATGCGGGGTATCTATCTGAATCAACAAAAAATTGCTACCACCCAAACATACTCTTATTTAGGCATAACAATGGATCATAGATTATCTTGGAAATCGGCAGTTCAAACTCGAAGACTTCTCTTCCTGAGGACAGTCAAAGCCCTTCTTAATTTTACTAGGAAACTGGGAAATAGAGCTCCAACTGAAATCATCCAGATTTACAAAGCTAAATGTTTATCTGTGGCCTTGTATGGGGCAGGACTTTGGGGATTTGTGAACACGGATCCCATACAGAAAGTCGAAAACTCTTTTTTGAGGTTTCTCCTTTCAGTTCTGGGGAGTACGGGAACTTTTGCATGTCACCTGGAGCTGGGTCTTGCACATGTGGCGGACCTAGCAAAAGTGGAGTTTGTTATGGCGTAAAATATGGACATCAGACAAAGCTACCCTCTCCCAGTCGCTCTTGTCTGACTGTTTGACCATGGATAGCGTTCATAGATCTAAGTGGCTGCGGTACATCGCAACTTTTCTTCATGACTTGGGCTGGGATAAATACCTTCATAATCCTACTTCAATATGTGAGGTTTCGAGAAAGATCTTAAAAACTAAAGCACTTGCCCACCTGGAGGAGATGAGACTATTGAGTGAAGCTAGCAAACCATCTGTCACTCATAGTCTAATGATTCAATCGGTACCCACAATACAGCCTTATCTTACTTTTAATACCACAACCTACGAGCGCTATCTTTTGGTGAGACTCAGGATGAATTTTTTTCATCGCATAGTCGCATTCCCATTACAAAATAATTGGGCCAAAACTCTTTCTATTTGTCCTTGTGATCTCATTTCCCCACAATCTACTCTCCACACTGTCCTCTTTTGTAAATTTTTCACGGAAATTAGGAAAAAACTGCTTATTCCGTTTTTGAGGCGCACGGGTCACAGACAATGTCGCCCAGCTTTACTCTTTTTACAGATGTTGGAGGGAGACCTGGTAGTATTTACAATAGCTAGCTTCCTGAAATCTATTGTTCATCATCGTAAGATCTTAGAACAAAGAGCTATTGAGTTAACTTAATGTTACTATTGTGATAACTATAATATTTTTGGCTGTGTTTACAGAAAATTTTCTTAATTCAGAAAATTTTATTTTAATTTGTAAATAATGATGCTCTTTTAATGATTGTAATTTTATTGAATGTTTTTGCTTTTATTAACAATGAATTTTATTGTATGCTTTTTATGATTTATAACATAAATCAAAATAAAGTAAGATTGAATTGATTGAATTGACTGTTTGTGGATAAATTTGTGTCTAATCTGTTGCCAGAACTTGGGACTAAGCTCAAAATGTCAGAAAGTGCATGGCCCATTTCCACCCCGTCTGGTATTTTGACAATGACCCAGTACTATGAGAATAGGGAAAATGAAGAGCGAGATAGAACGGATAAAAAGACTAAAGACTTAAAGACAAAGGTCTTACTCCAACAAGCATAGGTTCTGGGTCAGGGTGGTCCCTTAAATTCAAATTTAGGATAGTTAGTGGCGTGGGAGCTAGTAGCCAATGGGCAGCTAGTCCCTGCAGCTAGTCCACCACTGAGGTGACCATACCCAGGGGTGCAGGTTACCTATTCTACCCAGAACCCTCTTCTGTGACTTCTAAAGATGGCAAAAATCTAATATTAGTGTACAGACCAGGATGCTCATTCTAAAGGTGTGGCTAGCCTTTTGGGGGTGCACAACTCCTTGACTAACTAATTTCCTGCCTACCCAGGTGCAAGTGTGCCTGGTACAGGCAGAAGGCTATTTCCTCCACTGGGAGTCAGCCCCATTGCATATCAGAGGCGGTGTAGCCTTTGAAGCTCGACACCTTCATGTGCCACTTCACTAGCCTGCTTGGGAGGAGGGAGGTGTGACCTCCTTCCTGCCCTGGCCTTTGTTCCTGACCCTTGGGAGTGATCACACTGCCTGGCAGGAGGTCAGAATCCTGTCTTGCTGGCAGCAGGCATGGGGAATGAGGGCTGGGCAGCCAGAGCACAGAGAGGCTGGGACTCTCAGATGGGCAACCTCGAAGGTGGGCACCTGGGTGCATGACTTCACCCAGAGAATGAAAGTTGTGTCAGGGGTGAAAGGGCAGATTGTTTGATAGCAAACATGACATATTGTGGTGATACCATAATGAAGCTACTAACCTTGAGAATTGCTGGGTGGCAGCCCATGTTAGCCTATAGACCGCTAACACTTATAGTATTTTCTGATAGGGAACACTACTATAGGGACATATAGGCTTGCACTTATAATATGCTTTGCCTAAATATATTGCACCCTGCCTGCGGAGCTGAGGAGGCCTTCCTTAGGGGTGTCTGACATATATTAAAGACAGTGTATTGACTTTGCCACACATGGTGAGGGCACAGGCGAGGTCGAGCAGTTTGCACTGCTCCTGCAGTCCGCAGTGGCATTCCTGGTGTCAGTTATTTACTTGGGTCACTCAGGGTGGCACAAAACCATGCTGCAGCCCTGGGGACTCTTTTACCACCTGTGCCCTGGGTACCCATAGTACTATATACAAAGGACTTACAAGGTGGTAAAGTCTTTGCCAATTTAGGATTACCAAGTCGCACATAACAGTTTTAGGGAGAGAACACAGGCACTGGAGCCTGGTTAGCAGGTTTCAGTGCTCTGTCAGAGTTGAAAACCAGCATCTAGTAGTCCAAATGGGGGCAAAAAGTGGGGAAAGGGGCATCGGCAGAGTACTGTTTCCTTACAGTTTTCCTAGAGAGTGTGGCTTAACGGCTATGGCGGCCGACCTTGAAGATGTGGAACTAGGTTCGAGTCTGGCAGGAGGCTCAAAAATCCTGTGATTTTAGGCAAATCTCATACTCTCCCCGTGCCTGAAAATGAATGTATCCATCTTTAATGCAACTGGTGTTTATGTAAAGCGCTCTGATACTTTTGGGTCTAGTTCGCGCTTTATAAAACTGCAAAAATAAAATAATAATATGTGGGCGCAGTGTTTGGTTTGTATACACTCTACAAAGTGTTCGTATTACATACACACATGTTGTACATTAGTAGCCGAATGTAGGTGAATACCAAATAAATAGTAAGTTACGACGATGCACAAATTGAGGACAGTGTAGGTTTTTGCCATTGGGGTGCTCCCAGCCATATAATATTACAGGCTTTAGTCCAGTCTTTCTTGTAGTTTGACGCCATCTAGTGGGGACACTCTATAATTACTGCCCTGCCTTTCCACCTTGAAATATATCCAGCACAACCCCATTCATGTTTTGCGTAGTCCTTATGTAGGTCCGCAAAAACTCAGGGGCATATTTACAAGGGCATTGCATCATTAGAGCGACACTTTTTCCGGTGCTCTTGTGGTGCAATGCCCTGCTCCATATTTACAAGGCTGCGCTAAGCCCCATTGCTTGGCTTAATGCCGCCTTGTAAATATGGCCCTCTTTGCCATCGTTTTCTGCAGCAAAGGGGCGTGCAAAGGGTGTTGCTGTGGGCATTCCCACGCAATCCCCATTGCTTTTTGACCCTGCCCCAGATTTACAAGAATCTGTAAAACTGAGGCAGCACCACAAGCGAACACCTTTGAAAAGGAGGCGTTAGAGTGGCACAACGAGGAGAAAAACTTTTATTTCTCTTCGTTTGGATGGAGCAAACACCATTAATGATTGTTTTTTGTGCAGGAAGGTGTCCCTTCTTGTAATAGCAAACTCATCCCTGCAACGCAGGCACCCTTGCAACATGGTGCAAGGGTGCCTGCGCTGGCACTAGGCAGCTTTTCTTCCCCGGCACAAGGAAAAACAAGCAGTCAGCCCTATTTTTGTAAACACGGCGCATTCTTGAGTTTTTAAAATGATGCGGCGCGGCTATATTGCTTGCGGCACGTGCTGAGCCATTCCCTTGTAAATCAGCCCCTCAGTTGCGCAGGTGAATTAGCGCGAGCGCTGCCCTTTGTATGAACGGGCCTGTGCAAAAATGCGCCTGTTCTCTCGTCTTAGCATTCACTTATTGAATACATTTTCTATGCATACAGTAGGTAATGATTTTATCAGCTAGTGCCTCAAGGCTCCTAGCTCCTTCTCCCCCGATTGCCCACATCGACGACCCAACCCCTTATCCCCCCTTCTTCCCAATCCTGAGGACGGGACGCCTCCCCCCCCCCCTAATCCCCCCCTCCTTCCCATTCCTATCCCTCCTCTCCCCTTATCCCCCCTCCTTCCCATTCCTGAGGGTGGGCCCCCGCCCCCCCTTCCCCGCCTTCTTACCATTCCGGAGGGTGGGTTCTTCAGGGGCCCCGCCTTATGCCCCCTCCCTCCTCAGCCCCAGTACTGGGGTCCAGGCCGCTGCTGCGGTTCCTTGTGAGCTCCCAGTCAGTGAACTGGTTTATTCCTGAAGTGCTTTATAAGTGAAGTGTCCTCTGTCTGCTTTAGGGGGTTATCTGTGAGATTAAACCGCTTTATCCGCGACGCAGGTTTCCATTGAGCGCTTTATCTGGGCAGGTTCTTGCATTGAAAGCGATCTTAGTTTTGAGTGGTTTATCCACAGAATAGCTTTCCTGTAACAAGGTGTAGGTGAAGTGCTCAAGGAATGAAGTGTGCCCAAGGGGCACTTCTGTCTACGAAGTGGTTTATCTCCGCCAGCGCAGTCCGCGACCCCCTCCCCCCCGCTCCTCCTAATCTCGGTGCCTGCGTCGTTCCTCGGGGAGACAACAGGTCTGCCCGTGTGACATGATAGCTGACTCAGTTAATGCGCTTGCTGCAGAAAAATGTGTCTTAATTATAGATAACATGAGGATCCCCGATGGGGCGGACTCAGCATTTCAGCCTTTTGATGTCGGTAACATTCGTGTCTTGGTTTGGGTTCTTGCGGCACCTGTTACACGTCATGGGCGGTGGCAGGTATTAGAATGTTGTTGAAAACACATAATAAGTGTTCATACTGACCAGGGAGCAGGAGAAACAGGGGACCAGATAACCAGGGGCAGAAGAACTAGGGGACGGTGGAAGGAGGACAGGGGGACCAGGGGACAGGAGTACAGAGGGACAACGGGACAGAGGGACAAGGGGACAGAATGACCAGGGGGCAGGAGGACCAGGGACAGAGGGACCAGGGGACAGGAGGACAGAGGGACACGGGTCAGAATGACCAGGGGGCAGGAGGACCAGGGACAGGGGGACCAGGGGACCGGAGGTCAGAGGCACAACGGGACAGAGGGACAAGGGGACAGAATGACCAGGGGGCAGGAGGACCAGGGACAGAGGGACCAGGGGACAGGAGGACAGAGGGACACGGGTCAGAATGACCAGGGGGCAGGAGGACCAGGGACAGGGGGACCAGGGGACCGGAGGTCAGAGGCACAACGGGACAGAGGGACAAGGGGACAGAATGACCAGGGGGCAGGAGGACCAGGGACAGAGGGGCCAGGGGACAGGAGGACAGAGGGACACGGGTCAGAATGACCAGGGGCAGGAGGGCCAGGGGCAGACCGCCTTGACTGTTAGGATGTCTTGGATTTTAGACATTTGTTCTTTTGGTCATTGGCTGACGCTGGCCTTGGAGCTGGGGCCCTCACGGGCTGGGGGTGTCCTCCTCACTGGGGGAGAGACGGTCTTTGAACCCGTGAGTCAGGGCTCCTCTCTGAGGTTTCTGAGCCAGGTCAGTCCTGGTCCTCACGGGCTGGGGGTGTCCTCCTCACTGGGGGAGAGAGGGTCTTTGAACCCGTGAGTCTGGGCTCCTCTCTGAGGTTTGTGAGCCAGGTCAGTCCTGGTCCTCACGGGCTGGGGTGTCCTCATCACTGGGGGAGAGAGGGTCTTTGAACCCGTGAGTCTGGGCTCCTCTCTGAGGTTTGTGAGCCAGGTCAGTCCTGGTCCTCACGGGCTGGGGTGTCCTCATCACTGGGGGAGAGAGGGTCTTTGAACCCGTGAGTCTGGGCTCCTCTCTGAGGTTTGTGAGCCAGGTCAGTCCTGGTCCTCACGGGCTGGGGGTTTCCTCCTCACTGGGGGAGAGAGGGTCTTTGAACCCGTGAGTCTGGGCTCCTCTCTGAGGTTTGTGAGCCAGGTCAGTCCTGGTCCTCACGGGCTGGGGGTGTCCTCATCACTGGGGGAGAGAGGGTCTTTGAACCCGTGAGTCTGGGCTCCTCTCTGAGGTTTGTGAGCCAGGTCAGTCCTGGTCCTCACGGGCTGGGGGTGTCCTCCTCAGTGGGGGAGAGAGGGTCTTTGAACACGTGAGTCTGGGCTCCTCTCTGAGGTTTGTGAGCCAGGTCAGTCCTGGTCCTCACGGGCTGAGGGTGTCCTCCTCACTGGGGGAGAGAGGGTCTTTGAACCCGTGAGTCAGGGCTCCTCTCTGAGGTTTGTGAGCCAGGTCAGTCCTGGTCCTCACGGGCTGGGGGTGTCCTCCTCACTGGGGGAGAGAGGGTCTTTGAACCCGTGAGTCTGGGCTCCTCTCTGAGGTTTGTGAGCCAGGTCAGTCCTGGTCCTCACGGGCTGAGGGTGTCCTCCTCACTGGGGGAGAGAGGGTCTTTGAACCCGTGAGTCAGGGCTCCTCTCTGAGGTTTGTGAGCCAGGTCAGTCCTGGTCCTCACGGGCTGGGGGTGTCCTCCTCACTGGGGGAGAGAGGGTCTTTGAACCCGTGAGTCTGGGCTCCCCTCTGAGGTTCGTGAGCCAGGTCAGTCCTGGTCCTCACGGGCTGGGGGTGTCCTCATCACTGGGGGAGAGAGGGTCTTTGAACCCGTGAGTCTGGGCTGCTCTCTGAGGTTTGTGAGCCAGGTCAGTCCTGGTCCTCACGGGCTGGGGGTGTCCTCCTCACTGGGGGAGAGAGGGTCTTTGAACCCGTGAGTCTGGGCTCCTCTCTGAGGTTTCTGAGCCAGGTCAGTCCTGGTCCTCACGGGCTGGGGGTGTCCTCCTCACTGGGGGAGAGAGGGTCTTTGAACCCGTGAGTCTGGGCTCCTCTCTGAGGTTTGTGAGCCAGGTCAGTCCTGGTCCTCACGGGCTGGGGTGTCCTCCTCACTGGGGGTGAGAGGATCTTTGAACCCGTGAGTCTGGGCTCCTCTCTGAGGTTTCTGAGCCAGGTCAGTCCTGGTCCTCACGGGCTGGGGGTGTCCTCATCACTGGGGGAGAGAGGATCTTTGAACCCGTGAGTCTGGGCTCCTCTCTGAGGTTTCTGAGCCAGGTCAGTCCTGGTCCTCACGGGCTGGGGGTGTCCTCCTCACTGGGGGTGAGAGGGTCTTTGAACCCGTGAGTCTGGGCTCCCATCTGAGGTTTGTGTGCCAGGTCAGTCCTGGTCCTCACGGGCTGGGGGTGTCCTCCTCACTGGGGGTGAGAGGGTCCTTGAACCCGTGAGTCTGGGCTCCTCTCTGAGGTTTGTGAGCCAGGTCAGTCCTGGTCCTCACGGGCTGGGGGTGTCCTCCTCACTGGGGGAGTGAGGGTCTTTGAACCCGTGAGTCTGGGCTCTTGCCTGAGGTTTGTGAGCCAGGTCAGTCCTGGTCCTCACGGGCTGGGGTGTCCTCATCACTGGGGGAGAGAGGGTCTTTGAACCCGTGAGTCTGGACTCCTCTCTGAGGTTTCTGAGCCAGGTCAGTGCTCGTCCTCACGGGCTGGGGGTGTCCTCCTCAGTGGGGGAGAGAGGGTCTTTGAACCCGTGAGTCTGGGCTCCCATCTGAGGTTTGTGTGCCAGGTCAGTCCTGGTCCTCACGGGCTGGGGGTGTCCTCATCACTGGGGGAGAGACGGTCTTTGAACAGGTGAGTCTGGGCTGCCGTCTGAGGTTTGTGAGCCAGGTCAGTCCTGGTCCTCACGGGCTGGGGGTTTCCTCCTCAGTGGGGGAGAGAGGGTCTTTGAACACGTGAGTCTGGGCTCCTGTCTGAGGTTTGTGAGCCAGGTCAGTCCTGGTCCTCACGGGCTGGGGGTGTCCTCCTCAGTGGGGGAGAGAGGGTCTTTGAACCCGTGAGTCTGGACTCCTCTCTGAGGGTTCTGAGCCAGGTCAGTCCTGGTCCTCACGGGCTGGGGGTGTCCTCCTCACTGGGGGAGAGAGGGTCCTTGAACCCGTGAGTCTGGGCTCCTCTCTGAGGTTTGGGAGCCAGGTCAGTCCTGGTCCTCACGGGCTGGGGGTGTCGTCATCACTGGGGGAGAGAGGGTCTTTGAACAGGTGAGTCTGGGCTCCTCTCTGAGGTTTGTGAGCCAGGTCAGTCCTGGTCCTCACGGGCTGGGGGTGTCCTCCTCACTGGGGGAGAGAGGGTCTTTGAACCCGTGAGTCTGGGCTCTTCTCTGAGGTTTGTGAGCCAGGTCAGTCCTGGTCCTCACGGGCTGGGGTGTCCTCATCACTGGGGGAGAGAGGGTCTTTGAACCCGTGAGTCTGGGCTCCTCTCTGAGGTTTGTGAGCCAGGTCAGTCCTGGTCCTCACGGGCTGGGGGTGTCCTCCTCACTGGGGGAGAGAGGGTCTTTGAACCCGTGAGTCTGGGCTCCCCTCTGAGGTTCGTGAGCCAGGTCAGTCCTGGTCCTCACGGGCTGGGGGTGTCCTCCTCACTGGGGGAGAGAGGGTCTTTGAACCCGTGAGTCTGGGCTCCTCTCTGAGGTTTGTGAGCCAGGTCAGTCCTGGTCCTCACAGGCTGGGGGTGTCCTCATCACTGGGGGAGAGAGGGTCTTTGAACCCGTGAGTCTGGGCTCCCCTCTGAGGTTCGTGAGCCAGGTAAGTCCTGGTCCTCACGGGCTGGGGGTGTCCTCCTCACTGGGGGAGAGAGGGTCTTTGAACCCGTGAGTCTGGGCTCCTCTCTGAGGTTTGTGAGCCAGGTCAGTCCTGGTCCTCACGGGCTGGGGGTGTCCTCCTCACTGGGGGAGAGAGGGTCTTTGAACCCGTGAGTCTGGGCTCCCCTCTGAGGTTCGTGAGCCAGGTCAGTCCTGGTCCTCATGGGCTGGGGGTGTCCTCCTCACTGGGGGAGAGAAGGTCTTTGAACCCATGAGTCTGGGCTCCTCTCTGAGGTTTGTGAGCCAGGTCAGTCCTGGTCCTCACTGGCTGGGGGTGTCCTCCTCACTGGGGGAGAGAGGGTCTTTGAACCCGTGAGTCTGGGCTCCCCTCTGAGGTTTGTGAGCCAGGTCAGTCCTGGTCCTCACGGGCTGGGGGTGTCCTCCTCACTGGGGGAGAGAGGGTCTTTGAACCCGTGAGTCTGGGCTCCCATCTGAGGTTTGTGTGCCAGGTCAGTCCTGGTCCTCACGGGCTGGGGGTGTCCTCATCACTGGGGGAGAGACGGTCTTTGAACAGGTGAGTCTGGGCTCCTCTCTGAGGTTTGTGAGCCAGGTCAGTCCTGGTCCTCACGGGCTGGGGGTGTCCTCCTCACTGGGGGAGAGAAGGTCTTTGAACCCGTGAGTCTGGGCTCCTCTCTGAGGTTTGTGAGCCAGGTCAGTCCTGGTCCTCACGGGCTGGGGGTGTCCTCCTCACTGGGGGAGAGAGGGTCTTTGAACCCGTGAGTCTGGGCTCCTCTCTGAGGTTTGTGAGCCAGGTCAGTCCTGGTCCTCACGGGCTGGGGGTGTCCTCATCACTGGGGGTGAGAGGGTCTTTGAACCCGTGAGTCTGGGCTCCTCTCTGAGGTTTGTGAGCCAGGTCAGTCCTGGTCCTCACGGGCTGGGGGTGTCCTCATCACTGGGGGAGAGAGGGTCTTTGAACCCGTGAGTCTGGGCTCCTCTCTGAGGTTTGTGAGCCAGGTCAGTCCTGGTCCTCACGGGCTGGGGGTGTCCTCCTCACTGGGGGAGAGAGGGTCTTTGAACCCGTGAGTCTGGGCTCCTGTCTGAGGTTTGTGAGCCAGGTAAGTCCTGGTCCTCACGGGCTGGGGGTGTCCTCCTCACTGGGGGAGAGAGGGTCTTTGAACCCGTGAGTCTGGGCTCCTGTCTGAGGTTTGTGAGCCAGGTCAGTCCTGGTCCTCACGGGCTGGGGGTGTCCTCCTCACTGGGGGAGAGAGGGTCTTTGAACCCGTGAGTCTGGGCTGCTCTCTGAGGTTTGTGAGCCAGGTCAGTCCTGGTCCTCACGTGCTGAGGGTGTCCTCCTCAGTGGGGGAGAGAGGGTCTTTGAACACGTGAGTCTGGGCTCCTCTCTGAGGTTTGTGAGCCAGGTCAGTCCTGGTCCTCACGGGCTGGGGGTGTCCTCCTCACTGGGGGAGAGAGGGTCTTTGAACCCGTGAGTCTGGGCTCCTCTCTGAGGTTTGTGAGCCAGGTCAGTCCTGGTCCTCACGGGCTGGGGGTGTCCTCATCACTGGGGGAGAGAGGGTCTTTGAACCCGTGAGTCTGGGCTCCTCTCTGAGGTTTGTGAGCCAGGTCAGTCCTGGTCCTCACGGGCTGGGGGTGTCCTCATCACTGGGGGAGAGAGGGTCTTTGAGCCCGTGAGTCTGGGCTCCTCTCTGAGGTTTGTGAGCCAGGTCAGTCCTGGTCCTCACGGGCTGGGGGTGTCCTCCTCACTGGGGGAGAGAAGGTCTTTGAACCCGTGAGTCTGGGCTCTTGCCTGAGGTTTGTGAGCCAGGTCAGTCCTGGTCCTCACGGGCTGGGGGTGTCCTCCTCACTGGGGGAGAGAGGGTCTTTGAACCCGTGAGTCTGGGCTCCCCTCTGAGGTTTGTGAGCCAGGTCAGTCCTGGTCCTCACGGGCTGGGGGTGTCCTCATCACTGGGGGAGAGAGGGTCTTTGAACCCGTGAGTCTGGGCTCCTCTCTGAGGTTTGTGAGCCAGGTCAGTGCTCGTCCTCACGGGCTGGGGGTGTCCTCTTCACTGGGGGAGAGAAGGTCTTCGAACCCGTGAGTCTGGGCTCCTCTCTGAGGTTTGTGAGCCAGGTCAGTCCTGGTCCTCACGGGCTGGGGTGTCCTCATCACTGGGGGAGAGAGGGTCTTTGAACCCGTGAGTCTGGGCTCCTCTCTGAGGTTTGTGAGCCAGGTCAGTCCTGGTCCTCACGGGCTGGGGGTGTCCTCATCACTGGGGGAGAGAGGGTCTTTGAACCCGTGAGTCTGGGCTCCTCTCTGAGGTTTGTGAGCCAGGTCAGTCCTGGTCCTCACGGGCTGGGGGTGTCCTCATCACTGGGGGAGAGAGGGTCTTTGAACCCGTGAGTCTGGGCTCCTCTCTGAGGTTTGTGAGCCAGGTCAGTCCTGGTCCTCACGGGCTGGGGTGTCCTCATCACTGGGGGAGAGAGGGTCTTTGAACCCGTGAGTCTGGACTCCTCTCTGAGGTTTCTGAGCCAGGTCAGTGCTCGTCCTCACGGGCTGGGGGTGTCCTCCTCAGTGGGGGAGAGAGGGTCTTTGAACCCGTGAGTCTGGGCTCCTCTCTGAGGTTTGTGAGCCAGGTCAGTCCTGGTCCTCACGGGTCGGGGGTGTCCTCCTCACTGGGGGAGAGAGGGTCTTTGAACCCGTGAGTCTGGGCTCCCATCTGAGGTTTGTGAGCCAGGTCAGTCCTGGTCCTCACGGGCTGGGGGTTTCCTCCTCAGTGGGGGAGAGAGGGTCTTTGAACACGTGAGTCTGGGCTCCTGTCTGAGGTTTGTGAGCCAGGTCAGTCCTGGTCCTCACGGGCTGGGGGTGTCCTCATCACTGGGGGAGAGAGGGTCTTTGAACCCGTGAGTCTGGGCTCCCATCTGAGGTTTGTGAGCCAGGTCAGTCCTGGTCCTCACGGGCTGGGGGTGTCCTCATCACTGGGGGAGAGAGGGTCTTTGAACCCGTGAGTCTGGGCTCCTCTCTGAGGTTTGTGAGCCAGGTCAGTCCTGGTCCAGATGTTCTTCCGGAGCAGGGGCGCCTGGGTCGTGAACTCTCGCCCTCTGCTCTTTAACATTTGAACTTCTTGATTTCATGTCTGGTCCTAACTTACATTCGCGTCTAGGAGCTGCGGGTCTTCTAAGTGCTTTATCTCCTTAAAGCGCTTCATCTTTCAGTGCTTTGTCTCTGAAGTGGTTTATATCTCTGTGCCCTTAGTTGGCACCTGAGGCCATCTGGAGAAGCAGCACAATGGCTGGCGATAAGGAAAGAGCGGCAGCTTGTGAACACACCTCCATTGTGGTGTGATGCACAACAATCATGTACATGTTAATTACAACCCTGAGTCCTCAGTGTACAATGAGACTCACGTCTTGAAGGAGGCAGAGAGAGATTGGCATTTTTGCGAAGTTCTTGAATTTTGCCCTTCACAACTTTTGAAATTTTTCTTCGCTCGAGATTAACTTTTTTCTACATTATGAGATAATTTTCAATACAAAGCAATATCATTTTCACTATATTCAAAATCATCTAAGCTGGAAAATGTTGCAGAATTTATCTAAACAAGTTTTCATTTTGCAGAGATTTGTTTGCACAATGGCAAAAGTTTCAGAATTTGTATCTGCAGCTTGCCTGTGAGGGGAATCTCTGCACAGCGGCATTGCACAGCAGAGGGTGCTGTTTTGTGCAAAGTATGTCTTTTGCACAAGGACAAGTGCGATACAAACTGTAGCAAAAGTCACAATTCTCACACCGAAGAAGCACGGTGTAAAACTTTGCTATCTTCGCAAAGTTGTCATTTTGGCAAAGACCTTTCTCAACTTTGCACAAAATCTTCCAGTTTTTGACACTCTAAAAATCTTTGCTCCTCTTCCACGTTTGTCTTGTCCCAAGGGTTGTTTCTAAAACAGGGGGTAACATAGCAGCCCCTCAAGAAAGACCGTGAACCCCCCTTTTGCACTGAGTTAGGAGTAGGACCCTAGTTACGACTACTCAAATTAAGAAGCCGAGGAGACAGAGAATTCTTCACACCTCAGAAGCACTTCCAGTGCCACCCGGAAGTGAGATGTAAACAGCACACCTGGCGCCCTCCAGCAACTACCTCCCTCCAGTCACTGAAGCAAAGCAGGACGCCAACGACATAAACAGATCGACACAAGGGCAACATCCTGGACTTTACCTTCTCCTCAAGCACCAAACTCTTGTACTAACAGCAGCTGGCCTGGTCCACAGGGCATCCATCGCCTTCAGCATAGTCCTCTTCAGACCTGCCCATCGCGGACCACCAAGACCAGACAAGCGAAAGGTTAGATCTGTAGGAACGTCCACCAACGGATCACTCCAAGGGAGACCAACGTCACGGTGGACTCCCTATGTCCCGATGCCCGGATCAACTCCCTGGTGTCTACGCTCACTGCACCCTGCGGACAGTAGACACCCATGCTCATGTCAAGCCCCGCTCACCCAAAGCCAACCCAACATAGGGGCATATTATCAAGAAACGGCGTTAAAATTATCGCCGTTTTAGCCCAGAAAACTGCCGCTAAAGCAGCGATAATGGGCTTGATAATATCGCAGAGAATTCCCATAGAAGCCCATATTCTGGTGTCAACATGGGCTTCTACTGGAATTCTCAAGGGCATATTATCAAGCCCATTATCGCCGCTTTAGCAGCAGTTTTCTGCCGCTAAAGCGTAGATAATTTTAACGCCGTGCTTGATAATATGTCCAATAGTGTGGTAGACACAGGAGCTTACACAGAGCCAGTGCATCCTCAGTAGATGGGAGAGACTTCAGTTTGAGGTGTAAAAGACCTCACAACCCTGAATAAGCGCTGCGCCTCCTGCAGGAAGCTCATCCTAGAGTCTAGGGTAGCACCATCGGAGAAACCTACAATGGAAACAGGGGCCCCAGCATCCTGCTGTTGGGTGACCCAGGTGAAGATACTTTACATCCACTCATCACCCTGATAGAGAAACCAATCACACATCTGTTACTTGTCGGAAGACTCCCCATGGTCCACTCATGGAAATGACCAACCATTCCACCGATAAGCCTGCGGTGGATGAAACTGTCTGATGTTTAGGCTGTGGAGAGTTTGTCCTTTTAAGATGATTGTCTTTGAACCGACGAAGCTTCGCGCTCGCCTGACAATACACAGGTGTCGTCTCTGTGGGGTGCCGTTGTCCTTTGAAATTGCCACTAATGATAATGATTTGTAATCCTGTCTATCTAGTGCCATCTCTGATGCTTTACTCTTTTCAGAACTTTCTGCTTACCCAACTGGTACATCTTGTTGAATGTAATCCCTTACAACACCTTTGGCCTAATTACGAGTCTAGCGGTTCGAGGACCGCCAGACCTGTGGTGGCACAGCAGTCAAGCCACCTCCGGTTCGATGGTCCGACGGCTGTATTACGACTTAGGCGGTTGGACCTTAATTGGACCACTGGCTCTGTCAGGGAACTGCCGTTCCCTGGCAGTGGCGTGGTGGTCAGGGCCTATGTATTATGCAGGTGGTGCCGCTGTGGCACTGCCATGCATATTGCAAGTTGCAGGATTGCCAGTGGTTTCATGGAGGTCTTTCCTCCATGAAAAGGCTGGCGGTGTAAAACCAAAGAGGGCCTACGGGAGCCCTGTGCCCCCTTAGCCTGTGGATGCATGCAGGGGGGCACAACATGTTCCCCCCTGTGTGCATGCTCCCAGGTTCCTGCACGGCATGGACTTTTGAGTCCATGCCATGCAGGAACCACATGTGGTGTTCCCATTGCAGTGTCTCTTTCAAAGGCATCGCCGCCTTTGTAAAGACGCACCACAGCGTAACCGCCATGCCGCCCGCCCACCAGACCACAAAATTGGTCGCAATATGGCAGGCGGGTGGTAGCGACCTTCGATGGAGCGGTGGCATGGCAGTTGACACTGCCGCGCAACTGCTCCACCAAAAGTCGTAATTTGGCCCTATGTGTTTTAATGCATTCTCTTGTGCTGTTTTCACTGCCACAAGAAAAACCGAAATAAAGGTGTTAATGAAGAAATCAAGACGTCTTCAAGGCCATCAAGCAATGCCCATATCCACTCAACAGCTACCCCTCAAACACAAAAGGAAAAGTGCACCGTCCTTATCAACAATCTCAAGGAGACGTTCAACTAAATCAGACTGCACATAGAAGACATGAAACACCAGCCATAAGCCCCTGGTAAAACCTTCCAATGCACCGACATGGAGTCTGCACACTTCCACTGTAGTGTAGTTCCTATTTCCCTTATAGGCTTTGCGCATTGGAATAATATACACTATAGTTGTGGCATAGGACTGAGGTCAGTATGCCTCTATCGAGTACATTAAACTTAATTACTTTGTGTGCCAGCTAGCTCAGAGGCCACTAGAAACTCCTTGAATAAACAAGAAGGGAGTAGTTTCTGGCAACCGCATAAACTTGACAATTTTGTTTCCCTTAGAATCGGAACAGGTCTCAGAATCGTGGAAACAACAGATAAAAGTTTCACTCAGTCAATCGTGCATGCTTCGTTTCTTCAGAGTTACACAGAAATAGATAGACAGGCGTTTCAATAAAAGGATTTATTGAACAGTCTTGTTTCTTGTGTAAGATATATGAGCTGTTACAATTGCAAGACGGTATGCGAGATAAAATACATACAGCGTAAGCAGTAAGAAGAAATAATACTGCAACAGCATTGTCTTTTAGCTATGACATATATTCATATACACATACATAAATAACATAGGCTAAAAAGTGGATACTCGTCTGATGCTTCTAAATAGTTCTACCCCAGTGTACCTAACCTAAGTGTAGCACAAGATAAAAAGTAGGTGCCGTATTCTATAGTATGGTAAGCTATAGTTTTGCATATGTCAAGTTTGTTTGCCAAGAGTCCCTCTAGGTTCTGGTCAGCTCCATACCTTTAGAATGAGAGAGGTGGGAATCTCTATCCGGGTCTCAAACTCTAACATCCCGCGAAAGGAGTCAGAACACTGGAAGCTGAATTCTCTGTGAGCAGGGATGACGGCGTCTGGTCAGTGCGTCAGGTGTGTACTTGAATTCTTCCGAACTTGCCGTGGCGAGCCCTATCGAGCTGTGCAGCCGAGCCGTGGTTTGCCATGGTAAGGGAAGGTATATTTATACCTGGAAGGTGCTTAGGAATGTTAGCATTGACGTAAAGTCGGGCAGATGAAGACGTCATGAATGAACCCCTAAGTAATAGTAGTTCATGCATAATAGATGAGTTCTTGGAGAAATCAATAATCCTAGCTAGGGAAAGTCCCAATGGCTTAAGGGTCTGGTTTCTAAGAACTCATTGTGACGTGGAGATGGACGGATGTAGGTGACCATGCCTGTATTTGGATAGCATGACTAATGCCTAACTAAGGACTGGGATTCTATGCCTAAATAAGGGCAATGCGAATTGCGCCTATATAAGGACATGATTTAGGAAAACCTATGTACGGATATATAAATCGAAATACAACACCACCCTCCTCGTCAGCGACTTCTCAAGACTCTTCAGAGCGTCATCAATCTGGATATGATGTACAACCACTATGAAGGTCTCTTCAGAAACCTAACTCAGCTGTAAGACTCCTGTTGCAGGGATTCTGCTTATACACAGAACTATGCGTAGAACCCCAGGACCTCAGTGAGTTGTGGTGTACCAGAAACTCACCTCAGAACCCAGAACCCAGTATCCGGCTAGCATAAGTGTCCCATTCGTTATCCGAGATTTAGCTCGGCGGTCCCAATGAAAAGACAACCCAGAACACGCGACTCAGTACATACTCAGGAATGGTGGGAATCGGAAATACCTGTTCGTATATTATTCTCACATCAGTCCACAACAAGAATCAACAGAGACACGGTGAAAATAAAAAGAGTTTATTTTTATAGACCACGTGTCCTAATATGCAGTACTTTGGCTAATACAAGCAGACAAATGATTAAAATCAAAACCATCAACATAGTTACAATACCATAGAATATAAAAGGGGTGATCATGTTATAATGACAGTGGATACTACCACTTTCCCTTTACTAAGAGGCTAATATTATTATTAGACTAACAGAAGGTCTCTTAGGCTTGAATAGGGGACCCCATACCTCAAAGATCAGCTTAGTGAAATCACATCACAGGAGCATCAGGAGACTTCTCGCAGGAAGGCTCGTCTTCGGTCTGAATAATAAACATGATGTCCGTGATATTAAAAGCACCAACTTTCAGGTATGTGCAGCTGCTCGTGTGTTATGGCTAAATAGTGGGTCGATCAACCTAGAGTGGAAAACATGCATTGTCTAACAACTCAGACTGTTTGTCACATCGTGTGCAGACCAAGGTCGCTTCGCAGAGCTCGGGATGGTAACAACAGATTGCTCTCGTGTGAGGCAAAACTCGAGTCAGCAGTTCGTTTAAGCAATAACATGTAAATGCAGTGTCGTGTGCAAAAGCAGCAAGATGGCTTTCCAACTTCTAACGTGGTTATGCTAACTTAACAATGTATGTACGTATTAAGGGAGTCCTTACTACATGCCCCCTTGATCGAAGCACTACTTAGTATGCAAGAAAAGAGAGAGAACGCAGAGTTCAAGCGCGACAGAGCAGAACAAGGCGTATCCAATTGAAAAAGGAACTGGTCAGTTCAGGCAAAGTTCGAACAGGAAAAAACCTCAAAAATAGAGAGGAAAAACAAAAACAAAAAAAATTCAAACTGAAATCGGGGAGGTGAAAAAAATGAAAAAACGCCTCACCGGGCAGAAGTGCAGACGTACAGGGCCAGTTCAAGACAAGTGAGGAAAACACTGTGGACGAAAGTTCACTTAATCCATAAAAGTATATGCAGCATATGTGGCCACTGCTTCCAGCAGAAAATCATTGGCACGGTCACTGAAGGTTTCAGCCATCCAGTTAAGTAAAGAAAAGGAACATACGTGTTCTTCTATCAGCGGAGCCTCTAGCACCATCAGAGGGCAACCAGCGTGTACTTCCAAGTAACTCATATTCAAGAAGTCATATGCCGCTCTCACGATGTCCCAATTACCCAGGATACCATGTGCCGCACCGCAGGCCATAATCCGAACACCAGAACAGGCAGACTCGTGAGACACTAAGGGCCTCATCAGTCGATCAAAATCCGGGTCCGGAGACACCATGTTGGTTAAACACAAATCCATAGGCCATTCAAAGGGACAATCTAGGCAGTGGAAGACAGGTTGCACGCAGGTGAAGTAGGAATACCGGAAGGATAATCCATATGCCAGGCTCAAAGTCGCCAACGGCAGGACACCATAGTAATCAAGCATCCTGTCACGAAGAAGCTGCAGACGGGACAGGCTGACGTGTGGCACAGAAAGAGCAGCCATTCCGCAAGATGAAAAGTAAAAGTAGCACACCTGCCACTAGAGCCAGAATTAACGGGACACCTCCAAAGACGCTGGAGAAAATAGAATGAAAAAATGCCGGAATCACACCAAAAATAGTTTGGAAAGAGGTCACGAGGCCCGAGCCCACAAGTTTAAAAAAATGAGCCAGGCCAGTCGTAGACGAGGCATTGAAAATTGTTTGGATCAAAGCACCAAAATGCAGGGGGAGGTCAGTATTCAAAAGCGCCTGTACCTCGGTGCGCGTATTTGCTACGTGAAGGACAAATGTTTCCCGGGAGGAAGTCAATGGCACCTCCTTTTGGGACAATAGCGCTCTTATTCTGCTCATTTTGTCGAACTCTGCTTTCAAGGTTGGAATTGAAGGCCAGATAGAAGCATCCAGCCTCCCATGTGGGGGTGGAAACAGGACGTTATTGCAGCAGACAACCCTCTGTGTTACAGTTACTATATACGGGATCCCTACTAACATCCCGCAGCAAGCTTCATTGTTTAAAATTAAATAACTACCGTTTGCAAGCAGCGTGAAAGATGGCGTAATCACTGGTACCGGGATACCTTTGAGGACGCAGGCCAAATTCGGAGCGTGTACATTACATGCACCGTGCAATTGAATGTGCCTACATACAACAGAATGATCAGGTGACGTTGTACATTCTTCACCCTTCAGATAAACCTCAGTACCGTCCCTTGTACATCTATACGTAAAGGGGAGGGACCAGACTTCATGTATGAAAGCGGTACCCAGCTGTTCATATCTACCCAGAGCATAGTGTTTCATACAAGAGGTAAATTTAAAAAGCGCAAACGGTAGACTTATCAATCCGTGTAAGAGCCACACAGCGGAATCGACTTCCGCAACAGAAAAAGGTAACGGCTCCAATTTCTCAATATGGAGCAGGGAATATGTAGCATCTTTCATGGACATGAACTGCTGTTTGTCAGTAAGGTTAAAAGGAAGAAATAACGATGTTGTATTCAGATAGTCCCAAGGGACCTTCCCTGCCTTCAATGTTTGTAATGTCCATGCAAACTGCATAACAGAACGCAACTGGTTTTGACCATGATACAACACAGACATATCATCCTGCACAATATCAACAATCGAAGACACAATATTATCTAATGTATAAATGCGAGAAGAAAGAGTGTTAATGCTGTTATCAATAACTGCTAATACTTTTTCCATATTAGCCTGATCAATAGCTCTCAATCTTGAAGCTGCCTCAATTTGCGACAGTTTCCATACTTCGTTGTAAATAGCATACGCCCATCTCTTGGATCTGCCACCCACAGGACCTTTAACAAAATCATTCAAATCTATTTTGTCATGTAACTTTGATAAATGAACTTTGACAGATGCCAAGGTGGAATGTCGCAGCCAGGACTGACATAATTTCCCTACAGAGTATGTAGTTACTGTATGTGACGACTCAAACCGGGGGTCCACTCGATCTTGAGTATACCCCGGTTTCAGTCCTAGAAAACGACGTTGACAGGTATCACAACTGCTTTGCCAAATTAACCATCCCCCACTATTAAATTTCGAAATGTTGAAGGACGAATTGGAAACCAATAACTGCAAAGCAGGAAGGGACAGATCTGTGTGATTATCCCAAATAGGGTAAGCACCCAGATCCGGCACAGAAGGCGAATTTAGTTTTTTAGAAGTGGCCAATCCGAAACAGGTGGTTTGGAAGATGGTTGCATTTAAAAACAACATATGATTTGGTACTAGACAGGCACGGTGTGAAGCTTCAGTTCCCTGAACCTGCCACGGTTTGGAACCCCAAACCGACTTAAGATCAACAGTAGCTTTCCATAGATCATAACCTTTGATTGACAACTCATCCATAAAGGACTTAGAATATAGCAATTTGGTGTGTGTCAGTCTAACCTTGGAGGTAGACTCAGGCTTAACTTTAAAATAAAAGGAAGCCGGGGCTGAAACACTGAAATCAGTAAAATAAGTAAACTTATCAACTAATGTGTGTGAACTGCCAAACGAGGGGGTGGGACAATGTTCCCACTGGGTAAAATTTACAAAATTTCTAAACGAATTTGATTTATGCAAGAAGTGATTGCCATAATGTTGAAAACAATACTGTTCCGCATAATTAGCCGCATTTTCATACAAATCCTCAGCATCAAAGGCGGCATAATATTTCAAATCTGAAAACAGTGCTTCAATGGCGTGTACATCCCAATCATCAGAACGTATGTTCTGTTTAACTACATCACCCATAGAAACACGAAATACATTAGGCACATTAATGACCTCTGTAGGCCCATGAATTTGAAATTTAACAGCATCCCATGCGATTCCATCCATGACGGGCCAGGCAGTAATATTCACAAAAGTCTGGTCCCTTTTCATGATGTGGGATGAGGAGTGGGGGGCCAAAGTTCCATTGATAAGTCTAATTGTCGATCTCTCTTTGAGATAATGTCCATCCACCAAACGGAAGAACACTACAACAAATCCAATGGACATGAACAAAAAAATACCAAAAAGCATCAACCAGATGTATGTCCAAGGAGCTATCAAAAAATGCTTCTTAAACCAGCTCACAAAAACAACAATGTTTGATGGGGGAGGTGAGGGCAAAGAGTTAGTGTCAAAGGAAAAACGGGACTGGCCAAGTGCTGTAGATTGTAAAACAGGCGAAGGTCCACGTGTAGGATAAGCATACTCAGTCTCAACGGACAAACCACCAGCCGGTGGTATCAGCAAGGGATCAGTAACTGAATGCATCTCGATTGCAACATCAGACAAGGTGGTAGAAGCAGGAACCATCATTGAATTTCTTTGCATTGTCTGGCATGAAACTGCCGGAGTCATACTAAGAAGTATCGGCCACTCGCTGAAGTTTGACATTGTCAATAGAGATGTACCTGTTTTCTTTGCGACCAGGAAGTGGAGGTAAAATGACTGTTCTTGTACCCTGCACTCCAAGCACTGGAACTGGTGCACGATAAGAGGGGCTGAACTCCTTCTTGTTCTCCACCTTCTCACGGACCAGATCACCAACTCGGGGTAGCCAGCCGACTACCGGAATCTGAACCTCAGCTTCAGACGTGGAGGGCAAATGTTCTTTCGAAAGAGAGTCTCTGGCTTCTTGTAGAGTCTGCAAAACAGCACAGTGATCATCTACGTCAAAGGGTGCGGTCGACGCCGCAATGTCTAGACCATCAAGGTCTGGAACAAACATTCTGATTCCGAAGAGCATCATGTACGGGGTCCGCCCACCCAGAGACCTTCTAGGGAGATTATTTAGTGCACGTTGAACGTTATACAAATGGGCTAGCCAGTTCCGGCCTGTGCCTAAAACACGTGCTGTCAATGATTGCTTTAAGTCACGGTTCATTCGCTCCACCACACTATTACCCTCAGGTCGGTAGGGAGACGAAAATTTGACAAGGACCCCCAAATTTTTCATAGCCTCCTTGTAAGCCTTAGAGGCGAACGCAGGGCCTTGGTCAGAATGGAAGGTACCACACGCAAAAGTTCCCACAAAGACACGCAAATCCCTGATGACAGTCCGCGAGTCAGCACTCCTTTGTGGCCACACCCATAGAAAACGTGTGCACGAATCCACTGCAACCAAGATGTACTTGTACGCAGTATCAGAAGAAAAAGGACCGCAGTGATCTAAATAAACACAACCAAATGGCTTATTAGAGATGTACAGCTGTGTCTGTGGTGGGCGCGCAACAGTAGAAGGTTTAATCTGTTGGCAAATGTCACAATCAAGAACATAAGCGCGCGCTTGTTTATATAAACCAAACCACCAGTAACGTTGTTGTAGCAGAGATATTGTAGCTGACACACCGGCGTGGGCAGACGCCAACCCCTCATGTGCAGCCAAGATCAGTGCTGGTCTGCAGTCCGCGTTGGGAATTATTCTATCACCAACGTCGTTAATCCTCACTAACGGGACGTTATCAGGACTTAAATGGTAAATATACCGAGAGGGAAAACCCTTCGGGTAATCTCCTCCCTTCTCTGTAGCAGCAATAGCTGCCAAGATGTCATCATCAATCTTACTTTTGGATCTTGTAACTGCTGCCACTAAGTATGTAGCCACTGCTGTTTTCGCTGCCTCGTCAGCTAAGCTGTTGCCGACAGCATGGACACCAAGCCGCTGGTGACCAAGAGTGTGTATAACACTTACGAGTGGGAGACGGTCTTTAAAGTCTGCCACTCGAACCCAAAGCGTTTTATGCTTAATTGTGCTACCTTTAGTGTCACGGTAATCATTCCGAGACCAGAAGTGTAAATTGTCATTGTAGGATTGGACACAGTAGAAGGAGTCACTCACTATAAGAGTAGTGACTCGGGGATCAGCAAACTCCAGTGCAAGCACTAGAGCCCGGAGCTCCGCCAATTGCGCGGTACAATCACCCAATGACTGCGTATGCACTGCATCAGATTGGAATTCACCATTTACGAATGTACCTACGACAATTGCGCAAGCCGCTGAATAAGCGTGCTTCGATCCAATTGCGGGTTGCGCAGACCCGTCAGTGTATATGACACAATGGTATTCTTCGAGCGGGCGCAAAGACAGAGGTGCCGGATGAACGAATTCATACTGCAAGTACTCTTGAGTCTGTAATGAGGCATCAAAGATGTAAGTGACGTCTGGCGACGTCAGTGTTGTAGCCCATTGTATCCACCGTGGATGCAAAGCTTTAGAATTTGGTACACTTGCTTTTGTCACTGCCTCTAAAGCAGGATATGGTGTTACAACCAGAATCTGTTTCCCATGCGACAGTGCGCGTTCCTTGAGGATCGCCATCTGCACAGCAGTCAGAACTTTTTCGACCGTGGAAAATCGTAATTCAGCAGAGGTGTACAAGTGGGATTTGTACGCAATGGGGACTGTGTCGCCCTCATTAAACGTCAAATACGTGAACCCCACGGCGCCTGGTACTATTCTTATCACCAGGTTAGTGCGGTTATCACGTGTCAGCAAGTATTGTGAAGCAAGAAGGTCAGCCTGTAAAGACTGTAAAATAGCAGAGTGTTCTAGTTGCCAGCTAGACTTCGAAAATGAAGGCTGTACCAAGGCGTAAAGCGGCTTGATACGCTGGGCATAATCAGGAATATACGTACGGCCGAAATTCAGAAAACCCAGCAGAGATTGTAATTTCTTCAGTGTCGTAGGAGCACTCAAGCGTGCACACTTTTCCAGAAAGTGGGGGGCTAACCCCTTACCTTCATTGTTGAGCTCGTAACCCAAAAACAACACTGTATATTCTGCGATGTGAGACTTCGCAAAATTGAATTTGTAGCCATAGTCTGCAAAACTCACGATAATATTGTCAACGCGAGACAGATGTGGCATCAGCTCATCATCCGTAAGATAGATATCGTCAACATATGAGTATGCTTCGGGGTCTATTCTTTCTAAAAGAGAAACCACTCGAGCAGAAAAGACGCCAGGGCTATTTTTGTAACCCATGGCTAATCTTGTAAACTGTTTTTGT
This sequence comes from Triturus cristatus, assembly GCF_964204655.1. NCBI lineage: Eukaryota > Metazoa > Chordata > Amphibia > Caudata > Salamandridae > Triturus > Triturus cristatus. The sequence continues at coordinate 1,179,682,023 of NC_140584.1, read as the reverse complement.
TTTCCGCCCGATGTAAACGCTGTCCACTGGCTACTCAGTGTGGACAGGTTGTGGCTAAAAAAGCCATTGGAAATGTCAAGTGTCGTTTTAAATCTTTTACGCACGAGACTGTCGACCAAAGCCGAACTATGTGTATTTTGTACCGCGCAGGTCCGGCAGTGGGAGTTTAGGTGCCGGTAATCCAAAACTAAACGGTACGAGCCGTCAGGCTTCGTTACAGTGAATAAAGGGTTATTCATAGGGGACACACATGTTTCAATAACACCCTGATATTCCAATTGTTCAAGGATTGCCGCGACGTGAGGTCTCGCTTCACGACGCATAGGATATTGGGGTTGAGGCTGGGGCATAGACCGCAATGGAATCTCATGGCAGGGGGACAACCTGTCCCATCCCACCTGAGTGCGATACACCGCCGGCGCAAGCGCAAGCGCCCACTCCCCAGCATACACTTCAGCTTGGTCCTTAGGCACTGTGTGCGCAAAGGACGGGAGGATTACTTCCTCCCCTCTAGGAGCCTCTAAAATGAAAGCTGGGGGCCAATCTGCCTCCGCTAGGAGGATATCATAGGTGGTGGTCAGATTATCCCAAAAAATCCCTTTTATTGTACGTTGTATGTCACCCTCTATTAATAAGACTATTTCATAAAGTCTATCAGGGGGAGCCACTCTGGTGTCAGCTGTTTCCACAGTAACCGAAATATCAGTTGCTGTCACCGCCAGAAATGGACGCAGAGCTTGACGGACTATGGTAATTTCCGCTGCGCTGTCCAGGAGCGTCAGCGCCCATGTCCGGTTCCGAAGCTGTGTCCGCACTATCTGAGGCATACCTTGCCGTCAGAGCCGCCACTTTCTTCTTCTGAAACGGGGGTCTTTGTCGTGCAAATTCGTCCTGCTTGCCTTTACCCTCTGTCGGGGCTGGTCACGCTGTTGTGGAGCACCCCGACCTTTGCCACCGCCTCCGCCACCGGACTGTGTAGCCGATGTTTCCTGTGAAGAACGAGGAGAGCGCTGTTCAGAAACCTGAAATCGATCAGGAGACTTTATAGCAGCACGATCGCGCAGATCATAAGTGCGTTCACTACTAGACTGTACGGAAGAGGCAGGCCGAGAGCCCTGTTTCTGCTGCTGCTGCTTCCCCTGTTGTTTAACCTGCCATTTTTATTTAGGAAAAAAGGGCCGGTCGTCCTTACCAGACGTTTCTGCCTTACCCTGCTGCTTTAGATCGGGATTCTTTATGACAGGCTTAACTCCTAAAGAGCTACGACCCAAATCCCGATATGCCTCTGCGATTATTTTCGCAAATTCCTGCGGTTTGTCCTCCTCAGGAACTCGTTTCAGTTCATTACGAACCTGGAAATGCAAAGCATCACCCTTCAGGTTACCAATTATCATGGTAGCCACCAGGTCAAATTGCCCGAGGAGCCGCATCCCTAACTCTATCGCAGACTCCGCACCATGGTTCTCTTGAACTCTTTTGATTACGGAGGGCAGCTGCAACATAGACGGAGTGCCATAGCACTGCGCGTACGTCGCTGCAAAGACCTTGCCCCAATTTGTACAATCGTCAATGTGTGGGACCAAGTCTTTAGGCAAACTAATGGTGAGGATCCTGTGTTTCTCCACAGGTGAAGTATTCGGATAAACCGCTTCTATTTGGTCAAATTTCTCAGCAAGCCAAAAGGGGAAATCATCCCTAGTAAGGGGGCGCTTGCCCATAACAGAATTGACCATAACAGGACTAATGACCACCGCGTGATGATCAGTAGGCTGCCCCGCAACAGCAGGCGCCCCCGCCTGCATATTGCGCGACACATACTGCACTAACGCCCTATACACCGTAATGAGGGCAGTGTGTAGTACACGCAACTCAGCCACCGTCACCGTGAGGTAACGGGGATGAGGCGTAAATCCGGCTAGTACCGGCCAAGTGGCCCCTGCAATTGATAAAGGGCCCATTCTCGGCGGTATAACCACATGGGGAAGGGCGCCATTAAACCAAATAAGATGCTGCCAAGCAGATATTGGTATTTCCTGTGTCCTATACGGCGTATAGTTCGCCGGCACTGCAGCGGCAGTGTAAGAATGAAAGGTGTCATCATCCCCCACCGCTGGAATCGTCACCCAAGAGTAGAACAACTCATAGGGATGAGCCGCATCGGCTCCCACCACAAAGATGACGTTCATACCAATGTCCGGTACCCCATACTGCGTCAAATGACGTTTTAGAGCCGCACGGCTATGCGCCGCAATTTCCACCGACATTAGGACAACACACGTGAAACTAACAGTAGCACAAGGGTTCACGAACCTTTTTAATTATCAAGCTTGAAAGAACCTATATCAATAGACCTAGGTAGGTTTAAATCCGTCAGACTTGTTATCCGGAAACAAGAATGAGGGTGTTGTGGACAAACGCGAGCACTACTAAGGCGTTTCAACTCATAGACCAAACGTTAGGTGCGCCATGTTGCAGGGATTCTGCTTATACACAGAACTATGCGTAGAACCCCAGGACCTCAGTGAGTTGTGGTGTACCAGAAACTCACCTCAGAACCCAGAACCCAGTATCCGGCTAGCATAAGTGTCCCATTCGTTATCCGAGATTTAGCTCGGCGGTCCCAATGAAAAGACAACCCAGAACACGCGACTCAGTACATACTCAGGAATGGTGGGAATCGGAAATACCTGTTCGTATATTATTCTCACATCAGTCCACAACAAGAATCAACAGAGACACGGTGAAAATAAAAAGAGTTTATTTTTATAGACCACGTGTCCTAATATGCAGTACTTTGGCTAATACAAGCAGACAAATGATTAAAATCAAAACCATCAACATAGTTACAATACCATAGAATATAAAAGGGGTGATCATGTTATAATGACAGTGGATACTACCACTTTCCCTTTACTAAGAGGCTAATATTATTATTAGACTAACAGAAGGTCTCTTAGGCTTGAATAGGGGACCCCATACCTCAAAGATCAGCTTAGTGAAATCACATCACAGGAGCATCAGGAGACTTCTCGCAGGAAGGCTCGTCTTCGGTCTGAATAATAAACATGATGTCCGTGATATTAAAAGCACCAACTTTCAGGTATGTGCAGCTGCTCGTGTGTTATGGCTAAATAGTGGGTCGATCAACCTAGAGTGGAAAACATGCATTGTCTAACAACTCAGACTGTTTGTCACATCGTGTGCAGACCAAGGTCGCTTCGCAGAGCTCGGGATGGTAACAACAGATTGCTCTCGTGTGAGGCAAAACTCGAGTCAGCAGTTCGTTTAAGCAATAACATGTAAATGCAGTGTCGTGTGCAAAAGCAGCAAGATGGCTTTCCAACTTCTAACGTGGTTATGCTAACTTAACAATGTATGTACGTATTAAGGGAGTCCTTACTACACTCCTTCTCCACTAAGAAGGTCAAAGGTCTATTTCAAGGTCATCACTCTGAAAAAAGAGTTTGTGATCATCATGAAAGACAGCACAATATAAGTGGACGTTGAACTCTTGACAGTGGTCATCGATGGCTTCGCACAAAACTCACTAACGAGACATCCATGAGAACACCTAAGCTTCAGAATCAACAATGCAAGAAGATGAATCCACCCTGGTAACAACTCCCCCCCTGATGCCCAGACCATCTTCCTGAACCAGAGTTCAGATCTGATCCTGTCAGATGCTGATGAACGCAACATCTTCTTCTCTGGTATCCCAAAGCTATGGGGATGTGCAGAATTTTGTGAACAATTCACCAGCTTAATGAACAAAGCTAGTGAAGATTAAATAAAGGAGACAACGTGATCGAGGGAACATGACTCACAGCTGCAGCCTTTTACTCTCTGCTCCCAGACTCTTGAGTGACTTACAGCCCATTCTTCACTGCTGGAAGCCCCAGAGTGGATGAATGTGGGTGCCCAACAGTGACCAATGTCTCTCTCTGCTGCTCTGAGGACAGCAGGGAAACATCCCCATATCTGACAATTCCCAACATCCAGAGGTCTGAGGTCTGTCTACATCAGTGGGATATCCAGCTGCCGGCAATATCTCTAAGTAGGGATGGATGGATGGATGTGGTATTTGTGTAGCACAAACGTAGCCGAACAGCGGAGCAGTGCTGCACAAGGTGAACTGCAAAGGTAAGTGAGTGTCTTATGGGAGAGGTAGCTGGATCCCAAGGGTGAGAGTGGTGGACTGCTACTGCATCATGATGTAGCGATCTTTGAAGACATGCGTCTTTAGCTCTTCCCTAAGATGTATCCGGGTTGGTACAGTCCTGATTGATACCGGGACGTTATTCCAGATCCTTTACACATACATGGAGACGGCACTTTGTTTCTTTTTTTTACTTCTTCATCTCCAGTCTGATGGTGTCCTGGCTGTAGGTGCGTGAGGCCACAGGAGATGATGAACTTTTGATGTCAGGGAGGCAAAGGTCCCAGTCGATTTGGCTTTGTAGATGATGCAGCTCGTTTAGAAGATGGTGTTTTCGAGCCAGCGGAGCCAGTGCAGTTCCATCAGGATGGGGCAATGGGGGCATATTTCTTCAGCCCCTTGATGAGGAATGCTGCGGGATGTAGAGTGCCCCTAAGGAGTGCCACTGAGGGGTCTGAGGGGCCATGCAGCAGGACATTGCCATCATCCAGGTCCAAGAGTAGAAGGGCTTCAATGGTAGTTCTGAAGTCACTTTCTGGTAGGAGCAGGTTTACTTTCTGCATAGAGTGAGCCGGTCCCAGTCATCTTGGGTTCCTTGACAATATGTTACTTGAGGTGCAGTCAGTCTCTGGATTGAAGCAGAGTGACTTGCCGCTTGGATCAAATCTGTCTGGGTTCATGGCCCTGAGCTACGTTTGGATTAATTCTTGCTTCTTGGTCTTGGTGAACAGCAGAGATTCTGTTTTGGTTGGTTTAAGAATCTGTAGGTTTTGTGTTTTCTCTGGCAAAGTGCGGCAGAGCCAATAAACTTTGCTGGCCATTACAAAGGGTGACCTTGGCGATCTTTGCCCACCCTTACAGAACTTCCCATATTTCCCATATAGAGCGTGTTCTCCATGCCATGGCGTCGGAACGTTTTTCAGCATTACCTGAGCAGTTAAGGGTTACAGGGCTTGGATTGTATCAATCAGGGCCTTTACCATGATGGCCAAGGGCTTAACCTTACCGCTGTCCCAAAACCGATCACTAAGTGAAGCCTCTTACCACTTGGCAATCAAGGTGGCCTAGTCAAGCATCAGCGGCTGTCTCTGGGAGGTGTGGTGGGGGTCGAGACTCAGTTTTCTACCCATTTTTCAAGTATACTGCATGAAATGTATGCTCCGTGGAGCAATTTCAATTGAATAAATCTGAACCGGGACCGAATGCCCCCTCCTTAGGGGATGCCAGGGCATCGGGCCAGTCTTCCTCCTGCAAATCTGGAATATCTAGGCTCCATTGGTCTCTCAGGGCCACCGACGTGTCTGGCATGTTATTTATACGTTTCTGATATGTCATGGATATTGCTTTCTGGGTGAGGTGTTCCTCTAGGAGGTGGCACTCCAATGGTGAGGATTCAGGTATGGGACTCTTCCTGAGGCAAAAACAACACAGAAGTTGAACAGGTCTATACTACCTGCCACTCAAAGTTAAAGGGCAGGATATCAAGTTGTGACTAGGAATGAGAATCTCTCATTCAGCTAGGACAATTTCAACAGAGAAACTGAAAAGATCCGAAAAAATCCCATCATCGACCCCATTGGCCAAACTAATCATCTGGGATAGTGACAGCTACCATCCTCCTAAGCGGCAACAACAGGAAAAAATTCCCTTGCCGTATTAAGGGTTGAGCTGTATGTCTCTCAGTCACTTCAATATGTTGAACAATGTACCAACTGCAGGAGATGGGATAAAGTGTATGAAAGGTAAATTATGTGATCGAAAATTGTCTACCATGCAGCTATCATACTTTTATTAGAGGTACAATGGTGACAAAATTAAAAAGCGTAATTGGCCTTTGACATAATAGGCCACGATACTACCACTCTCCCTGAGGTACCACCGTTTTCAAGACGTGCCTAATCTGCAAGTAACGAAAAACCTCTTTGGGGTCTAAATCATTTGATTTTTGTAATTGCTCAAATGATTTCATTTGTTTGCCTGTAGGTAAATCTCCCACCCTTGAGATTCCAATCAAATCCCACTTTTCAAATCCCGCTTGTGAGAAGTTGACCTGGCATATGCTGCCCAATAGTTATAGTGGGCACCTTGTACCAGTCCAAACAACCCCTATTGATGATAGGTTTAAAGACAACCTTTATTGAAAGCTATCCTAGTGGTAACTATGGAGAGCAGCCTTCAGGCTAAGTCTTGAAGGAGTGTAAAGTAGCTTGGTTTACCACATTATAACCTCTTGAATTACTAAATGAAAGGAGAACCACACAAGGCAAATATATAAAATATATAATCCCTTTATGAGATTAGAGAGCCAGGCACACAATAATACTGTTCTAAAACGACAGTAAATAGCACAATATACAATGGGCCCTAGGGCCGGACCAAACCATATATTAAGAAAGTGGTATAAGAACCACGACTTGACTAGACACAGTGCCTAGAGCACATGGAATCGCTGGGACCCCAAGGAACCACCCAAGGTAATGACACAGGAGACCCACGGGGGACATGTGCAGTGTGAGAACACAGCCGCAAGCCCTGTACTATTCTATGGGAAAGTCGCGGTTGGAATTTTAGAAGTTAAGGACACTTAGGAGAGGACTTTGAGCAAACCCCTTTAGACTTAAGGGGTTCTAGGGCCAGCACCCACGGGAGCACCGTAGTACTCGAGTTACCTCACCCAGGGAAGCCGGGTGCATAGGTGGCAAATGGTGTCGGGAATCGTCATTGATTTCAATGGCGATCTGCTGAAAAGTGCTGCTGCTGGGAAGGAGAGAAGTGTCCGGTGTGATCCAAGCCTGGATCAAAGATCAGAAGAACCTGAAAGCAGAGGGGACAGAGTCTGGGTTACTTGCCAGTGATCAGGTGCACGATAGACGAATGCCCACAGATGTCGGGTGTTTCAGGTGCGAAGAGGTGAAGCTTGACTCTGCAGCCACGAGGACCAGGAGGTGTCGATGATGACCAGGAGCTGGATTAAAGGTGTTCTACGAAGGATGTCGAGTACTGCGGTGTCGGTGCCCAGATTGGACCCAACAAGCCTTGGCAACAGCAACCCATGCAGGAAGAGAAAAGATGCTTCGGTGTGGACCAGCAAGGTCCTGGGTACTCCCCAAGCAATGGAGAGTCAGGGCACATCTGGAGCAACCAGATAAGCCCAATTAAAGTTAAAGTTGCCTTCACAGGGACCCACCAGTCGACGGACCAGGGATCGCAAAGGGACCTCAAGAGAAAACACAAAGGGCCAGCTCACTGAACACTTGTGGAGTGTAGGCGGGCAATCTTCAGTGCAAATGCTGCTCGGGGTCAGGGCTACAAGTAACCCAAAGCTCAGCTGTAGGAGTCGTTGGAAAGCTGATGCTTCTTCAAATGGTCCCGGTGTCCAGGGGTTTGGGTTGCACGGTCTTCCACGAGGGATACAGGCCTCAGAATTACTGAGTGCACAGATCGACCTCAGAGACCATGGAAACCCACCTCCTGTGTTGCAAAATTCTTCGGAGTCCGATGGGAGCTTCGGAGATGCAAACCGGACCGATGCGTCCTTGGTGCCGCCAAGCAGGGGAGTAACTCCTTTACCCCAAGGGAGATTCTTCAGCCATCTAGTTCATTGTAGATCGTCGAAGTTCCAGGATTCAGTATCAGAGTTTTATCCAGGTGTAATCTAAAGTCCTGTAGCCAGGGGTTCCTTTCTTATACCCAAGGAAGGGGTTGGACAAACTCTAGGGACCCACCTATGGGAGGGTCAGGAAAGAGGGGTGGCTACACCCATTTCCTTTGTCCAGTTTCGTGCCAGAGCAGGGGCTGGTAGCCCCTGCAACCGGTTTGAGCTGGACTATGCACAGGGACACTAAATGTGCCCCCAGTGCTGACTTCAAAGCACTCTTGGAGTGCACCCACCCAGCCCCAATACACTAAAGCCTGTCTGGGAGGTGGTGACACCTCCCTGTGACAGAAAACCTATTGTCCAGGCCTCCCCTGCTGGAGTTTCATCTAGCAGCAGGAGGGCAGACTCATGTCTGTGGCTGGCAGCATCCATTTTGTGATGCCAGTGCTCTGTTAGCTGGTACCGGGTATACCGGTGCTGTCATGTCTCTCCCACTAGAAGGGTGGGATCATACCCCCACACCAGTTACTGGTGTTTGACACCAAACACTACATGTTTTCGTGCAGCCATCCCAAAGTTAGCATTTACCATTTGGTTATAATGCACTTATGAGTATATGGTTTGGCTGCATCACAAACAACCCCGGAATAAAGGTTCCGAAGGCTGCAAAGGGGCCCTGCTTATGCATGGGCACCCTCTCACATAAAACCCAGCACCCTGCCTTCAGGATTAGTAAGGCCTGCCATACGGGTGACTGATAGGTTTATATGTGCATTGATATTGAGAGATATAGTGAAACTATATCTCAGTAAGGGGTGCATGCACCACCTTACCCAGGCTGCAGTAGCAGTCCTGTGGTGTCATTTTGGGTGGCTTCCCAGGGGTGGCCTAATACATGCTGCAGCCCCTGGTAGGCCTCTGGGGTACCTATGCCCTGGGTACATAGTATACCATATACTAGGGACTTATAAGGGTACCCCAGAATCCAATCTGGAGTGTACCTAAAGTACTGGGAATCATTTTAGAGAGGAAGCAGCTAGGCTGGGGTCCTGGTTAGCAAGGGCCCAGCCAGACTAAAGTAAAAATACAGTGAAACATCAGCAAAAAGTGGGGGGTAACTATAAGAAGCAGATCGTACTCTCCTACAGGAGGCTTGGCACAATTGAACCTCCCGTCTGAGAGGACGAGTCGATGCCAGGATTTCCCTTTCTACATCTTCCTTTTTTCTCCCTTGAAGTCTCTGGTGGCAAATGTTGTGCATGTATATAAAGAAATTATGGTGCGTGGAGCCGCAGCAAATATTGCAGAACCTCACTCTGCCAATTCCAAAACTAATGTATGTGCCGTATTTGCAACAATACGGCACACTCCTGTGTTTTCCCTAGCGCTAGCACTAAAAGTAGCTGCCTAGCACCTACACAGACACCCTTGTGCCATAGTACCAGGGTGCCCATGTTGCAGGGATGATTGTTTATGTGCTGGAAAGTGTCTCTTCCTGCACATAAACAATCAATAATGGCGATTTGCTACTTCTACTTATGATGCATTCTACAGCACACATAGAAGTTGCAAATCGTCATTATTTAATGATTGTTTGTGTGCAGGAAGGGACACTTTCCTGCACATAATCATTCTTTAATGGCGGTTTGCTCTTTCTCTGTGTGCTGGAGAATGCCGCACACATAAAAAAGCAAAAACAAGGAAAAATAAAAGTATTTCTCCTTGTTGCGCCATTCTAACGCTTGCTATTGCTTGGTGTTAGTGTTTGGCGCTGCCTTAGATTTACACCTCCTTGTCAATCTGGGGCAGCGTCCAAAAGCAATAGGTGTTGTGGTGGCACGCCCACAGCAACATCCATTGCATGCCCCTTTCACACAGATACCTGGGTGAAAGGGTACCATATTTACCAGGCCTCAAACTCCACGCAAGTCCACCTATTTTTAGCAATTGCTCAACCCTGCTGGTGAGTAAACTTAAGCTGGCTGGAAGAAGCAGGCATTCTGTTCCTTCAGAAAGTGAATGAGCAATTACAACGCCTTTAAATCTTGTTTTATCTTGACACATTTGCCAACTGCTCAAGGACAGAGGTCAAATGTCAGTTTGTCTTTTTAATAATTGTTGCTCATGTGTGCCTAGAAAAGGGTGTTTACTTTTCTTTCTCTTTATACAGTTCATGCTTTTTGTCAAGTGAGCTATTTGACAATAATTGTGAAACAAAATGCAGTAAAATGTCAGTTTTTTTCTCTAGAACAACATTTGAACAGCTTGTACATGAAAAGTACAAGTTGATCAGAAATTATAAAAGAAATTCAGAAGTGTGATGCAAACAGTGATTTAAATTGGAGGAAAACAAATCATAACACTTTACTTGGTGATGTGCAAATGACAAATATTTGCAGAAACTTTATTTCCAAACATTGTACACTATATAATTTTAAAACAACGGTCAGTGACAAGCTCTGTGGCCATTTCAATGTAAAATCTGCTGATTGCAAATGACAGTGGGCTGCTACTTTATGCTTTGTGATGTATTTATTAAAAGTGACAGCTTTTAAACATGTTGTGAGAGACATTCCTGGCCACGCCCTGATGACAAAGCATTTAATGAACGAAGAGGCAAGTCTGCAGTCAAGTGTATCTTATATGTGGCTAGATTTGCATTCTATATGGAGCTAATGTTTAGTCTATTAAATCAAAGAAAAGCGTTTTCTGTACAGCAGACGTGCTGAACTTGCGTATTTGAAGGTGCTCTCATATGTGATAAAGAAGAAAATGGCATCTCAGTGAATTAAAATACTTGCCCAGGATCACATCATTTGAAACTAGTTTATGGTCAATAGCATTATAATTAGGTTGAGTGGATTATTTACTAGACCTGCAGGTCCAATACCATTTTGGGGATGTTTCGAGCCCTGTTTACAAAGCGTAATGAAGTCACAAAAAGTAGCTTAATTCCACTTTGTAAATATGATGCACTGTGCCACTGGAACATGAAAAAAGTGACATTCTGGTGGAGCAATCACCTTGTAAATATGTCCCTATGTTCCTCCTGCATCGCCGAGAGCAGAGGGGTGGGTTCGGGTTGACATCAGTGTGAGAAGTTGGCCTGGTATATGCTGGTCACTAGTTAAAGTGGCCACCTTGCACCAGTACAATTCGACTCTTATGGTAGTAGGTTTAAGACAATCTTTTAAAGAAAGCTATCCTAGTGGTAGCTGTGGAGAGCAGCCTTCAGGCTAAGTCTTTAGAGGAATGTAAAGCAGCTTGTTTTACCTTATAATCTCTTGAAATACTAAATGAAAGGACACCACACAGGTATATATATAAAATATATATGTATTTATTACTAGACACACTCTACTAATCTCTTTATGAGATTAGAAGTCAAGGACATATGCACAAATCAACATTTCACAACAAGTTAAGCACAAATATGGCTGGGGCCCTAGGGGCGTACCAGACCATATACTAAAAAAGAGACTTAGGAATATCGACTTGCGAGGGGACAAGGCCTAGGGCCTTCAGAAGTGCTGGGGCCTCACTAATCCACCCAAGGCAGGTAAGTAAAGGACCCACGGGAGACGCATGCAGTGGGAGAACACAGCCGCGGATCCCAATTGACTTCAATGGAGCAAGTCGCGGTTGGAATTTTAAAGTTTTAGGATACTTCGGGAGAGTCTACAAGCAAGTCACTTACAGGGTAAGTAGTTCTAGAGCCAACACACATAGGAGCACCATAGTGCTGGAGTTACCTCACCCAGGGAAGCCGGGTGCATAGGTGTCTTTTGGTGTCGGGTCGCGGCGTCATTTTCAATGGGAGCCAAAGAAGACTTGCTGCTTGTGAAGACAGAAGAAGTGTCCGGTGGAATCCAAGGCTGGATACAGAAGAAGGAAGACTTGAAAGCAAAGGGGACAGTGTTCAAAGTCACTTGGCAGTGACCCGGGGCAGGGAAGATGGATGCCCACAGTCGTCGGGGGAGTTCGGGTGATCATGGGTGTCTTGACTCTTCAGCCACGAGGTTCAGGAGGCATCGACGACGACCAGGAGCTGGATTCGGCGTGTCCCACAAAGTCTGCAGCTTACTGAGGTGTCGGCGACCAGATTGGAGCCAACAAACCAGCAAGTCTCGTGGAAAGTGTAAAAAGTCAGCGGTGCAGACCAGCAAGGTCTGAGGGACTCACCCAGCGAGGGTAAGTCAGGGCGGGCCTGGAGCAACCAGGGGAGCCCTTTAGTTTTGTAGAAAAGTCTTCTGGGGACCCACAAGCCAACCGGCAAGGGATCGTGAAGACGCAAATTCACTCAACAGAGGCCCACGGTCAATCGGGACGGAGTAGGCCTCTGATCTTCGGTGGAAATCCTGCTGGAGGCTTGGACCACACGTGGACCAAAGCACAAGTTCGTAGAACGTCGTGAAGGGGTTGCACTTGAAAATAGTGCATGGTACCCAGGGATTGCTGTTCACTCGTGGGGTCCACTTGCCTCAGCGCCGCTGGGGACTCACGATGGCCTTGGAGAAGTCAGGAAATCCTCTTCCTAGGATGCAGGGACTTCGAATTCCGGCAGGAGAGGGAAAGTTTGCGACCGTTGATTGCAAGATTGGGTGCCTGCCAAGCAGGGGAGTCACTCCTTGACTCCAAGGGAGATTCTTCAGTCTTCCAGAGGTAGTGGAACGTCAAAAGGTCCAGGATTCTTCTTCAGAGAGTCGTCCAGGGATATCTAGTTTGCAATGGCAAGGGTTCCCTAACTTATACTGCAAGGAAGGGAGGAACTAGCTCTATGACCCCACCTATGGGAGGGTCAGGGGAGTGGGTGGCTACACCCACTTCCCTTTGTCCAGTTTCGTGCCAGAGCAGGGGCAGGTTGCCCCTGAGCCGGTTTGAACTGGTGTATGCACAGAGGAGCCTACTGCTCCCCCAGTGCAGGACTTCAAAGCACTCTAGGAGTGCACCCACCCAGCCCCAATACACTAAACCCTGTCTGGGAGCTGGTCACACCTCCCTGTGACAGGATGCCTATTGTTGGGCCTCCTCCACTGCGAGTTTCGGTCATCAGCAGGAGGGCAGCCCAGTGCCTGTGACTGGTGGCATCCATTATGTGATGCCAGGGCTCTTCAGGATTCTACGGCGTTTCCACAGTAGGTACATGTCTATCCCTCACTGGTGTGGCAGTATGATTCCAAAGCGTTTGACACCAAACACGACATGTTTTGATGCAGCCATCCCAAAGTTAGCATTTACCGCGAGGTTATAATGCACTCAAGAGTATATGGTTTGACCGCATACACAAACAGCCCCAGAGAATGGACTCTGAGAGCTGCAGAGGGGCCCTGCTCAGGCAGAGGCACCCCCTCACATAGAAACCAAGCACCCTGCCCTCAGGATTGATAGGGCCTGCCTTAGGGGTGACTGATAGGTTTAAATGTGTGTGCAGGAGAGACATAGGGAACCTATAGCTCAGTGAGGAGTGCTAACACCACCTCACCCAGGCTGCAGTAGCAGGCCTGTGGTGTCAGATTTAGTCTGCTTCCCAGGGGTGGCATAATACATGCTTCAGCCCCTGGTAGGCCTGTGAAGTACCCATGCCCTTGGTACCTAAGGTACCATATACTAGGGGCTCACAAGGGACCCCAGTATCCAATCACTAGTGCACCTAATGTGCACACCATGTTGTTTATGGGAGTAAGCAGATAGGCTGGGGTCCTTGATAGCAGGATCCCAGCCAGACTATCAAAACACCAGGAAAAAAGTGGGGGCAACTATGTAGTCAGATTCCACCTTCCTACAATCAGTGTACATCGTTCCTCTAAATCCTGACATTTCCTTGAGGTTGGGATGAGTGCTGACGGTGAATCAATGTGGCATGGTGATAGTTGGAGGTTGACGCTGTCTCCAGGCTTATGTCGTTGAGCCTGATTGTTGTAGTTTATGAAAAATATCAGGAATTCTGTGTTGGTGGCGTTGAGTTGTAGATAGGAGCTGGACATCTAGGTCTGGGTGAGACGCAGACAATGATTGAGGTTTTGGAGCAGATGACACATTCGTGTAACGTTATATGTTAGCTGCGTGTTGGTGCATGTTCATGATGTTGTTGGTGAGTAGGATTCCGAGAGGCTTCCTCTGGAGCTTGGACGGTACAGAGGATAGAGTGGATGTTAGGGGAACCAGGGGATGGGAAGCTTCTGGTATCTGTAGAGAGTGCATTAGATGTAAGGGGTATTTTCATGATGGTCCTTTGGAGATTTTACCGCAACTCATGTTACACGCGTCAGTCAGTGGGCTGAAGTAAGTTCAATGCATGTTGGAGTCTGAGAAGATGCAAACTGCACTCTGAAGGAGCTCCATAATCTGCCTACATCCGGCTACAATTTTCTACACCAAAGAAATCAGCTCTGTGCCTTTCCATTTGGATTCAATCTTTTTGTCACATCCAGCGTCAGAAGACATTGTTAATTCTGGCTTTAGACAGGAAAAAACTTCAGCAGTGTGGGCTCCTTTGGTGCACGGTAAGTTCTGTTTCACTTGACCTGTACAAGGGCACGGTTGCTGTTCTTTAAACGTGTGTATTTGTGAACAGCTCACCTAGCCATTTGCTTTATTTTCCTCTTACATTTTCCAACCTTTGCTATTCAGAAACTCTTGAGCCAGCTCTTAAAAGTGAACAAACATATTTATAAAATCTATATTCTTCCAATGTCCTCAATTCAAAAGCTTTCTTTCCATTGAATTTTTCTGTTGAAACAGATGTATTTGCTTAAAACTTTTGCCCATCTGTAGTGTTTTAAAGTTCAAGGCCCCTACGTATTTCTTAGGGGCTCACCGTAAACGCTGCTGAAAGCCAGGGTTGCTGAATTCCAAGCATACCTAGTCTTGATTCCTCTCGAGGTAGGAAAGTCACTAAAACCTCGAGCCAGGCTCGAGCCTGAAGCCTGGCTCTGGCTCAGCTCGAGGTCATGGAAACCACAAGGAGCCCAGCTTTCATGTGGCTTGTGCCTACCCCACTTGTTGTACCCTCATGCACAAATGGGTAAAAACAAATCATTAACATTTGAGGTAAAAAGGAGAGACTAGTTGGTACCCATTAGGTGGCTTATTTGTGCATAATGAAACCTGGATTAATCACAGCATTCCACACTTCACCAAAGTGTGTGATCTTAGACAAAAAATGTATTTCACCTTTCCTCCTTTTGTATTATTATCACATGTGAAAGAGCTTCCAAATATGTGAGTTCAGAATACCTGCTGTACAAAGCCTGCTGTGTTTAATTTAATAGGCTACAATGTTGTTATGTCAGTAAGAATCTGGGCCACATACATTGTTCACAGGGGCGGCTTTAGGGCAGTGCGACTGGTGCGGCGGCGCTGGGCCGTGGAGGGGTCACTGTGACCTGAGGGGGGGGGTTGGGGGGAGGATTTGTTTAGTAATATCTTATGATTGGAGAGATGAGGGGCACTTTTGCAGGTGGTAGTGAGAGAATCCGAGGAGGCAGTCATGGGACATGGGGGCGCCATAAGTGTTTGTTGCACCAGCCGCCACCAGCACTAGAGCCAGCCCTGATGGTTCACATGACAACTGTCTTGCCTCTTAGTTCACTAATGGCGTTGCCACCAGGATAGGGGGGGGCAGGAACTGTTCCACATGCGCGGTTGAAAACAATCACTTTTAATAAGTGCTTCTCAGTGCGTTGCTATAATGTGACGTATTAATGACAATGCTTCCACATGTTACAGAAATACAATTGGGCAGATTTATGAGCCCCTTGCGCCACTTTTGCGTCACTTTTCCCATGTTAAAAGTGACGCAAAAGTGGCGCAAGGGGCTCATAAATCTGCCCCAATGTTTTTAATTTG
The DNA here is from genome assembly GCF_964204655.1 of Triturus cristatus. NCBI lineage: Eukaryota > Metazoa > Chordata > Amphibia > Caudata > Salamandridae > Triturus > Triturus cristatus. The sequence goes on along the minus strand of NC_140584.1, from coordinate 1,179,666,421 downwards.
AAAGAGAATGTATTATATTTTACCAGACCCTGGCTCGGCTCTGGCTCGGCTCTCTCTGTTATTTGTTGGCTCGTCCACCTCTGGATTCCTCCTCATGCTCCTTTTTTCCACCCCCGACGCTTCCTGCATTCCTCGTTGCTCGTCAAGATTATGTTCCATCCCTTCGTCTCTTACTCTGTTTTCCAGTCTTCTCTTCGGGTGTTTCCGTGCTCTTTCTTGAGTCAAAGCCTGATGACGAAAAATAAGTGGCTGTACCCGAACATTACTACCAGCCCCCCAAAACGAGTACCTGTGCGTGCCACCATCGGCTACTGAAGTTCATAGAGTAACATAGACGAACGAATGAATATTAAGGCGAGGATCTCCGAACGGGCGCCAGGTGGCGCTCGCTGCTCGCTGTGTGATAACTAGCGGCTGGTGGTGTTCATCCTCTTGTGTGGACCTGTATCCGGAGGCAGCGCTGAGATTGGGGCGCGCGCTCCCTACAGATGCACTTTCACCCTGAATTAAACTCTGCCACAGGTGAATCATTTTAAAGTGTGGCTATTTTATGGCGATATAAGGTGCAGTTTGCAATATTCGGTTCCATTGTGCGCTGACATACGAGGCTTCTCGTGAACGTGTTTGAACAGAGAACAGAGTTGCTCTTCGACATGGAATTAACGAGTATATTTCCATTTCTAACACATTTTATTTGACATATGTACATGTAGAAAGGCATTATTTAAAGAAAATACAACTTTTGAAAAGCATTATGAAGAAAACCGATGCCACTGCTAAGTTAATACAACCAAATACAGAGGCACGTAATTATACGGTGCTGGCAAGAGGACAAACGCCCCGCTGTTTACCTCACATCAAACAGGGAGGTTTAGACAGAGTGAACACTGGCCAAAGAAACTGTTTCAAAGGTGAGGAAATATTTGGAAAGATGGTTAAGCAAGAACTATTTTTTCTGGAAACATTATTGCAAGGATTTTCCCGAACTGAAAAAAAAGGCAAAAATGACAACGTTCTCAAACTGCAAGAAGTCCAATTTTTACCAGATTTGTATATCTATGTAGGCAAAGTTTAAGTGTGGAAACACGCATTGATTTCATAAGAATATATGACTAGGTCACAGACCTGGCCATAGCCAAACGAATTTTGAAATATTTTTTCTTTATTTTTTTTTATAACCGTGGCTATATTTGTGACAGGTGTTATGTACATCAAAGAAATTGTAGTGTTTACTGTTTCAGAGAAGCTGAAATCCTCAAGTAACTTTAATATTTCGTAGGAATGCAATTGTATTATTTTGTACAACGAAATTCTAGTTTTTTCCTCCCCATAAAAAAAGTGGTGAATGTATTTCTTTGAAGACATTTTTTAGGGAAATATATTGGTAGCATGGAAATAGGGTACATCAATTTAATGAAAAACACATTTATTAGCATCGAAACCACACTTCAAATTCATAGTACATGTGAATTCTAAACAAATATGGGGCATATTAGCAAGGGTGTCATCGCCGCTAAAGCGGTGATATTTTCATCGCCCTATCAGCAAGCTGTCGCTAACAGCTGTTAGCGACAGTTTTCAGGCAATAGCGACCGGTTTGGGTGACGCTTTGCATGTCAGCGATATTTATCGCTAATGACATGCAAAGTAGGCGTTCCCAACTTCAAGGCAACTGAAAGCAGTCGCTAACTCACCTTCCCCCTATTACCAATGGCCGCGAAGCGATGAAATAACTCGCGCTAACCACGATTATCGCTGCTTCCTAATGCCTTATAGAAACCTGACTTGGCCATATTTCCTATGGGAGATGGATTGTCAGGCTGAGACCACCAAGGATTTCATTATCGCAGGAATTTCATCGCTGGATTTCCAGCGATAATCAGGCAGTTTGCCGCTATAGCTGGATTTCTTATCGCCTTGGAGATACGCGTTGCTGATAACAAGCAATCTCCGCGATGAAAACCAGCGATAGCCGGCGTTAAGAAAATGAGCGCCAAGTGCGCTTTGTGGTATTTATCGCAAAGCGTTGCTAATATGCCCCTAAGTATTTATCCGTTAATAAAAATTCCCAAATGCAAAAGTTTAAAAATGTTGTTTAATAAAGTGGTAATATTAATTCTTAGATAAATGAAAGGTTCATTCTGCTTCCGTGGGTCTCGGTAGGTCTTGTTTTATTAAATGTTGTGATTCTGGGTAAATCACTTGCAAAATGAATGTGTCCTTGTGTAATTTAACCGGTGCTCCAAAACCTTCGGCTTGAGTTTGCACCATATAAAACTGCAAACAACTATGGGGCAGATTTACAAGCCCCTTGCCCTACTTTTGCCTCATTTTTCTCATGTTAAAAGTGGCTCAAGGGGCTTGTAAATCTGCCCCTATATGAATAAATAAATGCGTTGCGCCGTTTTGAGTCACGTAAATATCCCCGCAAAACCTTAGTAAATAAATGCTCAATCTCCTGTGAGTTTTGATATACTAGGGAACTGCTCCTATGTAGAGATGTTATACGCGCTGGGCCCAGGTACAGCAAGGTTGAGCATCACTGGAAGGGACCCAAGAGGTTCGCCATTAAAAGGCGATAAATCATCTTCGCAAAGTAGATTTTAAATGCATTTAGATGTTTCTTATACCATGGCACGTCACAGCTTCCCATAAACATGAATATTTCATATAATCGAAGGCTGTCTCAGCATCAGAGACAAGAGCACCCCAAGAGTGCCTGGTTCACCCCAGAGCACGCGCCTGCATGAGTCTTCTGCTCAGGGAGCCTTCTTTCCACAGATCCCAAAGGAGCAAGACAGAGAGGCCTGGGGTAAAATCTGCAAAATACTCACTCCGATTAAAAAAAAAAATGCATACTAATTATTATATTAAGGACAAGCTCTGTGATGTATCAGAAACAGGAGATCTATTTTTGGTTTCACTTTTATAATTATGATCACCTTTAACAAGGTGTTGTTAGTAAAAGCATTGGGTCTTGGTGAAGGAATGGCTCACTGCATTTTAAAAATAGGAATTAGCTGTAATTTTTCATAGAAGTTACCAAATTTCTCTAATGATATGACCGGGTGTCCATCTATCCCAGGTAGTGAGATATCACAGATGTGTTTTTTTATCTTTCTTACCTCTTCGAGCTAAGAAGCTAATATCTTCCCAAACATGTTTCTTCATCGTGATACCAAAGTGTCCGCATCAGTGCATTTTTCAATTGAATTTACAATTCTAACTCATGTGCTTGTCTAAAGACATCGTCGATCTATTGTTGGCTGAGGCTTTCATCTCTTTCTTTATGTCTTTTAATTTAATCTTAAGATCTTGGAACACATTTCTTTCTCTTCGATGCAGGACAGATAACCTCCTGCCTCAACATTTCTGTGATAGCATCACTAGTAACAGATATAGAGCGATGTGTTATGCTTCGCTATTACATACTGGTTGACATCAGAATAAGTGCCTAAAACCAGGATATTTTAAAAGTGCAGAGTTTATTTGCATTTTAGGCGAATAAATTGCAATTTGGAGGCCAAGAATCAGTCTGCATGTTGAGGAAGGACAGTGGGACCCACGTCTTCTGAAACCACATAGTCTTGTTTGAGTGTGTGATAACAAGGAGGCCTGTTCTTGTGTGCTGCTTTTGATGGTGAGGCTGAAAGGGATAATCTAACTTTACTGGGAGGACTATTGAACCTGCCTGGTTGGGATCATCTCCAAGTTTACAGCAGAAGCAGGCTCTCAACAGATCTAGCACAGGCATGTTTCACATTTTCCTTCTCTCATGTTTCACTTTCGATTTTTCAACCAGTATTGGATCCCAAGGAGGGTTAAGTTCTGTAGTAAAGTAGGATCCTTCTGGCATAGTTACCCCCGCTTCCTGCCTGGTGTCCATGTGTTTTGGCTGCAGTTCACTGGGATCCTGCTACTGAGGGCCACAGTGGCAGTGCTCTCTTGTCTCAATTCATTGGTAAGTACTTTGCACACCCCACAATTGGCATTTTGGGGTACCATAGTAAGTCACCAGTAAATGGTACTGAGGTACCCAGGCCATTGGTACACCAGCGGTCTCCCACAGGCTGCAACATGTATTGTGCCACCCGGGGAGACCATGCAAACTGTCTCTGTAGGCCCGTCATTGCAGCCTGCGTGAAATGGTGCATGCACCCTTCACTTTAGATATAAGGTTTTCCTTATATCCTGGTCACTGCTCTTCAAACCTATAAGCCACCCCTAAGGTAGGCCTTACAGCCCAGAGGCAGGGTGCATGGTTGTTGGACTTGTCCCTTTTTGCAGGGTCATCCCTAAACTTTTTGCCTTTCTCCTAGCCTTTTTTCTGACATGGTGTTGGTGGTTTTAGGACTCTAGGCACTTTAGTACTGCTGTCCAGTGTAAAGTGCGTGTGCTCTCTGTGTTACTTATGGTAAGATTGGTGTACACCTGATTGGTATGTTTAATTTACCTGTCAGTCCCTTGTAAAGTGGTATCTCATATACCCAGGGCCGGTAAATTAAATGCTACTGCTGGGCTTGCAGCGCCGATTTCGCCACCCACCAAAGTTGCCTTCCAAACCTATCTCAGGCCTCTGCCATTGCATGGCCTGTGAGTGCAGTGTTACTGCCGCTGTGACGTGGCACCTAAAGTGTGTGCCATTTCTGTGACCCCCCCCCCCTTTTACTGCATGTCAGTCACCCCTAAGGTAGGCCATAGCTAGCTCTATGGGCAGGGTGCATTGTAAGTAAAAGATAGGACATGTACCTTAAGTGTGTGACATGTCCTGGTAGTGACAAACAGCCATTTTGGTTTCTCACTACTGTGGGGCTGCCCTCCCATAGGAATGCATTGGGGATTCCCTGATAAGTGTTTCAGTGGTAATTGCTGATATGAGAGGAGCAGCGTGGTCAAGTTTAGTATATTTGGAATGGTAATAATAAATGCTGCGCAATGGTGTGCGCAGATTTATTATAACTATTTTAGAAATGCCACTTTTAGAAGTTGGCATTTCTGTGTGCTATGTGTCTGCCTGCCTGATGTGAATTGCATGTCTGGCTTTTGAGTGACAGGGGCTGGTGAGGTGTGTGTGGCTCCAGGCGGGGCAGGGTGAGTCAGCACAAGGCTGAATGGGACATCTACATTTGGAGTAGTGGGAGGAGTAGTCCCCTGTCCCTGAATAGGATTGTGCCGGCCCTGTGCTGGGTTCGCCCCCTGTGGTGTGTCTGATCACCTAGCTCCCACCTGACAAAGGGGAAGAAGAGCCTGGTAAACAGAGTGCTCCAATTCCCCCCTGAACCAGGTTTTGCTGGTTCCCTCAAGCCCTGTACTGCAGACAAGGGAATGTGTAGTATAAATATAGGGGCTGTGACCCCATGAGTTTTGTGCTGTTCCTGGACATGTTGGGGGCTTTCTGATGCTGGGGGCCTAGGAGGAGCCACCACAGGGTCTTGCCTTCCTGCTGGAGGGCCCTGTGTGCTGGCTATGCCCCATGGACCCTGAAGGACCCTTGCGCCCTGTGAGCGCTTTTCTTGTTATTTCTCAGGAGAGAGGAGCGCTGGAGTTTCGCAGCGCCGAGCTGCACATCGCCTCTGAGGGAATCCCCAGCATAGGGATTCCCCCGAATTGCTGGGACCGAGCAGGAGCCTACCCCGCTTTATGCATACTTGGAGCTGGTGCCCACCCCGCTTTATGCATACTTGGAGCTGGTGCCCACCGAGGCTTTATGCATACTTGGAGCGGGTGCTCAGCTTATGTGCTTGTTGTGGCGGGTGCTCAGCCCACCATTATCTTTAATTTAAACAGGAGCCCACCCCGCATTTCACCGCCGCGACCCGGAAGTCAGGCAAAGCTGCCTGACGTTGGGCGGAGCAGGGAGAGGAAGTCCCGCCCGCCTCAGGAATCGTACGGAGCCTCGCGGGCTCCTCAGGAGTGCGGGACCGCTGCAGAGAGGATCAGAGAGGTCCCGGTGAGCGCCGTCCCGCCGAGGCACATCACCGGTGCCTGAGACCTCTTCCTGAACCCCGGTGAGTGGGGCTGCCAGTTGGCACATTGCCAGTGCCTAGTTCTGAGTGGACCCGCCACAGAGCGGGCCGCTCCAACGAAGGGGGCATTTTCTTTTTCATGCCGCCAGCACCACGAGAGGAGTCCCTGTGCCTGAGCGGTCCAGCAAGAGAGCTGGCCGCTCCAACGATGGGGGCAGATTTGTTTAGAGAGCCCCAGAGCAGGGTCTCTTTGTTTATTCACAGCTGCACCGCCGTAGCGGGCAGCTAGAACGTTGGCCATAATCTGTTCTTAGGGCCCCAGTGGGTGTCCAGAGGCACCGTGGTGCCCGTGTTTTCACTGCTGATCCCAGCTGCCCTGCGAGAGCGCAGGCAGCTGCAACGTTTGGGGGTACATTGTTTGCAGGGTGCCAGCGGGGGTCCAGAGGGCACAGAGGTGCCAGTGCCCCTTTTCAATTTGTGCCCACAGCGATATTCACAGCTGCCCAGCAATTAGTAGCAGCTGCAACGTTTAGGCCAGCACAATTGCGCACTTTTGGATTCTGCTGCATTGGCAGTACGCACTGACATTTGGGACATAGGGCATTTGAGCCCTCTGAGAAGGCTTGTTGGCCAGGGGGTCAGAGTGAGGTTGGTAGGGCGCCAGGCCCTAATGTGATTTATGTGGTGCCCAGGAAATGTGATTTATGCACCCTGATTTATGCCTCTAATGTGATCTATGCTTAAGAGGTTAGTGCCTATTGTGTTTATGCTTATAAGGTTATTGCACACTGTGCTTAGGCTTATGAGGTTATTGCCTAATGTGATTTCTTCTTATGAGGGTATTGCATACTGTGTTTATGCTGGTGAGGTTTATTGCATACTGTGTTTATGCTTATGATGTTGGTGCATACTGTGTTTTACGCCTGATGTGATGCTGATTGCATAATATGATTTATGTTGCAGGATATAATGCTGAGTACACTATTTTGCCAGTAATTACTAGTTGTGTTCTACATTTCCTATTTGTGCTTTGTGATGGTTATGACAGTGGCCCAATTGGCCCTGTCATGTGTATATAATGCCCTGTAAATATTGCCTAGTGCCAGTTGGCACAGTGTATATTGTGTGATTACTATTCTAATGTGTTTTGCATAATACAAAGGCTAGTTTTATGTATAACTTTGTATGGAGTTCCTTTTATGGTGTGCCTAGTGTGTTGCTGCTGTGTGTGTGTTGCGCAAACGTTTTACACATTGCCTCTGGGATAAGCCTGACTGCTCGTGCCGAGCTACCAAGGCGGTGAGCAGGGGTTATCTTCAGCGTGTAACTCCCTTGCCCTGACTAGGGGGGTGGTTTCTGCCTGGCTTAGGCGCAAGCCCTAACCAACCAGAAATCCCATTTCTATCAATGGTTCTAAGTGTGAGGGTGCCCCTGCATGAGCAGAGACACCCCTACAAACCCCAGAGTCCATGATCTGGCTTTGTAAGTGAAGGGAAGCCATTTTAAGGTATGTAATGGACACTGGCAATGTTGAGATGTCCAGCTACAAAATGGCTTCACCAAACCCGTTCATGTTTGGTGTCAAACATGTTGGAATCATGCAAATACACTGATTCCAGTGTTAGTTATATGATACCATGTGCTGGGGGCCTCCATAGAGGACAGTGTCATCGTGCAAAGCAGTGCTTCTGCCGACCCCAGACACTGTTCTGCCCTCCTGCTGCTGAGCTTAATTATGGCAGGGGAAGGTCGAACAAGGATTTCCTGTAGAGGAGAGGTGTAGCCACCACTCCTTTAGAAATAGGTGTCATCGGCTAGGGTGGGGGTGCTTCTGAGTGCCTCCAGGCTGCTTTGAAGGGTACAATTTGGGCCCTTCTTGCATAAATCAGTTTGCCTGCGGTACACCCAAAGCTCCTTTAGGTGGCCACTTGATTCTTCCATCTTGATTCTTAGATGGGCAGAGGCCCCTGGGAGCATCTGACTGGTCAGTCCACCTGAATAGCGTCCCTGACCCCTCCTGATTGGTGGGTCCCCGCAGAAGTAGCCCTACCCCCTTTCTGGGTTACTTAAGGGCTCCCCTCAGGGTGGATCCTTATATTCGTCCGGACTTCGTCTTCAAGCACCAAGTGGCTTCGCCTGAAGATCTGTCTTAAGACTCGTCTGCTGTTGGACACGGAACTCTGCTGATGAACCGAGCGAGGAACCCAGACAAAGACTGCTTCTGGTAGGAAGGCTCCTACTGCAACTTCATCTCAGTGCTCTTCCAAGTTCTTCAACGTCCGGGGCTGTGCATCCTCCTGAGTCTCCCACAACTCTGCCTGCATCAAGATAGCAAGAAGGAATCTCCCTTGGAGTGAAGGAGTCACTCTCATGCATCCACCGTCACCTCGGCGATGACAACTGGCTTGTAGATCCTGCTGTCCTACAGACACCTCCTGGCTCTGCAACAAGTGGTGGTTTGTTGGCTCTCCAAAGGCCTGACCAGGCTTCCCTGTAACTTTGGAGACTGCAATCCCTCTCCAGCTGACTGGAACTGCATCCCTGTGCATCCCTTCTGTTTGCCGTTAACTAGGCTTGTTGGCTCTCCTGACCGAAGACCTTCAAGATCCAAGAAGCCCCAGCCTCCAGCATCACACAGCCCCAAGAGTGATGTCCTCCCTGCTTCTCCAGTGATGTGGGCATCCATCTTATGTGTGCTGCCGAGGCCTCCATGCGACTCCCTGTGCCTGCTGCCAGAGGGTCTTCGTTGGGTCTCCATTGATTCCTATTGGCTCTTCTGCTTGCTGTGGACCAGCCTTGACTTACCCTTGCTGGGTAAGTTCTACAGACCTTGCTGGTCAGCAACGAAGCATTGTTTCCTACAACACGTCGGTGGCATTTGCCAAGGTTTATTTATGGTCCTGCTGGCCACTAAGCTTCGTGCATTCCTCAATAGGTGTGGGACAGCTTGTGGATGGCTCCTGTGTGCCTGCATCAAAGCTTGGGCTTTGATGCAGGCACGTTCAAGTCCTTCAGGCTACAGCAAAGTACGTTCTACAAGGCTGGCATCGTGATCCTGATCCTCCTGGACACCTCCGGTTGGTTTGGACTCTGTCCCCTCTCCTTGCAGGTACTTCTTGACCAGAACCCACATTTGGGTTCCACCGACCTGCTGCATGAGACCTTGTAGCCGCCAGACAGCTGAGTTAATATACTGACTTCAAAGGGCAGTTCCAACACCACTTCACTCCTATGCACTATGCACCTGGGCTCCTAGGTGTAGGTATCCTGGTTCTCTGGGTATCCATGAGTGGGGGTGTCCTCTAAACTCCCTGGTTCCAACAGGTTTCCTCTGGGACCTCTGGGAAGGGTCCTGAATCCATAAAACTCCAACCATGACTCCCCCATGTAATCCTATGGACACTGAACAGGTGTCACACCTCTGCATCCGGGCGCCTTGGGAATTCTAGCTACTTGCCCTCGATGGTTTCTTGCTTCCCTTGGTCCACAATTCCTTGCGTGGTTGTCACGTTGGGGTACACACCTCGCATTCCATTTGCTCTGTATATGGTTTGCCCCCACCACACATGGGTCCAGGTGTTGTATATATTTATTTTTTCTTTGTCCTCATTTGCCTCAGATTCACCTTCCATAGCATGACTGTCTGATAACTTCCATTGTGCCGGAGGAGGGGTTTCTGATATTGTCCTGTAATCGAGACCTTCCATCTGCACTTGTGTTATATGCCAAGCCAACCTGCCTGACAGACAAAGTGCCCGAAATTGAGGCCTTAGGCATAATCATCGGACATATCTTCAATCCCTTACCCCTCTATCACCATCCAATCAATCAGAGGAAGCCAAAAGGCATGTCTTTTCTTCCCTGGGGATACTGTATCCAACCTGATTGTATTTTTCAAACAGACTACCCAATCCTTATACATGGGAGGATTTACACTTACCCACTTCCTACATATCTATCTTCGAGCCAACAACATTAAATAAAATAATAATTTTGACTTTTCTTTATCAACCTCCTTTTGTGCAGTAGATAGACCAAAGAAGACGACGGGCAGGCTTACCTGAATCTGGATTTTTAGAATCTCCGATAAGGCCTTACTCACATCTTCCCAGAATGTCTGTATTCCGGCACATTCTACAAACATGTGTAGATCGTCTGCCATGTTTTGCTCACATTTGGGACCAATCCACCGCTTCCAAACTTCGACAGCCTGAGGGGAGTCCAGTACACCCCGTGGGTTGAAAACAAATGGTTCCTTCTTAAATGGGAAGACTTAACCACTTGATAAAGCACAGAAAAGGATACTTCCATAAGCTCTCTAGCGTAGACTCCGGCAAGCATCTTCCCCACATCTCTTGTGGTATCGTAAACTTTCCATCTGCCTCCTCAATCATCAGCCAATACCAGCTTGATATTTCCTTCTTCTTTGGTGTACTGAATAGCAGTTTTTCCTCCAACTCGTTTAAGCTCCCTATCTTTGTAGAAGACGACTGAAACGGCTTGGAATTTGAAAGAATTTAAATCTTGACACCGTATAATTTGTTCTCTCTCGACACTCCTCCCATGATATTAATTGTCCTCTCTCCATCAGGTCTTCCCATCTTAGAATACCAGCATTTCTCAGGAGACATGCCAACTTATCTTCGTCCATTCCGGAGAGCCTGGTGAGTCCCAAATTGGAGCCAGATTACTGTAGTATGGTAACTTCAAATTCCTTTTAATACAGTACCAAGTTTCTGCCATGCCCCGTAGAATTTTCAGTATCACCTTTTTAAAGTACCTTGGATCAGAATACTTCTGCATATAACCGATATTACCCCCTTTCACTTCTTTCAGAATTACTGATAACATCCTACCAATTTCTGAGCATTGGGGTTTGTCCAAGAGCATTCTGCCATTTTTAAGCAAAAATGTCCAAGCATAAAATTGCAAATCTGGAAGAGCTAAACCTCTTTTCTCTCTCTTCCTTTAGCTGCCCAAATAAAACTACAGATTTTTCTCTGCAGTTTCCCAAACCATACTCCCTTAAAGGGTAGGGGTATTCTATTAAAAAGGAAGGTAAACTTCGGGAGTCTTCCAAAGATCGTTTGAGGAAGGTGTGCCCAGCTTGCCATCAAATCGCACACTTCATTCTTGACTCTATTTAAGTTTGTTTCTTGGAGTTTTGTGATGTCCTGTGTCACCCTGATTCCCAAGTACCTCACCTCCTCTCTGTACCCCATCCATGTTCCTGATCGTTATCTCAGCTTTCCCTCTATTTATCTCGTAGCCTGAGATCTTTCCAAAGTCTATAGCTATTTTAACTACCTGAGCAATTGTGGTCTGCAGACCGTGTAAATCTTAAGACCGTCTGCATACAGAGCATGTTTTTTTCCCCAACCATTTAATCAATCAGGATTTTTTTAGAGTGCGCTACTCAACCGTGAGGTTCTCAAGGCGCTGGGGGTGAGGGGAGGTGCAGCTCCAGATCAATTGAAGAGTCAGGTCTTGAGGCTCTTCCTCAAGGTGTGCAGTGTGGGGGAGCGTCTCATGTTGACTGGGAGCTCGTTCCAGGTCTTTGCTGCGATGTAGGAGAAAGCTCTTCCGCCTGCTCTTGTTCTCCGGATGTGTGGGGTCTCTGCCAGGGCGAGGTTGGCGGAAAAGAGGTTCCTTTTGGGTACGTGGAAGGAGACTCTTTCGTTCAGGTATTTTGGTCCTATGTTGTGGAGGGATTTGTAGACATGGGTGAGCAGCTTGAAGGTTACTCTCTTCTCGATGGGGAGCCATTGGAGGTCTCGCAGGTGCTGGGTCATATGCTCGTGTCGAGGGGTTCCAAAGACTAGTCTGGCTGCGGTGTTCTGGATGGTTTGGAGCCAGCGGTTCCATATACAAGTCAAACAGTAATGGTGACAGAGGGCACCCTTGTCTCGTCCCTCTCGTGATCTTAAAGGTTGGTGTCAATATTCCATTCACGAGTACTTTCGCCTTCAGAGACTTGTATATAGCAGCCAATGGCTTGCAGAACCTATCTCCTAAATTTGCGGCTTTCAACACCATCTGCAGGAAAATCCAGTTCACCCAGTCAAAGGCTTTTATCGCACCTAAGGTATAACTGCCAAAGGGGAGTTGTTAGCAGTGGCCAAATCTATAGCCCTTAAAAAGCGGAAAGTAAGCTCATGCAACGGCCTCCCTCGTATTAAACCCTTCTGGTCTTCATAGGCGAGATCACCCATAATCCCATAGAGCCTCTCCGCCAAGACTTTAGCAAATATCTTATAGTCACAATTTTAAAGTGACACCGGCTGTATGAATCGCAACTCCTTGTGCATTTCCCAGGTTTTAAGATTAACGTGATTGTAGCTTCCGACCATGACTCCGGTAGAGGTGCACCATCTACAAAAATGTCATGAAATAAATTTGTTAGAGTTGGGGCCAAGGTACCGGCTAGGACTCTATGGACCTCATGTGGCAGACCATCCAGACCGGGAGCTTTCCCCCACTTGCCGTTTCTGAATGCTTGTTCCACTTCCCAGATTTCTATTTGTGCATTTAAAATCATATCTTTTTCTTCACTTAGAACCTCTACCGATTCCTGATTCAACCATCTTCCCACCTCTTCTTCTGAGTTATCCAAATCTTCTTTGTATAAAATTTCAAAATAATTATAAAAAACTCCTTCAATCTCCTTCCTGTTGGTTAGCACCACCCCAGTGTCATAACATTTAATGTAGTTTACCAGGCTCCTCACCAGATCCGTCTTGGTTTGCCATGTTAGTAGCTTACTACAGTTTTCCCCATACTCGAAATGCGCTAATTTACTAGCTTCCCATCTTTTCCTGACCCTATCTTCTATGATAGTGGATAATTTTAATTTCAAGTCCAATAACTCTGTCTCAGATATGCTGTTGCCATATCTTCTTCTGCTTTTCTTATCTTCTTTTCTAAGTTCATAACTTCCTCCCAGAAAACCCTCCTCTTGGCTATCGATATACTTCCTAACTTCCCTCTCAGATAAGCTTTAAATGCTTCCCACACTATTCCTGTAGGGGCACAACCTAGGTTGAACTGGAAAAATTCTGCTGTCTCCTAATAACATATTACGATCCATGGTCCCCTTATCTGTGTGTTGTTCTCTGGTAGGGGTATATCTAATAAGGCAGCAGAATTATCTGATAAATGAGCCCCAATATGTTTGATATCTTGTACTAGATCCTTTAATCCATTATCTATTAAAAAGTAATCTATCCTAGATTGATGCCGGTACTTCCTGTTGTTGTAATTATACCCTCTTCTGACTCCTATTCTTTGTCTCCAAAAATCACATAACCCATTTGTTCCATCACCTTCTTTATCTGCGCCCTCATCATTTGCTTAACTATCGCTCTACTTTTAATTGATCTATCCAGGGAGCTATCTCGGCATTAAAATCTCCGGCCATAATAATAGGGTCAGCGAAACTCGATAACTTAACCACAACTCTTTTAGAGGCATTATATCAACCATATTTGGCCCATAATATCCTGGCAATGTAAACCCTTGTCCTCCAACTCTCTGTTTTGCAATAATCCACCTTTCCAAGCTATCTGAAATACTTTCGGTAATCATGATCTTGGCATCCTGTTTTAGCAAAATAGCCACCCCCTTAGTGATTGATATATGTTTTGTACACACCAGTTGTTGCACCCATCTTCTTGACTTAAATACCTCCTTATACTCTTTTTCTGTTAGATGTGTCTCTTGTAAGATGATAACCTTGGAGAGGATATGTTTATTATACAGCTAAATCTTTTCCCTTCTTCCTCTTACCCTCAATCCATTTATGTTACAGGATAGAATCTTAAACTGTAACTTCTGTCCCTCAGCCATACTCCTTCCTCTTGAAATTAACATCCGGCGAACCATCAGCTCCTGAAGTATCTTTTTTTGTTTTTCCCCACATGCCTTCCACCCAGCCGCCCATACCCCCCTCCCCTGGAGAGCCTACCCCCCTTCGCAATGGCCTTAGCCTTTAGGTGACCCTCCCAGTGCGCCTATCTCAAATTCACTATATTTCTTCGGAGGACTATTCTCTAATCATATTTAGTTTGTTTAAATAACTCATACTGCCTTCTTCAAAGTCTCTATAAAATCATCCACTTCACTTGCTACTCGAAAACTATGCATTTTTATTATTCAGCATAACTTTCAAAACCGCTGGGAACTTCTTCTGTACTGAGGACCCTCATTTCTTCAACTGGTCCATTCTTTTCCCCAATTCCCATTGTCTGTTAGATGTAATGTAGGGAATACCCGACCTGATTTTGCATGAGACCCCATCCACCTTCACCACCTTCATTTTTAGAGCTCGAGATAATATATTTTCTTTCAGCGTATAAGTGAGAAAATTTACCAGAATCTTCCTTGGCTTGCTTTTATTTATATTTAATCTAAAATGGTCCCTATGGACTCTCTGAGTATCTCTGCAAACTTCTTGTTCGGATTCTACTATTTGTAGCCCAATTTTAATCAATCAGACTACAAAATTTTTCAAATCTTCCCCTTCCGCCCCTTCTGGCACATTTAAGATACGTAAGTTATTCCTTCTCTGGTTATTTTCCATTCTCTCCTCCCATTCCTGATGTCCCTGTTCTCTCGATCTTAAGGTCCAGGTATTTTATGTGATTTACTTAACTGTTCTGAAGTATATTCTATTTTGTATTGATATCTCCTTGTAGGAGATATACCAAGGTTGTTTTAGTGTTGGTGTATAATAAATACAGGGTATTTTTTATAAACAGTGTTGGGGTTTTTTCTAGTGTTTAAGCTTCACTGACTGACCGAGTGTTAATGTACCCGCTTTACACCCACCTGAATAAGCCTTAGCTGCTCTCCACAGCTACACCTTGAGAGCTTTGGTTATCAGCGACTGCTATACTGTCACTAAGGGTTACCTGGACTCAGCCTAACCTATAGGCGCACACTATAGACCAGAGGTCTTCAATCTGTGGGGCGTGATCCCCAGGGGGGCCCTGGAGTCATGGAAAGGGGGTCGGACATTTCCAGGTCTCACTTCTTCCTGGAATCCAAAACATGTTTTTCCTTTTCGAAAAAGACAACCGTCTGGGATGCTTCATTCTGATCAGTAAAATGCTTCTGCTGAAGTTAATTGAGTCTCCTGTGCTGTGAAAAAAAGAGGCCGGGCAGACAGGTAAAACATTCCTTCAGCCAGGGTGCCTGCTTGGCTGAATGAAATGCAAAAGCGGCTATGAGTTCATCTGCAAATGTAAAGGGTGCTTGTGAGCGGTAATCACGCCAAGCATTGTGAGCGCAAAGATTTGGGGGGTTTTCAGTGGTAGAAGTAGGAGTGAATACCTGGGCTGCGAAGTGTGTGCTTTTAATTGTAACTGTATTTACACAACGCTTAGTACCCTTGTAGAGAGTGGAAGGGACAGTGATGCAAAAAACAAATTGCATTACTTATGGGGGTGTTTATGGTGTCAATAGTTGTGAATGATTTTTATCAGGAAGGGGGTACTTACGCCTAAAAGATTTTGACAGGAGGGTCTCGGCATCAAAAAATTTGAAGACCTCTGCCATAGACTGAGCCAGCCTCCTACTTGTTCTACTCCAAGTGTGACATTACCACTTACAACAAATAGAATCGCTTCAATGCTTTCCCAAACAATTGGGCCTATATGTACAACAAATTCAAGAAACCCAGCAACTTAAGTTGTGTGAAAGAAAGAGAGCTGAACAGAGCCGTATCTACTAAGATCTTGCACTGTTTTCTTTTCTCCCTGCGCTGGAGCACTTTAGGCTGCCATGCACTGGAGTGCAAGGGCGTGTGCTTTCTGTAAGAAATAGTTTTTATACCCAGAGGGGCACTTCCAATACAAAAACTATCCTTTAACATGTGCCCTGCTGGGTATATGAGCTGTACAATGAAGCGCTCATGGAAATCAGAACAAAAAGGAGGAGAAATGTAAACTTTTCTCTCACTACGCCTGTCTCAAGGAGATATAAGATTTTAAGCAAATCCCTGTCTACAAATGTTTGTAGATAGGATGGTTGAACGCCCCTGTGACACCCATTGAATGCACCCTTGGCGCAGAGTAATGGGAAGTAGTGCATAGAACAACTTTGTGTTACTTTGGGGAACTATCCAGCACAAATCATGATTGGTTTTGAATACTAAATTCCAATACAACACTTGCTATTGGGTTTGTGTTACAAAAGTAACGCATACCCAGTGTAACGCATTAGTAAATCTGGGCCTGGATGATTAAGGTAGGAGCGCGGACACTGATAGTCTTTGTAATTTATTTAATCACAACCAGCGCTGTAATTTGTGCAAGCATGCACTTTTTTAACTTTAACCGGCCACAGCCCAAGTGCCTAACGCCAATGAGCAAGTTACCTTCTATCTAATTCAGATCAGTCCTAACTTGCACCCAGTCCCTATTCCAGTTCTAGGACCCACATACAGCTCCACCAGTACACCCAGTCATACAATGCTCCACAGCGACCACCTCTATTCCAGTGCTAGGACCCACATACAGCTCCGTCAGTACACCCAGTCATACACTGCTCCACGGCGACCACCTCTATTCCAGTACTAGGACACACATACTGCTACGTCAGTGAGCCCAGTCATACACTGCTCCACGGCAAACACCTCTATTCCAGTGCTAGTACCCACATACAGCTCCGTCAGTGCACCCAGTCATACACTGCTCCACGGCAACCACCTCTATTTCAGTTCTAGGACCCACATACAGCTCTGTCAGTGCACTTCTATTCCAGTACTAGGACCCACATACAGCTCGGCCAGTGCACCCAGTCATACACTGCTCCACGGCAACCACAGCAATTCCAGTGCTAGGACCCACATACAGCTACGCCAGTGCACCCAGTCATACACTGCTCCACGGCGACCACTTCTATTCCAGTGCAAGGACGCACATACCGCTCCGTCAGTGCACCCAGTCATACACTGCTCCACGGCGACCACCTCTATTCCAGTGCTAGGACCCATATACAGCTCCGTCAGTGCACCCAGTCATATACTGCTCCACGGCAACCACCGCTACGCCAGTGCTAGGATGCACATACCGCTCCATCAGTGCACCCAGTCATACACAGCTCCATGGTGACCACCTCTATTCCAGTGCTAGGACCCACATACAGCTCCGTCAGTGCACCCAGTCATATACTGCTCCACGGCGATCACCTCTATTCCGTGCTAGGACCCATATACAGCTTCACCAGTGCACCCAGTCATACAGTGCTCCTCAGCGACCACCTGTACTTCAGTGCTAGGACGCACATACAGCTCTGTCAGTACACCCAGTCATACACTGCTCCACGGCGACCACCTCTACTCCAGTGCTAGGACGCACATACTGCTCTGTCAGTGCACTCAGTCATACACTGTTCCACGGCGACCATATCTATTCCAGTGCTAGGACCCACATACAGCTCCGTCAGTGCACCCATTCATATACTGCTCCAAGGCGACCACCTCTACTCCAGTGCTAGGACGCACATACTGCTCTGTCAGTTCACCCAGTCATACACTGTTCCACGGCGACCACCTCTATTCCAGTGCTAGGACCCACATACAGCTCCGTCAGTGCACCCAGTCATATACTGCTTCATGGCGACCACCTCTATTCCAGTGCTAGGACACACATACCGCTCCGTCAGTTCACCCAGTCATATACTGCTCCACGGCGATCACCTCTATTCCAGTGCTAGGACCCACATAAAGATCCGTCAGTGCACCCAGTCATACACTGCTCCACATTGACCACAGATATTCCAGTGCTAGGACTCACATACTGCTCCGTCAGTACACCCAGTCATACACTGCTCCAAGCGACCACCTCTATTCCAGTGCTATGACCCACATACAGCTCTGTCAGTGCACCCAGTCATACACTGCTCCACGGCGACCACCTCTATTCCAGTGCTAGGACTCACATACAGCTCCGTCAGTACACCTAGTCATAAACTGCTCCACGGCGAGCACCTCTATTCCAGTGCTAGGACCTACTGTTGTGTGTCGATTTAGATACCATATATAGGTTTCCCGATTTATGTCCTTATATAGGCACAATTCGCATTGCCCATATTTAGGCATAGAAATCCTACCCTTATTTAGGCATTATCCATGCTAACCAAATACAGGCATGGCCACCTACATCCGTTCATCTACGTCACAATGAGTTCTTGGAAAACCAGACTCTCAAGCCTTTAGGACTTCCCCTTGCTTGGAGATTGATATCTCTAAGAACTCATTTATTATGCATGAACATCTATTCCTAAGGGGTTCATTCATGACGTTCTTCTGCCCGACTTTTACGTCAATACTGGCATTCCTAAACACCTTCAAGGTATAAATATACCTTCACTTACCATGGCAAATCACGGTTCGGCTGCCTACTTGCAAGACGCGGCTTGCCACGGCAAGTTCGGAAGGAAGTCAAGTCCCCGCCTGACGCACTGACCAGACGCTGTCATCCTCCTCACAGAGAATCCAGCTCTACTGTTTCTGACTCCCCTTGTGGGGTGTTAAAGATCGAGACTCGAAAAGAGATTCCAACCTCACTCATTCTAAGGTATGGAGCGGACTAGAACCTAGTGGGACTTTTGGCAAATCTTAGCAACTATAGCTAAACTAGACTATAGACAAACAGCACCTACTTCTTACCTCATACTACACTTAGGTTAGGTACACTAGGGTAAAACTAGCTTGAAGCATCAGAGGAGTATTAACATTTTAGCCTGTGTTATTTATGTATGCATTTTTATGAATATCTGTCATAGCTACAAACCATGCTATTGCAGTATTATTTTATCTTACTGCTAACACTGTACATATTATACTTCGCATTCTGTCTTACGATTGTAGCAGTTCATATCTCTTGCACGAGAAATAAGACTGTTCAATAAACCCCCTTTTATTGAAACGCCCGTCTATCTATTTCTGTGTAACTCTGTAGAAGAGAAGCATGCACGATTGACTGAGTGAAACTGTTATCTATTGTTTCCACGACTCTGAGATTGTTCCGATTCTAAGGGAAACAAAGTTGTCATGTTTATACGGTTGTCAGAAACTAATTCCTTCTTGATTATTCGTGAAGTTTTCTAGTGACATCTGAGTTAGCTGACACACACAAGTAATTAATTTTAATGTTCTCGATAGAGACATACTGAGTCCTATGTCAAAACTATAGTGTATATTATTCCAATGCGCAGAGCCTATCAGGGATATAGGAACTACACTACATGGCGCCCAAAGGTTTGGTAAGGCACTAATTTAACGCTAGATACTGAAATAACTCAGTCGTGCTTTTCTCAGAGACCCCTACTCATAATACTCCATAAGACGTCTGGAGTGGGTAGGGATAATATCCGCCATAGCTGAGTAGGACAAAAAACCTATGTATTAGCTGATTGGTTTGTTCAACGTTGAAGGATACAGTGTTCCAAAATATTGTGTACCTTATTTTTGTTCCCTTGAAACTTGCTCTGCAATTTTCATTAAACAATGTCCCTAAACGGGGATAATAACACCGGAATCGGTGGAGCTGCACCTGACGATGTCGCAGCGGCTTTAGATTATACAGGTTTTAATGAAACTGATGAAAATGCGAAAATCATCACTCCAAATTTAAGGAGAGCCATCACTCTAAAACTTATAAAACATGGCCTAACACCAAGAGGTGGTAGAGCAGTTTTTGTGATAGAGGCACATGAATCTCACCAGACAGAGGTATTCTATTCATGGATAGTATTCCCAGAATCAAATCCAGTAACAAAAGTATTTCACTTCTTTAAAGAAGATGAACCACCTGAGGAATATATTCCTTTCGAGGATATTGAAATTCCACTCACATACCAGGAGCATGATCTCTGGTTTAAAGGCGCCCTAAAACATCACAATCACATTACCAGGCTCGGTCCACTAGGTAGACCAGGAGCAACATGGCCGATTTTAGCCGGCTACACACCTCATCCGGACATTGACGAAATGTGAAATGAAGAATTACTTAATTAGATACACAATTTAATAGAATTACACAGTTAAACCACAACTGTGTGAAAGTCCTGAATAGGCCTTTACTAAAAACAATCCTACCTCTTCTAAAAAGAAGTGGGAAAATAACAAACAACATTCAAAAGAGAAAGATTCTCAATCCCGAGGTAGGTCTCCTCAAAAGGAACCCTCTGAAAGGAGGTATAACCTCAGGAATAGGGATAATTTGAGAAAACCTGACAGGTATCAAGATACTGATACAAGTTCCTCTCGTACCTTTCAAATATCGTCACAGACATTCGAAAGAAGAGGACGGTCAGATCAAAAAGAAGAACGCGTGAAGTCCAAAGACGATCAACACGTTCAGAAAAACAAACCAAAACCTCAATGCTCCAAGAAGAAAGTAGCAGGTCTGAAGATCAGACATGCCGAGGATTCTGAGAACACAACTCAAGAACGGAGAATGGGCTCAGACAATGTTGGACAGCGCAGCAGAAGTATCAATAGCTCGCCAGAACCTGAAGGAACTTCTGGAGACAGTGGACCTGAATGAAGACATTCGAGTTGAAACTGCAGACACCAGGGTTAGTTCTCCACAAAGGTTATATGAAATAACACTACGGATGGAGGGAGACATACCAAGAAAAGTGTAAGCACTCTTTTGGGAGCGACTTTCAAAGGGTTATGATATACTTCTAGCAGAACGGGACTGGCCACCAGAATTTGTCTGAGAGTGCCCACATGGCGAAGACATCATTATGCCAGCCTTCTCTAACCATGTTCCAGTACATTTAAAACATACTTATGCCAGGAAATGGGCAGAGGCCCAAGCCCCAGTATTATACAAAAATCATGTAGGATGGGATGAGGACTCACCTCACCATAAGATCCAGTTACAAAATCAACCAACTGCACAAAGGCAGTATCCAATTAAGCAAGAAGCTAAAAAACAGACCAGGGAGATCTTAGATCAACTTGAATACAAAGGGGTGATTGAAACATGCACCTCATCAATGAACAATCCTTTGTTTCCTGTTTATGTATTGTCTAGTTTTGGATTACAGACACCTAAACTCTTGTTGTAAAACATTTGCAGTGCAAAATGCACATAGTACAGCATTAATGAATAACATTGGGCATAAAAAATATAAAACCACATTAGATATTTCTAACGGTTTCTTTTGTCAAAACATAGCACCTGAAAGTAGATAATTGACAGCTTTCTCAATAATGGGGACCCAGCGTCAATTCTGTCATCTCCCTCAGGGATTCAAGAATAGTCCAGGGTTATTCTCAGCAAGGGTAAGTGAGTTACCTCACATTTATGATGACAAGGCACTGTCATATGTCGATGATATCTATCTGACAGACGATGACCTGAACAGGCACTTGAACAAGGTGAATACCATTATACTGGGCTTCACCTCTGAAGGTTATAAATTCAATTTCAAAAAATCAAGAATTGCCCATCTCAACGTCCTTTTCCTAGGATATGAACTAGCAAGTGAAGGCAAAAGCCTGGCAGCCAACCTTTTAGAAAAGTGTGCGCTGCTCCAACCTCCAAAAACAATGAAAAACTTACAGTCGATTCTAGGTTTCCTAAATTTTGGAAGAACATACATTCTAAACTACGCAGAAAGGATTAAACCTCTCTACGAATTAATCAAACCTGATTTTAAAATCACACATTGGACACAGGAACACACAGATATCCTGCGTTCACTTCAAGCTGACATGTTAGCAACAAAACACTTACAAACACACATAAACGTACGCAACTTAGTGATTCGAATCATTCCAGGTCAATGCGGATACACCTATTTAACTTTTAACGAAGGTGAAAAAGTACCAATTGCATACAAAGCACATTTGTATACACAAGCAGAAATGAAATTTACATCAACAGAAACAATTCTGACAGCAGTTCAAACCGCTGTAGCAAAATAAAGAGCCTTAGCACAGGGGAAACGCATTATGGTCGTAACCCCTGTACCAGCCTTAGAGGCAGTTACAAAAGCGAGTATTCCAAATGCAAAAGCTTTACATCCAAGACGGATACAGTGGGTTAATTCTCTTGCTGCAACTGATGTTGAATATGTTTTTGATCCTTATTTAAAAACACAAGCAATCCTGCAATACCAACACAAATTTCCTCTGCCTACTGAAATTCTCCCTCTTGACCAGTACGAATTTATAATTTATACTGACGGATCTGCACAACCCCGTACAGTGGGTAAGCAAGCTTATAGTGCAGCATGCGCGATTGTTAAAGGTTGTATGCTTTATGGCAAATTCAGACCAATGGTCACAAAAACGCAATCTCTAGGAGATTGTACAGCTCAGCGAGCTGACCTACAAGCATTTAAAATGGCACTTGAAAATACGGATCGCGAATTCCCCACACTCATAGTGTGCGATTCTTTTTATTGTGTTTAATCATATTTACAGAATTGGCTTCACAATGGTTTCAAAGATGCAAAAGGTGGCACAATCAAGCATAAAACCGTTTGGGGACAAGTAGTTCAGTTGCGAAACGGACTACAAAACACTCACGTGGTACACATGCTGAGTCATCAACGTGATGGCGTTCACGTTGAAGGGAATTCATTGGCTGATGAAGCAGCGAAAGGGGCTGTGCAAACGGCTTCCGTAGCTGCAATCACTCATTCAAAAACGAAAATAGACAGTGAAATAATACTGGCTGTCAATGCTTCAAGCAAAGGCAGCGGTGCAGCGTTACCTAAAAGGTCTCCGCTCAAATACTCATATATAATTGATGTGAACAATGTTCCGTTTGCTTGAATCCCTGGAGTGGGGGATAGGGTAATACCAAACATGGAACATAGATTAGGACTAATCCTAGAAGCACATGAAGGGATTGCCTCTGTCCAGGCAGGTGTTTCCGCCACAGTATCGTTATTAAAACAGAGATACTGGTGGCCAGGCATTAGGAAACAGACCAGGAATTATGTTTTGGACTGCGTAATATGCCAGAAGACGAAAGTCTCTACTGTGAAATGTCCTGCGCAGACGCCCCTATTAATTTCAGATAAAGCATTAGCATGTGTTTACCTGGACCACTGCGGTCCCTTACAAAGGGATGGTATCTATAAATATATCATGGTCGCAGTGGATTTGTGTTCAAGGTTCCTTTGGATGTGGCCTCAGCGCTCGGGTGACGCTCGAACTGTTATAAAAGATTTGCGAGTCTTTATCGGCACATACGCAATTGGCACACTACATTCTGACCAGGGACCTGCGTTTAGCTCTCGAGCTTACAAAGAAACCATGGCCAGTTTGGGAGTAACATTGCGGTATTCTTCTCCATTCCATCCTGAGGGAAAGTCTGTTGTGGAAAGAAAAAACCAGGACTTAAAGCTAGGGTATTAGTTTCGGGTGATGGGTGGGTCAAACATCTTTATGGGGTCCAACGCTTATTAAACAATTTGCCAAGAAGTTCTCTAGGGGGTGTCACTCCATATGAAGTCCTATTTGGAACTAGAATGTTGATTCCAGACCTTGACACAAAAGGCACAGTGGTGGAAAATAAAAAGTTTGATATCAAAGATCTTTTGGCTGTTTTACAGGACTTAAATGAACTAAGATCGAAACAAAGCAACGTGTTCCTGAAGCCAACCACCACTGGGGAAAAACCAACCGTCCCAGCAAGGCCTGTCTGGATCCAAAGCTTGGTGATCTAGTCAGAGAAAAGATCGCGGACAAGAAGGAATTTGGGCCTTCTTACAGACAACCAGTACCTGTCCTAGCAATCCATGGATCGAGAACAGCACTACTGCCACCCCTTGCTGGTAAAAAGGAGAATAGATTTGTGTCCATCGACCTGATCAAACCACACTATGTGGCCGATACTAAGCAGTAGGCCAAGTGGACTCCGACAATGTAGCAGGCGCACTCCACTAGCTACAATCCAAGAGGTTCAAACTGAGATATCACCTTTGAAGATTCTACAGTGAGAAATGAAGGACTAAGCAACAAAGCTATGGAACTCGTCCCTCTTGAGACCCAAATAACAGCTTGTCCTGATACACCTGTCTACAACGAAGTAACAAGTGATCAACAGGTTCCAGAGATTTCAAAGAATCCTGATGCAATTCCAACCATTAACAGAACTGCCTCTGGCTATTTCATTAACTTTGATATGTTTTCTGAGGATCCCAGTGAACCTGAAACAACGCCAGCACACAGAACTTTCAAAGAACAAGCAACAGACTTTTTTCATCTCCTGAACAAGACTTATCTGGTTTCACCATGGATTGAAATATAGATTGTTTTGTGAATATTCTTCTTTCTACTTTGGTTAGCTCTGGTAATAACTCTGGGTATTCTGATAAATGGAAGGTATATTCAAATGGACACAGCAAGTAAAAGAGTGAACTTACTTCTCCAGCCACACAAACCATCCTATCGTGAAGCAAGAGACTTGTCAGCAGTGAACATCAGAGCCGTTCCTATACCAGATGGTATAGTTTGGGACAGAACTGAATATGACAATTTTGGCCCGTTGGAACCTTTGAAGATTCCACACTTATTTAAAATTTCATTAAGTGACTTTATTACCTGTAGTACTTTTTCTGATGATTGGGACTTCGAGACTGTTAATAACATGATGTCTGATATAGAAATGTCTGCAGTATTCACAAATCATGAATATTTAGAGGGTTCATCAGATTATGAATAAATGTATTGTTATATATATAGAGGAGGAGCCTAGCGCGCACCCAAGATGGCCGCGTAGGTGCGAGGCTCCCGAGGACCTCCGCGACCTCCTGCATAAATCCTGACCGAATCCTGTCCTAGATGAGGGGACTGTGTTTGTGAACCAGAGTTGAGGTGACGGCCGTTTTCCGTTTTCAATTCGGACCTCGGACACCGGCGGGAGCACCGATTA
Organism: Triturus cristatus; assembly: GCF_964204655.1. Taxonomy (NCBI): domain Eukaryota; kingdom Metazoa; phylum Chordata; class Amphibia; order Caudata; family Salamandridae; genus Triturus; species Triturus cristatus. Next base: position 1,179,641,547 of record NC_140584.1, on the reverse strand, counting down.
AGGTTTGCGGCCTTCTCCACGCCGGCCCCCCGTACTGGAGTTGTGGGGCGATCCGGCGACAAAGTGAATAACAGCGGCGGGCAAGGCTGGGCGACTCGCGCACCCCGCACTTTCACTTTCGCTTTTGCGCCCTCCTTGCTGCCAGGCGAGGTAGGGTCGCGAAGCGGTGTGCGGTGGTGTGGCCTCGTTGGGGTGCCCTGCCGGCCCGCCGGCTGCGGTCCGTCCTGCGGAGCGGTGGTCGCCCCCCCCCGGAGCCCTTGAACGGGATTGTCTACCCCCTTTTTGAGGAGATTGGCTTGATTTGGGACCGCGACCATGGCCACAAAACAAGATGGCGACCGGGCTAAGGTGAAGTCGACCCGTCGTGGCGCGGCCCATCAATCCAACAATATGGACCGCTACACCCTCCAGAAGGGATCTCCAGAGGCGCTGCGTAGATCCCCTACGGGCCCGACTGACGCTCCTGCTCTGCCCACGGACCTGACCCTCCGAGACGTCATGGGCGCCATCGCCGAGATGAAGGCCTCGGTGGACCAGCGCTTTGACACTCTGGCGCAGAAGATCGACTCGGTCCTCGTGGACGTGGGCCTCGTGAGAGCCGATCTCTCAAAAACAAATGACCGGGTCGATTCTTTGGCCCACTCTACCTCGGGCCTCACGTCCGACGTGGCGGCCCTCCAACAGGAGGTGCGCAGGCTCGGCCAGGCGAGCGCCCTGATGCATCGTCGACTGGAGGATTCCGAGGGTCGGGCCCGGAGGAATAACGTCCGCATTATCGGGGTGCCGGAGGGACGCGAGGCAGAGGCAGCGGATCTGTTTGTGGAGGACTTGGTCCTCACCCATCTCCAGCCTCGGGGGCTGAGTAAATTCTTTGCAGTGGAACGTGCCCACAGGGTCCCCGGGGGTAGGCCTAAGACCGGAGCCCCCCCGAGGCCTCTCATCGCCCGGATTTTCAATTTTCGGGACAGGGACGCTATCCTGCAGACCTCCAGGCTACAAGGGCCGGTCAGACTTGACAATATGGATATCAATTTCTATCCTGACTTTACTCCGGCGGTCCAAAAGCAGCGACTGAGTTTTCTTGGTGTCAAACGTCGCCTACGGGACCTGAATCTCAAATATGCGATGCTTTTTCCGGCTAAGCTGAGGGTGGAGGTGGATGGCCGCACGCACTTTTTTGATCGTCCCGAGGCGGCCGGGGACTGGCTGGACACTCTGCCCGGAGATCGGGGCCGGGGGGGTGGGGGGGGAGCGGTTGGTGGTGGGGAGGGCCCGCCGGATCAGGACTGAGGGATTAATGGTAGGCCTTGCTCTGGACTGTGTTATTGTCACCATTGACTGTTAGGGTAAGTTCCCCTCCTGCGGAGGTCGTGTGGGGTCTCTTGGGGGATCTCCCTCCTCCTCTGGGGGACTAGTTAGTTTTCTTTCCATGGGGCGACAGGCACACTGCACTTTGGGGGGGCTGTTCGGGCTCATGCAGGGGTGCAGGGTGGGGGGAGTTCTGTTGGGATGGGTGGGTTGGGGTGGGGTGTGGTTCGTTTCTACCGCAAGGCAAACCCTTTATTGTATTGGATTTTTTGAGATGCTCTCATGGGGACAAATGATGGCTTCTGTATGTGATGGGGGGTAGGGACCTGACGTTGTTGTCCTGGAACGTTAACGGACTGGGTGATAGGATTAAGCGGGGTGTGGTCCTGCAATATCTGAAACGGATTTCGCCTGATGTGGTCTTTTTGCAGGAGACACACCTCATTGGTAACTCCTATTGTGCCATGAACCGACGTGGTTATCGTTTGGTGGCCCACTCGGGCTTCACATCAGGCTCACGAGGGGTGGGCATTATGGTCAAGACCTCGCTCCCGCTAGAAATAGACGAGGTGCGCCATGATGAGAGGGGACGCTACACTGTCTTGGTGGGGAGAATGGAGGGCAAGGTAGTCGTCTTTGTCTCAGTGTACGTCCCACCGGGGTTACAGTCCACCACCTTTGCGGACCTGGGACGCCTCCTGCTTGACCTTCCGGGGGGGCTTCTGGTGGTTGGGGGGGACTTCAATGCGGTGGCTTCTGGGACTCTGGATCGCTATCCCCCTAGGGACCTCCCCCGGGCACAAACGTGGCTATCTGGCCTTTTGGACACGCTGGGATTGGTGGACTGTTGGCGTCTAAAGCATCCCACTCAGCTGCAGTACACCTTCCATTCGGGGGCCCATGGTAGCCTTTCGCGGCTTGATTATGTCCTTGTCCCTGCGGCCTATGCCGGGAGAGTGGGGGAGGTGCGCCATCTGGCGCGGGGTATTTCAGATCATTCCCCACTCCTGTTGCACTTTGATGTCTTCCCGAGGGGGGAGGGCAGGGTAGCTCCAATCAATGCCTGGTACCTGCGCGACCCCATTATTCGTGCTGACTTGATTAAATCCTTGCAACGGTATTTTGAGGAGAATGTGGGGTCTGTCCCGTCTGCCATTTCCCTGTGGGAGGCTTTCAAGACTGTGCTTAGAGGGGAGGCCCTCTCCTTTATTTCCCATGCCCGGAGGCGCGCACAGGAGGAGGTGACCCGGGTGGAGGCCGAAATCACTGAACTGGAGGGTGATCTGGGGAGTGGGGTGACTGACGCTGCGCTGCACGTTTTACACCTTAAGCAGGCGGCCTATAGGTCCCTCGTCACGGAGGCGGCCAGGGGCCTCAGCAGAGAGCAACAGGGGCGATTGTATGATGTGGGTGATAAGGCTGGTAAGTTGATTGCGTGGTTGGATAAGAAGGAGAGAGCTAGTCGTGTGGTCCCGCTGATTGAAAGAATGGATGGTGTACGTGTTACTGAGCCGGAAGGCATTGTCTCTTGCTTCGCGGATTATTTCCGCGAGGTATATTCCCCGGTTTCTCCCTGCCCGGAGGAGGATTCCCATGCCCTGCTGCGTGACATCGCGCTGCCCTCCCTCTCAATGGAGGACAGGGAGTTGATGGATGCCGCCCCCACCTTGGACGAAATTGCCCTCGCCATCCGCTCGGTCGCTTCTGGCAAGGTCATGGGCCCGAACGGCATTCCTATCGAGTTGTATAAATTGCGACCGGACGTACTGGCACCCCACCTCCGCGCTATGTTCCTTGCGGCTCACTCGCGGGGCTCCCTCCCGCCGGACCAGCGTCTGGCTACCATCGTGGTTATCCACAAGGAGGGCAGACCACGGGATCGGGTTACATCCTACCGGCCTATCTCGCTCTTGAACGCGGAGCCTAAAATCCTCGCCAAGGTGCTCGCTAACCGGCTGGTCGGCGTGGTGGGCGATTTGGTCCACCAAGACCAGTCCGGCTTCATTCCCCATCGCAATACGGCCCTTAATCTGCGGCGCTTGCACGGGGTGCTCGCGCGTGTTCCGTTCGTGCGGGAGCCGGCCATCTTGGCGTCCCTGGACGCCACCATGGCGTTCGACACGCTCGAATGGCCCTACATCTGGGCGATGTTGGCGAAATTTGGATTTGGCCCGGGATTCATCAGTTGGGTCAAATTGTTGTACTCGGACCCATTGGCACAGGTGGTGGTGAATGGTCGAGTCTCGGCCCCATTCGTGCTGGGACGGGGCACGCGACAGGGTTGTCCCCTGTCGCCGCTCCTTTTTGCATTGGCCCTGGAACCCCTGGCGGAGTGGCTGCGGTGGCACCCTTCTATCCGAGGTCTCCGTTGGACCCCCGAGTATGAGGACCGCGTGTCCCTCTACGCTGACGATATCCTTTTGTACTTAGCCTCCCCGCGCAAATCACTGATTGTCCTGGTCGATGTTCTGCGCTCCTTTGGCCGTAATTCAGGCCTTGTCATCAACTGGGCTAAATCCTGTGTCTATGTGCTTTCCGGGGAGGCTCCTGTCCTCCCTCGGGGCTGTCCGATCCAGATTGCCTCGCAGGGATTTCGATACCTGGGGGTCTATATTACGCTGGACCCGGCGGCCCGCTACGAGCGAAACTTGCTTCCCCCCCTCCAGCGCTTGAAGGAGGACGTCGCGCGCTGGCGGCGCTTGCCGCTTTCGCCGCTCGGCCGGGCGGCATTGTTCAAGATGATGTCATTGCCGCGCTTTTTGTACGCTCTCCAGAACACTATGGACTTGGTCCCGGCACGCTACTTCCGTGAGGTGGAAAGCTTACAGCGCCGTCTGTTTTGGGACGGGAGGCCGCGTATAGCCCTGGCAAAATTGACGCTCCCGTGGTACGACGGAGGGATTGCCCTCCCGGATATTAAGCGGTATTACTGGGCCTCCCAGTTAGCTGCAATTAATCACGGCTTCTATGGGCCCGCCCTAAACCCGGCATTTGAAATGGACAAAATGCTCCTGCCCGGTGGCGACTACAATCGAGCGCTCTACACTAGCGTGCCCGATTCCCGCTTGACGGGGCCCACGCGTGTCATGGTGCGAGTATGGCACGCGGCTAATGCAGCTATGGGATGGAAGGACCGTTTGACCCGGGCGTCACCGTTGTATGCGTCGGAGAGGCTTGGCTCTTTGTGGACCTCGAAGGGCTTCGAGAGGTGGGACATGATAGGCATCAGTACAGTGGGAGATCTCTGGACGAGGGGAGGATTCAAGACATTCGAGACGCTGCAGGCGGAGTTTCAGCTGCAGGGCAGTGAATACTTTCGCTACCTGCAGGTCCGTCACGCACTGGGTTCCGTCTTCCCAGACGTGGCCTCCATCCCGGAGTCCTCCCCCCTGGAGGATAGAGTGCTAGATGGCCACGTTCCGGACAGCACGATCTCCCTCATTTATAAGAAATTGATAAATGACCGCTCGGGCTTACTGACTGGCCTCCACGAGGCTTGGGTCGCCGATGGGCTGGAGTTGGACGACGAGGACTGGATTTCCGCGGTGGCCTCTCCGAAGGAGGTGGCCATCCCGGCTCGCCTTCGCTTCGTCCAGCTTAAGATACTCCACCGGGTGTATATGACGGGGCCAAGGCTTCAGCGTATGGGCTATGCCGAGGATGGATTGTGTAAGCGTGGGTGTGGTGCTTTGGCGACTTTTTTACACATTCTGTGGGAATGTCCGAGAGTGGAGCGATTCTGGCGTGGTGTGCATGAGGTCCTGCGAGCGGTTACACATGTCGCGCTGTTGCCTGAAGCGAGGAGATGCCTGCTGAATGTGTGGGAACCGACTGATTACTCGGTTCCGCAGACGCGATGGGTGACTCTGGGATATATGATAGCTAAACGTGACATTGCTCAGCTGTGGGGATCTCAGAGACCCCCGGCGGTGTCGGCTTGGAAAGAACATATGGATTGGTGCATGTTCCGAGAAAAGGTGGTATATGTGGCGCGGGGTAAGCCTGGGGCATGGGTGAAGATATGGGGCCCCTGGAACGCTTACCGCGGGGGTATTTGCGAGCCGCCGTTGTTGCCTCCCGCTTCACCAGCTCCATCCCCATAGTTGACCCCCTCCCTCAGCCCTGGGCAAATTGTTCTCCCAGTCCCGGATCAGTTTCCCTCCCCCTCTCTGGATTTCTTTGGATGGTTGGGGTTCCCCACTTGAGGAGCACGTGTCGTCATTTTCGATCGTGGGTTGCCTTGCGGGTGTGGTTTTTTGTTGTTGTGTTGTATAAAACGAAACCGTATTGTGGGTTCAGAGTTATGTGGTCCACGTTGTTGATACCTCCTGCTTTATCGTCTATGCAAAGCCAAGTGCCTTATTGTATGTATGTCATTTGCTTTTGTCACTTTAGCGGCCGGCCGGAAGGTTGTAGGCCCATACTTGTATATATTTGAGATTGCAATAAACAGTTTCAAAAAAAAAAAAAAAAAAAAATGTATTGTTATAACCACTATGGTCATCGTTTCTTGCATACAACTGCATCACGTAGAAATATATGTATGTATAACCAATGGGAACATTGTCCTACACCTCCAAGGGTAGCTCAAAAACTTTTGCAATGAAATTTTCATATTTTTCAGGGTTCAACTTATCAAATCCAGAATCGTTTTATTTTAAGAATACGAACAAGACAGGAACGAAAAATATGTTAACCAATACGGAACAGTTTTATTCTGCAGCCTTTATTGCCCAACTGTCTAGACAGGGTTTTGACTTTTGGAAAGACAACATTGAAACAAAATCTGTCTGGGGTACAAAAGATTGGCAAGTGCAGGGGGTAGAAGCTTTGTTTAGAGCCTGTATCATCCCTGAGCAAATTATGTTTTTGAATGACACTGTCCAACAAACGTCTTGCCTTGGGTTAGCCAAGATCAAAGAAATGAACACACCGACCATACCTATACCTGCAAGTAATAGGACTACACAGGGGTGGTTGACGTACATAATATTTTGCATCACGACAGATCAGATCCAGAATGGAAAAAATGGTTGCTCTGGCCCACAGACACAAACAACTGTCAAGATCGATTCCTGAATAAAACACAGGGTTTCACTATCAATAGGCTAGACCCACGCTATGTTCAAAGACAGCATCCAGGGGTAGTAACAACATACAGTGAAGGGAAACTCTGCCTTGATTGGCTACAGAAAGCTACACCGCAGGATGTAAAACAACACTTATCTTTACTTAAAGAAGGCGCAGACCTTAGGGAATTCTTGCTAAGACCGAGAAAACCGCGCTAAAAACATTTCATATATGCCGGTATCTACGCTGCTTATAATGAAATATGGAAGATTACCCAAGCAGAGACTGCAGAACGAATACGAGAAATTGATCGTATTAATTTAGAGAAATCTCTCTCTGTAGTAGACAATGGGTTAACGACTCTGTCGTCCAGGATATATTCATTGAACAGCATTGTGTCTTCTGCCATAGACATCATGGAACAAGACTTGGTCATGCTGCAACATGGTCAGTCTCAATTACGTTCTATAATGCTATTAGGCTGGATGCTCAAAAACTTGCATTATGGCTATGTGCCTTGGCGTTAAATCAACACTACGTCCCTGTGTTCAGAATTCAATCTCACTGATAAACAGATCAAACTGGCACAAAGGGGAGGTGACTATACGGTGCTGAGCATTGAAAAACTGAAAAATTACCATTCACGGTGGCAGAAAAAACAGCTACTGAGTGGATCATACATGGTACAATTACTCTGCCGGTTACAACTTTCCATTTTCAATATTGCCTAAAACATATACCAGCAGGCAAATATGAAAGGTTGGGTAAAGAATACATCAAGACATCTTGGGATTTACCTTACACACATAGATGCTGGAGTGGGGGGCGTGAAGTGTTTCTTAGTGGTACAAACTGTGAAAACGCACTAAGCGGTTCTCTCCTTTGTCAGGGTATTAATTTACACGGGGCCTGCGACGGTTCCACTACAAACTTATCCTGTCACCTGCAAGGCTCACCAGCTGCAGTGATTAATTCAATTTTTGGACTACTTTCAAATGGAAGTTACCTCATGTTGAATGATCACAGCTGCTGTGGCATGTTGCCAGGTATCCCATATCTAGTAACGGTTACATCCAGGGTCACTTGCTGTATGCAAGTCTTGTTTCCACAAATACTGACAGTCAGGAAGTCGCCTCTATGGCCTTCACTGAACTTCTCTTCTATACGAATTGATACTCTAAGCAGATGAAAGACATTCTTTTACAACAAACGGTGCCACTGACCTCGGCCAAAGAAACCTATGATCTACAAGTCGCAAGGACTTCTGCTGAGATACAAGCCCTTTTGAATACAAACTGCCCTATACATTTCTCAGAAATGTTGGAACGTATCTTAAACATGTCTGCTACGAGCGGTATTTGACATGTATTTAAGACCGTGTGTTCAGAACTGTTAGCACCTTTTCAAGCAGTCCTCGGAATAATTCCCAACTTCGTGCACTCTTTGTTTGGCGGACTGCCACTACTTTTTGGACTCGTTGCAGGGATCCTATTTGTGCTCCGACTGCTCAGATATGGCAAGCCAAATCATCAGCGTCACTCCAAGCACCATAGAGAGAGCTCTAATGGAGATGAAGTATCGTGAGCGCATGGTCCAAATTTTAGGTTTACCTCGTCTACGAGAATTAAATACAACATGGTTTCTGTCATTCAGACCAATCTGGCAAGATTGCATCTTACCTGTTCTACGCTGCCTGCTTTGCGGTGAAGAATGTGTGCTAGACATCTGTCTAACACTCCCATCAGTCATGCCTACGGATATCGATAATCTGCTGGACCCGGTAACGGCCCATGATGTGTGTTGTCCCCAGCGGCTACCAATGACGGCATTCATTGAGATCTCACAGACAAAAATTGCTACTGCTGAGGTACGAGAGGAAAGAACAGGCACGCAGGTAACATCCGATACGAACATTGCTGTTGCAACCAATGCTGACGGCGATGCTTTTCATTTATGTGCGGTTAGTCTTCTAAACGAGGTAATCCAGCTCTCACCTACAACGGTAGACGACTTTTTGTCTACAGGGTTAGAAGATTTCATGTTTTCTCCATCCCCATACACTGCCTTTTGATTCAGCACTCAGTGTACCGGGAAGACTCTGAATTTGGCCTTCATTTTTCAAAACAAAGACTAGATTGGAACTTTTCCTGTGATTAATTTTTTTTCCCAAATTTGAATTTTTCTTTTAATGGCACAGTGATCTGGTTATAGTAGAACTATTCATAGAGAACATAATTATTTGATACACTTTCAGAAACAATATGTCACCTTGTCAATACCAATTGATATATGTAACTTAGCATGAAATGGTTTCTGCCTTTTTTCTTCTGTATTTACGAGCCATTTCATAATGTGTATATATATGTATGTTCATTCCTTTAGCATTCAATGTAAATATATGCTTAGAATGAAACATTGCTTTCATATGTACAGCACCTATGCATTTTTATGCATGGCAACAGTTTTTATGCATTTTACAATATATGTTTAGACATGTTCTTAGCCATCCATATGTAGCTATATTTTAAATATGTTTAGCATGTTTAGACTTTAGTAATGTCGTTCATACGAGAGTGGAGTGGGTGTTGTGTGTCGATTTAGATACCGTATATAGGTTTCCCAATTTATGTCCCTATATAGGCACAATTCGCATTGCCCATATTTAGGCATAGAAATTCTACCCTTATTTAGGCATTATCCATGCTAACCAAATACAGGCATGGCCACCTACATCCGTTCATTTACGTCACAACGAGTTCTTGGAAAACCAGACGCTTAAGCCATTAGGACTTCCCCTTGCTTGGATATTGATTTCTCCAAGAACTCATTTATTATGCATGAACATCTATTCCTTAGGGGTTTATTCATGACGTTCTTCTGCCCGACTTTTACGCCAATACTGGCATTCCTAAACACCTTCAAGGTAAAAATATACCTTCACTTACCATGGCAAATCACGGTTCGGCTGCCTATGTGCACGACGCGGCTCGCCACGGCAAGTTTGAAAGGAAGTCAAGTCCCCGCCTGACGCACTGACCAGACGCTGTCATCCTCCTCGCAGAGAATCCAGCTCCGGTGTTTCTGACTCCCCTTGCGGGGTGTTAAAGATCGAGACTCGGAAAGAGATTACAACCTCACTCATTCTAAGGTATGGAGCGGACTAGAACCTAGAGCGACTTTTGGCAAATCTTGGCAACTATAGCTAAACTAGACTATAGACAACCAGCAACTACTTCTTACCTCGTACTACACTTAGGTTAGGTACACTGGGTTAGAACTAGCTAGAAGCATCAGATGAGTATTAACATTTCGGAAGGATATACTCACCGGACGGACGCTCTGCTGCGCACCTCTGCATACCTGCATACCTGGGGAGTGGAAGCGCTGTGGTCTCCCCCGCCGCCATTTCTTTTGCTGGCCGCCGTGTGGGGGGACCACAGCCCCCAGAGTTCAAAGCGCCACTTCCTGATTCCGCTTCCTGCGCGCCCGGAGGCGCTTAAAACCGCGAGGCTCCCTCGGTGGAGCGGGGGGCATTTCGGAAGGATATACTCACCGGACGGACGCTCTGCTGCGCACCTCTGCATACCTGCATACCTGGGGAGTGGAAGCGCTGTGGTCTCCCCCGCCGCCATTTCTTTTGCTGGCCGCCGTGTGGGGGGACTACAGCCCCCAGAGTTCAAAGCGCCACTTCCTGATTCCGCTTCCTGCGCGCCCGGAGGCGCTTAAAACCGCGAGGCTCCCTCGGTGGAGCGGGGGGCATTTCGGAAGGATATACTCACCGGACGGACGCTCTGCTGCGCACCTCTGCATACCTGCATACCTGGGGAGTGGAAGCGCTGTGGTCTCCCCCGCCGCCATTTCTTTTGCTGGCCGCCGTGTGGGGGGACTACAGCCCCCAGAGTTCAAAGCGCCACTTCCTGATTCCGCTTCCTGCGCGCCCGGAGGCGCTTAAAACCGCGAGGCTCCCTCCGTGTCGCGGGACGCGCGCGGGCGGCGCCGGGCTAAGCCCGGGCAAAGGGCGGGCCCTCTGTGGCCCTCAGAGGACCGATTGAGGCCGGGACGGGCCACCACACTAACGTGTAAGACTCTACAAGACTATAGAAGTAATTACACGTTGGGGGCGTTCTCCCCTCTTTATGGTTTATTGATCGTGTTGTATTGTTCTTAATTTGTTCATATTTGGCTTTTAGGCTTTATCATATGTGCTGGTGTTGTCATATTGTGCCATAGTTTAATTTAAGTTATAGGCTTTCTCAGGGGTTTGCCCAATATGGCTAAAGCTATTGCTAGCAGTAAATCCTCGTCTACGTCAACATTAGATAACTACCTATTTAAAGTAGTCACTAAAATTAACAGCGATAGGCGTAAATCTTTAGGACAGGGCTCAAACTCACCGACTACTAGCCCTTTGTTAAATAATACAGTCACTTTATCATCTCCCCCATTTCCCCCATCACATCCCACAAACTGTTTAAATGAGAATAATGATTTGTTAACCACGGGCGATCTACTCCCTACTGACCTAGAATCTCCCAAAGTTAATAGGGATTTAGTAACTGATGCAAATGAGACCGTAGAAGACTCGCCGGACCTGTCAACACAGAGAGTGCTAAGATCTCGTAAACGCACTCATTTGAAACAGGGTTGCGTACGAAGTACTCATAAAAAAGCGGGTCCTGCTTCAACAAACCAGGTCACCAAGGAACCAGCCATCCTTAATAATCCTATGGCTAAGCTAGACTCTCATCAATTTGATTCCTTGGTAGGTCTCTTAGAGTCCAAAATTTTGAAAATTGTTGAACCCTTAGTTTCCAAGATTGATGAACTATCTACTGAGATTGAAGGCCTACGTAATCTTTTGGCACGTAAGATTAATTCCTCTGGGAATATGACTAGAGTAGCCGAGGGTCTACCTGTTTCTGCTGACACCCCTAGGCCCCCAAAGGATACTTTAAACAGTACAGTTCCACTGGTTGTCGAACCCACGACAAATGAGAATAACATTTTACCTCCTGAAAGTTGCTCAAGTAGTAATAACGCAACGGCAAGCACACATTTAGGAGGAGCAAAACCCGATCTTCCCCCTGATTGTGCCCCATTTGTTGTAGTGTTAACAAATGTACCCCCCTTGAAGGACGTTGCCCAGAAATCTATCCCTGAAACCCATGAATCCCTTAAAAATAAATCAGTCTCGTGGTTAAATAAGCATTATGGTTTTCCAGCACATTTAGCCCACCTGATTTTAACAACGAGAAGAGTTTCCTGGGTTGGGCGCTCGCGCAAGACTATAAAGGGGGATTGTGTTGTAATAAACTTTAGAAATCCCTTCATAGTGCATAATATCTTATCAAAAGCTACTTTGCTCCCCTACACTGACGAGGGCATTACCCTTCATTCATTGGGTTATTTCTACAAACAACAGATAAATTTACCCCGTAGTGTTCCATTGGAGGGCAGAGTACGTCATCCTGAAGGCCAGTTTCATCAAGGTCTTGTTATTTCAAATCGTTTTCAGGCTTTGAGTAACCTAGATTCTAATGATTGACTGCACCCTGTTGGGGCCACTTCCAGATTTATTAGGGAAAGTTCTTCCTCTATAGAGGAAGAGGACATGGCTTCCAGTGGTTCTGTGCCAGTTACGAGTAGAGAGGGCACCCAAAACGATATGCTTGCGATGGGGAATGTCATTGATGAAAGAGTGGATGATACTGTTGTTGCCCCCCGAATGCCCTCAGGTACAAGTGTCCTTAGTTGGAATATAGCTGGCCTAAACAACAAAGTTCATGACCCTACTTGGAGGGTCAGTTTATTAGGCCATGAAATTATTGGTCTACAAGAAACTTGGGACACTGAAAATACCTTCTTGCTGGATGGGTTTTCTGCTTTTTGGTCACCAGCGGTGGCCTCTAGTAGGGGGAGGGCTAAAGGCGGACTTCTAACCCTTATCGCATTGACCATTGATGGTAAATATAGTAAAGTGGAGACAGGCTCGCCTTATTGTCTAGCAGTAGAAATACAATCCAATTCTAATGGGATTTGGCTCATTGTAAATTTTTATAATTCATTTATTAAGAATATGCCAAATGAACACTTACTCAGTCTATTTGATTTTTTACAAATGTATAATGAATCTTGTAAAAATCCTTATTCGGTTATTGTGCTTGGTGATTTTAATGTCCATTCTTGTTTTAATAATTGTTTTATATGGGACAGTTTAGGTCCACACAATCAAGGAAACTTACATTTTGAACACATACCACAGGGGATATTTCTAGAGGAGCTTCTTGTTGGGAATTCCATGGTCTATCCCGTCAATCATACTAATGACATCCCGTCCTACAAAGGAAGTGGCTTAGGTTCCACTATTGACTACATCTTTGTTACATCTAACTTAGCCGATAATGTAAGTCAATATAAGGTAAAATGGTCTGTTCATAGTGATCACAACCCTGTCCAGTTAATTCTCACTGATGATCTCCAAAAAAGAGAATCTGATAATCCTACTGTCAGAACACTGGACATAAGGCCAACTGACCAAACTCGACGCCTGAAATGGTGTCAGCTGGTCCCAGAGGATTTTACTGAAAACTTGTGGGGAACGGTTGGGGATGAAATACTTTTATGTTTACAAGACGGGATCTGTAGTGATGCAGTTCTGACAGCTTATGATAAAATTTGCTGTCAGGTAAATAGTGATCTTAAAAAAGTTTGTAAGGATAAACCCATAATCGGGGAGAAATGGTTTGATCACAGCTGCTCATCCGCCCAACGGAAGCTAATGACACCTCTGAAAGCGGTCCCACTAGATAGAGCAGAAATTGCCATTTGTAGGAAGGCCTATAAAATGGCTCAGAATAAGCGCAAAAATGAAATTAGGGATGAGGCATGGAATGAACTCCTGTCCATTGATGTCATTAAAAACAGTGCTAAATTTTGGTCTATCGTAAACAAGCCTTTTTTTAACGGTAAAAGTAATAATGAGCTTGAATGCGGTATCCAAGAGGACAAATCAAAACAATATCCTCTATGGAACCTTATCTTGGATATGTAACAAATGCAAATCATCGTTTCCTTTTAACCAGATTTAGACTGAATCAATTACATCTACTGATTGGAACTAAGAAAGATTGGAAAAGGGCGTTGGACCCTGGCCCCTGTTCTTGTGATAATTTTTCCCCCCAGGATATGATACACCTTTTTTTCTTTTGTGAGCACTTTATTGACATTAGGAAACGCTTTTTAATCCCTATATTAAGAGATAAAGGCTTTGTTCAAGTGAGACCTGCTTTTTTGTATCTCCAGCTGTTAAACAATGTTTGGGAAACTTTTAATATTGCAAATTTTTTAACTGTGGTAATTCGCTCCTTGAAGAAATGAACTGTACCCTTTTAATGTTTTTAACTGGACACGTTACCTTGTCAAACCTATCTGTGTTAATGTGTTCCTTTTTAAGTTTGGTAACCCACCAAAAATGAACTCTGTTTTTAAATATGTATTTATTGTAGTATGCTTTTATGGTTTGCACTTAAACCGAATAAAGACTTTATGACTGAGTATTAACATTTTAGCCTGTGTTATTTATGTATGTATTTTTATGAATATATGTCATGGCTACACACCATGCTATTGCAGTATTATTGTATCTTACTGCTAACACTGTAGATATTATACTTCGCATTCTGTCTTACGATTGTAGCAGTTCATATCTCTTGCACAATAAATAAGACTGTTCAATAAACCCCCTTTTATTGAAACGCCCATCTATCTATTTCTGTGTAACTCTGTAGAAGAGAAGCATGCACGATTGACTGAGTGAAACTATTATCTATTGTTTCCACGACTCTGAGATTGTTCCGATTCTAAGGGAAACAAAGTTGTCATGTTTATGCGGTTGTCAGAAACTAATCCCTTCTTGATTGTTCTAGAAGTTTTCTAGTGCCCTTTGAGTTAGGTGGCACACACAAGTAATTAAGTTTAATGTACTCGATAGAGACATACTGACCTCAGTCCTATGTCAAAACTATAGTGTATATTATTCCAATGTGCAGAGCCTATCAGGGATATAGAAACTACACTACACCACATACAGCTCCGACAGTGCACCCAGTCATACAGTGCTCCACGGCGACCAACTCTATTCCAGTGCTAGGACCCACATACAGCTCTGTCAGTGCACCTCTATTCCAGTGCTAGGACCCACATACAGCTCTGTCGGTGCACCTCTATTCCAGTGCTAGGACCCACATACAGCTCTGTCAGTGTACCTTTATTCCAGTGCTAGGACCCACAAAGGGCTTCATCAGTGCACCTCTATTCCAGTGCTAGGACCCACATACAGTTCCGTCAGTGCACCTCAACCATATGCTGCAGCACTGAACTAATCTACAGCTCTGTACATGTAGAGGCCCTGGTGCCTTTCCAGTAGTGAGGCGTACACACAGCTCTGCCAACGCTCCTCAGTTATCTGCCCTGATATTTTGAACATGTTCCATCACTTTAGGCTGTGGCAGAAAGCACACACCATAACCACGAGCTCCTCCAGTTACACTTACCAGGAGGTGTTTACTCAGCCCTGTCACTGCACCTCGGTGTTATGGCCACTACCCTCTTCTATTACCATAGTGCCATCCTTATGTAGCTGCACCACTGCACACCTCTAGGAGGGGAGAGGCGTTGCACAGCGGCCAGTGCGTCTGACTCCAGAGCAAGGAACTCACGGTTCGATCCCCTGTGCCAGCGGCAGCTCAGCTCAGCACCATGTGACTCTGGGCAATAGCTCACTTAGGGGCATATGTACAAGCCCATATCGCCGCCACAACATCACATTTACCGGCGCTGTGGTGGCGATAGGGGCTTAGCCTCATTTGCAAGGCAGCGTTAAGCCACTTAACGTGGCTTAACACTGCCCCTTTCATGCTATTGTTAGCGTGAAAGGGGTGGGCAGTGGCTGTTGTCGTGGGCGTTCCAGGGCAACACCCATTGATTTTAACGCTACCCCCAATGTAAAAGGGCATCTTACATAGGAGGCAGCGCCAAAATTAAGACCAGGTAAAACCTGGTCTTAAGTTGGCGAAACGAGGAAAATGCATTATTTCTTCTCGGTTTTGCTTTTTCCATGGGTGCTGCCTTGAACAGCGCTCATGGAAAAAGCAAAATGCCATGGATTGTTTATGTACAGGAAGGTCCCCTTCCTGCACATAAACAATCCTTTAAAAAGAAAAGTCATTTTGTGACTTTCAAGTGTGCTTGTTACATGAAGGTGTCCCTTCCTGCACATAAACAATCCTCCCCTGCATGCAGACACCCTTGTGCCTGCGTTGGTGCTAAATTGCTAAACTTAGCGCCATCGCAGTGGGAAACGCAAGGCTGCACTACGTTCTTGTAAATATGGTGTATCCTTGCGTTTCAGAAGTGGTGGAAAAAGGCGTTAAGCCAGTGGCCTCACTCCGCCACTACCTTGTACATAGCCCCCCTAATCTCCCCAACGGCCCCCAGCGCCTGGATACCCTTAGGTGTGATAAATTTGCGCTTTACAAATCTGGAATTTATTTATGGGACCTCCTGTAATGCCAGGACTGAGTCCTCCCACACAGCTCCCCCAGCACCCTTCTGCCTCTACTCGCTGCCACCTGCGACGCGCCCGATGTGTGCCACTTTCCCTGTATGAAGGAGCACTGCCCTGCATCAGGGGCACTGCACTCTGCCAGCCTCAGCGAGAGTGAAAGGTCAGCTCCATGAGCGACGCCCGCACAGCTCCCCCAGCGCCCCTCTGCCTCTACACACTGACACCTGTGATGTGCCGATCGATGTGTGCCACTGTGACTGTGCCCTGTATGAAGGAGCCGTGCCCTGCAGCGGGGGCACTGCTTTGCCAGCCTCGGCGCGAGAGGTGAAAGGTCAGCGCCATCAGACGGGAGGGGGCGGACTGTTTAGGGGGCGTCAGATGGCCGGCAGTAAGTCACTGTCTAACCCCCCCCCCCCCCCTCCCACCCCCGTGCACGCCTCATTGTTCCGGGCGTTCAGGACATCTGCCCACATTTCTGCAGATTTAATTAGCCCCTCCCCTGGGGCTGGATGAATGTCTCCCTCGAGCCCCGGGGCATTATGGGCTCGAGATGAGCTTTATTGAGTGAGATGTTTCAATTAGGCGTCCAAATAATGACCACTTGTGCGCGAGAGAGTCCCGCGGGAGAAAGGCCAATTTGTGCTAATTAATTGGTGTCAAGCGTGCCTGCTGCCGCGGGGAGGGGCTGGGGCGAGTCTGTGCAGAGCTGCCTGCCCGTGGGGTCCTTTGAAATATAGATAGGGTCAGCCCCGGGCAAGCCCTGAAGGCTGCAGCGTTCCAGCGAGGACTGAACGCCTCGAGGGGCAGTGCCACCAACTCTTCTGTGCGCTGCAGGGCATTGCCACCTAGGACAGAGCTGATTCTTCATGCTGAAGTCAGTGCCCCCTAGGACAGAGCTGATCCTTCATGCGGCAGGGCAGTGCCACCTAGAAAAGAGCTGATTCTTCATGCTGCATGGCAGTGCCACCTAGGACAGAGCTGAAGGGCAGTGCCATCATGGATAGAGCGGACTATTCATGATGCAGGGTAGTGCTGTCTAGGACAGAGCTGACATCATACTGCATGGCAGTGCCACATAGGACAGAGCTGCCTCTTCATGCTTCAGGGCAGTGCCACCAAGGACAGGGCTGATTCTTCATGCTGCAGGGCAGTTCCACCTAGGACAGAGCTGATTCTTCATGCTTCAGAGCAATGCCACCTAGGACAGAGCTGATTCTTGATGCTGCAGCCAGTGTCCCCTAGGACAGAGCTGCCTCTTCATGCTTCAGGGCAGTGCCACCAAGGACAGGGCTGATTCTTCATGCTGCAGGGCAGTTCCACCTAGGACAGAGCTGATTCCTCATGCTTTAGGGCAGTGCCACTAAGGACAGAGCTGATTATTCATGCTGCAGGGCAGTGCCACCTAGGACAGAGCTGATTCTTCATGCTGCAGGGCAGTGCCACCTAGGACAGAGCTGATTCTTCATGCTGCAGGGCAGAGCCACCTAGAACAGAACTGATTCTTCATGCTGCAGGGCAGTGCCACATAGGGCAGAGCTGATTCTTCATGCTGCAGGGCAGTGCCACCTAGGACAGAGCTGAGTCTTCATGCTGCAGGGCGGTGCCACCTAGGACACAGCTGATTCTTCATGCTGCAGGGCAGTGCCACCTAGGACAGAGCTGTTTCTGCATGGAGAAACACAGTGGTGCCTGACACAGAGCTGTCCATGCATGCCACTTAGGACTGCAACCAGTATAGGAAAAACTCTGCATGCCACACGGCAGTCCCCGCCTGGCACACGGCTGAACCACCTTCTGTAGAGCAGCATCATCTGTGACACAGCTGCATGCTACCATTAGTTCTACCTGTAATATAACCCCTCTGTCTGCACGCTACAGGACAGCAACCCGCAACCCCGCTGTCTGCATGCTACAGGACAGCGCCATCTGTGATAGAGATACTCCTGCAAGCTGCAGGGGCGTAGCACCTATTATAGTGAAAATTCTGCAATCTTACCATCAGTGCTACCTGGAATGTAACCCCAAGGTCTGCATGCTACAGGACAGCAACATCTGTAATAGAGATACTTGTGCTAGCTGCGCGGCTATGACATCTATTACGGTGGTTATTCTGCATGCTCACCATCAGTGCTACCTGTAACCTAACCCCCCGGTTTGCATGCTACAGGAGAGCAGCATCTGTGATAGAGATACTTGTACTATCTGTACGGCCTTTGACATCTATTACGGAGGTTATTCCGCATGCTCGCCATCAGTGCTACCTGTAACCTAACCCCCCGGTTTGCATGCTACAGGACAGCAGCACCTATAATACAGATACTTGTGCTATCTGCACGGCTACGACATCTATTACAGTGGCTATTCTGCATGCTCACCATCAGTGCTACCTGTAACGTAACCCCGCGGTTTGCATGCTACAGGAGAGCAGCATCTGTGATAGAGATACTTGTGTAAGATGCACAAGTCACTCCCTGCATCCGCAGGCACCTCGATGACTGACTTGTGGATCCTGCTGTCCCATGGACACCTCCCAGCTCTACAACACAGTTGTTGATTTGTTGGCTCTCCATAGGCCTGACTGGTCTTCCCTGTAACTTGGGAGACTGTAGGCCCTATCTAGCCGACCAGAACCGCACCCCTGTGCTGCACCCCAATGGCTGAAATCCCAGCAGAGAGGTAAGAGCTGGCTAAACCAACCTCCAGTATGGCTCATCTTCATATTCTCCCTCCCCCTGCCATCAGCTCATTCCTTCCTTAAGCATGCCATCTGGCTCGGTTCAAAGAGTAGGGGTGTAAATGAAACTGGTTTCTCCGGTCTGCCGCTTCCTTCTATTGAAGATTATTGTTTATGACCCCTCCCCCTGGATCTGGCATTCCTCTAGCAGAACTCTCTCCTCCCAGAATGGCCTCTTAACCCCAGGGGCTACTTATCACCTCTTCAAAGCTGTTTGCTAATCCACTTAACTCTGGCCAATCAGGACAGAGCACTGGAAGGCCGAATTTTGGTTACATACAAAAGAGGAAGGTGAGGCCGGCATCGGCCCCACCGCCATTATGGTGGTCAGCCGTGCCCCCGTCTCTCGGCCATCCCGATTGGACCCCGCATTGCCGGGGGCCGTGACCCGGAAGCGATTGGGTCGCTTCCGGATCGCTGAAGGCTCCACCACGCCCCGGAAGTGATCCAATCACTTCCGGGGCACGGGTGACCCCGTTGCCAAGAACCAGTTTGAGCTGGTGGACTGGTGACATAATAAAAGCCGGGGGAGCGGGAAGTCCAGTCTCTTTTGCTCCGCTCCTCTCGGCAGCACACCCGTTGCGTGTGCCCCCTCCCTCGGGAGGTTCTTTTAACCTTTTTTCTGTTTTATTTCATGTGCAGTGTCATCGCTCCAGTTCCCCGGGCTTCTTCGGGAGGTTTTGTGAGGATCTCCGTGGTGCGAGCGGGAGATTAAAGATTTCAACAGAGGCCGCCGGAACCTCGGGAGGAGCGCCGACACCGGCCCGAGTGCGAGTGGGAGATTAGAGAGCAGCGCGTCTGTCGGGCACATATTTGGAACAAGACGCGGAGTTCTCGGCAGCGGGGCATCCTCCCTCGGGAGGTTATTTGATCATTTTCCTTTTTGCATTCCAGTGTCGACGGCTCCGATTCACCGGACTGCTCGGTTTCAGTGGTGTGAGCGGAAGAGGACGGAACAGCCGGCGGTGATCTCGGCAGCGTGTGCCCCCTCCCTCGGGAGGTTCCTTTGATCTTTTGCCTTTGTTTTCCAGCAGTGTGCCCCGGACCTTGCTGGGAGCGCCGAGACTGCACCGAGGGCCTTCCACGGTGCACGCATCACGGGGGGAGCGTCCTGAAATTGACGAGCGGGTGAACGAGAGATCCCGGTGACGGCCTGCTTTGTTTCACGCATCACTTATGTTTCCCGTCTGAATAACTTTTTTATTGCAGGAAATGGGGCAGCGCGCGCAAAGCGGTTAGGTTTCAGGGTCTCCTTTTTTGGGCACGGGGGGCTGCGTTTCGACAGGTTCAGGGAACTGATGGGTCGTATGCTGGCTTCTTTAGGCACTCCCCCTTACGCTATCATTTTACATCTTAGCGGTAATGATCTGGTGCACCTAAATAGGAGGGTCCTGATTGAAACTGTGCTCTCGGAGTCAGCATGGCTGGCCAAGCGCTGCCCAGGGGCAGTTATTGTGTGGTCACACATGATACCAAGGCTGCAGTGGCGGGGAGGTGAATCAGTGAAGGCCCTCAACCACTCGGTTCAGAGGGTCAACAATAAGATAGACAAGCTGTTTAGGACCCCCAGATTACAAGTTATTGCTCATGGGTGCATAAAAGGGGACGTCTGCTACTTGCAAGATGGGGTGCACCTTTCGCGTTTGGGAAACGAACTATTCCTGGGCAACATTTTAGCTTGGCTGGACCGATTTCGATGGTGAGTATGACCTTGGCTTTTGGGGGGGGCCTGTTAGTCGGTCTACTAAGCAGGCCTGTGCGGTAAGGTCATCGGTTGGACAGACTAAATTTTACTAATCTTTCGGGCGCCTTGTTAAGTGGGGCGCCCAGAGGGGAGGGACATGTGGCTCTCACCAGACTCCAGGGGCAGTTACAACCGGTTGGTTGGAACGGTGCGGGGCAAAAGGGGGGTTACGCTTTCCATTGGCTGGTTGGCCACCCCGCACGCGGGCGTAATTAAGCTGCGCTGTCTGCATGGCCCCTTTATGGAGTAAGTCAGTCTTGAACGTATGGGGGTTGCCTGGGGGGGAAGTACTACCGGGTCAGCTGGGCCCCCTGCGCATGCGCACTCTGGTTAGGGTGCGCGGGACAATTTGGATTAAAGGGGGAAGGGCCAGCGTGTTGACCTTGCCATAGGCCCAAAGGAATACGCAGAAATGTGCTCAGCAATATGCTTAGAATAGGATAGGAACATTATGTATTAGAGCTTTGTTAAAGCTAGGAATGAAACAAATGGACCGGATCCTGTCTTGTCATTTCTGCGTAATTGTATATTTGTGTGCAAATATGTGTGTTTGTTAATAAATACGATCGGGGGTCTACGGCCCCCTATTCCAATCTAACATGTTTAATTGGCTTCTGTTACAATAAAGGAGAGGAGGGGGCGGTAGGCTGTACCGGACCATAGAGGAAGGTGGGGCCAGCATCGGCCCCGCCGCCATTATGGTGGTCGGCCGTGCCCCCGTCTCTCGGCCATCCCGATTGGCCCCCGCGTTGCCGGGGGCCGTGACCCGGTAGCGATTGGGTCGCTTCCGGATCGCTGAAGGCTCCACCACGCCCCGGAAGTGATCCAATCACTTCCGGGGCACGGGTGACCCCGTTGCCAAGAACCAGTTCGAGCTGGTGGACTGGCGACATAATAAAAGCCGGGGGAGCGGGAAGTCCAGTCTCTTTTGCTCCGCTCCTCTCGGCAGCACACCCGTTGCATGTGCCCCCTCCCTCGGGAGGTTCTTTTAACCTTTTTTTCCCCACCCACCATCCCTGATTTAGGTGTTTGTTGAAGTGAAATATGGTTAAGGTGCCTTTTTTCCACAGGGTGTCATTTATGAAGAATTGAAAGTAGTGTTTATAAATGCCTTTTTTGTCGTGTTTTTTAGGCAGTATTCCGAGTCAGGCGGTAAGGTCATCGGTTAGACAGACTAAATTTTACTAATCTTTCGGGGCGCCTTGTTAAGTGGGGCGCCCAGAGGGGATGGACATGTGGCTCTCACCAGACTCCAGGGGCAGTTACAACCGGTTGGTTGGAACGGTGCGGGGCAAAAGGGGGGTTACGCTTTCCATTGGCTGGTTGGCCACCCCGCATGCGGGCGTAAGTAAGCTGCGCTGTCTGCATGGCCCCTTTATGGAGTAAGTCAGTCTTGAACGTATGGGGGTTGCCTGGGGGGAAGTACTTCCGGGTCAGCTGGGCCCCCTGCGCATGCGCACTCTGGTTAGGGTGCGTGGGACAATTTGGATTAAAGGGGGAAGGGCCAGGGCGTAGGCCCAATGGAATACGCAGAAATGTGCTCAGCAATATGCTTAGACTAGGATAGGAACATTATGTATTAGAGCTTTGTTAAAGCTAGGAATTAAACAAATGTACCGGATCCTGTCTTGTCATTTCTGCGTAAATTGAATATTTGTGTGCAAATATGTGTGTTTGTTAATAAATACGATCGGGGTCTACGACCCCCTATTCCAATCAAAAATGTTTAATTGGCTTCTGTTACAATAAAGGGGAGGAGGGGGCGGTAGGCCGTACCGGACCATATATATATTGCAAAGTATGTTGCACTGATTGCAGTGCAGGTTCTCTTCGTGCAGACCTCCCTTAGTAATTTATGGAATAGGCGGTGCAAGCAGTTACCTTCCCAGGATAAGTAGATTGGTATAACATTTTGTCCCTTGGCCAAGTAGATTTTGGAAAAATTTCCACACCCCTGAGTACAGTACTGATCACACCATTTTTTAACTTTTACCATCAAGTCCAGGGTGGACTCATTATCGTCTACACCAAGTGGTGGTACCCCAACAAGAACTGCGACCAGGGGACCAGCTTCTGGGGGGAGATTAAGAATACAATTTTTTGATCTAACAAGCCTCTCCTGTGAGAGTAAGGGCCTATTGGTGACCAGTGTCTGTGCATTTATTGTCAGATCCCCAAGACACCCAATAGTACGGTCATGATAATCCTTCCTCTCAAAGATGCCCTGTTGTACCACACGTTTCCCCAAGGAGCCAGAAACCCTGTTAATAGGGGATGTGATTGACGAGCCGGGAAGGATACTGACTACCGCTCATTGAAATGGAAAAATTCTGCTGGCACCTATCACAACACACTGCTAATACTTAAGATTAGCCATCAGCATTAAACGCTGATAATACTTGATGTACTGAGCAGTGGGAACATCTGTGAGACTGCAAGGACTACCAGCAATGGGCAGTAAACAGTATGCCGTCAATGAACCCTAACTACCAAGTAAGTACTGCTAGCCCCCTGCAATGAACCCACCGCCATGCTGTTACTGGCCCTACTGAGCTTTGAGCAGTCTACTCACTGCTACTGCAGCCTACCCTACGAAGCTCCAACAATGCCAATGCTTCCGGCCCTGAGCAGTACCCACAATGTTCACTCTGTGAGCTAAGACTCCTAGCTCTCAACAGTAACTAAACTGCTAATACTGGCAGAAAAACAGATTCTCGGCGCTGCGCCAACCAGCAAGCATCACTCTTTTACTGTCTGGTCTGTTTAGTCAGTACCTCAAAAAAGCCGTAAAACCCCTTGTGACCGAAATGTCAGCACCGAGCGGTAGACGTATCGCTGATAAAGCACTAAGCCATAACACACCGCTAGTTCTACCTACATCGAGCAGTGAGCCCCCTGCCTGCCCTGGCCATAATACGCTGCCCCTCCGGCCGGTCCCGAGCCACTGAACTTGCAGCCGGTACCATCCTGCACTCCACCCTGGCCCATCTGACATGCTGTGGCGATGCAGCTAAGCTACCCCGCCCTCCCAGCACCGATCCTCGATCCGCCCGCTGGGGCACCACCCCCTCGGTGTCCCATGCCAACTTCCACCCCAGGACACCCTGCCTATGTATCACAACCAACACAATTAGCCATGTAAGCACCTGAGTGCCCTCCCTGAACTCCAATTGCACCACAGAAGGACACACACCACGCGGAATTCCGTGGTTTCAAGGATCGCAACATGTTGCGCTTTCCCACCGATGCTCTAATCTCGCTCCTCAACCTCACGGCCAAAACAATTGCCCCTAAATTGCATGTCGGGGTCACCGGTCCTACATGCCTCGCATTACCCGGTATCACCAATAGATAACTATCAACCAACACGAGCGACCTACCGCCCTATTACAGTGGTGGCGGACTGCACGTTCCACTCCTCGAGCCCGTTGGCGTCACCACAAATACCATCCCAAGCTGCCGAACCGGCAGCACACCGTGACGTGCACGGCACCCCTCCACGGAATGGGCGCAATTCCTTAATGCCTGAGCCAGCGACCCTACGAGTTCAGGAGCGGTGTCTTTATATCATTTGTCTCCCGCCCGGCATGGCTGAACAATCACATCTCCTATTACCCTTAGTGGTGGGCGGTCTGCCCCGCATTGGGGTCCCGCACAGCCACCTCAAGTCACCAAAGTGCCAACGATCTCGCTTCAGGGCCAACATGGCTTGCGAGAGGGACAACCACCCCGTTGCGCTGCGGAAGTTTCCCACGGACATCCCCCGAAGCACTCGCTCTTCCATACCACCCTCACCATTGCCGTCAGAATGGCCGCGTCATGCGCGAAACAAGAATAAATTTATACAGCCTTACTGTGCGGCAATCAGTAATCCATACTAGCGCCAAACCCAAGCAAAACGTCCTTCTACACCCATTGCGCGTCCGTGCCCCCAAACCCAGAAATCGCCACCAAGACCTACCAGACAGTGTCCCGATAGCCCACCCTCGGTCTCAAACACCAAGGCCACCGCAGGAAAGACGCAAACTACAATACCGCCCCTTGGCAGGAGGCCGCACCCACGCCGCTCCGAATCTGGGACGGCCGCCCAGGAGGCCCACGCCTGGAAGTCCAAGAAACATGCCCCGCACAACCGACCGCACCAAATACACCCATCTCACTGGAGATCCCCCTCTCACAGATCCATGTGTGCCCCCAGTGCCCAATCACGAAGCGCATCGATGCCTCTGATTAAGCGGAGCCACGCAGCACTAGCCACCTCTGATTCACCAGCTGTTGCACCATTGCGCCCTCGAAAGCCCTCTGTCTCAAATCGTGACAAAAATCGTGACAAACTAAAGCACTGGGCCAATTCAGGCTCCCTGTCCATCCTTCTCTCGTTTCGCCCGGCATAATTCCCCCACACACTCTCGGCAATTGGCGAGATAAATCGATCACAAATCCCAGGGAGGGAGGAGCCTAGCGCTTGACCAAGATGGCCGCGTGAGCTTAGAGCTCCCGAGACCCTCGCGCCCTCCGTCGACTATCCTGTCTCCAATCCTGATGGTATGCATGGCACCGTGTTGCTGAGTTGCCAGGGAGGCGATTGATGCTGCCTGCGGTCGGATCGCCCATCGGGAACCGGACTTATGACTGGCGAAAGATTGCGGCCTAACTCCCGGAGATGCCAGGGGCTAGAGTTGGCAGGATGCCCGACTCCTAGTTCATCAACAACGGCCTGGTGAGGTGTGAACTGTCGGACGGAGGCCCTCGCTCTTTCACTTTCGGTTTCGTTCCCTTTGTCTGCCCGGACACTGTAGTGCTCTGGGTGGCTTTATAACCCCGGGGACGCTCGGCGGGCTACTTTGGCAGAACAAGGCGGACCTGCTCACTCTTTATACCTCTCTCTGAGAGGGGACGGTCCTCACTGCATTGGACTGCCTGGAGTCCATTATGTCGGGCAAGGCAGAAGGAGATCGGCTGAAGACTAAGTCCACCAGGCGGGGAACGTATTCCCAAGTCAACAGTATGGACCGCTACGCCCTCCTGAGGACATCGCCGAGTGGATCGAGCCAGGCGCCGGATGCCCAGAAGGAGGACTCGCCTGGGACACCGGAGCTCTCCCTGCAGGATGTCATGGGCGCGCTGGATGGGATGCAGACCTCGATGGGGCGGCAATTCGAGGCCCTGGCGCATAAGGTGGATGCCATCCTGGTGGATGTCAACTTGATCCGCTCGGACCTGGGCAAGACAAACGAACGCGTTAAGGACCTGGACCACAAGACCACGGGCCTCACTGATGAGGTTGCGGATCTGCAGAACGAGGTCCGGAAGCTGAGGGCCGAGAGTGACCTCGCCGCCCGCCGGCTGGAGGACTTCGAGAGCCGGTCCAGGCGCAATAACGTGCGCGTCATCGGGGTCCCGGAGTCCTCGGATGAGGCTTCGGTGGACCTGCTTGTGGAAGATCTGGTCCTCAATCATCTGAAGCCTAAGGGCCTTGGAAAGTTTTTTGCGGTGGAAAGGGCCCATAGAGTGCCGGGCGGACGGCCCAAGGCGGGTGCCCCGCCGCGGCCGATTGTCGCCCGGCTCTTTCATTTCCGAGATCGGGACGCTATCCTGCAAGCTTCGAGGGTGACGGGCCCAGTCCCCTTCCAGAATGCGTCGGTGAATTTTTATCCGGACTTCACCCAGCAGGTGCAGAGACAGAGACAGAGCTTCCTGGGGGTGAAGCGAAGACTTCGGGAACGGGACCTAAAATATGCCATGCTTTTCCCCGCCAGACTACGGGTGGTGCATGAAGATCGGACATTCTTTTTTGATTCTCCTGTTATGGCCGACGAATGGCTGGACGCTTTGCCCCGGCGACGGACCGGGGACGACACAGCTGAGCATGGAGACAGTGGCCGGGATGGACAGGGCTGATATCTCAAAGCCGGCCTGACTTGATTTGACCATATTTGAAGATTTGAACGGAGTGCAGTAACTGTGGAGGGTTGCGGGAGGACGAGGGGTGCTCTTTTCCTCCCTTGGGGTACTTTTCGTAGATTTTTGTTTTTGTAGGGCGACAGGCACACTGCAAGTTGGGGGGGCTTTTTAAGCTGCAGCAGGGGTGCAGGGTGGGGGGAGTTATGGGGAGTTTGAATTTGTTGTTGGGGGGTTTATTTCTGCAAGGCATGACGATTATCCTCAGTGTTGTTCCATGGTGGCGCCTCGGGTGTGGGGTGGGCCTCTTTCCGTTTGAGGATGGGGGGTAGAGGCCTAAGTGTTATAAGCTGGAATGTTAATGGTTTGGGGGATCGCATTAAGAGGGGGATTGTTTTGCAATTTCTGAAACGCTCAATGCCAGACGTTGTACTGCTGCAGGAGACGCATCTCATAGGCAATACGTGCTATGCCCTGAATAGGAAGGGGTATAAATTCATTGCACACTCGGGATTCTCTTCTGGGTCCAGGGGTGTGGGCATCCTCGTTAGAGCATCGCTACCTTTTGAGGTGGACTCCACCATTGTTGACGATAGGGGGAGGTTTGTGGCGGTGGCGGGGCGGTGGGAAGGAAGGACTTTGGTTTTGGTTTCGGTTTATGTCCCGCCGGCCCTGCAGGCCGCCACATTTGCTGAATTGGGCAGGGCTTTGCTGACTCTCCCGGGGGGCATGCTGGTAGTGGGAGGGGATTTCAACGCTGTGGGCTCCGGACTGCTGGATAGATACCCGCCCAGGGACACAGGGGGGGCTCAGAAATGGCTTCCAGACCTCCTGGACACATTTGGCCTGATAGACTGCTGGAGGCTCCGGCACCCCACACAGAGTCAATACACGTTTCACTCCGGGGCGCATGGAAGCCTCTCCAGGATTGACTACCTGCTCACTCTGGCCGCACATGCCTCGTTGATATCCGAGGCGAGGCACATGGCACGTGGTATCTCTGATCACTCGCCAGTGTGGATCCGGCTGGATCTCGGTTGGGAGGGAGGAGGGAGGGTGGCCCCCATTAACCCATGGTATTTCCGAGACCCCAAGATGCGCAGCGCCCTGGTAAAGAAGGTAGATAATTACTTTAAGGACAATCTGGGAACCGTGGACTCGGCGATCTCGCTGTGGGAAGCTTTTAAGACCGTGCTTCGGGGGGAGGCCCTCTCCCTGGTGGTGACTGCCAAGAATCGGAGGGATTGCGAAGTGCGGCAAGTGGAGGAGGAGATTGCGGCCCTTGAGGGGGATATGGAGGAGGAGGTCACAGAGTCCTCATTGCATGAGCTTTGCTTGAAGCAGGCGGAGTATTGGGACCTGGTGACAGAAGCCGCCAAGACCCTTAGCAGGGAACAACAGGGCCGTCTGTATGATGTTGGAGATAAGGCAGGGAAACTCCTGGCGTGGCTGGACAGGAAGGAACGGGTCAATAGAGTGGTGCCAGAGTTGATTGGAGAGGGGGGAGAGGCGATTGTGGAACCTGAGGGGATTGTGGAGTGTTTCGCGGAGTATTTTCATAGGGTTTATTCCTCTGTGTCGGACAGGCCGCCCGAGGACTCGACTGATCTCCTCCGTGATATCGAGTTGCCCTGCCTCTCTGACATAGATAGGGACGATTTGGATGGCGACATCACGGTTGATGAGGTGGCGGGGGCGATTCGCGCGTTGAATCCGGGTAAGGCCTCTGGACCGAACGGACTGCCGATCGATCTGTACAAACTGTTCCCGGATAGGGTCGCCCCTCACCTGCGCGCCATGTTTTTGGAGGCGCGGGGAGATGGGATCCTCCCGTTGGATCAGCGGCTGGCGTCGATCGTGGTCATACACAAAGAGGGTAAACCCCGAGATAGATGCGCCTCCTATCGGCCCATTTCACTCCTCAACGCTGAGCCGAAAATTCTGGCCAAACTCCTGGCTACCCGTTTGATTAGGGTACTTGGCGATCTGGTCCACCCGGATCAATCTGGCTTTATCCCGCACCGAAACACAGCATTGAACCGTAGGCGTCTTCATGGCGTCATCGCCAGGGCGGGCACGCTGCGTGAACCGGCTGTTGTGGCATCTCTTGATGCCACGATGGCTTTTGACACGGTGGAGTGGGCATACTTATGGGCCGTGCTGGCCAAGTTTGGTTTCGGTCGCGGGTTTGTGAGTTGGGTCCGGTTGCTGTACGAGGGGCCACTAGCGAATGTTGTGGTGAATGGTCGGGCATCTACTCCGTTTCAGCTTGGTAGGGGTACTCGGCAGGGCTGCCCCCTGTCGCCTCTGTTGTTCGCCCTCGCCCTTGAACCGTTGGCTGCGTGGATACGTTGGCACCCGGATATACGGGGCCTTCGGTGGTCGCCTGATCACGAGGACCGTATTTCGCTTTATGCCGATGATATCCTGTTGTATCTTGCCTCACCGAAGAAGTCACTTATAGTGGTCTGTGACGTACTCGCATCGTTCGGTAGGAACTCGGGGCTTGTGATTAATTGGGGCAAATCGTATTTGTACGTTCTTAGTGGCGAGGTCCCACCGATCCCTAGAACATGTTCGATACAGGTTGCCCAGCAAGGTTTTGTGTATTTGGGGATTTTTATATCCATGGATCCTGTTGTGCGCTATGAGAGGAACCTGCTCCCCCCCTTGGCACGCTTGAGGCGAGATGTTGAAGGTTGGCGGAGGCTGCCGCTCTCCCTTGTTGGGCGTGCGGCCCTGTTCAAAATGATGTCCCTTCCCCGCTTCCTCTACGCCCTCCAGAACACCTTGGACTGGGTACCGGCCAAATACTTTCGGGAGGTCGAAGGCCTCCAAAGGACGTTGCTGTGGGATGGGCGGCCGCGAATAGCTATTTCAAAGTTGACGCTCCCATGGTACGATGGGGGCATTGCGCTCCCAGACATCCGACGGTACTATTGGGCCACGCAGCTGAGCGCGATCAACCATGGGTTTTACGGCCCTGCTCTTAGCCCTGGGTATGCCATGGATAGGTGGCTGCTGCGCGGAGGCAACTACTACAGGGCGTTGTATTCGCGGTCCCTAGACTCGTCCCTCACGGGGCCCACAGGTGTGGCGGTGCGCGTATGGAAGATGGCGACCGACTCGCTGGGCTGGAAGGATAGGCTCACCCTCGCTATCCCATTGTTTGAATCGGAAAGGTTGGGAAGACTCTGGCACACGAAGGCCTTTGATAAGTGGGACCTGATAGGTATATCCAAGGTGGGAGATGTGCTGCATAAGGGGAGGGTAAAGTCCTTCGAGGAGTTGCAGACTGAGTTTGAGCTAGGGCCTTCAGAGTATTTTAGGTATATCCAGCTGCGTCACGCCCTCCGATCAGTCCTTGTGGAGGGTGAGAAGGTGCCGGAGTCCTCTCCCCTTGAGGACCGAGTCCTTGATGGTCATATGCCCGAGAGCACGATTTCGCTCATATATAAGAAGTTGATAAACGTCCGGGCAGACTTGCTATTGGGGCTGAGAGAACAGTGGACCAGGGATGGCCTCGAGTTGGATAATGAGGACTGGCAGTCAGCGGTTTCTTCGCCTAAGGAGGTTGCGATCCCGTCGCGTCTGAGGCTGGTGCAGCTTAAAATACTGCACCGGGTGTATGTTACGGGGCCAAGGCTGGTCCACATGGGATTCTCGGAGGACGGCCTGTGCAGAAGGGGATGTGGTATGGTGGGTACTTTCCTGCACATCATCTGGGAATGTGGTGTCATTGTGGAGTTCTGGAGGAGAGTCCATGCAGTTATGGGGGAGGTGACGGGCATTGTGGTACAGCCGGAGGCGCGGTGCTGCCTCCTGAACGTCTGGGGCCCCACTGATCTCGATGAGGCGCAGACCCAATGGGTGACTCTGGGTAACATGGTAGCTAAAAGGGATATCGCGCGATTATGGGGCTCCTCGGGACCCCCTACACTGACCGCGTGGAAGGAGAACATGGATTGGAGCATGTTTAGGGAGAAGACGGTCTACTGCTCTAGAGGTCGCCCCCGGAAGTGGCATGCCATCTGGGGGCGGTGGAACCAATACAGGGGGGGAATATGTCTTGCCCCGGACCTGGAACCTCCCGAGGAACAGCTTTCCCCCTGACCTACCTTCCGGCACAGTTTGGTTTTGGTAACTGTTCTGGGCCTCTGCTGTTCCCCTTCTTCCTCCGCACACAGTCTTATACTTAGTAGATGAGTGGGGTCCTGCCTCCCCTGGAGGCTTTCGCCATGGGATTTCAATGTTTCTGCCTTGCTGGGGTTTGTTGTGTGTTTTTTCTGTGTTTATTTAAAATTGGACCTTTGCATTACTCATCGTACTGTATCGGGGACACATTACTGTATCTAACTTGCAATGCTGCCGAACCTTCTGGCTGTCGGCTGAATAGCTGTGTCCTGAATTTCGAAATAAAGGTTTTAAAAAAAAAAAAAAAAAAAAAAAAAAAAAAAAACAAATCCCAGGGAGTGCCGATACCACAACAATCAGGTAAGCTTAGTTAACTTAACTGAGGATCACTCGTCACCCTTAACAATCCGGCTCTTCATCATGTAACAAGTTAAAGGGTTAACGGGGAACTAGAGACTACCAATGCGTACATCATTTAAGGTACGTTAGTCCGCTCTCTGTACCGGGCAGCCGAAGGGAAAAAAGGGGGGAGGCGCCAGGAGTCACCGTGTTACAGCTCCCCTTTCGGTCTTAACTTATTTAACACACCTCCCCCGCAACTGCCCACCACAAAGACCAAGGACCCTCACCCCTTACCTCCATGTGCTACAAAGCACCACCACCGAAAGCCTGCCTGAGCGGGGAATACCACCGCAACTGAAGATCACCACGAGACGCTCTACTCCCAAGGCCCTGTTCTCTCCAGTCCGCAAAGCACACGATCCCGACCAGCTGTCCTACGACCATCGGCGGCCCCAGAACGTCTACAAACACCGTCTAAGAAAGAACAAGAAAGACAACTCTCCGCTGAGATTAAAGGAGACCCCTGCATACCAGGGCCGGCGCAGTAAGAGAGAGAGGGCAAGGACAAGGGCAAGTTGCCCTAAATAGGCCCACGCCCACTCCCCCCCTCGTGGTGCCGGCTCCGGCCGGAAGTGACGTCACAACGCTGACCCGGAAGTAATTCTTGCTGCAGTCCCGTTTACGCCATCGACGAGGACCACCAAGGGGGGCGTGACCGGGTGCCCGGGGGGCCGAGTCCTAAGTGCGCGCTTCATTATATTTCGCGCTTGGCAAACGCTTACCTTCTTTCCTTTGCAGGTAGGGAATATGTAGGAGGAATCATATAGGAATGTTATAAATGCTCCTGTACAGATATAGATATACACTTATCTTGTGTTTTCTTTGTTTTCCTGTCCAGATCTTCCTCCCAGCTGTTCCTATCCTTTCCTTCCCTCGCTAGACTATCCCAATAGTCTATGGGTATTCCCATTCCAGACTTGGGGCCGTCGAGAGGTGGACCCCTTTTGACCATCAGCACAATCCCGAGGATTCTGGAAGGAAGAGCCTGACACTTTTACAGGAGATGTTTATTGTCGTATTTATAGTGCTATTCCTTGGTCAGCGGTAAGGTCATGATTGGTGAGCTTTAAATTTAAGGTTCTTAGAGGGCGGCGCCATTCTTGAATGGGGTCGCCCAAGGGGGAGGGACAAGTGGTCGCTCATGGAACTCCATGGGCAGTTACAGCCGGTTGGCTGGAAGGGTGTGGGGGAGGGGAGCTACGCTTTCCAGTAGGCTGGTTGTCCACCCCGCACAAGGGTGCAAGTAAACGGCGCATAACTGCAAGGGCCCCTTATGGAGATAATCAACGGGCATAGGGGGTGATCGGGGGATGGGGAGGAGTACCCTCCTGGTGAACGGTCCCCCTGCGCATGTGCACTCCGGTTGGAGGGCGGGCTTAGTTTGATCCGGATCTGGCGCCAGTCATTGACCTTGCCTTAGGCTCAAATAGGGATACGCAGAAAGATAAACGTATTTGATTATGGTATGTTTAGATTCGGATAGGAATGTCTATGTATTAGAGATATGTTAAGGTTAGCAAACATGACATGTGTACCTATCAATGTAATCAATGTTATGCAATGGACTTTCTGCCTATTGTGTAAATAATGTATATAAAAATTATTTTGGTGATTAATTTGAATAAATACGGCCGGTGGTTTAACGACCCTCCAAATCCAAAACCTCTTGTGAAAAATGATTTGCCACCTTAGGGGTGAATGGGAGGTGGTAATCCTGGCACCAGTAAAATTGGCCATTTAGTAGGGTTTGTGGTCATAGGAAGAGGGGGTCTACTCCGTGCCTGGCCATATAGGTACCTCTGCAGGTGTGTGAGGGTGTCCTAGGGGCTCGGGTCCTAGGTACCCTTGCAGGTGTATGAGGGTGTCCTAGGGGTTTGGGCCCTAGGCACCCCTGCAAGTGTATGAGGGTGCCCTAGGGGATAGGGTTCTATGTACCCCTGCAGGTGTATGAGGGTGGCATAGGGGCTCGAGTCTGGTACTCCTGCAAGCAATGCTTTAAATGGGCTGGTACTGTCCGGGACGGTGTACCGGCACTTTCTTATTTTTAGAGGGAGCGTGCGGGCGCTTCTCATGAGAGACGTAATACTTTTAACTGGAAAGTACTGGCACTGCTCAGAAACAAGCACTTCTACTTTTCCGTTTCAACTCAAGCACTGCCTGCAGTTGTATGAGGGGACTCTCGAGCCCTGGCCTTGTGGATTCGGTGAGGTCAGAGGCAAGAGGGAGGCAGTTTACAAACACTTACGCGAATCCGTTTCCCTTTACGAAGCCGAGCTCTTGGAGGGGGTGTTAATCTCATTAGCCGCCTGATTCTTAATGCCCACCGTGACGGGCGCCGAGGCGCGACGGGCAATTAATCAGCGCTGGGCCTCGTGCGCCTGTTGATAAATGGCTGTCAGGGGGTGGCAGAATGTACATGCTGTGAGGGGGTGGGAGGGGGTAGACAACAAGACGGGAGGCGTCATCAATTAACTCCTATTAGCATCTGAACAAAGAGGGCAGCTGTGAAGACATGCTCCTGCCGCCCCCTGAGTGCCCCCTGCCGCTCCCTCGAGCGCCCTCTGCCACTGCTGAGGAAGTCCACGTGTGTCACGGGAGATGGCTCAATCTCTGTACCAAAGGGAAGGATGGATGAATGAATGATCCAGTTAGGGTTCGGGCGTAAGGAAGGTTACAAAACGCACCCTTAAAACATCCTTTAAAGAAGTACACGTAATTGAGGCAAAGGCAAAATAATAATACCACCTTTAAATAGCACCTTGTATATCTGCTGATTATGGAATAAAGAGCCCTAGATCGGCCAAAACATTTAAAAAAAATGGAAAGAAAGAGCCGTGTCATTGATGTAACCTGGTGTAATCGACATTCATCGCGCGGTTCGTTTTTACCTAAATAGTCAAAAGACACCGGAACCCAGCAGTTCCACAAGGTGGCGGTTTTTCACCTCCCACCCTGGGAACTTCGGGTCTTTTTATAATATTTTGCGTTGCAATAGAAAGGAACAGAAGGGATTCTTAATTGCGTTAAATGTCCATTTGTGCGGCTCGAAGAATGAATGCGGGTTTCCGCATAGGCTCCCCCACCTGGCCGTGACTAACAGTTTTTTTTAGATTGTTTGTGTGTCATCGAGTGGTTATAATAACTCCAGTTCAGACCTCCCGGCGGTGGACAAGATCTGACACTTTTCATCATTAGGTTCGTGGGGTCTCCGCGGGGTTCTTCCTAAACGTAGATATCCGATTTTACTTGGCTCTGTTATTACCTTATTAACATTTTGGAAACAAGCATAGGCATAGCCAATAGGTCTCGCCTTTGGGACCTTATAGTGTTTAGCCATGCAACAGTTAATGTTGTTGCAGTAAGGATATTGTGCTGCATAGCTAAATACTTATAAGGTCCCAAAGGCTAGACCTATTGGCTATGCCAATGCTTGTTAATAATTTATCCTGTTACTTTTTGTGGCTTTCTGAGGAAACATTTAGCAAACTGATGAATATTTGTGTGTTAAGGGTGACTCTCATTTGAATTTAGAAGCCCCACGTTAAATTTCACTGTGGCTCAGTGAACTTATGCAGCCATTCCAGGGATCTCTGTTTGACCTCATGGTCTCCAATTCCCAGTGAGTCTACTCAGTCTTTCATCCTTCCAAGGTCAATAAAATTAGTACCATTGAGTAGGGTAACAATAAAAATCAGTTATTTCAGCGGCAAGTGACTCAAGACTTGGGTAAACATGTTCTTCAAAAATGCACATTTTATGTTTATGGTCTGTTATGTTTATCCATTTTTCAGCCCACGCAGGGGAAGGTGGACTGCCGCTGAGAAGCGCTGGATTTATTGCTCAGTTCCTTTTGGTTGAGAGCGGGGACCCCTGGCAGCATCCCATTAAGTCTGTGGCAGTAGACGCATTGGCTTCAGGTGTCAGTTGCCTTAGGTATTCACCATTATAGATAGAACAAATATATTATTATAGATTAAGAAACATTCTTGCTATAGATATATTACTATGTCTAGTATGTCTATGACAGAGGAGGTGTGTAGGACCCCCATATGGCCTCTGCATTGGTGGCTGACATTTGAGTGGCACTCTTCTATTGCCTCCCCATTGATGGCTGATATTTGAGTGGCACTCTTCCATGGCCTCCCCTTTGATGGTGATATTTGAGTGGCACTCTTCCATGGACTCCCCTCTTCCATGGCCTCCCCATTGATGGTGATATTTGAGTAGCACTCTTCCATGGCCTCCGCATTGGTGGTGATATTTGAGTAGCACTCTTCCATGGCCTCCCCATTGATGTTTATATTTGAGTGGCACTCTTCCATGGCCTCCCCATTGATGGTGATATTTGAGTGGCACTCTTCCATGGCCTCCGCATTGGTGGTGATATTTGAGTAGCACTCTTCCATGGCCTCCCCATTGATGGTGATATTTGAGTGGCACTCTTCCATGGCCTCCCCATTGATGGTGATATTTGAGTGGCACTCTTCCATGGCCTCCGCATTGGTGGTGATATTTGAGTGGCTCTCTTCCATGGCCTCCCCATTGATGGTGATATTTGAGTGGCACTCTTCCATGGCCTCCGCATTGGTGGTGATATTTGAGTGGCTCTCTTCCATGGCCTCCCCATTGATGGTGATATTTGAGTGGCACTCTTCCATGGCCTCCCCATTGATGGTGATATTTGAGTGGCACTCTTCCATGGCCTCCCCATTGATGGTGATATTTGAGTGACACTCTTCCATGGCCTCCGCATTGGTGGTGATATTTGAGTAGCACTCTTCCATGGCCTCCCCATTGATGGTGATATTTGAGTGGCACTCTTCCATGGCCTCCCAATTGATGGTGATATTTGAGTAGCACTCTTCCATGGCCTCCCCATTGATGGTGATATTTGAGTGGCACTCTTCCATGGCCTCCCCATTGATGGCTGATATTTGAGTGGCACTCTTCCATGGCCTCCGCATTGGTGGTGATATTTGAGTGGCACTCTTCCATGGCCTCCGCATTGGTGGTGATATTTGAGTGGCACTCTTCCATGGCCTCCCCATTGATGGTGATATTTGAGTGGCACTCTTCCATGGCCTCCCAATTGATGGTGATATTTGAGTGGCACTCTTCCATGGCCTCCCCATTGATGGTGATATTTGAGTGACACTCTTCCATGGCCTCCGCATTGGTGGTGATATTTGAGTGGCACTCTTCCATGGCCTCCCAATTGATGGTGATATTTGAGTAGCACTCTTCCATGGACTCCCCTCTTCCATGGCCTCCCCATTGATGGCTGATATTTGAGTGACACTCTTCCATGGCCTCCCCATTGATGGTGATATTTGCGTGACACTCTTCCATGGTGATATTTGAGTGGCACTCTTCCATGGCCTCCCAATTGATGGTGATATTTGAGTAGCACTCTTCCATGGCCTCCCCATTGATGGTGATATTTGAGTGGCACTCTTCCATGGCCTCCCAATTGATGGTGATATTTGAGTAGCACTCTTCCATGGCCTCCCCATTGATGGTGGTATTTGAGTGGCACTCTTCCATGGCCTCCCCATTGATGGCTGATATTTGAGTGGCACTCTTGAGTGACACTCTTCCATGGCCTCCCCATTGATGGCTGATATTTGAGTGACACTCTTCCATGGCCTCCCCATTGATGTTGATATTTTAGTGGCACTCTTCCATGGCCTCCCCATTGATGGTGATATTTGAGTAGCACTCTTCCATGGCCTCCCCATTGATGGTGATATTTGAGTGGCACTCTTCCATGGCCTCCCCATTGACGGTGATATTTGAGTGGCACTCTTCACTCTTCCATGGCCTCCCCATTGATGGTGATATTTGAGAGGCACTCTTCCATGGCCTCCCCATTGATGGTGATATTTGAGTGGCACTCTTCCATGGCCTCCCCATTGATGGTGATATTTGAGTGGCACTCTTCCATGGCCTCCCCATTGATGGTGACATTTCAGTAACTCTCTTCCATGGCCTCCCCATTGACGGTGATATTTGAGTGACACTCTTCCATGGTGATATTTGAGTGGCACTCTTCCATGGCCTCCCCATTGATGGTGATATTTGAGTGGCACTCTTCACTGGCCTCCCCATTGATGGTGATATTTGAGTGGCACTCTTCCATGGCCTCCCCATTGATGGTGATATTTGAGTGGCACTCTTCCATGGCCTCCCCATTGATGGTGATATTTGAGTGGCACTCTTCCATGGCCTCCCCATTGATAGTGATATTTGAGTAGCACTCTTCCATGGCCTCCCCATTGATGGTGATATTTGAGTGACACTCTTCCATTGCCTCCCCATTGATGGCTGATATTTGAGTGGCACTCTTCCATGGCCTCCCCATTGATGGCTGATATTTGAGTGGCACTCTTCCATGGCCTCCGCATTGGTGGTGATATTTGAGTGGCACTCTTCCATGGCCTCCGCATTGGTGGTGATATTTGAGTGGCACTCTTCCATGGCCTCCCCATTTATGGTGATATTTGAGTGGCACTCTTCCATGGCCTCCCAATTGATGGTGATATTTGAGTGGCACTCTTCCATGGCCTCCCCATTGATGGTGATATTTGAGTGACACTCTTCCATGGCCTCCGCATTGGTGGTGATATTTGAGTGGCACTC
This sequence comes from Triturus cristatus, assembly GCF_964204655.1. Classification (NCBI taxonomy): domain Eukaryota; kingdom Metazoa; phylum Chordata; class Amphibia; order Caudata; family Salamandridae; genus Triturus; species Triturus cristatus. Next base: position 1,179,604,050 of record NC_140584.1, on the reverse strand, counting down.
TTCCATGGCCTCCCAATTGATGGTGATATTTGAGTAGCACTCTTCCATAGACTCCCCTCTTCCATGGCCTCCCCATTGATGGCTGATATTTGAGTGACACTCTTCCATGGCCTCCCCATTGATGGTGATATTTGCGTGACACTCTTCCATGGTGATATTTGAGTGGCACTCTTCCATGGCCTCCCAATTGATGGTGATATTTGAGTGGCACTCTTCCATGGCCTCCCCATTGATGGTGATATTTGAGTGGCACTCTTCCATGGCCTCCCAATTGATGGTGATATTTGAGTAGCACTCTTCCATGGCCTCCCCATTGATGGTGATATTTGAGTGGCACTCTTCCATGGCCTCCCCATTGATGGCTGATATTTGAGTGACACTCTTCCATGGCCTCCCCATTGATGGCTGATATTTGAGTGACACTCTTGAGTGACACTCTTCCATGGCCTCCCCATTGATGGCTGATATTTGAGTGACACTCTTCCATGGCCTCCCCATTGATGTTGATATTTTAGTGGCACTCTTCCATGGCCTCCCCATTGATGGTGATATTTGAGTAGCACTCTTCCATGGCCTCCCCATTGATGGTGATATTTGAGTGGCACTCTTCCATGGCCTCCCCATTGACGGTGATATTTGAGTGGCACTCTTCACTCTTCCATGGCCTCCCCATTGATGGTGATATTTGAGAGGCACTCTTCCATGGCCTCCCCATTGATGGTGATATTTGAGTGGCACTCTTCCATGGCCTCCCCATTGATGGTGATATTTGAGTGGCACTCTTCCATGGCCTCCCCATTGATGGTGACATTTCAGTAACTCTCTTCCATGGCCTCCCCATTGACGGTGATATTTGAGTGACACTCTTCCATGGTGATATTTGAGTGGCACTCTTCCATGGCCTCCCCATTGATGGTGATATTTGAGTGGCACTCTTCACTGGCCTCCCCATTGATGGTGATATTTGAGTGGCACTCTTCCATGGCCTCCCCATTGATGGTGTTATTTGAGTGGCACTCTTCCATGGCCTCCCCATTGATGGTGACATTTCAGTAACTCTCTTCCAATGCCTCCCCATTGATGGCTGATATTTGAGTGGCACTCTTCCATGGCCTCCCCTTTGATGGTGATATTTGAGTGGCACTCTTCCATGGCCTACCCATTGATGTTGATATTTGAGTGGCACTCTTCCATGGCTTCCCCATTGATGGTGATATTTGAGTGGCACTCTTCCATGGCCTCCCCATTGATGGTGATATTTGAGTGGCACTCTTCCATGGCCTCCCCATTGATGGTGATATTTGAGTGACACTCTTCCATTGCCTCCCCATTGATGGCTGATATTTGAGTGGCACTCTTCCATGGCCTCCCCATTGATGGTGATATTTGAGTGGCACTCTTCCATGGCCTCTCCATTGATGGTGATATTTGAGTAGCACTCTTCCATGGCCTCCGCATTGGTGGTGATATTTGAGTGGCACTCTTCACTCTTCCATTGCCTCCCCATTGATGGCTGATATTTGAGTGGCACTCTTCCATGGCCTCCCCATTGATGGTGATATTTGAGTGGCACTCTTCCATGGCCTCCCCATTGATGGTGATATTTGAGTGGCACTCTTCCATGGCCTCCCCATTGATGGTGACATTTGAGTGGCACTCTTCACTCTTCCATGGCCTCCCCATTGATGGTGACATTTGAGTGGCACTCTTCCATGGCCTCCCCATTGATGGTGATATTTGAGTAGCACTCTTCCATGGCCTCCGCATTGGTGGTGATATTTGAGTGGCACTCTTCCATGGCCTCCCAATTGATGGCAGATATTTGAGTGGCACTCTTCCATGGCCTACCCATTGATGTTGATATTTGAGTGGCATTCTTCCATGGCCTCCCCATTGATGGTGATATTTGAGTGGCATTCTTCCAAGGCCTCCCCATTGATGGTGATATTTGAATGGCACTCTTCCATGGCCTCCCCATTGATGGCAGATATTTGAGTGGTACTCTTCCATGGCCTCCCCATTGATGGCTGATATTTGATTGGCACTCTTCAATGGCCTCCCCATTAATGGCAGATATTTGAGTGGCACTCTTCCAAGGCCTCCCCATTGATGGTGATATTTGAGTGGCACTCTTCCAAGGCCTCCTCATTGATGGTGATATTTGAATGGCACTCTTCCATGGCCTCCCCATTGATGGCAGATATTTGAGTGGCACTCTTCCATGGCCTCCCCATTGATGGCTGATATTTGATTGGCACTCTTCCATGGCCTCCCCATTGATGGCTTATATTTGAGTGGCACTCTTCTATGGCTTCATCAGTGAATGCATGGGGTGGTGCAAGGCCCAGAGCGTTGAATGGATGCCTGCAGCAGATTATTGCTGTCTTTCATTTGCTGATACAGCCAATCTGGATTGCTGTAATTTAGAATAGTTGTTACTTGAGAGAGGGTTTAACCCTACACGTGCAAATACAGCCTCTTTGGTAAAAGGTTCCTGGGAGATAGGCAAAAATGGCAAATTCATTTTGCAGAGCCCTTGTAACAACTACATCACGAGCCTGGTGAACAATATCGGTGGAGTGAATGATACCAAATCTTGTGACAAATTATATTACTGTAGCCTAGAGATTTTGAATAATAGTTGTTACAATGTGATGAAACTGACAAGTATTCAAATTACTGATATAATTAGGGAGTTTTGATTGACAATTAAAAAATAATAAACTTAAAACCTATTTGTAATAAATCGACCTACTACCTCCATGTTTGCGGGAGGAATCTTGACACATTGGCTTCTTTGCTTATGTAACCAGACATAGTCAGAGAGTTGAAAATACGCCATATGAGTGCCACAACCACATTTTGCACGCACACAATTATAGACACAGAGTGACAGACACAGAGGCTAAGGGAACATGCAGCCACATGTATATAACAACAAACTATTCTGACTATACTTCTTTATTTCGACTACAGTCATAAAAGTATAAACGATTAACAAAGGTACAGTAGATTGATAAAATAAATGAAACACCAAAAAGCAATAGAATTAGATTGAAATTACTACAGAATGCGTATACCAAATATAACATCAGCAAGAAATGACCAACGCTTGTAAAACATGCCAATAATAAAAATAGTCAATGCAGAGTACCTACGTAAGGACTATAATTTTTAGAAGCCCTTTTCTGAGCGTGAATAACGCAAGCTAAATACATGAGTTTCAGACAGAATTAACGTAGGTTCTTCTTTTCCTCCACATAGCTACGAGAAATGATGAAATAGCAAAGACTATTACAGTAGTTAAATCTTTTTTAAGAACACGATAAGCATGCATACAATGCGTAAACCCCAGGTTTTTACAGAGAGGAACAATCCAAGACTTCCTACTCTTTTTATAGGCGGGACAAAAAAATAGAATGTGGAGGTCAGTTTCCTGGTCTGCATCACAGCCAGGGCAATTTTTTGGAGAAGACGGCGACCATTTACTCGTAAAAGCTCTTATAGGTAAGGTGCCGTATCTCCACTGCAAATAGAGTTTTCTTGCAGTATGAGGTCTGATTTCGCTTAAGGCATCCTCAAAATAGTAAGAATCTTTAGACATTACAAAAGTTTGTGTTAAAAAAGAAGATTGAGATTTCTGAATAGAGACAGTAAGTTTAAATTCATAATAAGAATTAGCCAAGTGCTTTCGGGAGACACTAAAACATGCTGTCTCAGGATTTGACCACAGCTGTGAAAGGCCTAATAGCCCCAATCCCTCCTTCACGTACCTAAGCCAGGGAGGTTTGCCTGCTTTGGGTAATCCCATGACTTCCATAAGTTCTTTTCTATAGACCTGAAGCTCTGGAGTAGTCCATAGCCTCCGCCAAAATATTAAAGGTTTGAGACTCAGTTCTTCATCTATGGGTCTAAGACCCAAATCAAGTCTCAATGGGAGTAAGGGAGTACTGGAGGGTAGGGCTACCAGTTGCCTTAGAAATTTACTTTCTGTAGCAGTGATCTCTGGTCGACAATTAGTGCCCCAGAGTTCTCCTCCATAGACCAGACCTCCCCTTGCCTGTAATTTATATATTTCAAGGGGTGGGCCAGTCGGTTTTGCACATGATCTATTAAAAAGTTTTATAATCCCCCCGACTGCTTGGACTAATTTTAATTGTGCCCTAATTTGATATGGAGCCCATGTCATTGTTTCATTTAGGGTAAGCCCCAGATACTCAAAGGTCTGGATCCTTTCCGGGGTGGTTCCCCCTATACACGGATTTGAACGAGTTGTCGTTGGTGGGTTAAAAATCATATATTTGGTTTTAAGAGTATTGATTTCTAATCCCCGCTCCAGACAAAATGTCTCAAAGCCATCCATGACTCGTTGCAACCCCATCGGGGACTTCGAGAGTAGTAAAGTGTCATCTGCGAACATAATCGCAGGAACCCGATGACCAGCAAGCTTGGGGGCATCACTGTTGAAGACCTTGTTCAGATGTGAAAAAGCTCAGTTGACGTAGAGGCAGAACAGGGCTGGAGCCAAAACGCAGCCCTGTCTGACTCCCTTGACAACGGGAAATCTGGATGTTAAAGCCCCATTTTTCCCACACCTGACTTGTGCAAAATTCCCCTTGTGCAAACCAATTATCATATTCAACAAAGGAGCGGGGATGCCCAATTGTGAAAGAACGGACCACAATTTTGATCTGGGAACCAAGTCAAACACCCCACGTAGATCCACAAATACAGTATACAGAGAGCCACCCTCCACTTTGACAGTTTTCCAAAATAGCATAGTGAGGCGGAAGATTTGGTCCAAAGTAGAGACATTCTTCCTAAAACCTGCCTGATAGGGGCTCAGAATGGAGAACTCCTCTATCCAGTCCCCAAGGCGACCTAAAATCAGCCTTGCAAAAAATTTCTGAGGTACATCTATGAGGCTGATAGGCCTGTAGTTAACCGGAAGCAGAGGTGAGCCCTTCTTAAAAATAGGAACTATCTCAGCTCCCAGCCAAGTACAAGGTATCACCATGCCCTTCTGAACTGCATTAAATAACGCCGTTAAATAAGGAGCCCAAATCGTCGGTTCATTTTTGAAAAGGTCACCGGGAAGTTTGTCCAGCCCAGGTGCTTTACCGGCTGGAAGATTGTATAATATATCAAGAACTTCTTGCTCCCTAAAATCATCACCATATTGGACAGTGATAATTTTGGACGGTGTTGCCCCCTGGTCCTTATCGTTGATGAGAGTATCACTACCATAGAGGGAGGAAAAATGGTCTTCCCAGACGTTTGGAGCGATGTTGGGTGCTATCGCTGATAAGGGTTCAGATGTGCCCGTATTGACAATTTGCAAGAACTTACGGGGGTCTTTTATTTTTAATGCAGCAGTTAGATTATCCCAATTGTGACTATCCCACTCCAACTTAGCATGGTGGATTAAATGCTTATATTCCAATCGATTTTGTCTGCTTAGCTCCTTTTCAATATTGGACTTTACAGCTTTGAAAAGTTCTGTTTTTAATTTCCTACAAGTGGCGTTATACCAAGTAGGTATATTACCACTCCTTCTCTCTTTGGGCGCTATAGGATTGAAAACATTAGCCAAAATAGCATTTAATTTGAGATTTAAAGCCTCAAATATTTTATACGTTTCAGGGGTAGGGCTCTGCAATGGTAAGGAACCAACAGCTTCCAATACCGGGATTACCTTCTCATAAAGTTCTGGCAGTATCATCGGATAATTGACTAATTTTTCCCACCTCAGCCTACGCCTATTGCTGGATAGATGGCACCCTGTATCTGGGTCCTCATTCATAATACATGGGTCTTCAAATTTCCCTGGGGATAGAAACTCAAGGATCAGTGAATTATGGTCACTATCTTCCCTTGTTTCTATCCTAAAATCTAAGACCTTTTGCCAAGCGCAACTCTCAACAAATATATAGTCGAAGCCTTGACTCTTGGCCAGGTTTGTTAAAAGTGCACTTAGCGGGGATGTCTGATTTAGAACGACCATTACATGCCCTAATTGAGTGCTTTAAAGTTAGGGCCATAATTTGAACAGCAAGAGGCGTCCATGACCTAGGAGATGGGCCCACAACAGGGGGAATTGCCCAATATTCATCCTCCTCCTGGATATCGCTGTCCATCAAACCCGAAAGCGGCTCGAAATGACAGTTAAAATCACCCCCAATTAAAAGGGTAGTACCCTGAGGAATCGTATTTAAAAATATAGAGAGCTCTTCAATAGTGTCGGACTCCGCTGTGATATTCACAGGTCTAGAATAGACATTAATCAAGGCGAGCCGAAAATCATTTGGCCATTCCAGGGTCACACATTGCACATCCTCTGATGACGTATCCACAACCGTGGCCTGACAGCTCAGGTGGGTACGCACCCAAATTGTCAAGCCCCCGGATGGTCTGCCCCTACCGCCCCACCTGGCCGGGATTGAAAATGAGGCAAAGCCACTCCGATGATATTCGTCCCTGGCCCAAGTTTCCTGAAAGAGGCATATGTTGTTTTTATCTATAAACAAGCCCCACTCAGGAGACATTATTTTGTTGGCAATCCCTGCTAGATTCCACGACAGAAGTGTCAGAGAAACCAGAGGAGGTGGCACCACCAGATTTAGCTCCACATTACCCTCAATAGGCGTTACATTCTCGACCCCATAGCCATATTCTACAATCCCATTCCCCTCGACTTGGAAAATTGCGGCAGGAGAGACTCAGGGTGAAACACTCTTAACTATATCTGTTCCCCCTATTCCACCCCTGCTCACACATATGGATAGGCGATCATTGTGGGTAATTTTGTTACTACTAATAGCACTGGCTATCAAATGGCTCATTGGATTAGGGTTACTGGATAGTCAGTCTATCTCGTTCAAACAGCTGAACCTATTATAATCCAGAAAGTGCGGGGTCATATTAGAGTGGTGTAAGTTATTCCTGATCCCTCTGGGAAGGCTTCTACAACCCACCTTCGTCCATCCCAATTCCAGTGCCTCATCAGAAAACCTAACATGTGGTGGATAGAAAAAGGCCACCGGTAATGTCTGGATTAATGACTCATCCTCAGAGGGGGGACAGCTAAGAATGTAAGAAACTGCCCCAGGATCCCTAAAATTTATAACAAAACAATCACCCCTAATACTTTTCTTAGTTGCTCCCAGCCATGATACCCTGCTAACCATCATAATCTCACCGAAAGAATTTAGAGGTAGGGGTCTATGCTTATTTAACCAACTTACTACTTTATTCTTTAGTGAGACAAAAGATTCTTCTTTTGTATTGGTGAGTTCGGGAACCCCAGCTAGGACAACTGCCAACGGGGCTGCTTCCGGAGATAGATTTAGTATCTGATCCTTCCTCAAACTATTGCCCTCCTGAATTTCTTGCTCTAAATTATGAACAGACTTATTCACCATCAACCTAGAGGAAAGAGGGGGGTAGGAATGAATAATCCTTTTTGAGGCGACTTGCATTTGGGGAGGGGAATTTACCACAATTGGAATAGTTGCTGAGGAGTTAGAGTTAGGTAAGCACTCAGCTATTGAGGTGACAACCCTTCCCTCTGTCCTAGGCTCAATAGCCCTCTCTATATTTGCCAGCCTAAGATCTATTTGCTCAAGTCTGACAAATAAAGGGTCCAGAAGAGATTTCAAAAGACTTTGAAAGTCTTGAGTTTGGAGGCCAGCCCTTACCTCAATGTTATCACTATTGGTCAAAATGGAAGGGTGGTCTACAGAGGAGCTCTGGCCAAGAAGAGTAGCAGAAGAGGAGACAGGAACATTAGCTACAGAGGGAGTCGCCTTAACTTTAGACCCGCCTAAGGAATTAATACGGGATACAGAGGCAGACACCCTTGCCTTTTTACCGCCCCCCGCCTGTGCGCCCCGCTTTCTTTTTGGAACAGCCCCCTCCCTATTACCTCGTTGTCGTTTGGTACTATTCACTGATCCCCCGGCAAGCAGTACATTAGCTGGGGAAACAAGATTAGGGCTGTTAGACGTTAATAGGGGATCCATGTTGTTACCGAGGGGTCGCACAGTGTCCGGTATCATAATTAGATCCAAAGGGTCACTATTCGGTGCAGAATCAGACAGCGTGGTATGCCTCTCAGGTGTTCTTGCCTTAGCTATATGACCAAGAGATGATCGTTTCACATTATCAATACCCTGCGAGAGACGGCGTTCCAGAATAGTGATCTCGTTAGAAATCAGGGAATTGGCTCTCAGCAGAAAACAATCCAGGGTGCCCGCCATAGTTACGCTAGAGGAATGGGCTTTACTTCTGGTCTCCCTGGCCGACATTTTCTGAATATAACAACAAACATACATAAGTGACCGACAGGGACACAGAGGGACAAAAATCCAAACTACAGATACACACATACAAGCAAAGAGTGGCATTGTGTGACAGCATGATAAACATAATTGCGTAACACTAAATGACGCCCACCCCCCCAGCAGATTGTGATATGGGATCCCTGAGTCTCCTATATAGTAGAGATCTTCCCTGCCCTTCGGCTAAATAGAGGGCCTCTTTGAAGGGTTGGGGCCCCAGGAAGGTTAGGGGTTACCCTGCACCACAGGGGCTTCAGGGGCCTGTATTATGCTGCTGGGAACACACACATGGGAACTACAACTGACATACACACAGCATACCACTCTTGCATGTACATACACAACCAAAACATAAAAAGGTAATGACAGAGACACATTCTCACACACAAAGTTGGGGGTCACTGAGTGACAGTTGTGGCAGACATGAAATGTCACATAGAGCCATGGACATAGGGAGTGACAGTCTCTCTCTGTCAAGCACACATAAAGACTAGAGGTGCGTAAGCCATTGAAAGTTTGATCCAGGCTCATAACTGAAGCCTGGCTCAGCTTGAGACCCTTTTGGAACCTCAAACCCATAATGAGCAGAGCTTTCATGGGGCTTCTGCCTGTCAGCCTCCCTCTATCCAGGATGTAGCTTTGCATGCAGAGCTGCAGACTTTGAAAGTGCGGAACTATGTTCTAGTCACAGTATCGCTCAACATCCTGTGAACCAAGGCAAATCAGTTAATATCCCAGTGGCTATGAACAATGAATGTGACCTTGTATAATGTAATTGGTGTTCATGTAAAATGCTCCAATTTATTGGAGTCCAGTTCCCGCTACATAAAAACTGCAGAAAAATGCACAAAGTGGTAAAAAAACAAAAAACAAAGCATCAACATGAAGAAAAACAAGTATATATCCATTTACTGGCTGATCTGTACCGAGTAAAACCTGAAAACCTGAATATATAGCAAGTTCCCTGCCTAAATTGTGTGATCTTAATCAAAAAATTTATTTCACCTAAACTCCCTTTAATTGTTATCGCATATGATAGCATTTTCAACTATGTGAGTCCCGAATCCAGTTGTACAAATACTTATTGTGTTTGATTTAATAGACTATAATGTTGCTCAATAATTTGGGCCTCATGCAGGGTTTACATAACAATTATCCTGCCTCTTAGTTCACTAATGGTTCATGTTTAAAACTATCATTTTGAATAAGTACATGTCAATGCAGTGCTACAATGCATAGTTTTAATGTCAAAGCTTCCTCGTTAGAGAAATACACTTTTTGAATTTTGAAGAGGCATTATCACATTTTATTTAATGTAGGTGCATATTTTACATAGCAAACATTGTCATGGCTCGGCTCTTGCACGGGCTGTAAGAGCCGAGCCAGAGCCTTGGCTTGGCACTGGTTCGGCTCCCCCTGTTAATTTAATGGCTCGCCCACCTCTAATAAATAAAAACACACACGAGTCCTCTCACAATCTGTCACACAAGCAGTCAGTGCTATGGACAGTGATAGATAACGAGGTTACAGAAACACATGGAATGGCAGACAGAAAGAGTGATAGGGAACAGTCTCGCAAACACAGTCAGGGCACAGGCCTGAGGTGGCACAGACACACAGACATACAGCTTCACACACAATGCTAGATAAACGCAGTGAAGCAGATCTACGAAGTGACATAAACACGGTATATTACGGTAAAAGACATACACAGGGACTGACGTACAGGTCCGGTTTACACACACACGCACCCATATAGAGCTAATAATACGTGTCTGCAAACAATAATAACCACATACACACCCACGCGCACTGACAGTTAAAGATACACTAAGTGGCCAGCATACAACGTGATAGGCACGCAGTATTCCATGCGCGCAAGCACACAAAGTCATGGACACTAAGCGACAGCTACAGAAAGTGGTCCACGTACAATCCGACCTACAGGTGCACAGATATACTGACTGAGCGGCCGATACCCCACGGGGACGCAGAGTGACGGACTGACTGACATAGAAGGACATGCTCAGAGAGTCCCGTGGAAAGAGGGTGTCGTATGCCGAGAGTGAGAACACATACAAACACGTATGGATTGAAAATACTACAGACACACCAACTCTGCGCGTGACAAATACACAGAGTAATATGCATAGATCCTGACAGAGGGCATAGCTGAGAGAGAGGAAGGCGTAAATACACAAACACTCAGCCCACCAGGACACAAAGAATAACAGGCAAAGTGAGTGACGAATACAAATACACAAACAAATGCACACAGAATCGATGACAGGCACAGCGATGACAGATACACACATAAATATAGGAAGACAGAGGAAGAAAGGAGCACACACCCAGACGGCACAGACCCTTGGCCAGTGGAAAAACAAGTAAAAGATGAAAAGTATCTGCTTAGGATAAACAATCGCGAGCCCCCTTCGTACAGCAGGAAAGTCCCTGTAAATGGCATAGCTGCTCTGTGCTTAATATGCTTTTATTTTATATAGCCTGTATGTAGCTTCTGTCAGCAGCGCAGCCCTTTCTGGGAGCATTTTGACTGTAACAGGAGCATGGAAGAGCAGGGTGTGTTGGGCCCGGTAAACTACCGGTTACAGAGGCCGCGCAACCGCCTTTGTGCCTGGACTTTTATATGGCGCATCCCCAGGGAGAAAGCATGTAGAGTGGCTACTTCTTCCCTGTATGAATCAGCTGGGTGCGGCATGTGTTAGAAGGTGGTTCTGACACTATTCGCCGCCCTGATTTTTCGCTTTTTGAGCACCTAATTGTTGAGCTTTTACTGTGGGGGAGCCTCATAAGTTGGGACTCACCCACAGTGAACTCAGGATGTAAGAGACTGCATGGGGATTTTACTGGTGTTCCCCTGGCTTGACCAGGCCACTGCGCAGCAGCTGGAGTAAGGGACACCGGGCTGGTTACATGCAGACATGTGTGTACATGGAATAGGCTTTAAAGGCTGGAAAGAAACATGCCAGGGAAAGTCAGTGTGTTTTACTGTGTTTTCACTTCATTATTCCCCTAAGGGAATGTGGGGCCCATGGCTAGATTAACTTCCGTTAGGCCTGCAGATTGCAGACACGCACTTAAGTCCAATGTAGCGAATGTGAAAATAAGTATTCTGCAGAGTCCAAAGTCATATTTGTACTGCTTTTGGGTCATCCAGAACTGTCATATTTTTCTGAGCCAGCCATGACCAGACCCAGGCTGAGGGCTGACCTCAATTGGATGGACTGATAACCTTTCTTCCACAAGCGAGGGCCTCCTCTCCACGAAGAGAAGATGGGTGGGGCTACAGGCCAATCCATCAACCGCTGTCGCTGGGTGCCAGGCACCTGGCTGCACCAAGGAGGGAACGCAGCTTGGGGGGAAGGTGCTTCCGAGACATGTGGCAGAAACCCTGGACGACGCCATTTTGAACGAGCTCAGAGGCTGGACAAGAAGGAGGGAGCAGGGGCAGGGACGTGATGTGTCGCTGTTTGATAGGACCAACAGAGACTTCCTGCCTGCCCCCTACTCAACTTTTAAAAAGTGCTTGCACAGGAAGAGAAGGTCTCTCTGGGATGTGTGCTCGGCTGAGGCTGAAGGTGCTGGAGCCTGGCGCAATGGGCAGTCGGAAGGAGAGACCCCCTGACTGCCCCCATGACCCTATCAGCACCAGAAGAAGAGCCCAGGACTGGTGCACAGAAGCAGGGGCCTCTGCGCAGGGAGAAAGGCCCAGAAGGAGAACCTAACGAAAGGCTGGCGCAGGGAGCCAGTGAAGACAGCACACTGCTGAATCTACCCTCTCAGAGTCCCAGAGGGCAGAGGAGAGTGTTCCCAGTGACTGGGGCTGGTAAAGAGGAGCATGAAGCACCCCATAATGCCTCACCAGGCATTTGGAAACCTGCCGTTTTGGTGCTTTGTGGCCCCCAGAGGAGGGGGTCACCCTCATGTGTGAAAAGGAGTGCAGGGGGGCTGCAGGAGCACCGCAGTCTCCCCCAGCATAAAGAAGAACAGTCCACCCCTAAGTTTCACGGGGCATCTGAAAGAATAACCCCTCAAGGGCTCAGCCAGCCTTTAACACCTTCTAGGCTGGAACTTATGTTCTACAGCTGAGGGTGTACTATGAAGTGCATCATGGAGTGAAGGGCTGAGTTGGGGATGTCTGGAGAAGGGCATCCCCTGGAGGTGAAGTGGTGTAATTGCACCGGAATGCATTTACTATTGGTTATTTCTTTTTAGGTGGACTGAAAGTCACATGTGTAAAGTGAAGTACCTGTGTAAGGTGATGTTAAACTAAATGGAGTTATGTTGCTGGACCTTCCTGCTAGGGGGTCTGGCTGTATTTACGTAATCCCATGGTTTTACCTGTGATTCCTTTTAAAGTGAAGAGGCGCACTGCAGGAGAAGTGTAGTTGCCAGGAGTACTTCTTTTGAAGGGACTGTAAGTCACATGTGTAAGGAGATGTCACAAGCCAAGTGGGGCTATGTTGCCAGACAGTCCTGCTAGGGTGTCTGGCTGTATGTGCGTAATCCTTTGATTTCATATGTGAAGCCTTTAGGGGCTGTAATTGCAATGCATTCAAATGATCAACCAAGGTGATGAGTACTATCATTCTAAAGTGTGCGTAAACATGGATTCTTGCTGGTGCGCATAGGTGAAGACCCCAGACTGCTAGCCCTTAAGATATAGAGGTGCATACTTTATGGTCAGTAGGAGATGCTCAGTCAGAGTCATGTGTCACCAAGGCAGGTTTACCCCTTTTTAATGCTTGTTGAGGTAATGGGGTGGGTCGCCACTGGGATGGTGCCAGTGCGCAGGGCCCTCGCTCCAGGTTATGTTCAACTAACTGCATTGGGGGCAAGTTGATGTGCATACATGGGAGTGGTGGTACTAGACCCCACCCCCCCGCGGGAGGGGTGGAGATGTTATGCAATGTCACAAAGTAATTCCAACAGCTTATTGTAAATTTGTAAATTGGTGCATAGTATTGAGTGGTGTGTGTGTTTAATAAATGTACTCTTACTTTTATAAAGCAAAGTACAGACTGGACAATCAATTATTGAATGTTATTTTTGTGCACCTGCAAATGGCAATTACTAGCCCACACCACCTCCCTTGAGTAAGTCTCAGACTGCTCTGCAACGCTACCCTCTGAGAGTCAGGCGCTACAATTGGGTGTTTGGTTCCCAGTGAAGGACAAATGTAGTCATGTTATTTGTGCAGGCCTCACAGATGCTGCCTCGTTTTCCAACACTAATGCATTTTAGTGTGGTGGTCCATATCACCGAACTAAAATGTTTAGTCACTGTCATGCAAGGCACGGTACTCAAATCCTTTCAGCAGCTCCAGACCGACTTCGCCCTACACAAATCCCAATTCCATCGCTATCTGCAGTTGCGCCACGCGCTATCCCCAGCCATTGGTTCATTGACCACACTCCCAGAATTTCATCCCTTGGAGGGTAGACTGTTAATGGGAAACCTCGGCCAGCATAAAATCCGTCAGATATACCAGTCCCTAACGACATATGCTAAGACTACACTACACAATACGCGAGAGCGGTGGGAGGCTGATCTCCAAGACTTGACCGATGATGATTGGGCCGAGGCGCTGGCGAGTCCGCGTGGGGCGGCGGTTTCCACCAGATACCGTTTGATCCAATTTAAATACGTGCACCGGGTCTATTATACACGAGTTCGGCTATGGCGTATGAGAGTGATCCAGTCCCAGGCCTGCTTGCGCTGTCATGCTGAGGAAGGAACGTTCCTACATACAGTGTGGACGTGTGGGGCGTTACAGGTCTTTTGGCAGGGGGTAGTGAATTGTTTGAGTGAGGTACTGGCCTGGACCCTTCCCTTAGAACCCCGTTTGATCTTACTCCATAGTACTGAGGATATAGGAGGGAATAGGTATAAGCGGCACTTATTGTTTCTAGGTCTCACCTTGGCCAAACGGGATGTGGCCCAGCACTGGAAGGATGATTCTCCCTCTAGACTGTCTCCTTGGAAGAAGGCGTTGGACTGCTGTATGATTGCGGAAATCGCGGTCTTTCAGGCCCGGGGGTGCCCAGCGAAACATGGGAAAATATGGTCCAGATGGGCTACATATAGAGGTATAGACCTGGCGTTGTTGGAACAGCCCGATATGGGAGACCCCATAGAAAGATTGCTGAGAACCACGTAACACGACTCGCTTGCTGTGTCAAGGAGGTGTCTAAACCCTACAGTATTGTGGTAATTGTCATGTTGTGCAATGAGGAAGAAGAGGGTGTGGGCATGAGTTGGGAAGGGAGGGGGGGGTTAGGGGTCTGATGTTTGCAGACCAGGGAAGTGGGAGGAAATTGCAGTGAAGGGGCTTATGTGTTCACACTATTACGAAGTCGCCTTTCTTGATTGACCCTTGCACTGTACAAAACAATAAAGTTTGTTGTTAAAAAAAAAAAAATGTTTAGTCACACTTTGACACCCCTTCCACACCACCAGCGTGCTGCCTGCAGAAGCCGGTCGGGAGGCTCGATGGACGTTACCGGGTGAAAGCTGGAGGAGCGCATCGTAGCGAGGTGACTCGTTGTGCCTAATCTAATGGCCTCGCCCCTAATGAAAAGCAGACTGACTACTACTACAACTACTCCTACCACTATTACTACTACTACTGCTACTGCAGGTCATTTTAAATACGACAGTTACTGGCTCAGTTCTAACCTGGTGCTCAGGTAACGTCAAGTGCACCCACCTTGGAAGTCAGGCGCAATGCGCAGCTGCCACTCTTGTTGTAAAATGTAGCCAAGAGGGGGAGAAACGGGAGTTTCATGCTTACTTGTAGAAAATCAACAGCAAGAGTAGCAATGTGTTTCCCTTTCAATTTAGCTGAAAGAACAAGCAGGTTTGCACGCAGGCACAAAGAGACAGAAAGGTCTCTGTTTACAGTGCCTTTCTTTAAAAGTGTCCGGCTCAATTGAAATGTAGAGCAAGGAAGTGTCACCTTTTCTTTGAAGTCTTGCTGTGGTTGGGGCAGACACTCAGCACAAAGACAAAACGTGCCTCTTTGTCAGGTGCTTCTATGCTCCTCCTATGCTTTTCTGATACCAAATCTTCTGTCTGATTTTCGGACCCTGGTATGTCAGTGTCGAAGTGCTCTGTGATGTGCTGCTGGGGAGGAGGGGGTTGAGCTGCAGCACAGGGAAATGTGGTAAGGGCAGAGGCTCTCAGGAGGTATTTGAGCTCTCACTGGCAGAGTCGACCTGAGTGTGTGAACTGCAGGAGGGATGACCGGAGGCTGGAGCCGAGAGCCAGGAACTCTCACTGTTGCAGTTTACTGTTGGTAAGTGCTTGTGAAAGTCTATGATTGCTTGATTTTTGCTTGCGAGAAAGTGTCCCTCATAGGTGTTGAATGTCACTCATAATTACACTGGAATTATGAAAATGTCACAGATAACAATCTGAAACCTTGGCATCTATTCAATAAGTGAATGCATCCACACAGAGATAGACTTGCAGACGGTAGCCTGACTGTGCCACTGATCTTGGAGAAGTCGTGTGACCCTCCTGAATCATGCATGTTCGCGTGTGGTCTATGTCAATAAATAATAACATACAAAACAAAGGAAAACTAAAACAAGCATTTGCAATTCAATAGGTCTCACATCTGCGAGAGTTTGATCTATTTTTATTGTAAATGACATTGCCTTTTATTTATGTTTTGGTTTTTGAAACATAAATAAAAGCCACTGTCATTTACAATGCCAATAGTTCAAACTTGCGTAAATGCGAGACCTATTGCATTGCAAATGCTTGTTGTTACCGAAAAGCCCTTTCCACAGCGCATACTGGCTCTTTTACCGTTACTCACAAAAACAAACAAGTACAGGTAAAGCACGAGATGGCTTCATGTTACCAAAAGCACAATGCTCCAGCACTGGAATTATAATTAACATAGTAGCAGAACTTAAATCCCAATGGCAGGAGTCAGGAGGCCTCACAAGGAACATATTAACCTGTAATAATGTGCTAGAATCTGTTGGAGGAATATGGTTAAAGACCAGTATGCACACTCATGAGAGGCATGTGAGTCCAGGACAGTGTCTCCTATGAGTGAGCAGTGCAGACCCTGAGTAACAGTCTCTTAATCATGCAGTTTTGCCATCTGCACTAGTCCTGTTATCATCAGCGCTTTCTTATTGTTGTCATCGGCACTAGTCTCGCTGTCATCGGCACTAGTCTCATTGTTATCATCAGCGCTATTTTTGTTGTCATTAGTGTTGTCATCAGCACTAGTCTCATTGTTGTCATCACCTATTCTCACTGTTCTCGTTAGCACGAGTCCCCTTGTTATCATCAGAGCTATAGTCATTGTTATCATCAGTGCTATTCTCATTGTTATCATGAGCACTAGTCCCATTATTATCATCAGAGCTATTTTCATTGTTATTATCACCACTAGTCCCATTGGTATCATCAGTGCTATTCTCATTGTTGGCATTGGCACTAGTCCCATTGTTATCAGTGCTAGTCTCATTGTTGTCATGGGCACTAGTCCCATTGTTACATCAGTGCTATTCTCATTGTTGGCATTGGCACTAGTCCTATTGTTATCATCAGTGCTATTCTCATTGTTGGCATCGGCACTAGTCCCATGGTTATCAGTGTTATTCCCATTGTTGGCATCGGCACTAGTCCAATTGTTATCATCAGTGCTTTTCTCATTGTTGTCATGAGCACTAGTCCCATTATTATCATCAGAGCTATTTTCATTGTTATTATCACCACTAGTCCCATTGGTATCATCGGCGCTATTCTCATTGTTGTCATGGGCACTAGTCCCATGGTTTTCAGTGCTATTCTCATTGCTGTCATGAGCAATGTACCATTGGTATCATCAGTGCTATTCTCATTCCTGTCATGAGCAATGTACCATTGGTATCATCAGTGCTATTCTCATTGTTGGCATTGGCACTAGTCCCATTGTTACATCAGTGCTATTCTCATTGTTGGCATTGGCACTAGTCCTATTGTTATCATCAGTGCTATTCTCATTGTTGGCATCGGCACTAGTCCCATGGTTATCAGTGTTATTCCCATTGTTGGCATCGGCACTAGTCCCATTGTTATCATCAGTGCTATTCTCATTGTTGTCATGGGCACTAGTCCCATTGGGTATTATCAGTGCTATTCTCATTGTTGGCATCGGCACTAGTCCCATTGGTATCATCAGCGCTATTCTCATTGTTGTCATGGGCACTAGTCCCATGGTTATCAGTGCTATTCTCATTGCTGGCATCGGCACTAGTCCCATTGGTATCATCAGCACTATTCTCATTGTTGTCATGGGCACTAGTCCCATTGGTATCATCAGCGCTATTCTCATTGTTGTCATGGGCACTAGTTCCATTGGTATCATCAGCGCTATACTCATTGTTGTCATGGGCCCTAGTCTCATTGGTATCATCAGTGCTATTCTCATTGTTGGCATCGACTAGTTCCATTGGTATCATCAGCGCTATACTCATTGTTGTCATGGGTACTAGTCCCATGGTGATCAGTGCTATTCTCATTGTTGGCATCAGCACTAGTCCCATTGGTATCATCAGTGCTATTCTCATTGTTGTCATGAGCACTAGTCCCATTATTATCATCAGAGCTATTTTCATTGTTATTATCACCACTAGTCCCATTGGTATCATCAGCGCTATTCTCATTGTTGTCATGGGCACTAGTCCCATGGTTTTCAGTGCTATTCTCATTGCTGTCATGAGCAATAGTACCATTGGTATCATCAGTGCTATTCTCATTGTTGGCATCAGCACTAGTTCCATTGGTATCATCAGCGCTATTCTCATTATTGTCATGGGCACTAGTCCCATTGTTATCAGTGCTAGTCTCATTGTTGTCATGGGCACTAGTCCCATTGTTACATCAGTGCTATTCTCATTGTTGGCATTGGCACTAGTCCTATTGTTATCATCAGTGCAATTCTCATTGTTGGCATTGGCACTAGTCCCGTGGTTATCAGTGTTATTCTCATTGTTAGCATTGGCACTAGTCCCATTGTTATCATCAGCGCTATTCTCATTGTTGGCATCGGCACTAGTCCCATTGTTATCATCAGTGCTATTCTCATTGTTGGCATCGGCACTGGTCCCATTGGTATCATCAGCGCTATTCTCATTGTTGGCATCGGCACTAGTCCCATTGTTATCATCAGTGCTATTCTCATTGTTGGCATCGGCACTAGTCCCATTGGTATCATCAGTGCTATTCTCATTGTTGGCATCGACTAGTCCCATTGGAATCATCAGCGCTATTCTCATTGTTGTCATGGGCACTACTCCCATGGTAATCAGCGCTATTCTCACTGTTGGCATCAGCACTAGTCCCATTGTTATCATCAGTGCTATTCTCATTGTTGGAATCAGGACTAGTCCCATTGTTAAGATCAGTGCTATTCTCATTGTTGGGATCGGCACTAGCCCCAATGGTATCATCAGTGCTATTCTCATTGTTCTCATGGGCACTAGTCGCATGATTATCAGTGCTATTCTCATTGTTGGCATCAGCACTAGTCCCATTGGTATCATCAGTGCTATTCTCATTGTTGGCATCAGCACTAGTCCCATTGGTATCATCAGCGCTATTCTCATTGTTGGCATCGGCACTAGTCCCATTGGTATCATCAGCGCTATTCTCATTGTAGCCATGGGCACTAGTCCCATTGGTATCATCAGCGCTATTCTCATTGTTGTCATGGGCACTAGTTCCATTGGTATCATCAGCGCTATACTCATTGTTGTCATGGGCACTAGTCCCATTGGTATCATCAGTGCTATTCTCATTGTTGGCATTGACTAGTCCCAATGGTATCATCAGTGCTATTCTCATTGTTCTCATGGGCACTAGTCGCATGATTATCAGTGCTATTCTCATTGTTGGCATCAGCACTAGTCCCATTGGTATCATCAGTGCTATTCTCATTGTTGGCATCAGCACTAGTCCCATTGGTATCATCAGCGCTATTCTCATTGTTGGCATCGGCACTAGTCCCATTGGTATCATCAGCACTATTCTCATTGTTGGCATGGGCACTAGTCCCATTGGTATCATCAGCGCTATTCTCATTGTTGGCATGGGCACTAGTCCCATTGGTATCATCAGCACTATTCTCATTGTTGGCATCATGGGCACTAGTCCCATTGTTATCATCAGTGCTATTCTCATTGTTGTCCAGAGCACTAATCCCATTGGTATCATCAGCGCTATTATCATTGTTGGCATCGGCACTAGTCCCATTGTTATCATCAGTGCTATTCTCATTGTTGGCATCGGCACTAGTCCCATTAGGTATTATCAGTGCTATTCTCATTGTTGGCATCGGCACTAGTTCCATTGGTATCATCAGCGCTATTCTCATTGTTGGCATCGGCACTAGTCCCATGGTTATCAGTGCTATTCTCATTGCTGGCATCGGCACTAGTCCCATTAGTATCATCAGCGCTATTCTCATTGTTGTCACGGGCACTAGTCCCATTGGTATCATCAGCGCTATTCTCATTGTTGTCATGGGCACTAGTTCCATTGGTATCATCAGCGCTATACTCATTGTTGTCCTGGGCACTAGTCCCATTGGTATCATCAGTGCTATTCTCATTGTTGGCATCGACTAGTCCCAATGGTATCATCAGTGCTATTCTCATTGTTCTCATGGGCACTAGTCGCATGATTATCAGTGCTATTCTCATTGTTGGCATCAGCACTAGTCCCATTGGTATCATCAGTGCTATTCTCATTGTTGGCATCGGCACTAGTCCCATTGGTATCATCAGCGCTATTCTCATTGTTGGCATGGGCACTAGTCCCATTGGAATCATCAGCGCTATTCTCATTGTTGTCATGGACACTACTCCCATGGTAATCAGCGCTATTCTCACTGTTGGCATCAGCACTAGTCCCATTGTTATCATCAGTGCTATTCTCATTGTTGGAATCGGGACTAGTCCCATTGTTAAGATCAGTGCTATTCTCATTGTTGGGATCGGCACTAGCCCCAATGGTATCATCAGTGCTATTCTCATTGTTCTCATGGGCACTAGTCGCATGATTATCAGTGCTATTCTCATTGTTGGCATCAGCACTAGTCCAATTGGTATCATCAGCGCTATTCTCATTGTTGGCATCGGCACTAGTCCCATTGGTACCAGCGCTATTCTCATTGTAGGCATGGGCACTAGTCCCATTGGTATCATCAGCGCTATTCTCATTGTTGGCATGGGCACTAGTCCCATTGGTATCATCAGCACTATTCTCATTGTTGGCATCATGGGCACTAGTCCCATTGTTATCATCAGTGCTATTCTTATTGTTGGCATCATGGGCACTAGTACCATTGGTATCATCAGCGCTATTCTCATTGTTGGCATGGGCACTAGTCCCATTGGTATCATCAGCACTATTCTCATTGTTGGCATGGGCACTAGTCCCATTGGTATCATCAGCACTATTCTCATTGTTGGCATCATGGGCACTAGTCCCATTGTTATCATCAGTGCTATTCTTATTGTTGGCATCGGCACTAGTCCCATTGGTATCATCAGCGCTATTCTCATTGTTGGCATGGGCACTAGTCCCATTGGTATCATCAGCACTATTCTCATTGTTGGCATCGGCACTAGTCCTATGGTTATCAGTGTTATTCTCATTGTTAGCATCGGCACTAGTCCCATTGTTATCATCAGTGCTATTCTCATTGTTGTCCAGAGCACTAGTCCCATTGGTATCATCAGCGCTATTATCATTGTTGGCATCGGCACTAGTCCCATTGTTATCATCAGTGCTATTCTCATTGTTGGCATCGGCACTAGTCCCATTAGGTATTATCAGTGCTATTCTCATTGTTGGCATCGGCACTAGTTCCATTGGTATCATCAGCGCTATTCTCATTGTTGGCATCGGCACTAGTCCCATGGTTATCAGTGCTATTCTCATTGCTGGCATCAGCACTAGTCCCATTAGTATCATCAGCGCTATTCTCATTGTTGTCACGGGCACTAGTCCCATTGGTATCATCAGCGCTATTCTCATTGTTGTCATGGGCACTAGTCCCATTGGTATCATCAGCGCTATACTCATTGTTGTCATGGGCACTAGTCCCATTGGTATCATCAGTGCTATTCTCATTGTTGGCATCGACTAGTCCCAATGGTATCATCAGTGCTATTCTCATTGTTCTCATGGGCACTAGTCGCATGATTATCAGTGCTATTCTCATTGTTGGCATCAGCACTAGTCCCATTGGTATCATCAGTGCTATTCTCATTGTTGGCATCAGCACTAGTCCCATTGGTATCATCAGCGCTATTCTCATTGTTGGCATCGGCACTAGTCCCATTGGTATCATCAGCACTATTCTCATTGTTGGCATGGGCACTAGTCCCATTGGTATCATCAGCGCTATTCTCATTGTTGGCATGGGCACTAGTCCCATTGGTATCATCAGCACTATTCTCATTGTTGGCATCATGGGCACTAGTCCCATTGTTATCATCAGTGCTATTCTCATTGTTGGCATCGGCACTAGTCCCATTGGTATCATCAGCGCTATTCTCATTGTTGGCATGGGCACTAGTCCCATTGGTATCATCAGCACTATTCTCATTGTTGGCATCATGGGCACTAGTCCCATTGTTATCATCAGTGCTATTCTCATTGTTGGCATCGGCACTAGTCCCATGGTTATCAGTGTTATTCTCATTGTTAGCATCGGCACTAGTCCCATTGTTATCATCAGTGCTATTCTCATTGTTGTCCGGAGCACTAGTCCCATTGGTATCATCAGCGCTATTATCATTGTTGGCATCGGCACTAGTCCCATTGTTATCATCAGTGCTATTCTCATTGTTGGCATCGGCACTAGTCCCATTAGGTATTATCAGTGCTATTCTCATTGTTGGCATAGGCACTAGTCCCAATGGTATCATCAGCGCTATTCTCATTGTTGGCATCGGCACTAGTCCCATGGTTATCAGTGCTATTCTCATTGCTGGCATCGGCACTAGTCCCATTGGTATCATCAGCGGTATTCTCATTGTTGTCATGGGCACTAGTCCCATTGGTATCATCAGCGCTATTCTCATTGTTGTCATGGGCACTAGTTCCATTGGTATCATCAGCGCTATACTCATTGTTGTCATGGGCACTAGTCCCATTGGTATCATCAGCGCTAATCTCATTGTTGTCATGGGCACTAGTCCCATGGTGATCAGCGCTATTCTCACTGTTGGCATCAGCACTAGTCCCATTGTTATCATCAGTGCTATTCTCATTGTTGGCATCGGGACTAGTCCCATTGTTAAGATCAGTGCTATTCTCATTGTTGGGATCGGCACTAGCACCAATGGTATCAGTGCTATTCTCATTGTTCTCATGGGCACTAGTCGCATGATTATCAGTGCTATTCTCATTGTTGGCATCAGCACTAGTCCCATTGGTATCATCAGTGCTATTCTCATTGTCGGCATCAGCACTAGTCCCATTGGTATCATCAGTGCTATTCTCATTGTTGGCATCGGCACTAGTCCCATTGGTATCATCAGTGCTATTCTCATTGTTGGCATCGGCACTAGTCCCATTGGTATCATCACTAGTCCCATTGGTATCTTAAGCGCTATTCTCATTGTTCGCATCGGCACTAGTCCCATTGGTATCATCAGCGCTATTCTCATTGTTCGCCTCGGCACTAGTCCCATTGGTATCATCAGTGCTATTCTCATTGTTGTCATGGGCACTAGTCCCATTGGTATCATCAGCGCTATTCTCATTGTTGGCATCGCTGCTAGTCCCATTGGTATCATCAGCGCTATTCTCATTGTTGGCATGGGCACTAGTCCCATTGGTATCATCAGCACTATTCTCATTGTTGCCATCATGGGCACTAGTCCCATTGTTATCATCAGTGCTATTCTCATTGTTGGCATCGGCACTAGTCCCATTGTTATCATCAGTGCTATTCTCATTGTTGTCATGGGCACTAGTCCCATTGGTATCATCAGCGCTATTCTCATTGTTGGCATCATGGGCACTAGTCCCATTGTTATCATCAGTGCTATTCTCATTGTTGGCATCGGCACTAGTCCCATTGTTATCATCAGTGCTATTCTCATTGTTGTCATGGGCACTAGTCCCTGTAACAGTCACCCGAGTATAAGGTCCATGGCTAGCTGCATATCTGATGGTCACTGATTTACATTGGTAAAACGCTTCTGCTGCGGTCCACTCCGCCTGTAGCACAGCGCCTCACCGTGAGGACAGAGGATGAGGTGTTAAGAATCAGAGCACAGAAAGCGCGCCAGCAGGAAAGTAGATGAGGCACATTCGGGCTAATGAAGTGTCCGAGACCAATGGAATAGGAGGCAAAGAAGCACTGATGGCAACGCATCTTCAAAAAGATCAAACAATAGGAACCGGTGCGTCGCACACTTCCAGCTGCACTCACAGTTTTAATTGCATTTACATAGCACTTACTACCCGTGGCGAGGCGTCGAGTTATGCATGACATACTAAATAGCTCACACTCCCTCTCAGAAGTCACCCCACTTACATTTACTGTCACTACCTTCAAACTTGTACAGAGCTCCGCAGTCTTTTAATATGGCTCGCGCTACTGCACCACGCTTCCCTGTGAAATGGATCCAAAAAAAACCAAAGCCTGCGAGTGGTGCGCGCGCGCCACTGCGAGCCATGTGGTTTCAATTATCGTGCCCGTGTCTGGGCACGATAATTGAAACCACATGACGGCCGGTGCGCGTAAGAGACACCAATAGACCGTGGGCGGAGCACTGCGCCTGCCTTTGGCCTATTGTGTGCTGACTTTCATTACAAGAGGCACGTAAAGGCCAATAGCGGGCCACAAAAGGAAAAGCACTCGCATTCTTCCAGAAGGGCTGTTTCACAGCACCTGTCATGGGGCAGATCATTGCCCAGTCCACATGCCATGCCTTCCAGGGTGGTGTGTTGTATCCTGAGAATAAGAGGGGCGGGGTCAGCTGGGAGGGGATAGCCTATGTGTGCCCTTGATATGCCCCAAAATGTCTTTCCAATACAATACATTTGGATCACGGAGCAGGACCACCAGAAGTGGAGAAATAAGCCAGAGGCTTAGTGGCAATGTTAGCATGTCCTGGGGCGTTAGAGAACTTGCAGGAAAGTCTGATGGATGTCAGATACTACTGGAACATGACTTTCAAGATTGTTTCTCTATAGGCAATGCGCCTGTGTATTTCAGGGATCTCCATCCACATACAGTTGCGTTGCTTGTCTGGACTTGGTTGTTCCATATCTTTCTTCCATCTTATTTGGCATGCATGAATGTGACTTCAATTCTTGGACAGTGATGTAAGTTCTTGAGAGCAGCACCTTGCTACCCTCAAAAGATCTAATCAATGATTCAAGCGGAGTAAGGGGCCATGTTGCCACCAGAGTTCGCAGGTTGCAGTGCCCAATGGCGTAATTGGCAGTATTGCAGACAGGAGGTTTTGTGATTCAGAATTTACCTTCACATTGCTTAAAAGGATTTGATGGATGGCCATGAAAAAGGTTTCTCAAAATACAGTCCCTCTGGGTCCACCCACAGAATGCTTTGGGGTAGTGAGCACCGGTGAAAAGTCTGGGTTGCTTGCAAGGGGAAAGTGGTGAGTCCCGTTTTTATGGCGTAGTGGTCCCAGACATCTAGGACAGTTCTTGTGGGTGTCACTAGGTAGGTGCTCAAAGATAAATGTATTTGAGGAGCCAGTTCAGGTCCCACAGTGACCTGCACGCCACTGCACGCTCCATATGCAGCTGTTGTAGCTGTGAATTTTTGCTTTTCCGGGCAGCCCACTCTGGGATATAGCATAGGTATGCCGCCCAATAATATTCATCCACGTTGAGACAGGCCAGTCCTTGCATTGAAACAGGAAGCATCAGCCGTATATAAGAGATGTTAGGCTTCACGCCTCCCCAGCTAATTTTAAGCCGATCGCTTTGGCGGTTACTGATGTCTCTTTCTGGGATATGGGTAGGTAAAGGCTGAAACAGGTACACTACTCTATGGAGTATGCAAATATTTTACCACATTAATGCTTCCCAAACAGGAGAGATATAGGGGTCTCCACTTTTGCAGGTCGTTGAGGATGTTATGGTGAAGGGCTGGCCATTTGGCCTTAGTCCATCCTTCCATGTGAGGAGTTATATATATAGTAAGGCCTTGGTATCGGATTGACCGAGGGGCCCAGCTGAAAGGAATTAAGGATCGCAGGTCAAGGGCCAGACTATCAGGTATATTAAGGGTGAGGACTTGAGATTTATCTTTGTTGACTTTAAACTCAGATTCGTTAAAATTTATCTAGCAATGTGAACACCTCTGGTAGGGAATCAGAAGGATTGTTTAGAGTGAGGCGGAGGTTGTCTT
This sequence comes from Triturus cristatus, assembly GCF_964204655.1. NCBI lineage: Eukaryota > Metazoa > Chordata > Amphibia > Caudata > Salamandridae > Triturus > Triturus cristatus. The sequence continues at coordinate 1,179,578,280 of NC_140584.1, read as the reverse complement.
GAAGAAACTCGCTTTGTAAGTGCAGTCACTGAAAGGAATCCCTGAGATTTCAGCCAAGTCACTAATCCAAATAGCAAGCAGTTCTACCACGAGGGTGAAGATGAGAGAGGGGGCACCCCGTCTTGTACCCCTCATGATCTTAATGGGGGAGATGCTTTGTCCATTGAGTTGTTTAAAGGCAGTCAGTGAAGTACACGCTACCATAAAACTAGAGATAATTTTCGGTCCGAATACTTTCTTACTCAATACCCCTTCAAAGAAGGCTAGCTGACCCTATCAAAAGCTTTTTCTGTGTCCAATGAGAAGAGCAGAGAAGGAATGTTATGCATGTGCATCTTTTCGACCAAGTGTGTGATGCGTCTAAAGTTATTTGCCTTTTGGCAGATGTATTCTGTGTGTTTTAATTGAGGCTAGTGTCATAAGCCACCTACCTGGATCACAGATGATTCAAATGGAGTGGCGATTCTAGTTTCTGAATTCTCCCAAGACTTGCCCTCGGTTTACAGGAAGAGACATTGCTCCGGTGGAAAATCCCAGGTGGAAGGGCGTTGGGATAGCGAGAGCTTGTAGAGTCAAAGATACTGTGGCTCGTTTACTCTACAGCAACACTGCAGCAGGCATTCACACTAGTCTGATGAATGGTACTGGTACATATGGTACCTATAAACAAACAAAGGATAAGGCTTTTTTCTAATATTACCTCTATCTCTTAAGGCATTACCTCACAAAAGCTTTTCAAATCTCAACCAACCTTTAGTTTTGTTGTTGTTTCCTTTCATTTCGATTGTCCTGTAGAGGCTCCTTTACCATGCAGTCTTACGATAAGACCAAAGAATATTTTACTAAATTCTGTGGAATGTATCTTTTTGAGGGGGGATGAAATATGCCATTTTTGATAAGATGTCAACAACTACTAAAATGGTTGTGAAGGTATTGCTTGCTGGAAGGTTAATAATAAAATCCAGACTAATGGTGACAAGGAACTGGGGGTAAAGGCAGAGGCTGTAATAAGTAAGCCTTCAGACACAGCGTTCGTGTTCTTGTTTCATGCACAAGTTGGGCAACCAGATACATATTCTTGTATATCCTTCCACATGTTGTTCTACCAGAAGGTTTTTGGACTATTCCTTAGGATTTTTGTTATACCATGGTGCCCTGCTAATGCAGTGTTGTGATTCCATTCCAAATTCTACAGTGGAGATGTACAGTTTCTGAGCGTGAAGGAACAGCTTGTCTGTGATAGGATGGTTAGGTGTTTGATCCATTCTTCAGCTTTTAGTTTTTTATATTCTTCATGTAAGGCCGCCATAAAGGTGTCACCATCGCTAACTGCGACTATTTTTTCCAGTGGAATCATAGTTGGGGAGGCTCATGTGGAATGGGCAGAGTGAGCATACCCCAGTCTACAAAAAACATCAGAATGTAACTGTTTGGACCCTGGGGGATAGGTGATGATGAAATCCAACTCACTAAAGAAATGTGTCATTGCATTTGACAGGGTTGAGAGCCCTAATGGAGATAAATAATTGTAAATTATTATGATCTGAGCGTATTATAAATGCATATTTAGCCTCTGTAGGTAATGCCTCCATTCAGTGAACACAAGTTTGATGGCCAGAGTTCTTTTTCAGCCACCATATAGTTTTGCTCTGTTGGTTGAAGTTTTTTGAAATAGGAGGCTACGGGGTGTATGTGGCCAGTTCTTGAGTTCTTTTGAGATAAAATTCCTCCGACGGCTACCTGCGAAGCATCAGGTTTGACGTAATAGGGTTGCCCTGGATTGAGATGCTGAAGAATGGGTGCAGTGGTGAATTTAGTTTTTAATAGTTGCAATGCCTGATTGGCTTCTGGAGACCACGCAAATGATTGCCCCTTATTTAGCAGCTGTGTTATAGACCCCACTATCTTTGAAAAGTGCAGGATGAAACAATGATAAGAATTGGGGAAGCCAAGTATCTATTGAATTTCCCTAACATTTGTTGGAGTTGGCCATTGGTAATCACTTCTAATATTTTGGGGTCCATAGCAATGCCTGTTGGAGATAAGTAATAACCCAGAAACTCTACTGATTGTATATGGAAGTAACATTTGTCTAATTTAGCAAAGAGAGCGTTTTCCCTAAGGCGCTGCAAGATGGTGCATACATGCTGTGCATGTTCTTGTTCTGAGTTTGAGTAAATCAGAATGTCGTCTACATCATCTAGACAATTGCAGAAACATCCAAAACCCCCTCAAGACCTTGTTAATGAAATATTGAAATGCTGCCCGAACATTACATTGCCCGAAGGGTATAACAGTTTACTCAAGCAGCCCAAACGTAGTCCTAAAGGCTGTTTTACATTCATCGCCTGATCGTACACCGATTTAGTGGTAAGTTCCCTGAAAATCTAGTTTCATGTAAATATTGGAATTTCTGACTTGATCAAGTAGTACCAGAATTACCGGGAAAGGATAGCGGTTCTTAATAGTCACCTTATTAACGGCCCTATAATCCATACAAACCCTCAACTCCCCATTCTTCTTGGGTACAAAGAGAGTGGAGAAGACACAGGCGACACGGAGAGACATATAAAACCAATCTCTAACAGTTCATCCAGATATTTGCATAGATATAGAGTTTCAAGTTCTGCCAATGCTTAAACTCTACCTCAGGGTAGCGTTGCTCCTGGGAGGAAATCTATGCAGCAATCAAAGGCTGTGTGTGGGGGCAGTTAGGTGGATTTCACGGTGTCAAAACCATCTTCAATATCCTGGTGTTCTTTGGGTAGTTTAAGGTTTTCTGTTCCTTGGACTAAGCTGCAATGCAATCCCACCTCTGGAGCCTCTTGGTAGCACTTAGTAGTGCAGAATGATGAGTCCAAGGATACAGTGCAGTGTCCCCAATCAATTTTTGGATTACGGTGTTCTAGCCAAGGTACTCCCAAAATTACCCCAAAGGTGGGAGTGTCTATTAGATCAAAGACAATTCATTCAATATGCCCATTATCGCACACTAAGATTAGAGCCTATGCCCGTAAACAAATTAGTCCAGAAGATAACCCTGAACCATCTACTGCTCGTACAAGCTCATGTTTTTCTTTAGGATTTTTTGTGAGCCTAAGCTTGGTAGCTAGGGTCAAATCAAAGAAATTGCCTGTGGTGCCTGAGTCAATCAGCATGGATATTATATGCCTTCACTGTGGGGATAAGATTACTGTGACTCGGAAAGTCAGATGCCGCCGGATTCGTGTTCCCATATTTTCCAAATATTGTGAGACCTGTACGGCTTCTCTTGACAAGACGATCTCCCTTCTGGTCACGAGCCTTAGTTTGCCCTGTTTTTGATCGATCTCTACACTAGCCACAGCCTTAGGGGCCACATGTATCAACATTTGTAATAGCAATAACCTGATTGCGATGTTCTGCAAATAGCAATTATGTAATCACTATTACAAATGTTTCATTTAGTGATTCCTAGGGATCCGCAAAACGAAATACCTCCTGAATATTTAAGAGGTAGATTGCAATTTGTGACCCCATAGGAATTGCTAAATTCACGGGGATGGTGGCCTGCTGGGGTTAGCAGATCTCAATGTGCGTGATTGCTTTTAAATAAAGCAATCTTTTTTTTTTTAAATGTAGGCCATTTTCCTTACAGGAAAACGATGTGATAAAAAATAAAAAAAAATTAAACATATTATTTTTATTTTTTAAGAGCAAGCAGTGATCCATAGGACCACTGCCTGCTCTTAAAAAACGTTTTTACAACCATTCACAAAGCGGTAGGGGTCCCAAAACTTCCCATTTGATGTTGGTGGTAAATTGCGAATGTTTTTCGACCACATTCATTTACAAAACATTCACACATACCACTGCAATTCGCAATTTGGAAATGATGCCCCAAACACACCCCTTCCAAATACCGAATCGCAAACCCATTTTGCAATTCGGTGACAGGTTAACAAATTGCAAAATAGGGTTTGATATATGTTAAAACCCCTTTTTGCATTCACAAACAGGCCGATTCTGTGAATTGTCCGTTTGCAAACTCAAAATTGGTTGATATATGTGGCCCTTAGTCTTTTTTGGTTTTGCAGAATATTCTCTAGCGAAATGACCAGCTTTGTCACAATAAAGACACAGGAATAATTTGCTTCGATGTTTCTTTTCCACATTAGATAGTGGACCCCTTATACCTCTCTGCATAGGTTCAGTATCAAGAGTTTACTGACGGACTCCTTCTTGGATTTGAGAACAATTACTCTGGTGTCACTGCGAGATCGGTCACCCTTTCACTTGCCCAATTCGTTATCTAGCCTAACCACAAGATAAATAAATTCTGCACAATTGTCGGACAGATCAACGATGTGCAGGAAGGAATCTTTAAGGTCATCTCTTAACCCTCGATAAAATAGGGATGTTCTTTTCTGTTCCAGCCAGCACGTTTCAGCCACCAATCAATTGAAATTAGTGATACAAGTCAGCAGGTCCTTAGAACCTTGTTGTAGGTTTAATAACTCATTGTCACTTGCTTGGATAAAACCATGTTTTGCGAATAACTTAGTAGTGGCAGCCTTTAAAGCAGAATAGTTGTACAAAGAGGGATCGTTTGTTATTAAAGGAATTGCCCAGTTAGCAGATACACCTCCCAAATAAGAGATTACAAACGCTACTTTAGCAGCGTCATTGGGGAATGCCTGAGGTTTGCATAGGAAATGTAATTGGCATTGACTCATAAAGGCTGCACATTTAGTACTGTTGCCATGAAAGTGTTCTGGAGCTGCTAAGGGCACAGGACTGGGTGTAAAGATGGGAAACGTCTTTTTTAACGAAGGATTTATTCCGAAAGCAGCATCATGATGGCATCATTAGTACGCCCATCTTTATGCCGTATTATTCACTAGCACAAAGGGGCTGGTTTAGGGCTAAGGAAAGGGGCGATTTTAGGTTAAGGGAAGAGGCTGTTTTAGGTTAAGGGAGGAGTGATTTTAGGTTAAAGGAAGGGGTGGGTTTAAGTTAAGGGAAGAGGTGGGTTTAGGTGAAGGGAAGGGGCATTTTTAGGTAAAGAGAAGGGGCGGTTTTAGGTTAAGAGAAAGGGCAGGGTTAGGCTAAGCGAAGGGGTGGTTTTGGTTAAGGAGAGGGGTGGTTTTAGAGCTAAGGGAAGGGGTGGTTTTAGGTTAAGGAGAGTGGTGGTTTTAGGCTAAGGGAATGTGAAGTTTTAGGGCTAAGGGTGTGGGTGGTTTTAGGGCTAAGGGAAGGGGTGGTTTTAGAGATAAGGGTGAGGGGGCAGTTTTAGGGCTAAGGTTGTCGAGGGTAAGGGGATGAGGGGATTTAAGAGTAAGGATGTAGTGTGATTGGCCAAAACACTCAGCGACATCCTTGAGGCTCAGTGGCACCCATGAGGCAGGAGCAATCAGCACCTTCCCTGACTTGGGCGGCGGCTGAGGCTTGGACCACGGACTGTCCAGGAGTTGGCCCCATAGCCAGAGCTGCCCGCAACACCTTCAGACACTGGTGGGATTGGGGCATTCGTTGTTATTCTATGCTAAGTAGTACACTACGTGCCGACATGGAGATGAACTTCGTTCCAGAAACTGGTGTGATAATGCCAGCTGAAAACTAACACTTCAATTACTTGAGCCTTCAGTCTAATGGCTTTTTTGTACTACCAACATTCATCCATAGAGACAAATACATGCAGATTCTGGTCAGTAGTTGTAAATGCCCCTCTCTGAAATGGTTCTGCAAACAAGGGCTGGGTCAAAACTCAGTGGCTATCCTTGGTTTAGTATCCCTCCATTGTGTGAAATATGTCCTCTCTCGTTGCAACTCTTCCTTCAATGTTGCATTATCTGTTTCTAAAATATTCAGATCTAGTTGCAACTGCTGCATTAACTCAGACAGATTGTTAGCGTCAATAAGGTCCCATGATAAGCCATGTGCTACATCGTCCGTGAATATTTGGTCTTCATTGGTCATGGCACCGCCCGAAAGGAATGTTAGGTGTGTGACTTAGCCTTCTGTCATAAGGCACCTACCTGGATCCCAAATTAATCCAATGGAGCGGCGATGCTAGTTCCCGAATCCTACCAATTCTTGCCCCTGGTTTACAGGAAGAGACATTTCTCTGGTGGCAAATCCTAGAGGTAAGGGGGTTGGGATGGAGAGAGCCTTTAGAGTCAAAGATGCTATGACTTGTCTTCTCAACAGCAATACTGCAGCAGGCATTCACATCAGTCTGATGAATGGTACCTGCAGACATGGTACTTATAAGCAAACAAATAATAAGGCTTTAGCCTAGTATTACGTCTATCACTTAAGGTATCATCTAACAAAAGCATTTCAAATCACAACCAACCTTTGTTGTAGTTTTGCTTTTATTTAGATTGTCTGTAGAGGCTCCTTTATTAAAATTTTCAAAACTGTAATAAGTATAATTTCAGCATTAAACCCACAAGCAAATTTGGACGGGGTTAGCTTCACCCAAGTCCTCTCTGGTAGAGACCTGCCAACAGTGTGTACAAACAAAAACACTGGTTACATTTGTTTGCAGCATGATGTTGTGACTCAACTCAATGCATGGTAAAATCAAGTCTGTTAATGTGTCTCTCCTTTTCTTCTTGTTTTCTTTTTCCATCCAGGTGCAAGACTAATGCGGGACATTCTTTGCAAGAGGATCAAGGGATATAGCAAGACAGAGTCCTGGAAGCCGGGAAAACTGTAAGTGGCAGGTGAAGAAGCTAAGCGAAGGGGATGAGTGTGGACAGTCTTTAAATTAGACTGCTTTAGAACGTTCATGAAGGCCACATTCTAATTGTTTGTAACAAGAAACAGGTGCAGATAATTAACTTGATGAGGCTGCCTTTAAAAAGGTGCTTTAGAATGTTCATAAAAGTCGTATTATAATTGCTTATAGCAAGGAACAGGTGAAGATGATTCATTCGATCAGGCTGTCTTCTACAAGGTGTTTTAGAATGTTCACATAGGTTGTATTCTAATTGCTTATAGCAAGGAACAGGTGCAGATGAATAATTTGATGATGCTGTCTTCTAGAAGGTGTTTTAGAATGTTTACAAAGGTTGCATTCCAATTGCCTATAACAAGGAACAGTTGCAGCGGATTAACTTGATAAGGGCTGTCTTCTGGAAGGTTCCCATTGAGGTCATCTATGCCGGTTGCTTGACGCTTATTCGGGTGGATTTTCTGCATGTTTCCGTGGTGCCTGAAACCTGACCGTGCATATGCATGGTAAAACATTTATTAAAGCTATTAAGACTTTTCAAACAAGCTGGCTGCAGCTAGTTATTACCAACATCATGTGATATGGTCAAAAGCTAGGGTACAAGTTATTTGTTCATTCATAAGTGTTGGGAGGAATGATACGACTCATGCAGGTATATTGTGATAGTCAAGAGAGGTGAGCTGTGGCAGCAATCCTGACAGCTTGTCTACAAAGGGAAGCCTAACAATGATTTGTCTACCGCTAGGGACCAGATCAGTCAGGTTTTACCATTCCAAGGGAAAATAAGGCTGATGGGGTAGCCCTATTGGTATTTCCTGTCATGCTAATCAGTGACAGGTTTGATGTACGCACAGGTGCAAAATTACCCTCCACTTGTGGACTTTGCAGAATTCAGCAACTTTGAATTCCGCGACGAACGTGGAGTAACCGTTAAACTCTGCACCACGCAACCAAACAGATTTTTGGGTGCCCTCATGTGCGGAGCACGACGAGACAGAGGTAGAGAAAGGGGTTGGGCCTCTGACATGTCTCAGGAATCTGACTGTGGGGGACTTACTTGTCGCAACAATAGGGATTCTTGCTCCCCAACGGCCCACAGCAGCCAAGGGGACTTCATCCCCCAACCAGTACTGTGCCAGGACACCCACGCGCCGAGTGATTGAGGAAGTAGCCAGGGTCTCGGTAGGAAAGTGCCCCTTTTTGCATGGTTGCCCCTCACTTTTTGCCTGACACATGATGCACTGTGACTTGGTGTGCCCTGGGTCCCAGCCAATCAGTTTCCCAGGGCTTGTGTTCTTTCCCAAAGCTGTACCCATTGTACCCCCAATTGGCACATCTCTGGCCACAGGTAATCCCCTTGCAAAAGGTACCATGGGTACCAAGGACACTGTGACCAGGGAAAGCCTCTAAGGGCTGCAGCACCCATTGTGACATCCTTAGGGGACCTATACCTTAACACCCACACATAGTGCTGGCTGCGTGTTTTGGTGCAGAGAAAAGTGAAGTGTCAACATGGTACACATCCCTGTGTGCCATGCCTGAATTCACTGCATGTGGCCAAGGTAAGCCACCCCTGTAGCAGGGTGCACTAGCCACAGTTGAGGGTGCAGTTACCTGAGCACTGTAGCCCTACAGTGTCTAAGTCCATTCTTAGACACTGTAAGTGCAGCAAAGCCATACAGAGTATATGGTCTGGGAGTTGGTCATTACAAACTTCACAGCTCCATAATGGCTTTACTGAAAACTGGGAAGTTTGGTAGCAAACTTCTCGGCACATTAAACCCACACTGATGCCAGTGTGGGATTTAATGTAAAATGCACACATAGGGTATCTTAGAGATGCCACCTGAGAAACGACCAGCTCTTGTGTGGTTCCTGAAGGCTGCTCAGCATTTGCCACCACCAGACCGATTTTTGGAAGCCTGGGTAGAGAGCCTCCACTCTCTGGGTCCAGAAACAAAGACCATCCTGGGAAGAGGTGTCATGCGTCCTCCCCCAGGATGGGCTGAGTTCACGAGAGGGGACGCTTCAAAGCAATGGCGCCTTTGTAAGCTGTCCCTGCCTTTTTCTGCCCTCAGCAACTGGCTCTCTCCAGTTCTGACCACCCAACTTTGTGCAAGAGAATAGGGGAAAAATGAGCTAGGAGCAGAGGGGTGCCCACCTTTGCCAACTCCACCCCTGAGGTGGGGGGAGGCAAGGTGAAGCACACATCTCAGTCCCCTCCATCTTTAGATGAAGAGGTATGGAGTGCCACAGCTTGGTGGTGCAGATCACAAATCTCCTGCCACCCGTTAGATCTTTTGAATTTAGGGACCACTAAGTTAAAAGCAGAAGATGACAGAAGACTTCTGGTGGGAATATAGCACTGAAAACTGTGTGTGAGATATTCAGGACAGAGATTATCCAAGGATTTAAAAGTCATACAGAGTGCCTTCAAGTCAATGCACTTCCTGGTGGGAAGCCAGTGAAGTTGGACCAAGGTTTGTGTGGCAGACTTGTGTTTAGGTATACCAAGAAGCAGGCAGCAATTTCTGCAGAAACTGCAGCATATTTAGGAACCTTTTCTGAATATTAGTGAAAAACGCATTACAGTAGTCCAATTTAGAGATAATAACATAGGAAACAACAGTTTGCTGCAGTTCCTCTGGGACAAAAGGGAGGACTTTCCTGAGTAGCTTCAGCAGAAAGAAGGAGTAATGAAATTGACCTTCAAAAGACAGCTTACTGTCGAAAAGAACCCAGAGGTGTGCATGATTGTTGTGTGTGCTAAGGCATGGATCAAACATCAGCCGAACTAGCGAGGATGAACTTGAGGCAGGGGTGCGCACAATCCAGAGATATGTATATAACCCTTCTATGTCCTAACAACTGCCTTTCAAAAGGTGCTTAGCCACTGCACCGCACCAACGCACATTCTTGCCCAAATTGAACTATTTTACTCATATGACAGCATCTCTGCCTGGCACATGTTGCTCTGTGTATTAATGGGCCGTGTCTGTTCAAACCCCATATTTTGGTACACACACAGCACCTCTGTGCTCCTCTGGCTAGGTTAGTATTGTGTACCTGCCTATATATTTTAGTCCTTGCTTAAATCAGATTTTTTGTGCATACTTCTCACTATGCCTCCTCCATCACACTGCTAGTTACTGTGCCCCATGTAAAGGTAACAGCAGCTCTCCAGAGCAGGATCTAGTGAATATATGGCGTTACAATGCAAATAAATACAACGCATGATTTTACAACGCAACTTTTACAACGCAACTGACATTACATCACAAGTTTTTACAACGCATACCATTACAACGCAAACATAGTATAATCCATTGTATAATCCATTAAAACGCATAGTACCACAACGCACACTTTAACAACGCTTTTTTAAATTTGTATAATAAATCCCTGTAGCGGGATGCAGGGAAAATAGGGGTTTTGGGTGGGGAAGTGTATTAAAACGTAGTTATTTAAAATTAATACCTAGGTTTTAAAATTAATACTTGAGTACTAAAAATAATACACGAGTTTAATAGTCATAATTTATTTATATTAATATTACTTTAATAAACACTATTTTTTAACACAATATTTAGTAAAATTACCAAAACAAAGAAAAAAATACTCGGGTAAAAACTTAATACTAGAGTATTTTTTTTTTACTCAATATAAATTTACAAAAAATATATAATTATACTAAACATTATCCAAATATATAAAACACATTAAATAAATGTAAAACTAAATTAATACAAAATAATATATAAAAATATTTTACAATCATACGTATTTATCCAACAATCCAAAAAATTCAGTTTTAATAATAAAACAAATACAATAAAATACAATTTATTTCACAAAGTAAACTACCATAAAAAATAGGAAACCTTTGAATGGGAAAAAAACTATAAAATACAACTAATCTCAACATAAAATAGAAAAATACCGTTTTCAAATGCCGACAAACAAAAGTTCTACAACTCTTTCATTGAAATTACTTTGACCCGAAAACAGCCAAAACGGATGTAAAACATACCAAAAGAAAAAGTTACGAAACATAACATAAAATAATTATTTACATTCTTACACACCATTAAAAAGACAAAGAAAAATCATACGCAAACCAGATTTTACTTTCCAATAACGTTCAACACAACAAAACGTATAAAAGGAGCCGTCCACCATTTTAAAAACTGTAGTTACCTGATTACCAGAGACTGCACGCGGAATTACACACTTCAAAATATAATCGTAGAAGAAAACCATCTAAAACTTGAAGTAAGTACAAACTATAGAAATGTATAACTACAGAGGGGTCGATTCCGATCCGGGTCAGACAGCTCTCCGAGAGCTGTCCGTAGCCTTACCATGCGACTGACACGTACCCGTAGCCAGTCCATCCTGTTGATGAAGTACGATGCGCATAACTGCCAAAAACCCGACCGACACGTAGGCTGTGATTCAAGCTTCATTCTCTGTCCGAGCCGTAACTTCGAACGCCGAACCGAGTCGCCCGGAAGCAGTATCCATAGCAGTTTCCGCCCTGACAAGTACGATGCGTACTTCCTACGTGCCGGACGGCTCGCCACATACGGCACGTCACAGCATCCGGAAAAGAAGCATATCAGCTACGATTCGCGCCACAACTCAATCCACGGCTACGAGACGGACCAGCTTGCAACGGGTATGAGACGGAGCAACAAGCAGCGTGTACGAGACGAACACATCATGAATCCCATCGTGCAGGTCATACCAGTACTCTACATCTATGACCGGATCAGGAACAGACGCGGACGGCGCAGACGGTAAGTCAGACACCCACCACACAAACAAACAACATGTACCCGCAAAATGGCACACACACACAGGGGATCCACATCCTGGTCACTGACAACAGGCCACCATAGGGGTTGTATGGCCAGCACCACTACCACTCCCACCCATAGGGGACCTGTTGCCCATCACTACTGCCACCCCCACCCATAGGGCTTATGTTGCCCATCACCCCTGCCACCCCCACTCATAGGGGACCTGTTGCCCATCACCCCAGCCACCCCCACACATAGGGGACCTTTTGCCCATCACCCCTGCCACCCCCACTCATAGGGCTTATGTTGCCCATCACTACTGCCACCCCCATACATAGGGCGTATGTTGTCCATCCCCCCTGCCACCCCCACTCATAGGGGACCTGTTGCCCATCACTACTGCCACCCCCACCCATAGGGCTAATGTTGCCCATCACTACTGCCACCCCCACCCATAGGGCTCATGTTGCCCATCACTACTGCAACCCACACACATAGGGCTTATGTTGCCCATCACCCCTGCCACCCCCACTCATAGGGGACCTGTTGCCCATCACCCCTGCCACCCCCACACATAGTTGACCTGTTGCCCATCACCCCTGCTACCCCCACACATAGGGCTTATGTTGCCCATCACCCCTGCCACCTCACCCATAGGATGGGTGATGCGCCACACATCCATCATACTCTAACATTAGGTATGTCAGCAAAATACACCCCCCTAACATCATGACAACAGTGTGTAATCTGTGACAAATTCCCACAACAGTGATTATGACTTTGAACATACAAAACAGCACATGTGTGATCAACAAATGAGTGTGGCCTACACAAGGCAAGCATCACTGTGAGAAAGTGGTTCTGTATATACTGTTCCAAAATAGGTACAGGGTGTACAGAGTCCACAGTCCCCAGAGGTTTGGTAGAGGCTAAAGTTAGATATAACCTTACTCTCTAAAGTGGTAGCTTGGTCGAGCAGTAAGGCCGTATCAGAGGACAGTGTAAAGCATTTGCTGCACACACTCAGTCAGCAATTGGTCTCACACACTCAATAACTGAACTCTAGGCCAATGGTTTATATATAAAAAAAATATATGTTTGTTTTATTTTAGAACCAACAATAGGTATTAAAATATACTTTCTCAGAATGAGATGCTTTATATAAATACTTTTGCAATATGCAATTGACTTTTGTAGAAAGTTACACGTGGTTGCAATAGGCAACACAATTTTAAACACAATAATGCATTGAGTTCAATGGAAGTTTCAAGTTATTTGCCACAGATTACTTTTAGGATTACTTTTGGAATTCCAGGACTGGATCCTAGATTCAGTCCTGGGTCAGTACTTGGAATCAAGTGATAAAAGTCGACTTAATTACTGTGATGATTTTTAGACAATATTTTGCTATTTTAAAAGTTGACAGAAAATATTCCATAGAAAACAGTCAATGATTCCCTATGGCAGAAAATTCAAGTTGCAGGTATAGTATGTTCTCGTTACTTTTGTAATCCAGTACTGGGTGGCCTAGACTCAGTACTGGGACCTTTATCCAAAACAGGCAAGTAATTACGTTTTCAGAAATTATACTATTTTTAAAGAATATTTAAAGTTTGCAGAAATTGACACAGAAGAAATTTCACAGAAAAACAGTCAATGATTTCCTATGGGAGAAAATTGGGTTACTGGTAAGTACAGTTGTAAGTATTTTTCAGAGTCAGTGCTGAGCACGAAGATCCAGCACTGGGAGCTCACCTAATAGCAGGTGAGTATTTTCGTTTTCGTTACTCGGCTGATTTTTGGTGAATATTTTAAGTTTTGAAAAGTCCACACAGAAGAAATTTCAGGAAAAGCCAGTCAATGTTACCCTATGGAGAAAATTGAGTTATCGGTTTAAAGGTAAGTACTCGACTGGCAGAGGTAAGGTTCTGGGCATAGACTCAGGGGTTTCCCAGGGTCAGGTAGGTACAGTTGGTTCACCCTCGGCGGCACAAGGGCGGCCGGGTGCAGAGAGAGTTAGGCCCAATGTTATCCTATGAGAGGTAGGGGGGCCTTGGTTGGTGGCTGCTGACTAGCAGGCCACGCGGCTGTGGGAGCTGGGCTCCTGGTCACTTACTCAGGGCAAGTGGGGAAGTAGATAGGTGTAGAGGTTGCACTGCCAGGGCCACTAGGGCGGCTGGGTGCAGGGTGCTATTGAACCTTCGGGCGCTCAATTGATTTCAATGGGAAATCTCTGGTTTAGAAAAATACTGCAAGCTCGGGGACGAAGATTCTTCAGGTGCCACCACCACTTCGAGAGGTAAGTTGGGTAGTTGGAGGATAGGTAGGTACCCCGGGATTGGGCACAGGGGGCCGCGGGGCGCCGGGTGCAGGGCTGCCTTTTGGTGTCGGGAAATCTTACCCTCTGTTGATCGCGGTTGAGGGGGCAGGCTTCTTCAGGAGTGTCGAGGAAGGTCCTTGGGTGCCGGACTCAGGTTCACAGTCGCCGTGGGGTCGTCCTCGTGGTCTTTGTTCACTCCGGCACAGGCCAGGCTTGGCGGGTGCAGAGTGTGAAGGGTTCGCGGTTACAGGCTGCTGCCAGGGGTTAGAAGTAGATTTTGAGTAGAGCCTCTACTCATGGGAGTCCCAGGGGTTTAGAGTCAAAAGGTAGCCAGGTCCTCTGGGTTTTGTTAGGTTGCTGGCCACAAGAGATGCCGGGTTGGAGCAGGAGCAGGTTCGAGGTTTGACAGGCCGGTAGGGCTGGGGCCAAAGCAGTTGGTGTCTTCCTCTTCTTAGCAGCTGCAGGGCAGGTCTTCTTTCTTCTAGCTCTTATTTGGATTTCAGAATCTGGAATCTGGGGAAGGAAGGTTCAGGGTGCCCCTAAATACTAGATTTAGGGGAGTTACAGGTAGGTGAAGGGCAGGGACCAATGGGTCCCTGTCCTGGGGTGGGTACACCCCCTATCCTGCCTCTCTCCTGTGGGAGGGGGCAGTAGCCTAGTCCTGAGTGGGCAGGGCATCCCATCTTCAAGATGGCGAGAGCCCGGAGATGTGTTTCACCTCGCCTCCCCCACCTGAGGGGTGGGGTTGGCAGGCTGGCACATCCCCTGTCCTTATTTGGGGTTTGCGGCCAAGCTTCCCGCCAGAGTGGGGGGTTGCAGTGGCCTGGGGATGCTCACTGAGGCGGCATGCCTTTGAAGCTTCCCCCTGCCCGTCCTGGGGGAGGAGAGTTAGCACCTCATCCAGGATGTGCATTGTTGCATACCCAGGAGAGCAGGGGCTCTCCTACCCAGGGGTCCAGCAACATGTCTGTTGTGTGGTTTCTAGGGGGCATCTCTAAGATGCCCTCTGGGGTGCTTGGTACATTAAATCCCACACTGGCATCAGTACGGGTTTAATTTCCTGAGAAGTTTGATACCAAACTTCTCAGCCTTCAGTGTTGCCATTATGATGCTGTGGAGTTCGTGTTTGACGAGCTCTCAGCACCATGTACTCTTAAATGACAGCACTGCACTTACAGTGCCCAGGAATGGACCTGGGTACTGTAGGGGCACAGGGCTCATGCTCCCGTGCCCACACCACTGGCATAGGGCACCCAGCTAGAGGGGTGGCTGATGTATGCCAGGGCAGTGTAGGTGATGGGCATGACACACAGGGATGCGTGCCACGTCGGCTCTTTGTTTTGTCTTGTACCCAGACACTCCGCCTGCAAGAGCAGTGTGTGTGTGTTAGGGTACAGGGCCTCTGAGGGTAGCACAATGATCGCAGCAGCCCTTAGAGGCCTTCCCTGGTCACACGGCCCTGGGTACCTAGGGTACCATTTACCAGGGGCTGACATGGGGCCAGGGTTTGCCAATTTGGGTTTTGGCTGCTAGGCAGTTTTTAGGGAAGGAACACAGGCCCTGGGCACCTGATTGACAGAAGCCCAGGGCACAACAAGGAAAAGCGCACCAGCTATTAGGCAAAAAAGGGGGGGGGGGTACTGCAACAGAAACCCACTTTCTTACAATCACCATAGCACTATGTCAATGTAAAACTAACACCCCCTCACTGTGTAGAACAAAAGTTAAGTGTGGGGTTCCAAACTGCAGCAAATGTTGAGCATTGTGGTGATGGGGTCTAAACCCCCCCTCATCACAGTGATCAAAAGGTAAGTGTCATCATGGTCAAAGCTGCAAATGCCAAACAGCATATATGATTCCTGCTCCCAACACATGAAACACTTTTGGGGCAAACTTGTGGTTGTGTCCCATACCCACAGAGATGTGGTGAGGCCAACTGTGCAGTGAAAACAAAACATACTCTCGGCCATGTGCAGACAAGGACCACACATGGGGGCTGACAATGCATACAGTGTACAATGACACAAGAGCAGAAGTGACCATCACAAAGCATACACACATCTCGAAAATAGACACACTAATCAAAACAACCTGTGTAGACAGTAGGTGTCAGGTCACAAACTCCCATTCCATGCCAGCAATGGCACCTAACAACCAGGATGAATGTGCAGAATGATGTGATATGACTCACAGGGACAGCAGAGAAAATCACAGAAACCAGACAATGGCCCACAACAGCAATACCATTGCACTGATGCAGATGCAAAAACACAAACTGGCAACCTCACAGTGCACATCTGACACAACATGTGTGTGTGTGTTTGTGTGTCTCAGTATCCCCAGGCAACTTCACAACACATGAGGGGGGCTGAACCACAGTGACACAGATGTGGACACAGTGCCACACAAAAGTAAACGACCATAGGGACACCCTTAGTGGGCAATCAGGCATTGTGAGATGAGAGGGAGCACAACAGACACATGTGACACAAGCTGGAATGAACAGCAACTAACACAGCAAGAGACTGACACACAACAGCACTACCCCAAGGGACCAGACATTGGGGTGACACAAGCATGCATGACACGTCCACTGTGCTGACAAAGGTAGATGTCGTACAAACTGGGAAACCCAGATATGTGTCCTGTGCCACAAACGTACATCACACCTACACAAACACAAATCACTCAGCATGGCCCGTCATCCATCGACAAACGGGAGCTAGGGGCCCATCCATGCAAACATTTACATCAGTCCACCCTCAACACTACACACCCTGAACTGCACCAATGTGAATCTGTGAAGCCCACATGGACAGGTGACACTGCACATGCACCCATGACAAACACAGGAATGTTGGGAGGAACTAAGGTGCACAGACTCATCACACAAGGACAGTTTACAACCCTGGTGAATGACAGACATACTGCACAGTATGCGGTACATGGCCATGACGTCAAAGCTCACGTAACCTTCCGAATCCCTGCCACAGTCCCAGGACAATGCAGAAGCCAAGGAGAACCACAAGGCACACATGCTGACAACTGCAAAAATTGCAGCCCTGAACCGGACAAGTGAGATCAGTCACACACACATACACATGTCTCAATCACTGAAAGGTACCACCTGGGGACAACTACATGATATTGCGAACAAACAAGTGCCTTGGGGACCCCTGACTGTGTCCAATATGCGTCTGACCACATCATCACCACTCAGAACAGACAAATCCCAATGATGAACCACCAATTAACAGTAGTGTGTCATGCACCCACACATCTGGTAGCCCATGGCAAAGTTGTGGGATGAACACAGTACCACTCAGCAAGCATCAACAAAAGGAACATATCAAGGGAACACTGCCTGTGTATGAAAAGGTATGTGGACACACACACACGTCCACACAACATGGGCCCAGGCTATGTCACGGAACAACACATCCGTGACATAGCCTGAGGGGACCCAACTCCTGTGGAAGCCCAGCTGTGCCAAGCATAGTCACAGCACGTCTCACTCATGTCAGCAGAACACTTGGTCAGTCAGCCATCAGTTACCACACAATGAAGGCTCTGGTCACAACAGCCTCGGTACGTGAGTCTCCCCTAAGTCATCTGCACATACTCAACACATATGTACAGCAAGTTGCACAGAGGACCCAGTTGCTCCAATACCAATGATGCCCACACCTGTAAGTCCAGTGGAGATGCGCCCAAAGTCAGGGAAATAGACAAATTGGACAATGGGAAGCACATCATATGTGCATGGGTGCAAGCCACAGATGTGACCATGCAAATGAAATGTTCACAGAGATGTCCACAAATTGTTGATCATGACTAGGCTTTCCTGTTTTCAGTTTCTATTTTTGGTAAATTCTGGTGGTGTTTTTTCAGTGTTTTCCAGTGATTTCAATACCTCAAAAAAACAGTGCTTTTCAGTGGTTACTAATTTTCGCGCTATAAAAAACAACTGAAACGGTGTTTTACCGGTGTTTATGGGACGCTTTGCTTTTATTATTGTTTGCTTTCTTAATTAGGCATGGAATATAGACAGTCTATGTACAGTGTATATGACGTTAAAATACATTTTTACAAGTCAAATTTGGCGCTAAATGCTGGTTTTGTATGTACGTAAGCATAATTTTTCTGAAATTTTGCAAGTAAATTATACAAATGTCACACACATTCCTATTTAAGTTAGGCATGATTCAGTCTTGGATGTCTCACTATCACTGCAAAGTGAACCACTTGAAGAGAGAATGTTTTCTGATCCCTCTTCCAAGCAGCACTACACGTATACTATCTTGGCTAAATGCCACTTAAATGTCTCTACTGCCAGCCCACATGGCCATGATATCAGGACTCACAAATTTCAGCCAAAGAGACTTCCTTTAGTTGTATTATTTTCTAAATATTTAAGAATGCTTAAAATAAAGATAGTGGGTCCAGTTTCCTATACTTTTATCATCAATTTGAATGAGGGTAAAATAATTAGAATGGTTTTTCATCTTTGTTTATCACCATTTCTCACAGAAAATTGAGAATATTTGCAATTATTCATATATTTATGCACCGACTTCCTTCAGCCATAGAAGTCTGATGACCATGTTTTCCCTGTTCCGCTTCTAAATGTTTGATTCCCTTACTGTCAACTTCAAATGTGATCTTGGTACTTGTATACCATTACTTAAGCATCTTCCATACCTTCCACTATTACGAAGTTGGCATGAGGTTCTTATTGTATCATTCACATTAACTCATTCTGATACAGTTGGCAATTCTTCCCCATCTGCCATTGTCTCTTCATCCTCGGCGCTTCGTTTTCTGTTGTTGACTCATGAGTAGTTCTACCAACTGGGGTTGGTGGCCTGGAAATTGAGAGGTCCAGGTTGCAACAGTGTTCAAAGAAAGTGGCATGTGATATCCATTTGGCTAAGAAACCCTCGTCTCTTAAATGCTATGCAAAACATAGGGCCAATTTTTCTTCCTGGTATGAGAAATCATATGTAGATCCTATCTCTGGTGATCCCTTTAAAATTCTGGATTTTTTAAGAGACGGTTTATCCATGAGGTTATCCCTTTCTCCTTTGGCAGCTTAGTGGGCAGCAATTCGTTCGTGCCATGGCTGACTCTTGGGCAAAGACAGGGGGTCTGTCCTGAGACTTGGTATTGTGTGACGTGCTAATTCTTCCAGCAATAGTCTGAGTGGCGATGCAGGGGCTCTAGAAGGGGTGAAAAAACAACAGAGCCCCATTAACAAGCGAATGGTCTTTAAAAGACCTGCGAAGTACTGGGGGCAGCTGGGTGTGTATCCGGGAAGCTGTTTCAGCCAGGGCTGCCACACACAGGGGGGGCGGGGGGTGTATGCACTGGCAGCAACCTGCCAGGTCAGTGCACAACACTTGCAGCACCCTCTCTCTTCCTGCCATTGCGCTCCATGCTTCTGAAATGTACGAAAAAAACGTGCATTTGCGCTTCAAATGTCCGATCTTGCAGCAGCACACTTCCAAAGCCCACACATGACAGTAACCCATTCTCCCGATTTTTTTTGTTTTTTCCAATCTCCCACGTTGCTCTTCCGAAATGTTGGCATGAGAGTGCAGGTGTGTTCCAGTTAACTCCCACATGTGCGTTTCTCAGCGCTATATTCTTTCTTGCCCGTGGGCCTCCTTCCCATTCCGCCGTATTGCACTCTCCTCTCTGTGTGCTTTTCCCTGCACACTTGCCACATGCCCAACAGGACCCATTCTTTTTAAATACATACCTAATGCATGTTTGTAGATGACCATTAAGCTCTAGAAAATAAGTCATTGACCAATCAAATTAGCCCCGGTCCACTGTTCTCATTTTTTAAATGTATTATCCTGTTTCGCGCTGGCTTTATTATTGTAGCTCTTCCAAGTGTGTTCTGTAAACAAGTGCCAGCGCTCCTTGACTGTCGCCAATACTTAGCGCCCGTATCCAGAGGCGCAACTAGAGCCAAATTTCGGGGGGGGGGTGAGCAAAAATTTCGGGGGGGTATTATTAGGCTACTCAGAAGTGATCCACCTCTGGACGTATCCTCTGCGTGGCTTGACTGTGACATGTGGGAGGGGTTAAATAAAAGCTAGATATGGGATTTATAGTTAATAAAAGAAACTAACACTCGTACACCAGATGTGGTCGGTATTTAATCTCCTAGTCGGCCACTCTATTGGCAATAAACACAACAGGCATAGCTATACATTATTCTGTGTTAGTTCCAACTGTGCTCAGATTTCCATAAAGAATTTATAAACAGTGTCAGCTGCCCTTTCGGTTTCACAAATTTGGTTGTAAAACAGTTTCACACTATTTTTCAGTCATTAATCTGAGAGCTGGAAAGTGAAAACAGACTAACCGAGAGAGATGTGCATATGTTTCATACTATTTACAGTGACAGGTGGTTCACCGTTATTGAACAAATGGTGCAGGATGAAGACATTAGTTTAGCCGGGAGAGTTCAGATCCGAATTAGCAGGACGCACATCAGCGCCGTTTTACGAGTTGCTAAATATAGCGCCTTAAACAACACTACGACTGACACGCCACCGAAGAGACACGTGTGTCAGATTAAACTACTCGATGAACCACGTGATATACAAGATATCAGAGGCGCAACTAGAGCCAAATTTCGGGGGGGGGGGGGGCTGAGCAAAAATTTCGGGCGGGGGGGGCTGAGCAAAAATTTCGGGGGGGGGGGGGCTGAACTTTAAGCAATAGGCAGAGTGGAGCTGCAGGGGCTCTTAGAAGGGGTGAAACAACAGCGAGGCCTCATTAACATGCAAATGGTCTTTTAAAGACCTGTGAAGTGCTCGGGTGCGGCTGCTTTTTTGCCCGGGAAGGTGTCTCATCCCGGGCTGCCACACACGACGGGGGGGGGGGGGGGCTGAAGCCCTGTGAGTCCAATGGGTGTTGCGCGCCTGCCCGTATCCATGGCAACATTGGAAGAAAAGGCCGATCTGTGTAACACGAAGAATTCTTTAGCACACATGCAATAGATGCGTCTGC
Organism: Triturus cristatus; assembly: GCF_964204655.1. Lineage (NCBI taxonomy): Eukaryota > Metazoa > Chordata > Amphibia > Caudata > Salamandridae > Triturus > Triturus cristatus. The sequence goes on along the minus strand of NC_140584.1, from coordinate 1,179,557,411 downwards.
TGTGCATCGTTCCCTTCTCCCCGTGTTCATTGCGCTCTGTCGCTGCTATCTTTCATTCCCGAGGAATTCCCTTCATAAGGCTCTGAAGACACATCTTTTTAGGCTTTGAGGACTCTGGGACACCTTTGGGGACTCTGCCCCTCTTCACCTGTACTTTCAAGCCGAGCGCCGCGACACTCGCAGTATCTGCGCGCTATATAAAAGACACTCATTCATTCATTGCCCGGATTGTAAAATCGGTGTTCGCCGTGTCGCCCGTAGCCTGACCTCTGTTATGCGACCAACCATAGCCCGTCTCAATAGGTTTTGTACTGCTTTGGCGCCCTCAAGTGGCCAAGCAGTGCAACAAATGAAGCAGTGCAACGAATGCGAAAAATCTGTGAAACTAGGTTTAAACCGAGTCAGATGATTTTCACCCGGTAGGGTAGTGTCGGGGAGAGTCGGTTTTAACCGAATTCCGGACAGCCTAATCATGACACACCCAGTTAGCTGCAAAGGATGACATGGATACTGACCAGAATAGGATACATATCTCATGGACCACATGGAGTACCTCACATCAACACCTCAGTATTCTACATTGGAAACCAAGCGTTACAGGTGCAAGGGCATGCTAAACACCATCAACCTAATGTACAGCTAAATCAAGTTCACAAGGATAAAGAAAAAAGCTTAATTCAGCATATGAAAATGTAAACGTCCGTTCAAACAAAAGGATAATGGCCAGTCCATTATCAAATTACAAGGAGTGAACTTGAGTGACAACTGTCATACGTTGCTTGCCTGCACTGGAAGGACAGAGCACATCACCTTGGACGGGCATACATGGGGGCAGGCCAGGCACCGCAGGGACAGGATCAGGGCGCAGCAGAAGGAGGCAGTGAAGGGGTGGTGGATGCAGGAGAGTCACTTGCAACTGCAGTGGAGCTGACAGAAGTGGTGGGTGCAGTCACAACTGTGGGGCACAAGTCAGATGGGGTGGGTGCCGGCACAACTTCAGTGGGCAGGTCAGATGGAGTGGATTGGGTCCCCACTGCAGTGCACAAGTCAGACAGGGTGGTCGTGGACTCCACTGCAGTGCCTAAATCCATGTCAGCGGAATGGGGTGCAGGTGAGGTCGGTGGGACAGAGGGGGGGGGACACGGTCCCCACATCAGTGGCACTAACCGTCTGACCGTGTGTGGAGGACCAAGTGGTAAGGAGGGAGGGCCTCAGCATTTTGTAGATGGTGTATCTGTGGGTGGAGGAACCCGGGGCAGGGTGTGGTGGGGGAACCTCTGGAGTGGTGGCCTGGGGGATGGAGGACGGAGACTTTGCCTTGGAGCTGCGTGGCGGCGGTAGGGTCTTGCTCTTCTGGCTCCGGGGGGACTTGCGTGTGGGGGCCTCATTCTGACTGCGCCTAGGGGAGGGTGTCCGGTGTGAGGGGCACTCCCCTCTGTGTGTGGGGACTTCCTCTTCCCCTTGTAATCTGGATCTGCTGGGTCGGTGGGGAAGAGGCCAAGGTCACAGAGGAAGAGCTTCTGTGGAGATGGGGTTGCAGGTGAGGCAAGGGAAGGGGGCTGGGAGGGGGAGGTTTCGGAGGACTGCGGAGTGGTTGTGGATGACTGTGTGTGTGTCTGCAAACCAGCCCCTGTGAGTGTGGTATCAGTCCCCAGCTCTTGCTTGTGTGCACGTCTATCCCTTGGTTTGGGTGTTTGTGTGCTGCATGTGTCTGTGGCTTTGTGAGAATGTGCAGATGTTTTTGTGCTTGGGACAGGTAGGCTGCTAGGAATCGTGGGTGGTGCAGGGGCAGGAGGGTGCAGGACTGTTGGAGGAGGGACACTGCTGCAGTGAGGGAGGAGGCCACAGACTGGTTGGTCCTCTGTAGGGCAAACATGCCCAATGAAATGCCCTCCATGAACGACACCAGTTGTGTCAACAGAGTGGGGTGTGAAAAAATGACACTCAGCATCGATGTCTGCCCTACATGGATCTGTCTAAGTAAGTCCACAGACTCCTCACTCAGGGCAGCAGGGGACACAGGGGCAGGGGGTGCGGTGCCTGGCACAAAGGAGACATGCTCCCGAACACGGGACCCTCCACGGACCTCTGGGATGGGAGCCGATGGGAGGGTGGTGATGGTGGTGGTGGGGGCGGTGGCGGGGAGAGCCTCACTAGCTGGGGTTTGGTGGCTGCTGACACCTGCCTCTACAAGGGAGTCATCCTCAGAGGTGGTGTGGCCCTCAGCTGGGGGGGGGGATGGTGCCGACGACTCCTCTGTGTGGCTCCACTCGCCCTCCGTGACACTGGGTCCCCCCCGACTCCTCTCCTGTCCCAGTCAGGCTCTGTGGCTCCTCCTGGTCCGTGGAGCTGTACCCTCCTGTGGCCGTGGATGTATCTGGATAGGAATAGGAAGAAAGAGAACAACATCAGTCACCTGCACTGACTGCACACACCACAGTGAGTACATCACATCACAGGGCAAGCCCTGGCATCATCAGCTGAACACTGCTCAAAGTGCCAACACTGTTTAGAATAAGCCAATTGTCATTCTCAACATCAACCATGGCACACATATCCCTCCTTGACTTGCACCCATATGTCTGTTGCATGTTGGATGCTAATACCCCAATGTCCCGACATGCACCACCCACACATCAGTTGGACATGCAAGTGAACATGTAGGAGTATGTCACTATACACACAGCACATCTCTTGCCACTGACTCAGTACAGGTGTCCGGATGAAAGGATGGGCAGAGACTCATTTCACATGCTTGTGATGCATGCCAGCAACACACACTATGATGTTCTCATGTCCTGATAGTCAATGCCAGAATGGGGTGCATGGTGCACACCTGAACACAATGCAGGATCACTCATAGCAAGTTAAATGCCATGGCACTGGCATGCCTGGAAGGTCAGTCAACACTGTCTCCTGTCACAGGGGCAGGCCATCCCGACAACAACAGTATGCACTGTGTCACAATCACAGCTCAGGGGTAAAGCTAACTCGGCAGATGACAAGTGCACTTGCCCATCCCCTGCAAACAACATATCCCTGACCCAGAAGACCCCACATCATGCAAATCAGACATATGAGTCTCTGCAAACACAACTCCCTGTACATTAGCACATCACAGTCTGCCGTGCATGTAACCCAGCTGCCTGAAGTACACAGTTGCATACACCATTGTGCACTGTCAGATGATCACACACCTATATGTCACACAGGTCTTGTCTCTCACAGTCACATCTCGGATGTCCTGCTGGCCGTCAAAATCATGGACACCCCAGTTGTACGCAACAGGAAGCCACACCATAGTGACACAGCGGCAGACAACTGAAGGCACATGTCACTAAGCACAACCTGTAAGTTGATACACAGGAGTGGGATTACAGAGTGTTTCTAAATGCCCTTGAGGAGGCATGACTGCCCAGGTCTACGTGAAACAGTGTTTGGCCCTGGACAGTAGTCAGGTGGCTAAGCAAGTGTGACACACTTGGTATACATACTCCTGAGGACCACAAATTGGAGTCCCCTGCTGCATGGTTTTGTTTGAAATACCCCAGCCACATGTGGCAAGTCAGAGCAGCAATTGGAACACACAGATCACATGTCAGATCCCAGTCATTGGGCAAACAATTGAACCACCCATGAAACACACAACAGAGTCACAGGAACAGATGCTGTCCGGTAGCTGAAGCATAGCTGACTGCAGGGACACAGGGCCCTAGTGACACACGCAACATACTGTCCCCACCTGTGGATCAGATGAGGAGGGTACATCACACAATTGAGGGACAGGAGTCCTGGACTACAAGACCTACGTGATGTGGAAGTGTGACCAGGCCAAAAGACTGCAATTAGCATGTCAGACATAGTACACAGATTAGGCATGGACTTACCCCTTCTTGCTGCTGTCTGGCCTTCAGCTGCCTATCCAGGTCCGGGAAGACCACCGCCAGGATCCGGAGCATGTGGGGGGTCAGGGTCCAGTGTCCGCCCCTCCTGCGTGGAGGTGACAGCTTCAGCTGGACTCTAGCGATCCTCCGGGTCCAGCCCCGAAGGTCCTGGCACCTCTTCTGGCAGTTGCGGATCCGGCACTTGTAGACCCCACCGAACGAACTGCCCGGGCGATGGTCAGCCATATCTCCTGCTTCTGGTGGGCATCAACCTGTGAGGATGACAAAGTTAAAAGTCCATTAACACACATGCCCCATATTTGTGCTGCACACATTTGGATATACATGTCATCATCACACAGGGAAATGAGTTACACAGGTAGTGCAACCATGGGAAAGGACAAATGCCCTGCATGTCTGATATGTTAACAATGCCTGGTAAGTTTAAGCTTGCACTAATGCACTTTAGCAGCAGAACACCTGTTCATTACATGTGCCTACACACTTTGGGGGATGAAAGTAGTCAGTGAGAATGCTTGCCACTGGTGTACACACTGCTAGTACTGCTAGTCAGACAACATGCACAATTAGGAAGGCAGTGGACTGCACACTCACCTGCTCCCCTGGTTTCCCATACAGCTTGCTGTACTGTGGAAGGAGCCCGTCCAGCAGGGCCTGGTTCTCCTCCTCAGTGAAGGCTGGGGCCCTCTCCAGAGTACGTACCATAGCAGGAGCCAGAGGATGCAGTGACAGCAGCAGTGGTAGCAAGGATATGGTCCAGGAGCATGTAGTGCAGGCAAGTGAGCTCCCTAGGGGCCAGCCAACCTTATATCTGTGCTGCAGAGGCACAATCTGTGCCATGTGTCCCAAGTAATAGGTCCAACACGGTTGCATTCTATGAATCTGGCCAATCCATGGAAATGTAAGACTCGTACACGCCTTCCACATCGTTCAAATCTTCACCTTCATGAAACACTAGGAATTGCAACATTGTTGTAGGCATCCAACTGAATTTCCATCGCACAACTCGTACAAGTTTTGAATCCGCATCCGTCTCCATGACAGTCCAGAGCCAATGGGTGCGCCCGGCTCGGCCAACTGACTGTACAACGCGTATTTTTGAAAATACACATGCACCCGTATCCATACGATTCAATGGCGCATGCATGATAGTCACCCGCGTCGGGCCTCATTGCAGTCAATGGCAAAGTGTACGCACGGCTCGGTCATGAACCGTGCAATGCGTACACATTGTCACCCGCGTCGGACCTCATTGCAGTCAATGGCAAAGCGTACGCACGGCTCGGTCATGAACCGTGCAATGCGTACGCATTGTCAGCCGCGTCGGACCTCATTGCAGTCAATGGCAAAGCGTGCGCATGGCTCGGTCATGAACCGTGAAATGCGTACGCATTGTCACACGCGTCAGACCTCATTGGTGTGACTATTAGACGGATTCAACACACAATTACACACGTCGCTTCCTCCTCGAGTGATCGCTCCCCTGCCTGCGCTCTCTGTGCAACGTGGTATCGTTATTTCAAAGCTGCACTGTTTGGAGATTTTAAAGCGTGTGCATTTCTTTGCCATTACTCGCTCATTTTAAGTAGACCTGTGCATTGTTTGTGTGAGCCCCCGGCGCCCTGCTCTGCCCTCCCCTCCATTTTGAGCTTGTTGTTGTTGTTGTGCTCCGTCCCTTGAGCCCGCCACGCCTCCCAGCTGAGCCGCCCTCCCACTAGCATTAAAGCGCGTCCTCTGACCACGCAGCGCTGTGATTCACTCGTCGCTTCCTCCTCGAGTGATCGCTCCCCTGCCTGCGCTCTCTGTGCAACGTGGTATCGTTATTTCAAAGCTGCACTGTTTGGCGATTTTAAAGCGTGTGCATTTCTTTGCCATTACTCGCTCATTTTAAGTAGACCTGTGCATTGTTTGTGTGAGCCCCCGGCGCCCTGCTCTGCCCTCCCCTCCATTTTGAGCTTGTTGTTGTTGTTGTGCTCCATCCCTTGAGCCCGCCACGCCTCCCAGCTGAGCCGCCCTCCCACTAGCATTAAAGCGCGTCCTCTGACCACGCAGCGCTGTGATTCACTCGTCGCTTCCTCCTCGAGTGATCGCTCCCCTGCCTGCGCTCTCTGTGCAACGTGGTATCGTTATTTCAAAGCTGCACTGTTTGGCGATTTTAAAGCGTGTGCATTTCTTTGCCATTACTCGCTCATTTTAAGTAGACCTGTGCATTGTTTGTGTGAGCCCCCGGCGCCCTGCTCTGCCCTCCCCTCCATTTTGAGCTTGTTGTTGTTGTTGTGCTCCGTCCCTTGAGCCCGCCACGCCTCCCAGCTGAGCCGCCCTCCCACTAGCATTAAAGCGCGTCCTCTGACCACGCAGCGCTGTGATTCACTCGTCGCTTCCTCCTCGAGTGATCGCTCCCCTGCCTGCGCTCTCTGTGCAACGTGGTATCGTTATTTCAAAGCTGCACTGTTTGGCGATTTTAAAGCGTGTGCATTTCTTTGCCATTACTCGCTCATTTTAAGTAGACCTGTGCATTGTTTGTGTGAGCCCCCGGCGCCCTGCTCTGCCCTCCCCTCCATTTTGAGCTTGTTGTTGTTGTTGTACTCCGTCCCTTGAGCCCGCCACGCCTCCCAGCTGAGCCGCCCTCGCCCCTCCCCCTCCCCCTCCACTCTCCATATATGACAGTAGTTCCCGCGCGCAGCGTTTACGCGCAGCGCCCGCGCCCAACCCGCGCCGAAGGTGCGCCAAAGGTAAGCCCGTCTACGCCCGTCCACGCCTGGACCGCGCCCAGCGCCAGACCCCCTGCCCCTCGCGCTGCGCTGCCCTCCCGCATCACCTACGATACCGCCACCCTCCTAGCCCTCAACCCTGGTCGCGCCCCCAACTGCGTCCAAGCCGCTCCTGGACACACTCATGGACCTTTCTCCTGCTACTCCTGCAAATTCAGCGGCACCGACAACATCTCCGCTACGACCACACCACAGATTCCCGACCCCAACCACCTACAATGCATCCTTCTCAACACCCGCTCGGTCCACAGGCACACCATTGACCTATGGAACCTACTAGACACCATCTCTCCAGACGTCGCCTTCCTAACAGAAACATGGATGAACGCTTCCTCCGCCCCAGACATCACCATTGCCATCCCTGAAGAATATAAGATCACACGCAAGGACCGTACCAGCCACACAGGAGGAGGCATCGCCATCGTCCATAAGAAATCTATCCGCATCTCAACCAGCTCTGACGCCAACCTCGCCAACTCCGAACACCTTCACTTCCAGATCCACATCGACCCCAAGACCACACTCAGAGGCACCCTCCTCTACAGACCACCAGGACCCCGCGCAAAATTCAGTGAAGACATCACGGACTTCATCACTCCACACGCGCTCCCCTCCAAAGACTACATCCTTCTGGGAGACCTCAACTTTCACCTTGAAAAGACCAACGACCGCAACTCCACCACCCTGCTGGACAACCTCGCCAACCTCGGACTTAAACAACTAGTCACTTCCCCCACCCACATCGCAGGGCACACACTCGACCCCATCTTCACCTCCAGCAACCATGTCTCCTTCAGCCACACTACGGATCTCCTCTGGACTGACCACAGCTGCGTTCACTTCACCTACAACAAGCCAAAACCCACCAACCACCTCCAACCAACTCTGCAAAGAAACTGGAACAAAATCACCACCGACCAGATCTCCGCATCGCTCCTTCTAAACACCCCAGCCCACTCTTCTAACCCAAACCAAGCCGCCGCCAACTTCACCCTATGGCTATCCAACACCGCCGACACCCTAGCACCACTGAAAAAACGTCAAAGCAAACCTGGCAGCAAGAAGGCCTCATGGTTCAACGATGATCTTAAGAAGTCCAAGAAACTCTGCCGCTCCCTTGAAAAGGCCTGGAAAAAAGACCCATCCACTAGCACCAAGGACGCCTTCAAAAACGCCACCCGCACACACCACCAACTAATCCGAAAGGCCAAGAAAACAGCATTCAAGGATCGACTTGACAACAACGCCCACAACAGCAAGGAACTTTTCAACATCGTCAAAGAATTCTCCAACCCCTCAGCCAACTCCAACGACATCACCCCCTCTCAAGCCCTCTGCGACTCCCTAGCCTCATTCTTTCACAACAAGATTGCAGACATTCACAACAGCTTCGACAACCAACCCGGAGACCAACCCACCCAACCATTTGCTGAACATTCTCCCCCCGTAAACACCCTCAACGACTGGAACCCAATCTCCACTGAGGACACAATCCGCCTGATGAATTCCATCCACTCAGGATCCCCCACAGACCCATGTCCTCACCACATCTTCAACAAAGCAGACTCCGTCATAGCACCGCACCTCCGAGACGTCATCAACTGCTCCTTCAACTCCGCCACCTTCCCGGAAAACTGGAAACACGCTGAACTCACCGCCCTTCTGAAAAAACCCACAGCGGACCCCACCGAACTCAAAAACTACCGCCCCATTTCGCTCCTTCCATTCCCGGCCAAAGTCATTGAGAAAGCCGTCAACAACCAGCTCGCCGCCTTCCTCGAAGCCAACAAATCCCTCGACTCCTCACAATCTGGCTTCCGAGCAAAACACAGCACTGAGACCGCCCTAATCGCAGCAACAGACGACATTCGAACTCTATTGGACAATGGAGACACAGTCGCCCTCATCCTCCTCGACCTCTCTGCAGCATTCGACACAGTCTGCCACAGCACCCTGTTACAACGCCTCAATAACATCGGAATACAAGGAAAAGCACTTGAATGGATCACCTCTTTCCTCTCCGGAAGAACCCAGAGAGTCCGCCTCCCACCATTCAAGTCCGAGGCCACTGAAGTCATCTGTGGCGTACCACAAGGATCATCACTCAGCCCCACCCTCTTCAACGTCTACATGAGCCCCCTCGCGGCCATCGCCCGCCAACACAACCTCAACATCATCTCTTACGCGGATGACACTCAACTAATCCTTTCTCTCACCAATGATCCCAGCACCGCCAAAACTAACCTACACGAAGGAATGAAAGAAGTTGCCGAATGGATGAAACAAAGCCGTCTGAAACTGAACTCAGACAAAACAGAAGTCCTCATCTTAGGTACATCCCCCTCTGCATGGGACGACTCCTGGTGGCCGGAAGCCCTTGGAAAAGCACCCATCCCGACAGACCACGCACGTAACCTAGGCGTCATCCTGGATTCTTCACTCTCAATGAACAGACAAGTCAGCGCCGTATCCTCATCCTGCTTCAACATTCTTCGCATGCTCAGAAAAACATTTCGCTGGATCCCCACCGAAACAAGGAAAACAGCCACCCATGCTCTAGTCACGAGCCGACTGGACTATGGAAACACCCTCTACGCAGGTACTACCGCTAAACTCCAGAAGAAACTCCAACGAATCCAAAACGCCTCAGCCAGGATCATATTAGACATCCCGCGCAACGAACACATCTCCAGTCACCTGAAAGACCTCCACTGGCTACCCGTCAATAGGAGAATCACTTTCCGACTGCTAACTCACGCACACAAATCACTCTACGACATCGGACCAGAATGCCTCAACTCACGACTGTCCTTCTACACCCCCTCCCGCCAACTACGTTCTTCCAACCAAGCCCTCGCCACTGTACCTCGCATCAACAGGACCACCATGGGAGGCAGATCCTTCTCATACCTGGCTGCTAAAACATGGAACTCACTCCCCGCTTACCTTCGCCTCACCCAGAACCACCTGGCATTCAGAAAACAACTTAAAACGTGGATATTTGACATGTAATCCTCCTCCCCTTTCTAAGCGCCTTGAGACCCTCTGGGTATGTAGTGCGCTATATAAATTCTCTGACTTGACTTGACTACTTGCCAGGGACACCTGTGCACACCTACCACACTACAGCATTGGCCACACAGTGTCCCATGGCATGTAAGGCTGCATTCCCTGTGTGTTGGGGGGCCACATTTGGCTTGTTGGGTGGCACTTTTATTCAGCCACTCCCAGGCTGTGCACGTATACATGGGGGCAGAATCCTTTGTGTGTTGTGCACATTACCACTGTGATGTGCAAATTTACAGTAATGGGCATGAATCACGGACACAGTTGCAGGTTGGATATGTTTAGGACAGGTCACATACACCCCGAGTCCTGTGGATGATGGCATGTACGTCACAGTGAGACCTGTAGCCACAATTCAGATGTGCACCCACAGTCTGTGTACATGTTGTGTCTCAGATGTGTCTGATCAAATGTGCCCAATGTGAGACAATCTCCACATCCATGTGGTATATGCATCAACCTTGATGGTGTATTTGTGTCTAAGACACATACATGTAGGGCCTGCAGGGGCAACCGTGGCCACTACCTGTGAGACTCACGCTTGCCATGTGGTGTGTACGTGATACGCCATGTCCATGCCAGTGTCGATGTGGCAATACAGGGACCCTGGGTATCTGCATGGCAAAGATCTGTGAGGCCTGGGAGACATCAGGCCTCACTTGTCACTGTGGTGTGTGTTTGTAACGTCACAGTAGTACATAGGTTGGGTGACACAGCCAGATGATTGGCCATTGCACTACATGGGACTCATGTGAACAATTGGAATTGAGATGTGAGGTGATGGTCATGTAGGTGACATATGTGTCCATGCCCAACAGCACACACCTCAGTACATTGTGTAATGTCATGATGTATCATGTGATATTGAGCCTGGTCATGGCCACATGGGTGGATGAACCGACAATCTTCCTTTGTTCATCTCTGTTCTGCAGGGCACCAGCTGTCAATCGACCGTTCCCAGACCTTGAAACCATGCAGGAACGTGACTGCATCCGACGGTACCGCTTCACCAGGCCACTGATTGAGGAGTAGGCGGAGCAGTTGGCGCCACATCTGCTACCTGGCCGTACATATCCTACAGCACTAACCCCAGAGGTGAAGGTGATGGCAGCCCTGCACTTCTTTGCTACTGGTACCTTCCAGTACACTGTGGCTACAGCAGGTGGTATGTCGCAAACTATGTTTAGTCGTGTGCTACGCGATGTCTTGGAGGGGATGTTGCATTTCCTAGACCTGTACATCTAGTTCCCTAGCCCAGCTGAACTCCCGGAAATAAAGGATGCCTTTTATACACTGGGGAGGATGCCGAACGTCATCGGATCTATTGATGGGACACATGTGGCCCTGATACCACCACAGGCACATGAGCAGGCATACCATAACAGGAAACATTTCCACTCGATCAATGCTCTGGTGGTATGTCTTGCAGACATGTGTATCACACATGTGTGTGCACGGTTCCCTGGTTCTGCGCATGATGCCTACATAATGAGTAGTCGCATTGCAACGCTGATGTTACAGATGCCAGCTCAGCGTGCCTGGCTTGTCGGTGTGTACTGACTGTTAATCATTGTGGGTGTTTGTCAATGTTGTATTCCGCACTCCTACAAAACTCAGCTACTTGTTCATTTTTGTGTGTGTAGGTGACTCCAGATACCCCAACATGCTGTGGTTGCTGACACCCCTCAAGAAGCCTGTGACATTAGCCGAGATGCGCTATAATGAGGCACATGGTCGGAGCAGGAGGGTGATTGAGCGGACATACGGCCTCCTGAAAAGCTGCTTTCGCTGCCTGGACAAGACCGGAGGGGCCATCCCATATGAACCTGCAAAGGTGTGCAAAATAATCCTTATATGCTGCATGCTACACAACATGGCAGTGCGGAAGAAGGTGCCTCTCATCCAGGATGACGATGACCAACCTCCGGCACCTGTGGGAGATCCCGACCTGGGCCACGATGCCAGTGATGATGAGGATGAGGGTGACGTCCGCTCACAGCTTATCAACAACTTATTCACCTGAATGTGAGTTTCCAGGGTTTTTATGTCAATGTATGGAGTTAGCCTGGAATGTGTTGTGGCTGCTCTGTTGCTGTATGAGTGTGTCTGTGTGCTACTTGACTGGATGCCTGCAGTGATGTGTCCATTCAGGTGGTGTGTACTCCACAATAGGGTAGTACTGCTAACGTGTTTTTGTGTAGGTTTCTTGTGGCATGTTTTGTGCAGGTGTATTGCATTTCTCTCCTGTTCTGCTGTGCTTTTGACTGTGTCTTGTGTCTGTCCTTCACAGGGTAATTTGCCTGTTGTTTGGTCAACACTCACCCCCAACACCCAGAATCCGACACCAGTGTGAGAGTAGTCAATTGACATCAAGTGATGTGCCACACATCCCTGGACTACAATTCTCAGACACTCTGTGACCGTGTGTCCACAGTAACATACAATTGCCTGGCAACTATTTTTGAATAAACATGTTGCTGATGTGTAATGAATCTGTGCTATGCTTTGTTAGGTGCGTTGTCGGCCTTCCCACATCTGAGTGACATTTGCTTACCTCACCTGTGGACTTGTTACCAATGACTGTGGATAGGTGTTGTGTTTGGGCATACCTATGTGTTTCAGGTCAACATCATTGTGTGGGATGAGTAACATGGCCATGGTGAGTATGTGTTGTGTTGCCATAGTGGGGTGTCTCCCTCATATGTGTCACATCACCATGACTCACCTAACGTTGGTCACATTGTTGCAGTATTTGGCATGCACTGTGTTGTGTAGCAGATCAACATCTTCATGGAACATGACAAGTTGGAATCACAACAGAGGCAAGTATGGTTTACTGGTGAGTTTATTTTCGAACATGTGTGAGGAAAGTGCACAGGATGGTGGGTGCTGTACATTGGTTTTGGAATCCAAAGTTCACATTAGAGTTGGAAGTGCTGGTAGATGAAATGTCCAGAGTAAAGTTCACAGTCATCTGCTACATTGGACCAACATGAACCCTCCATGTCATGTGGGCGAGTTATGTGCGAATGAACAAGGTGAATGGGTTGCGCACAAAGAATATTGTCCAGAACAGGTTTAGAGGCCCTGGGGGATGTGCTGGGACATCTGCCTCTCACATGTCCTTCTTCGGACGACCCCTCTTCTTCTTGGGGGGGGGGGGGAGATCCTCAGGTGCAGGCCTCTGCGGTGCAGGGGACTCTCCGCCAGAGTCTTCCTCCCTCCTTGTGGCGCTGGCAAATGGTGTTGCAACAGATGTTGTGGCCACATAGGGAGGTGTGGACAGGTTTGTGTTGATCTGGCGGAGGCATTGGAGTATGTCCCGATGCACCGCAGTAAGGGCATCCCACTTTGACTCCATGCGGGCATGGTGGGCAGCCTGCTCCTGTTGCATTTCCTTGAGGATCCCCACTACCTGGTCAAATCCTCCGGTACTATCCTGGTTCACATCTATGATGCGTGCCAGTTGGGGGTCATCATGCAGTCCAGACCCCTCTGCAAGGCGCGCCCTCTGCCTTCCATCCCTCCCAACACCCCTATCCACACGGGCAGGACCAGCCGCGGGACGCACAGGTGACACTGGGACCCCTTGGGTGGTGTTACTGGTGGTGTTTGCTGTATCTTCCGGGGGGTTTCTGTGTCCCTGTGCTGTGGGTGTTCAGTGGCCTTGGTCTGTCTGTGTTGGCGGGGGTGCCCTGTCGGTTTCCAGATGCTGGAAGCATGGGTATAGGGGGTGCAGATGTTGATGCTGGTGCTGCATGATGACTCACACTGGAGGGGCCAGGTTGGTCGTCGTCATCCGAAGAGGACAGAGACAGAGTCAAACCAGAGAGCTCAGTGTCCACCAGAGTCTGGGACTGGGAATCCTCTTCATTTGGTGCTGGGTCACCAGCACCACCTGTGTTTGGAAGAGACACACAATGTAAGTTATGTTTCTACAGGCATCAATGGTTCACAAACATGACATTTTCTACTGTACGAACAGATGCCTGCCTGTACACTGCTTTTTTCCAGCTTGTCACGGACAGAGTTTGATATTGTTGTTGCCCATTTCCCAGCAGGGCCTTGTGCTCCCCACAACAGAGCCAAGTATCAGACATCTTGTCAGTCCCTTCCCACTCCCTGTGAGGCGAGCATGGTTCAGTGTATGCTTGCTGGGCCATGTGGGTGGGTGTGGATTGTCTGTGACTGCAACTCCCATCATACTCTTGGCTACACCCCCCTTCCCAGCATGCCCATACTTCCTCCCTCTTGACTCTGCTTCCCTGTGAGGGGGTGTGACAGCAATGGCAAGATGGCTGACGGTGAAGTCCTGGTGTTTGTTGTTGCCCATTTCCCAGCAGGGCCTTGTGCTCCCCACAACAGAGCCCAGTGTGAGACATCTTGTCAGTCCCTTCCCACTCCCTGTGAGGCGAGCATGGTTCAGTGTTTGCTTGCTGGGCCATGTGGGTGGGTGTGGATTGTCTGTGAATGCAACTCCCATCATACTCTTGGATACATCCCCGTTCCCAGCATGCCCATACTTCCCCCCTCTTGACTCTGCTTCCCTGTTAGGGGGTGTGACAGCAATGGCAAGATGGCTGACTGTGAAGTCCTGGTGTTTGTTTGGTTACAAGTCCAAAGAGAGCCCCTGTGCTTCACACAGCAGCACCCAGTATGGGGTATCATTTGCTGATATTTCACAGAAGTGAGGGTCAATGCGTTCTACCCGGTTAGTTGTGTGGAGTTTGTGTTGAGGGGGGGTGTCTCCACATGCTGGTAAGTATGGTCAGAGCTGTCAGTCCTCCTTCCCACCCAGCCAGACATCCCACCATGAAACGTGCTTCCATTGTAGGGCATGCAAGTTGTCTTTTAGGATGTCAATCAGTGGTGTCCTGCTTCTGATTTGTGCACAAGCCCTACCAGGGCCTTGTGCTCCCCACAGCAGGACCCAGTGTCAGCCATCTTGTCAGTCATTTTCCACTCCCTGTGATGTGGGCATGTTTCAGAGAGGTCTTGATGGGCCAATCAGGAGGGGGAGCATTATCTGTGTCTACAAACCCCATCATGCTTTTGGATACACTCACTTCACCTGCATCCCCACTACTCCTTCCTGTCAGTCAGCTGCCCTGTGAGGTAGTGTGTTTGTGGTGGCAAACTGTCTGGCAGTGTTTATTCAGCTTTGTGTCACTGTCTTGCTCTATTTGTTTGTAGGTTGGTGCATGTCATGACACAGTTCCAAGTCACTATGAGATGGCAGGTATTGTGTTTGTCTGACTGGCATACACATCTTGGGATGATTATCTATTGGTTACTCTAGCTTTGCTTGTGATGCATGGTTTCACTGTCCCCTTGCCACACAATCTGGGGTATGCTGTTTGTGTACTCACCAGGCTCTGGTATGTCTGTTAGACCATGGACGCTCTCTGGTGGTAGGATGTCCCGCACCTTCTCCTCCCAGGTCCTGAAGTAGACTGGTTTGGCATGAGGGCCACCGCCGGTGCACTGACTCAGGGCGTGATCTTTTTCAATGATTTTCTTGACCCTCCTGCGCACATCATACTACCTGTTCTGGATATCGTCCTTTGTGCGCCTTGCTGGTGCTTGAGCGTTCACCTTGTCCACAATCCTCGCCCACATCTTGGTTTTCTGTGACATGGGGGTCCTTTGGACCGATGTACCAAACAAATGTGGCTCTACTCTGATGATCACCTCTACCAGCACTTCTAACTCACTATCTGTGAACTTTGGATTCTTCTTTGGGGGCATGGTGATGGGTGGTGGTGGTGAGGGATGTGTGTGTGAGGGTGCAAGTGAGGGCAGGTTAGTGTTGGTTTTGCTGGCTGTATGTGTGTGTGCTTTTGGATGAGGTGCTGATGGTGTGTGAGTTGTGTGATGGGTGAGTTGTGAATGTGTCTGTGGTTGCTGTGTAATGGTGTTTGCTGCTGGCTGTGTCTCCTGTTTGAAAGGGATCATGGTAGTGATTGTAGTCCTTTATATATTTGAAGTTGTGGGTGTGTCTTTGTCCCAGGTTTTTTTTATTTAATATTTATTGGCTTTGTCATTGCTTGTTTGGTCCTTTTTTTTGTCTTTTTTCCTTTGGGGTTTGTAGACATGAAGGAGACATTCTTCTGACGGAAACGGATGCTGATGTTGGCTCGTGCTGGCTTCTCTGCCTCGTTCACGCAGCCTATCTTCTGTGTTTCATACGCGTTGGTCGCGGAGATCTCTATTACTTGTGGGCCCGGTTTTCTGTGCGTGTCGGTCGTACAGCTTGGTCTCTGTGCGAGTCGGTCTGGGTTTACACGCATTGCATCATACTGCGCGGACCGGACATCGCGGGTAAGGGTCGGACAGGTTCATTCCGGGTTCGTGTCGGTCGGTGAAACTCGCGTCGGTTTTCGAGCCGGATCACTATTTTCCCTACGGCTCGGTCGTACGGCTTGTATTCCGGACGTGTCGGTTGTAATTCACACACGTTTTATCGTACTGCACGGGTCGTACGGCACTGGTCTGTGTCGTCCGGTATCCGGTCCGGGTCCGTGTCGGTCGTTACGATTCGCGGCCGGAATCGGAATCGACCTCTTAATATTATATCTAATATAATATAATCCACATTTGTAAAGCGCGAACAATCACCCGTAAGGGTCTCTAGGGGCTGTCGGGAAGATTAAGCAAGCTATTGCCCAGAGTCACATGGTGCTGGGCTAATCTGCCGCAGGCACCGGGCATCGAACCGTTATCCCCAGATTCCGGAGTCAGTCACCCTGGCCGCGGCGCCACACCTCTTCCCTTATATAAAGATGCTAATATACTAAAATCAAACATATTATCTTTTTTTCAGTTTGTGACAAAACTTTACAAACTCCAACAAAGTTTGCTAAATACTCTATTTGGGACAATATATATAAAGTAAGTGACAACATATTTTTTTTCTCGTTTCTAAAGAAAAATATAATATTGGGTTTATACTAAATATTTCTAAAACAAAAGAGACTTCACCAACAAAAATAACAATTATTATTCACTTAACAAAATATATTGAAAGTTAAAATAGTGTTTCTGTTAAAAAAATGTTATAAAGTACGACTTTAAATGACTATATCAATGCAAAAACATGGTTTCCACAATTAAAAGGTGCTTGCTTTAGAAAAGGTGCAGGATAGTAGTATGTTAAAATTACTGTTCCTACTCCAAAGGGTGCTTGCCAGAGAGAATGCTGGATAGTGTTTATTTTAAAATAACTATTCCAACTCCAAAAGGTGCTTGCCTGAGAGCAAATGCTTGATCGTGTTTAGGTTAAAATAACTATTCCAACTCTAAAAGGTGCTTACTATAGAAAAGGTGCAGGATAGTAGTATGTTAAATTTACTATTCCTACTCCAAAGGGTGCTTGCCTCAAAGAAAATGCTGGATAGTGTTTAGGTTAAGATAACTATTCCAACTCCCAAAAATGCTTGATTCAGAAAAGGTGCAGGATAGTAGTATGTTAAAATTACTATTCATACTCCAAAGGGTGCTAGCCTCAGAGAAAATGCTGGCTAGTGATGTGATTTAAATAACTATTCCAAATCCAAAAGGAGCTTCTTTCAAATGACATGCAGAATAGTTATATGTTAACACTATGGCTTAACAAAAGAGTGTATACCTCTAAAATAGTTCTAAATAAAGATAATTTAAAGCTGCCATTCCCAATATAAATGACGTGTAAAACTGTAACAATACTGTATATTTATAATAGGTAAATTCCTAAACCTTCTAATACATACTTATCTTTGTAAAACATGCTGTTGTATTTATAACTATCTGATAAACGTCATCACATACTAAAGATATCTTGTGTTGTTTTTTTATATCAACAGATTACTACAAAATCCAACATCTAAAACAGAAATATCATTTGAACAACGAAATATATATATCCATTTAACATCATCAAAAGCATATACCAAGGTAATTCCCTTAAATATAACCAACCAAAACAAGTAAATAAATGAGAAAACATACAACACAAAAGAAACAAAGTAAAAAAAAACATCAACACAAAATATAAATAATTTTCCATTTTTTTTCCCCAGCTTTCAAACCTTCAATCAGAAAAAAGAAAAACATTAAAAGGTAATTTCCACAACAATAAATTATTACATTCTAGATTGTACTTAAATTATTGTAAAGAAAATTACATGTTTTCTTCCACAGAAAAAGACATATAAAAGGTCAATAGATTGTTTATACTTGAATAAAAAATGTTGACAAATAAACACAAATGTATCTCTTCGAAAAAAAAAGAAAACTTGTATACAATTATAAAACATTGTGTTGTCCTTTAACCAAAAATATACTATTATATTTCAGAAAAATTATACAAGATATTTTTAATATACTAACAATAATTTTCTTCAAACTTTTTTCAGACCACAAAACAACTCTAAATCATACATAAAAGAAAGAAACTACCTATACAATATTATAAAGGTAAGATTCCTAAAACAAAAGCCAACAAAAAAAACTAACTATGTTTCTCTCCCTAGGAAACTTCACCATTAAACCATATATAGAACATTGCAACATCTAATTAAAAGGTAAACTGAAATATTTTTCGATACAACTAATTTTTTCTCCCAATAAAGCATCATTGTTTATGTTTAAAAACAACAAATATCGAGATACATCAAAATAAAAACATTAAACAGATTTAGACAATGCATACATTGTAAACTGTAAAAAAAATTATATAAAACATACTGTCATTTTCCCTCTAAACAGGTATACATCACAAATCTTTTTATAAATAACATTTTTTTTTTATCTTTCTTCTCTGTTCTGAAAATAAATGGCCACTGTGGAAATGTAGCTCGTAACTGAACATTATCTGCGCCATCTTGTCTCTCCCCAGCGCGACGCACAGAAAAACGCACGGCAGCCATTTTGGGCACTCTGGTCTCTCTCCCTGCTCATTGCCGATCGCCGGCGCATCCCCCTAGCGCTGCGAACCCCCCCTCTCCCGCGCGCCGGCCACCCCCCGCTCTCTCATACATGGGCCATAAACCCTCTCCTTCTGCGCGACCCTGCCATGGAACCACATCCCACGCCTGACCGACATCCCATACATGGTCATACATCTCTTTGATAACCCCCTTCCTCTGCACCAGATTGTCCGAACCGATCCCAGGCCATCACCTAGCCCTGCGGATGCAGTTTATTGCCCCTACTGTAAGGGAAACACCCCACATCAAAGGGATTCCAGTAGATAAAGGCCTCCCACCCCCTGAGACCCGACACACACCCCCGGGAATTGGCAGAATGTCCAGCTGTGTGATAGCTATCTCCTACTGTGGGTGGGGTGGGGACTTCCACTGTAGCTATGTGTGGGAGCAGATCTGAGCCGGGGATTCTGAGGAAGTTCTTTCATGTATCAAAGCGATCTCAAGAATGTGCCATGTATGATAAACCTGCAATGAAGTTATAAACGTGTGTATAAGAGACGAGGTCTCAGAGATGCAGTTAGAGCACCTCGTGACGATACCTTGCTGTCTGATCTGATGTGTTCCACTCCGATGGAATAAAACTTTGTTTCCTGCCTTCCAGTCTCCGGCGCCTGCCTCTTTGTTGGTTAATTTTCGAATGGTATAAGAGGCGACTACCGCCGGGCAATACTTGAAAGGTTATCGACTGCAACTGCGTCTACCATTTTCCACAATTGGCGTCCCAAGCGTGGGGCCCATCAGCGACACGTGGATCCAGTGGGAGAGGTCCTGACGACAAAGTGAACGACTGCAACGATCGGGAAGAGCTCCTGCCTGATAGACCCTCGTCTGGTAGCCGATCATCCGAACTTCACTGGTTCCGAGCAGACCTCTCTCAAGTGATCTACGGTCCTGACTGGGAACCATCAGGAGTGCCGCAGCAATAACGGAGAGTAGAGGACGATCGGGCGCTGGAGGCGGAAGACGAGAAAACTGTCCATGCGGTCCGGGTAAGGTCGTGAAATACGACGAATTGCTAAATGATTGACTAATTGATTGAAAATACTAGTATTACTTATTGATTGTTCCTTTTGAGGTATTCGCTGCCTACAAACGGAGAAGAGTTGAAATACTCTCTCTTCCTTTGCAGATAGTGAAGGGTAGGTAGCGCGGACTTTTGGCCCCCATCGTAATCTGTCGCGCCTATTTTTCCTCCCCACTGATTGATTGACCGAATATTGATTGTTTTGAAGAATAGTACTTCTTGAGATATTCTCTGTTTGCAAATAACGTAGAATAGAAATATTCTGTCTAGTCTTTGCAGATAGTGAAGGGTAGGTAACGCTGACTTTTGTCCCCCGTTGTAACCCGTCGTGCCTATCTCTTTCTCACCATTGATTGATTGATTGTCCGAACACTGGTTGTTCGATATTGGTTCTTTGGAGGTATTCTCTGCTTACAAATAACGTGGAATAGAGATATTCTGTCTAGTCTTTGCAAGCAGTGAAAAGATAGGTAGTGCAGACTTTTGTCCCCGTTGTAACCCGTCATGCCTGTCTTCTCCCCACTGATTGGTAGTTGGTTCTGCCCGGACCGCTTATTAGAGATGAACCATCCGGCTCCACTGGAAGGCACCCCTAATAAGGACATGTTTACTAAATATGGACTAGTCGCTGTAGCTTATAGCAAACTATGGCATAAATATACAAAGAAGGACTCCGAAAGTCAGTGGCCACTGATGGGATCCTTCGATGATCATAAACTAGAAGCACTAGAAATAGCTCTACGCAGTAACAAAACGACGCCTACTATGCTTGACAGTATCGGCATGTGGCGCAAAGAAGCATCACAACGGAAAAAGAGGGAAGAAGTAAAAGCAGAAAGGGAATTACGAAAAGGCAGCTCACCTTGCCGCTAGAAAGTTAGAGGAAGAGATAAAGGAAAGAAAGGAAGCTAAACTAAAACAAGAGTCTGAAACATCAGGCCAGTGCCCTGTTAGGACCTCCTCTACGCTCTACCCGGAGTTACCGTCCAAGCAACGAGCGAATGACGAATTGCTATTAGGTCCCCCGATCATCTACATGCCCCCTCCATACGCTCCCTCCCAACCTGTAGTACAGCACCCGCAACCCCCAAACGCAAGTGAAAGCAGTACCAGGGCCTCGGTCCTCACGGCCTCCGCGCCGGCCGAGCCTCTTGCACTGAACACAACGTTAGCAATAACGTTAGATGACCCTGAGATGAGAAAGAAAGATTCCGCCAGAATGAATCGACTAACAAAGGATGAACAAGCCAGAATCGATAAGGTAGTAAGGACACTAGTAGAACGAAAAGAAAGTGAGGAATATGTAACAGACATGTATGACTCGTATGCCGACAACCGCAGATGACACTTTGTCGTACGACTTTGTTATCACACCCTGAATGCCTATGAGGATAGGTACCAAGATAGAGGTCCCGAAGGCTTAGTGACCTTGTATAGGAAGGTAGACATTGGGGAAGAAGGAGAGGGCGATGTAACAAACCTCTTCACTCGTACACTCGAAGTCTTCCGGCATCTTAGAGAACACAGACAGACAACCAAAGCAGAGACCCCCATAGCGACTGAACCCCAGGCAGGGAAGGCTGATACCATGATGCCCATCAAAGAAGCCGCCCCCTACTGGGTCCCCCCACGAGGTCAGGGAACACACGACGACATCAACCACCAAGATGCGAAGGGGAGGGTTGTATATAACTGGGTTTACCAGCCATGGGACCGACAAGATATCTTGACCTTTAGAAAAACCCTACCCGACTTAAGAAAGAACCCGACGGCCTTCTACACCGAACTAGGTACGGCCTTAGGTTCAACCATAATGACTTTAGCGGATATCGATTTGTTCTTCGCGCTATGTCTGCCGGCTGATGTGTGGAAGCAAATCCGGAAAGTCGACCACGCTGAGCCGTTCGGATATACCTGGGTACAACTCGATACCATAGATAAGCAGCGAGAACCTGGACAAAAACCCCTAAAAGCCATATTGGAACTCCCAGACAAGATCGTACAGAAATTGAAGACTCTAATCCCAGAAAGAAAGGTAGACTGGTCAATAGTGACGGCTTGTCGCCAGAAACCCCAGGAGGATGTGTCTGAATACTTCTCTCGATTCGAGACAGTGTTTTCCGATTATAGTGGCCAGGACATGACCACCGCAACCGGACATCACCTCTTTGTCCAGAATTATGTGAAGGGTCTGTCACAAGAAGTCTCCCAGAAGCTACAGACCAGCGAGAGTAGTTGGGCAGCCTCCAAACCCGCTGCTATCCTCCAGATGGCCCAATACTACGAACATCAAAAGAATGAGAACGATAGGGCGTCCGAGAAAAAGAAAAAGGAACTGAAGGAGAGGGTAATGATAGCACAGTTGCAAGGGGTGACCATAGGAAGGGAGCCCCCTAAAGGAAATTACCAACCAACCGCCCCTAGAAAGCTACCCCCTAGAGACCATACACCTGCACCCTACACTGGACGAAGAGACTTAGACGGGAACCAATGTGCGTTCTGTAGAGGGTTCGGACACTGGAAATCCCAGTTAGTACCCCACGCAGTTGACACCCTCCTGAACCAGACCAAGACTCAACACCTGACTAGCGCACGACTGACTGGTTATGAACTGACTCTGCTTGCACCCCACATCACAATGAAGCGATGCACGACTCTGAATCCAGCTACTCTGCTACCTCTCCCTGACACTGACCCCAATGCGTCCCCTATACATGACTGTGTGACCCTCACCGACGAACAGACCAAGAGTAGGGTTGACCTCCGAGATACTGCCTTCCCAGATCCTGATGGAGAGCTGTGGGTAGATGGCTCATGCATCAAGCTCCCCGACGGCACCACCTCAGCCGCCTATGCAGTCACCACGGCTCGAACAGTTGTCGAGACAGCCCGCATCACACAGCGATCCGCACAGGCGGCTGAACTGATTGCTCTCACACGAGCATGCATCCTAGCAGCAGGGACAACCGCAAACATATACACCGACAGCCAGTATGCCTTTGGGGTGGTTCACCACTTTGGGCTCCTATGGAAGGAGAGGGGATTCCTGACTTCCCATGGCACACCCATCCTACATAGAGATCTAGTCTCCGCTCTGACCGAAGCAGTCCTCCTCCCCACACGGCTAGCTGTGATCAAATGCCAGGCACACAAGAAGGTGACAGACATTATAGGACAGGGAAATGCTCTGGCTGACATCACTGCCCGAACCACAGCCGAGAATAGGTCAACAACACGCATGTACGTGACCAGGTCACAAACTGAGAAATGGAAGGATGCTAGGGAAACGATTAGGGACATCCAATTAGCCAGCTCACCACGCGAATTGACTGAATGGGCACGAGTGGGATTGAAGGACGATGACGGTTGCTGGCGAACTAAAGACACGAACAAATGGTTGCTACCTGACTCGTTCCTGATTCCCATGCTAACCATGACACACTCTCCCGCGCACATAGGGTCTGCCCCCATGATTGAACTCATCTCCAAGGTCTGGCACAACGACAAGATCCCAGACTCAGCCAAACGTCTGGTCCAACAATGCCTGGTATGCCTCCAACACAACCCTGGTAAAGGAACTGCTGTACCCCAGGGAGGGTTTGGGGTTCCTAATCATCCCTTTGAGGTCCTACAGATGGACTACATACAGTTAGAAAGGTGCCAAAGCTTGAAGTACGTACTTGTCGTTGTGTGTGCTTTCAGCAAGTGGGTAGAAGCTTACCCGACCCGCGACAACACTGCTATGACTACCGCAAAGGTATTGCTGAAAGAATTCTTCCCCTGTTACGGCCTTTGTCGAATTTTGTGGAGCGACAACGGCCCCCACTTTGTAGCCGAAGTTATCCAACTCATCTTAAAGGGGTTGGGTATAAAACTAAAGTTCCATGCGGTCTTCCATCCCCAATCTGCAGGCTTGGTTGAGCGACATAATGCCACACTAAAGCTCAAAATAGCCAAAATAGTTGCCACCACAGGACTGAAATGGCCAGACGCTCTCCCACTAGCATTGCTATCAATGCGTTCCACTCCTACCAGACACCACTTAACCCCCTACGAGGTCGTCTTCGGGCGGCCCATGAACCTTTGGACCGCACCAAAACCAACATCCATTCACGACGTCCCGGACGTCCTCATGTCTGACTATTTGTACAACCTAACTAAAACTTTGTCTATTATCCATCAGCAGGTGCTGCAAGCCATTCCCGGTGCTTCCAGGGGCCCCGGACACGATATCCAACCGGGAGATTTCGTCCTAGTGCGGATTTTCCGGCGTGCAAGGAGTCTAGAGCCCCGGTGGACGGGCCCCCTGCAAGTCCTGATCACCACCCGAACAGCTCTTCGAGTGGAGGGGAAACGCAATTGGCTGCATGCACATCATTGCAAAAAGGTATCACCGACCCTGTCGACAACCGACAACATCGCCGGCCAAGAAGAACTCCTGGACGAAGGCCGACCATCCCTGAGCTGCTACCCGGATACAGAGACACTTGAATTAATGAAATATCCCGATCCCACTGTGCCGTCCAAAGAAGGGTATAACCTGCGACGAAAGGAGGGAACTTCGGCTAAACAGACCAAGAACTAAGTTGAAATCTCGATCCGGGAGCCTAATCACCTCAAAGGCCTCCAGAAGAGAAATTAAACGAAGTCTGTGTTTCTGCCCGCTACCGAGTCCCTTGAAGGCGATGGAAGCGCCCGACATGAAGATGATGGAAGCAACCGGACGTCCGAATACCCACTACAAAAACCCAAAGACTGACAAAATGCACAGCTCAAAGACTATCGTACTTTATATTGCCCTACTCTTTTGCCTTCTCCTCATGATCACCTTCTGGATCGTGGAAGAGAGTGCACCCGCTCATGAGACATTGTTGACCACTGTCCAACCTACCACCATGAAAGAACACTATCTGATCTCACTTTCACCCCAACTCCGAGAAAGACGTAAGGAGTTCTGGAATAACTCTTTTGTACAGTTGCTCCACCAACACAATCTTGCCGCCAATGCAACCAACTGCTGGATCTGTGGATTGCTGCCACATGCCACTGGACATTCTATCCCTTTCATCCCCTCACCCTTGTCTGTCCATGGCTCTTGCCTCGCTTGGCTAATCCTCCTGCAAGAAAGCTACAAGGACAATGCTACTTCCGGCAAAACTATGTCACACTTCTACCATGGGTTCTGGCTGAACAGAACTGGAAAAACTTCTGCTCCCTTCTGTCCAAATCAGATCAAACACTTCCTTTCATATGGACATCCCTGCCAAAGAGCGAGTCGAAATGCAGGTGTTCAACAACCCAGCCAGACCTACCTTCTCTTATCTCCGGAAACGAACGGCCGCCACCCTGACGGTGGCCCTATCCGTCATCAACATCACAGGTCTTGTGTGTATCGAAGGTCTGGGAACGCAGCAGGTGGGTCACAGTTCCTGTCTCATCACCCGAACATTGGACTCAGTTGACCCACCCTCCTTTGTTACCTCCCCAAATATGTACTTTGTCTGTGGTACTAAGGCCTACACCTGGCTTCCGAAAGGGTGGGGAGGCACCTGCTACATCGCTTTTATCCTTCCTCCAACATATGTGGCTCCAGCAAACCATCATCGGCAGAAACGTGCAAAGGACATTGTACAAGCCGACTCCACTGGAGCACAGTTCATGGATGCAGTAAAGGGACTTGTTCCACTGTGGGGTCCAATGGCAAACAGCCGTGCCATCCGGCACCTGACCCAGGCAGTCGAAACCACAATGAACATTACAGCCGGCATCCTCACCAACAACACCGCTGAGCTTCAGGCCGTCCGCCTGGTAGCTCTTCAGAACCGCCTCGTTCTAGACGTGGTTCTGGCTGATCGTGGAGGAGCATGCCGCATCATTGGGTCCAGCTGTTGTACCTACGTACCGGATAACTCACCCTCAGTCTACAAGGCGATTGAACACCTCCACAGACTTTCCGCAGAGGTCCATCAGGAGCAAGAAGGATGGTCGCTTGGGAGTTGGTTTTGGGACACTATTAAAAGTTGGGGGTGGAGGTTGTTTACGTTTATCCTAATACCAATTGTGATCCTATGTGGATGTTGCCTAGGGATTCAGTGTTTACCACCCTTATGTTCGCTCTTCATAAACTGCATCTGCCCTAAGACTCTGAACTTTGAAGCAGAACGTATGAAAGCTTTATACGAGGTAGAAGTTCGTGGCATTATGGGGATAGATCCGAACTAAACAAGCTGGCGAGATATGTTAAAAGGGAGGACTGTGGAAATGTGGCTCGTAACTGAACATTATCTGCGCCATCTTGTCTCTCCCCAGCGCGACGCACGGCAGCCATTTTGGGCACTCTGGTCTCTCTCCCTGCTCATTGCCGATCGCCGGCGCATCCCCCTAGCGCTGCGAACACCCCCCCCGCGCGCGCCGGCCACCCCCCGCTCTCTCATACATGGGCCATAAACCCTCTCCTTCTGCCCTTCTGCACGACCCTGCCATGGAACCACATCCCACGCCTGACCGACATCCCATACATGGTCATACATCTCTTTGATAACCCCCTTCCTCTGCACCCGATTGTCCGAACCGATCCAAGGCCATCACCTAGCCCTGCGGATGCAGTTTATTGCCCCTACTGTAAGGGAAACACCCCACATCAAAGGGATTACAGTAGATCAAGGCCTCCCACCCCCTGAGACCCGACACACACCCCCGGGAATTGGCAGAATGTCCAGCTGTGTGATAGCTATCTCCTACTGTGGGTGGGGTGGGGACTTCCACTGTAGCTATGTGTGGGAGCGGATCTGAGCCGGGGATTCTGAGGAAGTTCTTTCATGTATCAAAGCGATCTCAAGAATGTGCCATGTATGATAAACCTGCAATAAAGTCATAAACGTGTGTATAAGAGACGAGGTCTCTGAGATGCAGTTAGAGCACCTCGTGACGATACCTTGCTGTCTGATCTGATGTGTTCCACTCCGACGGAATAAAACTTTGTTTCCTGCCTTCCAGTCTCCGGCGCCTGCCTCTTTGTTGGTTAATTTTCGAATGGTATAAGAGGCGATTACCGCCGGGCAATACTTGAAAGGTTATCGACTGCAACTGCCTCTACCATTTTCCACAGCCACCCCATCCAAAGAAGCCAAGTACATACAATCAAAAAGAGGGAACAGACTGCTAAACCATAGTGGGTATGTTTATTGTAAGGAGAGACTATCTGAACCCAGGTGTCATTGGAGGTGTGTGCAATATTACTCAACCCAGGAGCGGTTACTCTTGGTGGCACTGTTTTAAGAACCATAAACCACAACCACTCTGCCTCTGCAATGGAGATTGAAGTTCGAGAAAGAATAAATGAAATCAAAGTTATTGCAACCAACTCCAATGAACCCTGTGGTGCAGTTTTAAGAGAGGTATCCCAACACATTCCCCCACATGCTGCAAGTAGTATGCCCACAATACCTAATTTGAGAAGAATTATTCAACGTCAAAAACAGGCAAGTAACCCACAAAGTGTAACACCCCAAACATACTCTGACATAATAATTCCACCTGAACTCTCTGTTATTGTTTCTAATGAACCTTTCCTATTGCATGACAACCAAAACCCTCAAATGAGAACCCTAACCTTTAGCACACCCCATAATCTAGTAAGGTTAGAAAACAATGATATTTGGATGATGGATGGAACATTTAAAAGCACGCCCCATCCATTCACCCAAATATACACTATTCACGCATACATTAACAATACAGTGGTTCCCTTAGTATACAGTTTACTCCCTGATAAACAATACTCAACATACACTGAATTTTTATCAGTGATGAAATCTAAATAATCCAACAAAAGTAATAATTGACTTTGAATTAACTATGATTAATACAATAACAAAAACGTATTCAGAGACCAAAATTCAAGGATGTTTCTTTCACTTTTCTCAGGCATATTGGCGAAAACTTCAAAAAACATCCTTAATTGAGGATTATATATCAGACAATAAACTACAGTTTGAAATAAAAAAACTAACTGCCCTTTGCTTTGTTCCTCCTGACAGTGTAGACTAGTACTACACTTCAATAACAGAATCAAAATATTTTACAGCAAATGAAGATAAATTGGCACCTATACTAAATTATTTTGAAGACACATGGATTGGCCATCTAAGCAGGTCGGGTCACAGAAGATCACATTTCCATGTGGACTGGTGGAACTGTTATTTGACCTGCTTAGAGGGAGGAGCAAAAAAAAACAATGCCATAGAGGGATGGCACAACTCCTTCAACAAATCAATTGGCAAATCTTATCCTAATTTCTATCATTTCTTGGAAATTTTGAAGAAGGAGCAATGTTTCAAAGAAATGAGAATGTCACAATCATTAACAGGTAGTCTCAACCCACGTACTTCTACCAGAACTAAGGAAATGTCAGATAGACTATTGGGTGTAATTCAACAATTTTCGTTGACAGTGGCTTCAGAGTACCTCGATAATCTTGCACACATCCTACACTATTTTTTTACTTGTCTGTTCTGCCCTAAAACAACTCCTACTAATTCAATTGATCATTTCCAAACATTTTTAAATTAATAATAAAAGTCGGGTCTTCTATCCTTCAGATGTTTTCTTTCTTCAACTCTTGGACTTACATTCCATCCATTACTTCACCAAGAGTCCTTTTTTTGTTAAATCCATAGTAAATAACAGAGAATCCATTTGAAAAATCCATCATCCGATAAAAAAGATATTATGCATATTAAAAACAGTGCATATGTCAAAGAACGCACCCAATAAAAAAATCCCGAAAAATAAAGATATTGTTAAAAAAAATGCAACAAATTGCAAAGTTGCAATCCAATTCTCATCAAAATACAATCCCATTTCGATATGTGTAGAAATCCAAAATAAAGCGACCAATAAAAAAAATCCTGAAAAGATTTGTTTTTGTTTCTCGAAAAAACGCAACAAATTTCATGAATTCAATTCATCTGGACCAAAAACCCTATTGAAAAATAATCATGAACACATCCAAAATGTATTACTTTAAATCACATTGTAAATACATCTAACTGCGACGATCGTAAAAATAATTTATTTTTAAAAAAGCGTGTCCCTAAACTAAAAAAGCACACCTTTCAAAAAACACTTTTGTTTCATGAAGTGTTTAATATATATACCATTAACCACTTTATGAAACAAAAATAGTTAATGAAAATAAAGAGACCCGACGTGGGCCTACTACTGCAAAATGTAACGGCGGAAATTAGTTGGTAAACACACATCCAAAATACGTAAAACACATTTCCTACATCTAACTACCTCCCTCATCTCTCCTTACAATAAACATTACCACAACACTATGTAATTTAATAATGTAAATTTGTCTTACCTTAACGCACCTCTCCCTTGCTTCTGTTCTATCCAGTGACGATCTCCGTAATGATGAACCTTACGTTAACGTGTCAACGTAATTTCTTTCTGTAAAGATAAAAAAAGGACATTTTCTCTCATTGAAAACAATGGAAAAATATGTTTATGTGTACTCTATGTTTGTATATATTTTTCTGAATTTATTACAATTATTCTAAATATTTAAAAATATCAATAACAATGTATTAGAAATACATTACATATTTTGCATTTGTTTATACATGTTTATTTATGTTTATTAAAATAATAAAATAATGAATAATTATTTGTTATTTTACACATTTACATTTATATTTGTATTATTTTTTACATCAATTAATAATAATGTACATATACTTTACATTTAAAATCTATGTATTATTGTTCACCATTTATTCTTAACAATAATAATATTTAAACATCAAATTTCCTATCTTTTTAATAAAAATATTTCATGTATAAAATATTTAAATATATTTTA
The DNA here is from genome assembly GCF_964204655.1 of Triturus cristatus. NCBI lineage: Eukaryota > Metazoa > Chordata > Amphibia > Caudata > Salamandridae > Triturus > Triturus cristatus. The sequence goes on along the minus strand of NC_140584.1, from coordinate 1,179,527,808 downwards.
TAACTTTATAATATTTTCTATAACTTATCACATAACAAATAAATTATTGTATATATTATTAATACCTGAGTATTAATTTACATAAAATTTAACCTAAACTTTAAAATGAACTATTATCAATATTTAGAGGCCTATTAAGATGATGGTCGGAAAAGCACCCCGACCGCCACGGAAGCGGAAAACAACCGCCCGCCGGTACCGTGGAAAAACCGGCAGCCAAATTAGGAACAACCGCCAAAAAACACCGACCGCGGCGGAACGGGGCCAAGAAAAAATGCCCGTAGAGGGCGGAGATGGCCAAAATCAATCCGCGGCAGTCGGAGTCGTAGAGGAAAAACACCAACCCGCCGCAAGTATAGCGGAGACACCGCATGGGAAATTAGGATATCCCCGACGGTTCCGCGGTACGTACCGCTGTCTCCGACTGCCGCGGTCGCACAATGGGATGAATGGGAGAGCCAGCGGAAGAGCTGAAGCACAGCCACCGCTGCGGACGATCCATAAAAAATATGGCGGACGAAGCAAAAAAAACACAATAACGCCAAAAAGTGCACACAGAAAACTAGCCATGCCCCTCAAATACACAAAACACACCCCAATGACACAACCACATGGCAAAAAGAAACATACAAATCCCAGGACAACACACCTGACAGCAATACCCCAATTGGACACACCCACATAGCTGAGTATAAAACTAGCCCCTTCCCTGACCACAATCCTTTGCAATACTCCATGAGAGAAGGGACACACACCCCAGCTGACAGGAGGGCAAAGGACACAACATCACTAGGCACAACACACACAGCACCACCACCACTTCCATACGTGCACAACACACACCATACACATCACAACCACAACCACCACTCACACTTCTGCACCAACAACCACTTTGCACACCACACACCACACAGAAAATGCTCAAATTCACAGAGAGTGAGTTGAGAGTCATGGTAGATGAGATAGTCAGAGTGGAGATGATCTAAAGAGGTTTATTAGAAGATGGTACAAGATCACGGGGAGACCATAAGTAGACCAGATCAAAACCCCACCAGGAGCAGCCAGCATGCTGCTCAGCCCAGCCAACTGTGTCCATTTGACTCCCAACATTCTGTAAGATGACATCACATCAAGATTCCACAGAGAGGGCAAGCATAACATGGGAGTCAAGGTACAACATACCCCTGTTGTCATGGGCTGTGTGGCCACCGCCAATACCACCACCACCTCCACCACCAGTGCTGCCTGCAACACCCTCCCTGTCCCAGAGGATGACCAGCACATACCACCGACGGAGGAGGGCAGGGAGAGGATGCGGCTGCCCACAGTGGTGAGGCAATAGGTCCGTAGCAGCAGGGCAGGTGGGAGGGGCAGGATAAGTTGAAGGGACCTAGGAAAACACAACAGAACTACTTACACTGGTCTGGGTGTGGCATCACAGACATCACACAACCCCTACCATCAGGATAACCCAACATGCACACGTCACAATGGGCAACAAGTGTCAGCATACACGTCCTGTAGGTGTTCCCAAATGACCTGTCCCAGAAACATTGCCAAACACTGCTGAGTCTACAACTGGCTGCTGTTACAATTCTCACATACCCCTTCATGACAACAGCAACATCAACAGACAATGGGTATGTTGCACATTGTCACCTCCCTTCAAGTGAAGTAGTGTGTGATGAGCTGTTGACGCAGGTCAACACCTTCCTCATCTCCACTCTCCTCATCACTGGACACGGGTTGGTTTGCAAGGTGGGGCTTTGGGTCTTCACCATCATCCAGGAGCAGGGGAATCTCCTTGCGAATGGCTAGATTGTGGAGCATGCAGCATGCCACTACAATCTGATACACCTTCCCGGGCGAGTATGCCTGTGAACCTCCGGTCTTGTCCAGGCAGCGGAAACGTGACTTGAGCAGACCAAAAGTACGCTCCACCACACAATGTGTCCTCCCATGTGCCTCATTGTAGGGGACATCAGCTGGGGTCCTGGGATTCCTCAGTGGGCTCAGCAACCAGGGACGGTTGGGATATGCAGTCACCTAGGTATGACAAACACAAATAGACATTGCAATGTCGCTGAGGCTGAAGGCAGCAGCTCACACACCCAGCTTGTAATAAGACTAGGGATACTCACCCACAATCCATGCATGCTCGGGAAGCAGATTAGCCATCAGCTGGGGCACAATGCTGTTCCGCAGGATATAGAAGTCATGGGCCAAGCCTGGGAATTTGGCACACACGTGGGAGATGATCATATCTGCCAGGCACACCACCTGCACATTTATGGAGTGGTAATGCTTGAAATTCCTGTAAATGCGCTCACTTGCCTGTGGTGGACTGTTCCCATGAGGCACAGGGTCAAGACTGATTTGCATGTGGCTGGGTTCAAACTGGAATGGCATGGTGAGCAAAAACTGTTGTTTTTGCACCTGCCTGTGGTGGCACAAGCCCGACATGGGTGCAATCAATCGCACCAACAACATTGGGGATGTGTCCAAGGGAATAGAAGTCTCCCTTCACAGCTGGCAATTCAGCACCCCTGGAGAAATGGATGTATCTGTCCTTGTATATCATCATGGCAGAAAGTACATCACGCAGCACCATGCTGAACATCAGTTGTGACATCCCACCTGCGCTGGCCACTGTCTCTTGGAACGATCCAGTGGCAAAAAAGTGCAGGGCCGCCATCACATTATAAGAAGGGGTGAAAGCTGTTGGATATGTCCGGCGAGGCTGCAGGTGGAGCTCCAACAGATCACAAAGGGTTTTCAGGGTGGCTCTATCCAGCCGGAATTTCCATATGATCGCAACATCCTCCATGTCCTCCAGCACCGTCAAGTGACGAATCAAATTTGGCCTCCTCCTATTTGAGATGATAGTAGACACATGTCAATGCAATACATCATGAGATGTGCACAGCATATCACGTTCTGGATGACACAACGACAACAATGACTGACATCAATATTGACTAACAGACCAGCTTACATGTAGGGACACCTTCAGCTACACAAAGGGCACACCTGTCAACTTACACAAGACAAGTACCTCAAACACCACCTTGGTCAATGTGAATGCACATAGGGAGATGGCCACATTTCACATGGGCACGCCTGGGAGTATAGCATCCAGCATATGCGCAACAAATCAAATCCGCTGTCTCATACCTAGCTGCTGTACCTGTCACACCTTAATGTGTCATTACAACCAGGCACACATCCACCACACAATGGCCACCGCCGGCGCAGGAATGACCAATGTGTGCATGTGCAGACATGAGAGGCAATGCAAAATGGATCATCATTCATTAAGACGAGCATTGCTGTGATTGTTACTGCACCTCAACACATTGACATGTGTACACATTGTAAAGTCCAGAACAACACTGTCCTGCCCACCCAACCATCAAATTCATAAGTGACGTGAGTGAGTACAGGCCAATCAACTAAATCACACACACACAAACATGGCATGTGTAGCCATCAGTGGAGTAAATGGAACATTGGCATCATGTGCACAATGATGTGCCATTGACCATGTGGGCACTGTGCACTGTTGATGTTTGCCAGATGGCCATTTTGATTGTATGGCACCCATATCGCGGTAGCTACCGCCTGGCCCCAGCGGGGTATCACCAGCACCCCCATTCACACATGTGCAGTAGTGATAGGCATGGTGACATGTGGAAATGGTGGTTGGTATGCTCCGCCGCCTGAATGGCGGTGCCACGTGTCAAAGTATGGCACCCATATCGCGGTAGCTACCGCCTGGCCTCGGCGGTTTGTCACCAGCACCCCCATTCACACATGTGCGGTAGTGATAGGCATGGAGACATGGGGAGATGGCGGTTGGCATGCTCCGCCATCCATATCGCCGTAGCTACCGCCTGGCCCCTGCGGTGTGTCACCAGCACCCCCCATCCACACAAGTGCGGTAGTGATAGTTATGGAGACATGTGGAGATGGCGGTTGGCATGCTAAGCCATCCATATCGCGGTAGCTATCGCCTGGCCCCGGTGGTGTGTCTCTGCCATGGAGCTTGCCCTAGAGCCAATGGGAAGCTCGATAGCGGTGGCATGATGCAATTTTGAAGATCGCGGTAGGCGTGATCGGCCACAGCGGAGGCGGTCACTGGATGCATTTGAAAGATGCACCATCGCGCTCGCGCACACCGGGCCCCTGCGGTGTTTCACCGCCATGGAGCTTGCCCTAGAGCCAATGGGAAGCTCGATAGCAGTGGCATGATGCAATTTTGAAAATCACGGTAGGCGTGCTCCGCCACCGCGGAGGCGGTCATTGGATGCATGTAAAGAGGAAGACCTGGACCACCAATTGCTGCAGCTTGGCACCTTTGAAACGACCCCAGAGGGCTATATATGTGTGGAATTGAGCCTCACATTTCCACTGCTCCCAGAGCCTGCTGCCAGAGACCCCTCACCTGCTGCTGTCTCCAGGGACTGCTGCCTGAGATCCCTCACCTGCTGCTGCCTCCAGGGACTCCTGCCATAGACCCCTCACCCGCTGCTGCCTCCAGGGACTCCTGCCAGAGACCCCTCATCTACTGCTGCCTCCAGGGACTGCTGCCTGTGACCCCTCCCCTGCTGCTGCCTCCAGGGACTGCTGCCGGAGACCCCTCACCTGCTGCTGCCTCCAGGGACTGCTGCCTAAGACCCCTCATCTGCTGCTGCCTCCAGGGACTCCTGCCAGAGACCCCTCATCTTCTGCTGCCTCCAGGGACTTCTGCCTGAGACCCCTTACCACCCAATTCTGCCGCTGTTGTCTCATGTCCACAGTGATGGCAAGGACAGAGAAGATCCGTGCCAGGCCCTACACGAGCGAGGAGCTGGAGGTCCTGGTGGACGAGGTGCTCACACAGTACCCAAGGCTATATGGTGCCCCAAATGTTGTGATAAGTCGTCAACAGGGGGGAGGGGCAGGGGGGCAACACATGTAGTTGGACTGATGCAGTATGTGCCTGGGAGTGTGGGGTGGTGTCATACATTGCCTGACATGCTGTCTCCAGGGGGAGGGTGTGTGTACCCAATGCCACAGGTTTGACTCCCTGCACATGTGTGTTGTGTTGTCAGCCATACACTGACACAGAAGATTGTTCATGCTGTAGTCAGGACAGTGATTGCTTGGCTGGATGGCTGTGTGTGCCCCTTAGTCCATCTAAGTGTGAGCCCAGCTGGGCAGCACAGTCCCCGCCTACAAAGACAAGAACACATCACTTCACTTACAGAGTATGACATCAGTCTTTTCACATTGCACTCCAGCTATGGACCATCTCAGCACTGTAGATTGCACACAACCACCCTTGTGAGTGGCATTTTGTAGTTGTGAGATCATGTCCCTCAATGTGACATCCATGACACAGTTATCTATTCACAGGGCAGGGACATTGGGGCTGCGCAGTCTTGGACACAGTGGGTCACCCCCCAAACACAGATTGATATGTGATGCATGTGTTGCTCAACCCAACAATGGACTGGAGATGTGGGCAGGCTACATATGGGTTCCAGTGCTGGCATCCTGTATGTGTGTGAGATGTGCAGGGACTGTGTTCCACCTCACACCTGCATGCATTCACATCAGCTTTTCCCATGCTGATGCACCATGTGAGATGTACTCTAGTCTCTGATAGACATATCGTTGGATATGTGATGAGTTTGTATCTTGCTGCTATACTGATAGATGTTGGTACATAACACTGTCACTGATCATTTCCCCCTCTTGTCTCCCATGCCTGCAGCTCAAGGTACACCAGCGTAAGGCCGTGTGGCGGGCCATTGCAGCGAAGGTTCAAGCTCTGGGGGGGGTCTCAAACCGACAGTGCACCCACTGCCACAAGAGGTGGGATGACATCAGTCGGCTTGCAAAGAACGTGGCGGAGATGACCTTAGGGCTGCTTCCTCGCACTGGGCCGCATCTTGGCGGTGACACAGCCTGAGCTGGGTGCACGTTTGAAGGAGCATCAGCAGCAAGCCAGGGGTGAGCATTTGGGGAGGGTGACTTTGGCTGGGAGTAGCTGCATGTGTACAGAGCCTGTGCCAGCGCTGGCCTATGTGATGTCGGTAGTGTGATGCTGTGGCATGTAAGTGACTGCTGGGCTGGGTGCCGGTGTCATGCATTTGCCCTACCTATACTGACAATGGTGATTTGGATGCTGTGCATTCACATTACATTCTGAGTTGTGGTCTTCAGGTTTCTTCTGCATTGGGGTAGTCTTGGGAATCCCATGGGAGGGAACAGCAGTGTGCCCCATCTGACTGTGCCATCATCAATGCGTCTATTGCATGTACCCAGATTTGGGAGGCCTACACATCTGACAGCAATGTGCACCATTCTATTGTCCCTACAGTACAACATGGTGGGTGGCATGGGCTAATGTCCATTGTGGACTGTCATGTTGTAGTCTGGGTCTGTGTTGTCCCCTCCTGTTCCATCCAGATCTGTCATAGGCAACAAGTAGTGTGCCCCCATCATGTCCCTAGGTGTGCTCAGAGCTACTTGTGTGTCTGGTTGAACAGAGCCACAAGCAGGGTGTTGTGCTGTGTGGTCATCACATGGCTCACTCATGCCTGAGTTCCCAGTTTCCACGCACTGCTTCAGTCTATATAGTGAGTTGGCACAATGTGATTGCACAGGGTGGTGTGCAACATGTAGATGTGGTCATCTTTTGTTATGCGTTGCTTGCATATGTTTGTTCTGTTGCTGTCACTGACCTGACCCTACATCTCTCTCTCTCATGCAGCATCTCCTGTGGTCACGGAGGGACAGGGGACGGACACCAGTGGGGGTGAAACTAGCACAACAGCTGCATAGGAGCCCAGTGACACAGATGTCACCAATGCCTCAGAGGGGGACAGGAGTCTGGAAGAGGAATCCCAGCCTGAGACGTAAAGCACCACATCATCTGATGCCAGCAGGGATGCATCCATGTTGGAGGGCACAGGGAATGGGGACTCTGCATCGTCTTCCACCACACAGCGGACAGTGCCCACCCTCCCAGCCACTTCCTCTGTTGCTGCCCGTGTCCACCTCAGTAAGAGGGGAAGAGTGTCCTTCACCCCTGGCACCGCTGCCCCCGCCCCTGTCCCCCTGCTGCCATCAGTGCTGAGTCTGTGGACCTTTTGCGCCAGCTGAGTATAGGCCAGACAGCTCTCCTCAATGCCTTCATTGACCATGACAAGAAATTGACCCAGGTGGTTGCTTTCATGGAGGGCATACATTCAGACGTGGGTGGGTTGCACCATACAGTCCAGGCTTTGTCATCAACAGTGACGTCTGCCCTTCAACAGGCACATACTCACAGTCCAGCTCCGGTCCCTTTGTCCACCGCCTTGGCAGTGGCCACGTCTGACGATAGTGACCATGGTCCACATACATCAAAGTCACGATGCAGCACACGAAGCACACAGCAGCAGCAACCCAAGCGGTCCCGGCCGCAGACACCATCCCCACAGAAGACCAAAGCCACCCCAGAGCGCAGGGAGAAAAGCCTGTCAGGCGACACCAGTGGACAAAAAGCAAAGCAGCAGGCCTCAGGCACACATTTCTCAGAGCCATCTCCATCCAAGGACTCTCCTGCCCCTAAAGCATCGCGCAAAGAGAAGCATACAGTGTCTGTGCCCACCAAGGAGGTGGTGCCTGCCAAGGGTACACCTAGGAAGGGCTCCAAGGCAGATTCACCCACCACCTCGACTCCCATTCCAAGCCCTGTGAAGCAGGGGCCGGAGTGCAGTGTAAGGGTAACACCTAGTAAACAGGGGAAGGGGGGGGCAGAGGCGAAGCCAGGCAAAGCATTCCGCTGGGTCCAGCACATCACCAGAGGGGGTGCCAGCGCCTGCACCTGATGCAGCTTTGGTGGTGAGTGTGCCTGTTGTGCCCACACCACTTCCCATTGATCAAAAGTCAGGCAAGCCATTTAGAATCCCCAAGAAGTGGAAAGGCACTCCTCCACAATCTCCCAGCCACACCGTGTCTCCCGTCTGCATGACTCCACCTCCACGTGCCACTACACCACCTGGTCCAAGGAGCCCTACGGCTTGCCAAGCCACTGATACCTCTACCTCAGCTGTTCCGCTCTCTCCCCGTTCAGGTGCCCCGACAATCCCCAAGACATAGCCAGCTCCCAGTCCGCCTGACAGCCAAGTCAGAGTGTTAGTCACCCTCACACACCTGCCTCTCACACAGGTGGGCCTGTACTGCACATTGTTACCCCCTGATTGTGTTGCTGACCATGGAAAAGTACAGTCGCACACATTCCCTGTGCAGCTTCTCATGGACTCACTCTACACTTTGTCCAGCCCACTGGCCGTGTCGTTCACTGCTGTGTGCCCCCTGCCTGTGCAGCTTCTCAAGGACTCACTCTGCACTCTGTCCTGCCCACTGGCCTTGTCGTTCACTGCTGTGTGACCCCTGCCTGTGCAGCTTCTCATGGACTCACTCTGCACTTTGTCCTGCCCACTGGCCTTGTCGTTCACTGCTGTGTGCCCCCTGCCTGTGCAGCTTCTCATGGACTCACTCTGCACTTTGTCCTGCCCACTGGCCTTGTCGTTCACTGCTGTGTGCCCCCTGCCTGTGCAGCTTCTCATTGGACTCCCTCTGCACCTTGGACTGGCCACTGGCCTTGTGTTTTGCCCCCTGCCTGTGCAGCTTCTCATGGACTCAGTCTGCACTTTGTGCAGCCCACTGGCCTTGTCGTTCACTGCTGTGTGCCCCCTGCCTGTGCAGCTTCTCATGGACTCACTCTGCACCTTGGACTGGCCACTGGCTTGTATTTTGCCCCCTGCCTGTGCAGCTTCTCGTTTACTCACTTTGCACTTTGTCCTGCCCACTGGCCTTGTCGTTCACTGCTGTGTGCCCCCTGCCTGTGCAGCTTCTCATGGACTCACTCTGCACTTTGTCCTGCCCACTGGCCTTGTCGTTCACTGCTGTGTGCCCCCTGCCTGTGCAGCTTCTCATGAACTCCCTCTGCACCTTGGACTGGCCACTGTCCTTGTGTTTTTCCCCCTGCCTGTGCAGCTTCTCATGGACTCAGTCTGCACTTTGTCCTGCCCACTGGCCTTTTCGTTCACTGCTGTGAACCCCCTGCCCATGCAGCTTCTCATGGACTCACTCTGCACCTTGGACTGGCCACTGGCCTTGTGTTTTGCCCCCTGCCTGTGCAGCTTCTTGTTGTATATATGTGCTTGCTTTGTTATGGCTACTTGGGGTCAGTAGTCCATTCTTTGTGTTTATGTCTCCTCAACCTTCCTCACTACCTATGAGTGTTCTATCTGGTATGTGAATGTTCTAGTCTTGGCAGTTGATGGTCTGGTCAGCTAGCGAAGTGCTTTATCTCTGCTGTGCTATCTTAATAAATCTATCTTGTAACCTGAAGACGTGTCCTGATGCCTATCTAAACTACTTACAACATTTTGGCGACGAATTGACTGACCAGACCAAGGCAGAAGCACAGCGCAGCACGAGAAACACTTCGCATCAAGAACCCAAGACACCTTGTCATCCATCTGCGGCTGAAAGCAACTGTAAAAGTAAACAAGATACTTCTGGTATGCCGCAAAACTTAAAGAAACCTGCTGTATAGACGAAATTTTCAACCTAAATATGAAGAAACCGACAAAATCACCAAGAGAAGAAGAAAAACTGTCGCAAGTTATTTAAATAAACAACGTTGAAAGCAAGAAGATATCTGCGCAAGTTATTTAAATAAAAAGGTGAAAGAAACTGGTAACCTGAGAAACTGGAAACCTGAGTAAAGGTTGAAAATCGGCAAAAGAAACAAGAAAGTAAAAGAAATCAGCCAAACTGCTCCTTTTGCTGTCAATCCTGTGTCATGACGATCTGACAGGTATGAGAGACACTTTCCTTTTAAAGTGCAGCCAATAGCTCATCTTGTCGAATATTGGTGCTAGGTGACTTGTTAGTAAAGCGGTTGCAAGTCTTAAGAGTGGTTGTACTACAGCATCTCATATTTTAAACAGAGCGCAGTTCCTAAGCAATTTACTGGACTAATTTATGCCAATGTATGCGCGCTGTGGCAAGCTGTGAGACCTATTTTAAGGACATCCTCTAACACGCGTGGTTAATGTGTTGGAAAAACGAGACGGGGCAAGAGAAAAGTGAAGCCTGTCCTAGTCTCCGCCTTACCGTTATGTTTCTGTGAGATCTTTCCGACGTCGCTGCCATCCTCCAAATGATGACGTCTTAGAATTCTCCGTGGGTATTGGTGGAGAAGCGTGACATTCCTGGTTGAGCGTCTGCTGCATACCGTCACACTAAAGTAATTCTATCGTGTTCATGACGGCTTTTGGATGAAGGCTTTCCTCGTAGCCAGCGTGTGCACGTCATCGCGCAACACGCAACGTCAGGAAGCCATCTTTGCAATTTTGTCGGGTGGTTCCCATGGTAACGGCATTTATGGGACACTACGCGACAAGGACATCCGTCATTTTCTCGCCGAGGATCAGGTAACACACTCTAATGTCGGGAAAATAATGGTGAAGAGAACGCATGCAGTGTTATTTGTTCTTAGGATTATCGAAGCAATGGCAGTTCCGTTTTTAGGCGCGAGTGTTTTACTCAAAAGGTATTACAGGTGTCAAAGTGGTCACACTAGTTGTGAATTGTTCTTTCAGCACGGAGACCAGCCATAAGTCAAAACGTCATTTGGATGCACAGATGGGTCGATTTTAAGGATTTTAAGAATATTAATCCATTTACGAGTGTGCCACCTAGTGGACGTTTGTAATAGCTCACGCAAGCCTCATTTTCTAAAGCTGCTGATTGCTACACGAGCGCTGGTCGCGCTATCATCTAGCTCGGACAACTGGTCTTTTTATCTCCCTTTTGCCCATCTTTGTTCATTTTGGTTTTTTAACCCCTGTTTTTACTGCCGCTATATTGGGCTTGCTGTCCTCTTACCTGCATTTAAATCAGGAAAACACACCGCCATTTGGTGGGTCCGGGTTCCGGGGCGGATTTATTTTGCGGGCGCCATCTTTGGTTGGGCTGAGTGTGTGTGGGCGCGGGCGCCATCTTGGAGCGTCCCGACGCTCGAGTGGATGTGGGAGACGCCTATTTAAGGCGGACTCGTTTTTCAGGCTCTCTGCTGATTGCTACACGAGCGCTGGTCGCGCTATCATCTAGCTCGGACAACTGGTCTTTTTATTCTCCCTTTTGCCCATCTTTGTTCATTTTGGTTTTTTAACCCCTGTTTTTACTGCCGCTATATTGGGCTTGCTGTCCTCTTACCTGCATTTAAATCAGGAAAACACACCGCCATTTGGTGGGTCCGGGTTCCGGGGCGGATTTATTTTGCGGGCGCCATCTTTGGTTGGGCTGAGTGTGTGTGGGCGCGGGCGCCATCTTGGAGCGTCCCGACGCTCGAGTGGATGTGGGAGACGCCTATTTAAGGCGGACTCGTTTTTCAGGCTCTCTGCTGATTGCTACACGAGCGCTGGTCGCGCTATCATCTAGCTCGGACAACTGGTCTTTTTATTCTCCCTTTTGCCCATCTTTGTTCATTTTGGTTTTTTAACCCCTGTTTTTACTGCCGCTATATTGGGCTTGCTGTCCTCTTACCTGCATTTAAATCAGGAAAACACACCGCCATTTGGTGGGTCCGGGTTCCGGGGCGGATTTATTTTGCGGGCGCCATCTTTGGTTGGGCTGAGTGTGTGTGGGCGCGGGCGCCATCTTGGAGCGTCCCGACGCTCGAGTGGATGTGGGAGACGCCTATTTAAGGCGGACTCGTCCGCGCAGCGGTATCGCGCAGTGGGACGCCGTTCGCTTAGCCGGAGTCGTGCCAGAGTCCTGCCCGTCAGCGTCCCGGAGGCGTTTGAGGCGACGGGCAGGACGCGGCCACTCGGCTCGAGTTAGCTTGCTTTTTTTGAGCACTATGCTACACTACTCGGGTCCGGAACTTCGGTCTTGGCAGTACACAAATGGTTTCTGCCGGACGGTTTTTCCTGCTCGCCACAAGGGCAAGCATTGCTGCCCTGAGTGTGGCTGGCGCCCGCAGAAACATCTTGGCGATGCGCCACAGAAGGCGGCGGTTTGCGCTAAACATCTGGGCCTACTGCTCAACACTCGATCTCTGGGCCGGCACGCTCTGGATGTTTTTGATTTGCTAGAGTCAGAAAAACCCCTGTTCCTAATGCTCACCGAGACGTGGCTCGGCGAGGCGTCCAACCCAGATATTGCCACTGCTATCCCGCCCGAGTATAACATCTTCAGGCAGGATAGGCCGAAGGGGCGTGGAGGTGGGGTGGCATTAATAGTCAACAAAATGGTCACCTGCACCATCATTCCATCGGACGCGATCAAGGATTGCGAATCCCTTGCCTTCGCCATTGTCCTTTCACCACACCAATCGATGAAGGGTCTTCTAGTCTATCGGCCGCCAGGGCCCATGGGCTCTTTTTTTGAAGAGTTCCAGTCGGTGACCTCTTCTTTGTTACTTACATCAGAACATTGCATTGTCGCCGGGGACTTCAACGTCCATACGGACGTGGAAACGGATCCCGATGCGATGAAAATGTTGGAGGTCACAGCCCCTATGGGCCTGGTTCCCTATCATGTTGGGCCGACCCATGAGAAGGGACATACCCTGGATTTGACCTTCTCTACGACCCCTATAGAGATGTTGGCCCCCACCCAGGTGCTTTGGTCTGACCACAGGCTGGTGAGATTTTATCTCTCAGATGCTGGGAAGCCTGCCGGTGTCCCCCGGCAGACTGCCGTGGGATTCAGGCCACTTCACCGGATTACTCCGGAACTGTTGGCACAGTCCTGCGCCGATCACCCCTGTGCCTTAACCGGGAACTTAGAGGAGGATGTGGAGCGTTTGCAGGTCTGGCTCTCAGAGAGGCTCAATGATCTTGCTCCTCTGAGACCCCTCCGCAAACCCGAAAAAGGTGCTTCTGCCCCTTGGTTTACGGAAGCATTGGCGGCCTCTCGTCGGCAATGCAAGGTAGCGGAAAGAGCATGGCGCGTGAAATACGACGCGACGGCGAAACTCACCTACAGGTCTCTGGCGAAAGCGTACCATCGGAACATCCTCGCGGAGAAGAAGGCTTATTTTGCTAGAAAAATTGAAGCCGCTTTCAACTCCTGTAAGGAGCTTTTCGCCATTGTGCGGGAGTTTACAGCCTCTCGCGCAGCGCCTGCCCAGACCCCCCCTCCTGCGCCTTGGGTCAGGGCGATTGCGGATTTTTTCACCTCTAAGATCCAGCGGATCCAGGACTCCTTCCTTGTGTTGGATCCTGAGGTACCAGGTCGGGCGGAGAATGCCGCTGTTACCCGACCGAACGCCGGTGTGGCCTTGGCAGCTTTCCCTCCTCTCTCGCTGACAGCTTCATTTGACCTGATGGTGGGACTAAAGTCAGGTTCCCCTCGGGATGCCTGCCCCGCAAAATTTCTGGCTAAAATGGCAGCTGTCATTAATCCACTCGTGAACCCCCTGTTGAACTGTTCTCTTGCACAGGGTGTGGTTCCCCAGTCCTGGAAGCAGGCAATGATTATTCCCCTGCTTAAAAAGCCTGGTCTGGATGTGGAGGTGTTAGCGAATTATAGACCTATCTCGCTCCTGCTGGCTTTGGCGAAGGTCATTGAAAAGCACGTGCAGAAGGTGCTTGCCGATTACTTGGAGGCCCACGACCTACTGCACCCTACACAGTCGGGTTTCCGCGCCAATCTTAGCACCGAAACAGCCCTCCTGGAAGTCTCGGAGGCGATAAAGGAGGTGCTGGATTCGGGTGGGAGAGCGATGCTGGTGATGTTAGACCTGTCGGCGGCCTTTGACACCGTCCCTCATGAGGGTCTGCTTGCTAGACTCTCAGAGATTGGTCTTCGAGGGACGGTGCTCCAGTGGTTTCGATCTTTCCTGGCAGGCCGTCGACAATCGGTCTGGGCTTCTGCCTGCTCCGCCGAGATGTCGCCATTGGGTGTCGGAGTTCCTCAGGGCTCTGTCCTGAGCCCAACTCTATTTAATATCTTCATGACCCCTCTGGCGGCCCTGGCGGAGTCTTTCGGGGCCCAGATCGTTTCTTACGCCGATGACACCCAGCTCCTCTTCACCTGTGAGAGGGGTGCGGACTTCGATGGAGGTAGGATCCAGGGTTGCCTTGAGGCTGTGTTTCAGTGGTTCCATCATAACAGCCTCAAGTGCAACTCGGATAAATCCGAGGTCCTCTTTTTTGGGTGCAGCTCGGACCCGGACTGGAAAGTGTGGTGGCCTGAGAACATGTTTCCACCAGCAAGTTCGTCCCAGGTAGCTAAAAACCTTGGGATTAAGATCGACAATGGCCTCACACTACGCTCGCAGGTAATCGGTCTCACAGGCACCTGCTTTGGCTTACTCCGGATGCTTCGCAAGTTCCTTCCCTTGTTATCGGAGGAACATAGGAAGATAACGGTGCAGGCGATGATAGGCTCGAGAATAGACTATTCCAACGTTCTCTATCTCGGCCTGCCAGAATACCTGCTTCAACGATTACAGGTTGTTCAGAATTCGGCAGCACGTGCTATTTTTGGACTATCTCGCCGTGCCAGAGCCTCGGGCCTTTTGGAGGCTCTGCACTGGCTTCCTGTCCGGAAGCGGATAGTTTTTAAAACTCTCACCCTGGCACACAAAGCCTTGCACACATCTGGAGCAAAATATCTTCAGAAAAGGCTGTCCTTTTACCGTCCTGCCAGATCGCTTAGGTCTGAAGCCTTGTTTCTTGCTGCAGTGCCCCGCGTGAAGAGAGCTCGCATCGGTGGCCGCTCCTTTAAATTATTAGCGCCTCAGCTGTGGAACAAATTGCCTGTGTCCCTGCGCAGCACCCCTAACTTGTTGGCCTTTAGGAAGGGGCTTAAAACTTGGCTTTTCACTTCTTAGTTTCAGGTCCTATCCGGTTTCTTCTTTTTCTGTTTTTGTTCATTTTTCCTGTTGTGTTTTGAGATTAGTGTGCAATTCAAAGCGTCGGGACACTCTTTCGAGTAGCCGCACGCTATACAAAAAAACCTGTATAACATAACATAACATAACATAACATAAAGTGAATAATATGATCGTCACAATGAATTAAAGGTTCTGTGGAGAGTTAGTGTCCTAAAACAAGGACTGGGTTTTAGGACCATGAAAATTAACTAACGGAACAGCAAATCGTTTTGATGGTTATGTTAAACAGCACATATATATGGTGAGGTACCGAAGAAGCGCTAAAAGGAGTACCTTATTAATTCTGTTTTTAAGCGCAGTTACAGAGCAGTTAAAAAAAAAAAAAAAAAGCAGGTGTGGCAGATGGAAGGGAAAAAAAAAATATGGACTTAAAGTCTTAAGGAATGAAAATCAGACTTAAAGTCATAAGAAAGGATGCCACCTTTATAAAGTATTGAAGTTGTGAAAATTTTAAAGAGTTAAAATGCAAGTGGAAAATTGCAAAACATATGGGAAATTGAAAGACGCGAGTGGAAAATTTGCAAAGTAAATGGGAAACTGAAAGACGCAAGTGGAAAAGTGAAATTGCAAAGTGGAATTCCTATTTAAATTTAAAACTAGAAACCGGGTGAAGACAAAGGATGTCCCTGGACCGGAAGGGGACAAAGGAAGACGAGAAAGAGGAAAAGAAACGAGGGAACTAAAGTTCAAACCTATCTAGCGGTGGACAATGGATGTCACAGAATCAGTACCGGGATAGGAAAAGTAAGGAGAAATGTGTCCTTTGTCCAGGAGTGTTCACGACTTAGAGTTGCGACGACAAGAGTTCCAGTACCACAAGACAAAATCGTGACATGGAGGTTCTTTCTACCGGTACAAATGTTCCGCGATTAGAGCCGGGCTTTTTAGCCCTTAGTACTGAGACAGTTTGTCAACAAAGTAATTTAATTTTAAGTTTTATGTAGAGGCCCGAACTACATCGTGAGGCCTTTAACCCAAGAAAAGAACCAGAACGTCATTTTTGGACTGTAAGAACTCTGGCTAAAATTTTTCTTAGGGAGCATTCTTCCAGAACTGTTGAGCATTAGAGGCGTTTGTTGAACTTTTATATCTTCAACTGTGTGCAGTAAGCCGCGACAGACGGAAAACTGATTGGAGTGCGTAGGCTGTCTCTTCCCGTTTTTGATGGCCACAAAGACGGATTGTAGAGAGTTGACTGTTTCTTTTTGTTTTTCGTCAATCGAAGGGAAGAAGGTGGTCATGTCATCGTGATTTTTGTCATGATTCTCTTTGTGATCCTCTTCTTATCCTGCCCTTTGCTTTTGTTTTCTGGAAGTCCACGAGGTCGTTGACCTCCTACTTGTTTTATGTTTTCTAGCTTTTCCTTTTTCATGCTTTAAGCTTTTGTTGGGTGTTTGAAGCGTTTATTGTGTTTTCTGTAAAGGAAGAAGATATGTTGTATATATGTGCTTGCTTTGTTATGGCTACTTGGGGTCAGTAGTCCATTCTTTGTGTTTATGTCTCCTCAACCTTCCTCACTACCTATGAGTGTTCTATCTGGTATGTGAATGTTCTAGTCTTGGCAGTTGATGGTCTGGTCAGCTAGCGAAGTGCTTTATCTCTGCTGTGCTATCTTAATAAATCTATCTTGTAACCTGAAGACATGTCCTGATGCCTATCTAAACTACTTACAACACTTCTCATGGACATGCTCTGCACTCTGCCCTGGCCACTGGACTTGTCGTTCACTGCTGTTTTGGCCTTGCCTGTTCAGCTTCTCATGGACATGCTCTGCACTCTGCCCTGGCCACTGGACTTGTCGTTCACTGCTGTTTTGACCTTGCCTGTTCAGCTTCTCATGGACATGCTCTGCATTTTGTGCCTTGATCTTCTCGTGTCATGGTGCCTATCTGTGCAAATTGTGAATAAAGACAGTTGCTCCTGTTGTCTATTAAGTCAGTGTCCTTACTGAATAAAGTTCTTTTGCTGTGTGTATATGGTTTACTGTGCCACATGCTCTGTGTGCCACTTCAACATGGGCAATGTTTGGGCTCACTTACAAATGAGTTTTCTGGGTTGACAGGGTCTTCAGTTCTTCCTGAACCAGATACTTGTGGGGGCAATGGTGTAATTTTACAATGTGCAGCAGTTGTAATTTACTTGATTAGTTCATGTTGGCTATATTGTACACATGTCAGGTTGGGGGCACTGCCGGCACAGAGTGGGTTTCTGCACACAGTTTTGCAGGCAGGCAGTCCAGGGTCACCATGTATGTGTGTTCTTCCTTTGTGTGCCCAGTGGTGTATGTGTGTGGTCATCTTGTGATGGCCAGTCATCCTAGTCTCATGGCTTACTTTCCATGTGTGCTCTTGGATGGTCAGGTGGTGTGCAGTGTGAAGGGGGTGAGTTTGTGGGGGGTTTTGATGTGTGCATGCCCCTGCATTGTGAACTACACACGTGTCACCCAGGAGTTGTATGCCTGTTGTTTTGATTGTTCAGCTCTATGGATGTGGTTGTATGCACGTGTGAGTTGTATGTAGTGCACTGTGCAGTGTGTTGGTGTGTCCTTGCAGTTCTGTCTGACTGCTACTGGTTGTTTTTGTCACTTGTGAGTATGCAGAGTGTGTGACTGGCGAGTCAGTGTTGTGTTTTGTTGCACATCCATGTGTCTGGTGGCTGTTTGTGGGGACTGTGCAGACCTGCTGTTCCACACTGCCATTGTGGTTGTGTTTTCTCATGCCTTGTTGTCAGATGGTGCCTTCTTGCCTCCAGTGTGACATGTTGTATGTGTTGTCATGCCATCCCCTATCTGTGCTTCAGATGGCTACCCATTCTGGGTCTGCACTCCCTCTCTTTGTGTATGGTACACTCATGCCATGTCCCCTACTGGCATGCAGTACACTTCACTTTGGTGTCAGCTGTCCCCTCGGTTTCCATGTGTGTGTACCTCCCCATCACTTCATTTGTGACACTGTGCTTTTTGGTGCTGTTCTTTGTCGAGGGTCAATGTGTCACTGAGGGCATTTCCCCAATGGGTTGTATGTGATGTGCTGGTGCTGTTTGGCAGTTATGGTTGCAGTCCAACTGTGTGTGTTGCCCAGTCCTCTGGTCAAGTTGTTTCCACCTTTGTGTCCCGGACTTGTGCATCTGTTGGTGTTGGTGTTGTGTTGGATGGATGTGTGTTGTCTGTGTTACTGCTTCACTTCCTGGGTGTGCTGTTGTCTTTGTGCTGTGCTGTATGGTGTTGTGTGGGTTGATGTTCTGTCACTGATGTCTGTGTGTGGCTGGTATGCTTTGTGTGCACACACTGCTTGTTGTGCAGGATTGATTGATTGATTGATGTGGAACTTATATAGCGCAACTATCGCCCTATGGGCATCCTGGCGCTTTAGACTGATGGTCAACATCAAGGTGGCAGAGGAAGGGACATGGAACCTGCCTCAATTAAGCTTTGAGAAATAGCCAGGTCTTGAGTCCCTTGCGGAATTCAAGTAGGGAATTGCACTGTCTCAAGCTCAGAGGGAGCTTGTTCCACATGCCGGGAGCTACTATGCTGAAGGCCCTTCCGCCTACCCTAGAGCGCTTAAATCTCGGGACTACCAGTAGACCAGCTGTAGAAGATCGAAGTTGCCTGATTGGTACGTGACGAACGAACTTATGCTGTAGAGGGGCTGGGCCTAGTCCATGCACTGCTCTGAATGTCAAGCATAAGGACTTAAAAGAGACCCTTTCCTTCACAGGAAGCCAGTGTAAGCCCCTCAGTGCTCTGGTGGCCGAAGACCAGCGTCGCCTATCGAGCACTAATTTGGCTGCAGCTGACTGGATCCTTTGCAGTCCGTGGAAGATATACTGCGGAGCCCCCAAATACAGGGAGTTGCAGTAGTCAAGCCTGCTTAATACCGTGCTACGTACCACTGTAGCTCGTGACTCCCTAGGGAGCAGAGGTAGGATACTCCGAAGCAGCCGCAGCAGGGCAAAGCAGACATTGGCGGTCTTGCTGGCCTGGGATACCATCTGAAGGTCGTCATCAATGATCACCCCAAGATTACGTACCTTCCTGACCGGTGTAAGGGGTCCTTCCTCAGGTGAAAGACAGAATTCGGAAGGGAGGTGTTTATGGATCCTGGATGGCGAGCAGAAGACCACCTCAGTTTTGCCACTATTAAACTGGAGAGAGTTCCTTCTAAGCCAGTCCGTGGTCTGGTTCATGCATTGATGAAAACGGTCCATGGATAGTGCGTCGTCCCCTTCTAAAGAGAAGGCCAGCTGCGTATCGTCAGCGTAGTTCACCAAGCTGACTCCGAAAGATTTAATTAACGGAAACAGGGGCCGCAAGTAGATGTTAAAAAGGATGGGACTGATAGCGGATCCCTGCGGCACCCCGTACGCAACTGGAGACCTGCTGGAGGAGAAAGGTGCCAAAGTGACTACCTGCTGTCTACCTTCTAGGTAGGATTGAAACCATTGCAGCGCTCTACCTTTGACACCTATCTGCTTTAGTCTTTCCACCAGAACTGGATGGCTCACCGTGTCAAAGGCTGCCGACATATCGAGAAGCACTAGAATCATGGCATTCCCGTTGTCGGCACGCATTCGAAGATGGTCCAGCATGGTAGTCAGAGCCGTTTCGGTTCCGTGGCCAGGACGGAAGCCGAACTGATCCCTGTCTAGCAGAAGGTTCTCCTCCAAAAACTGGGACAGAGTCCTGCTTACTGCTTTTTCGAGGATTTTCACCGGATATGGCAGAAGGGAGATGGGCCTAAAATTAGCTGGTACCAAAGGGTCCAGATTCGGTTTTTTAATCAGTGGGGTTACCACTGCTAATTTCCAACAGTCTGGTACGTTTACAACCATCCGGGACTGGTTGCAGATCATCCTTAGCCAAGGAAAGGTATTGCGCCCATAGAGCTTCCATATTTTGTGGGGGAGAGGATCTAGGGGAGAGCCAGAGGACACGCTTTTTATCAGGTTGTCAAAAACTTCATGGGAGAATGGTTGAAAGCTGTCTAGGGCCGCGGTCAGTTGTAAATCTCCGTCGGCCGGACTAGATGTTTCCTCGGGACCATCCTGGGTGTTATCCTGTAGAGTATTTACAATATTGGAGATTTTCTCCTGGAAAAAGGAAGCAATTTCATTGCACAGGGTTTGCGAGGGAGCTACTCTATTGTTCATACAATCTGGGTTACAGAGGTCGCGGACAATCTTAAAAAGGGCTTTAGTCCCATTTGAAGCCTGTGCAATGGAGTTGGCATAAATCTGCCTTGGATCTCAGGATAAGGGTTTTGTATTGCAGTTGAATTTGTCTTAGATCTTTTTTATCATCCTCGGTGTAGTTTCTTCTCCATTTCCTCTCTGCTTGCCTGCGGGAGAGTCTAAGTTGATGCAGCTTCTCATTGTACCAGGGCGCTGATCTTTTCCTCACCTTCTTTAAAGGCTTTATAGGAATAGTATGATCTAAATATTTAATTATATGTCCAGTGAATGATCTGTAATTTTCATCCACGGACTTATTGGAAGAGAAATGATTGGCGTCCAAAGATGCGATTAAAGGGTCAGCTTTAGCCAATTTGGCCCATTCTCTATCCATCCTATAAGAGCACTGCTGGCTAGGCATATTCTTCCGGCAGGGCATCACCATACTCAGATGTATAAAAAAGTGGTCCGTCCAATTCAAGGGCGTTATATTTAGTAACCTTGTTGTAGCTGGGTTGGCAAAAACCAAATCCAGAATATGCCCCTTCTGATGAGTGGGGCTGGTTACCAGTTGATGGAGGTTCAGATTAGAGCAGGTGTGCAGGAGGTCTCTCAGTTGGCTACAGAGGACTCCGTCCTCGCTAAGGTTAAAATCGCCTAAGACAGCCATGTTGGTGTGGGCAAGTTTTATTTAATGATAGTATCAGCAAGAAGGTGGAATTGTGTAGTCGCGCCCGGGGGCCTGTAACAGAACATCCGCGTAAGTAAGTTCCCGCTAGGGGACTGTAGTGAAAAGCCCATAATTTCTATCCCCCCTACCTCGTCGATCTGACATGGTCTGAAGTCAAGTGTGTCTTTGAAAATCAGACCTACTCCTCCCCCTCTACCCGTGCTACGAGGTTTATGGAGGATTTAATATCCGCTAGGACAGGCCCCGCTCAAGCCAACTGTGGTCTCAGCGGTAGCCCATGTTTCTGTTATGAAGAGTGCGTCTAATTCCGTATCTTCCAGGAGGCTGCATACTTCGGAAGAATGCTTAACAAGCGAGCGGCTATTTATTAGGCCGCAGGAGAGACTAGCGCCTAGTAACTTATGACCCTTTGGTAGGTTTAGCTGTAGTAGTTGTTCTCTGCTATATGTCACTCATTCTAGATGGCAATTTGGCAGGACAGCAATTCTGGCGCTGGGAGCGTCCGGGGCGCGGACGGGCGCAGACGGGCTAGCCTCTGGCGCGCCTCTGGCGCATGCAGTGCTGTGTGTGTCTGTTGCCTTGTCAGTGCCTGGTGTGCATCCCCTGATGTCCTGCTGTATTTGCTGTGTGATTTTTGTGCCTGTGCATCTGTTTGTTTGATGTGGCTGTGTTTTTCTGTGATGGTGCACTTCTTGTGTGTGTTGTGGTATGTTGTCTGCGCATTGCTCCTGAGTGATGATGTTGTGCCCTCCTGTTGTGTCTGTGCTCCCATTGCCTTTTCCCAGTTCAGCTGCACAGGGCATGTCTGTTCTTGTTGTGGTTCTGTGTGTGTTTCTGTTGGGTATGTGTTTGTGTGTTGGTTTTGTGCAGACATTTGTTGTGGCATCCCTGTGGGTTGTGATGTTTGTGGCTACCCCAAGGGTGTGTGATTGTTTGTGTGTGTTGACTGACAAGCATTGCCAGCCTACAGTGTGTTTGACACTGGTGTTGTGTGCTGCTGGTGTGAGGGGGCATGTGTGTAGATTCCTATTGGTGTTTGTCAGTCATGGCGTGTGTCAATGGTCCCTGTGTGTAGTGCTGCTGGTGTACGCCTGTGAAGTAGTTGTATAGATGTGTGGCTGTTCACAGTTTGACTTCAGGGCCTTCCTTTCATCCTTGTACCTCTATATGGTTTGCCTTGCTGTCTCCCTGTGTTGTTGCACTGTGATTTCTGTGGTTTGACCTCACTACTGTACCAGCCATGTGTGCTTTGATGGTGTGAGGGTGTTGTTCTCTGTTCCTTGTCTTGCATGTGATGTACACATGCATGTTGTGTGTCTCCTTGGCCTTCCATTTGTGTGCATCCAGCTTTGGTTTTCCTATTTGTTGTGCTCCATTGCTGTTGGCATGTGGGGTGTGTATGTGTCTGTGTGTCAGTTTATGGTATGTATGTGTGACTATGCAGGCTGTGTGTCCTTTTGGATGTTAGTTCCTTGTATGTGTTCATTTGGTGCTTGTTGTGGGACCGGTCTCATGGCGTGGACCCCCCTGCCCATTAGTCCCCCCCAACCCGACTCATGCAACCCCCCCTGATCCCTGGTTATAGACCCCCGGCCACCATGTCCCGATGTTCCGATGGCCGACCCAGGGCCCCAGCGAAACCTCGACCTTAGATGCGGCATGCCCGGCCAAGGGAGAGGGAACCCCCCCCAAGCAAGACAGGGAGGAGTAGTCTCTGTCGCACCTCTGACCTCCTCTCAATGGAGGGTTTCGATCGCCCTCCGGGCCCCCGGGGAGCTGGCTCCCCGCATGCTGGGTGTCTGGAGTCCCTCCCGGCCCTACTTCAAAGGATCAAAGAGCCGAGCGGCAGGAAATCCCAGCACACCGCCCCCGACGCCAAGACCCCTCTCTGTGAGGACTCTGGACTTCAAAGGGAAGAAGGCATATAACAGAGGGTGCTGAGGGGACTGGGGCAGAGAAGACCTGGAACTACGAGAGCCCTGCAGACCTGGTCGCGGCTCGACGAAACCTGAAGGAAAGACGCTACCCGATCCTTGGAAACCACCTGAGCCCTGTTGACGCCGTCGCGGCTCCCGAGAACACTAAGAACACTGGAGCCCTGCTGTGAGACTCACGGCTTCCCCCGACCCTAAGACCATCGAAGCCTGCTGAGAGACTCGCGGCTCCCACCATCTCAAGCCCGGCTGAGCCTGCCGAGTGAATCGCGGCTCCCCGAAGATCACCCGATCGACAGTTCCTTCCCGCCAGAGCCCTGTGGACGTGGTCGCGGCTCGAGAGCACACTGGTCCGGCTGGACCCGAGACTGCACTGTGTCCCCCGGCTCGAGAATTGAGAGCTGTGCGAAGGATACTTGGCATTGACTGTGAACGAAGAACTGTTCCGCTACCCCAACCCCCCTGTGCAGGAATTACCAAGCTTATTGTACCGACCAAAGACTACCTTGCGGATCATAAAGGTCCAACGAATCTTAGATAAAGATCTCCGTCTACTGAAACCTACTGTGTGGTGTCTCTTTGTCAAGTAGTGCAAGCTCAGCGCGTGCGAGCCCAAGTACGAGACCCCCCTTCCTGAAGGGGCCTCACTGCCGGTGCTCGGCCTGGTTCTGGGAGAAGCGGGTCACGGGGTGGTCAGGAACGTGTTCTGTAACCCCCCCTGGGATCGCCCCTTCCAACATTTGGTGGCAGGCGACGGGATCCGAGCCGACACCTAGAGATCGCACAGTAAACGGCTGACGCACTACCGAACAAAGATGGAAGAAGGAGCCGACATGAGTACCACAGGAACCAACGCGAGCCCTACGTTCCGAGAGGACCGGTTGGAAGAGAATACGCATCGAGAACTAAAACAGTTTTGCAAAGACCTAGGAATCGCTACCACCGGATTAAGCACAAAAAAAGATTTCCAGAAACCATTGAAAACCTGGATAGAGCCCGGAGCTTCCCCTTCCCAAACCGAAGGAAACGCTCGAGAGGGGGAACGGCCGAACGAACTCCGAAGCACCCCGGTGAGGAGCAACGCCCCAGAGGGGGGCCTATCCCCGGAGGAACTAGCGGACCGGGAAAGGGGCCGCAGCCAACAACTCGAACTGGCCAAGCTTAAGATAGAGGGAGAGCTAAAATTGGCAGAAAAAAAGTTAGCTGTAGAGCAGTTACGCCTAGAAGGGGAACTAGAGGAAAAGAAACGCCAGCGAGAACACGAAGAAAGAAAACTTCAACTGGAACACGAGCGCAGCCTAAAAGAGAACTCAAAGCCAAGAATAAGGAATCCAACCCCTCGGGGAATCAAGAGACCTCTCCCCCAATGGAACCGAAGGTACACATCCCCAAGGATGTGGTGAAAGAGTATTACAAAAACGACGACATCAAGCAATGGTTCAAGGCCTACGAAGTCGCCATGACCTCCCACCGAGTTCCGTAGAAGGATTGGGGGGCTTGCCTGTGGGGTTCCTGAGTGAGGGGAGAGACACCCTGCTGGACCTACCTTCCACCGTGCTAAATTCCTACAGCCACATGAAAGAGGCCTTACTAGCGAGATATGGACTCACCCCCGAGATGTACCGGCAACGGTTCCAAGACTGCAAAAAGATACCTGGTACTACGTGGGTGGAGTACGTAAACCTTTACAGCAGAGCCTTGGATGGGTGGATCAAGGGCAGCAAGGTCTCCACCTTTGAGGAACTATTCGACCTAATCGCTTGGGAACATTTGTCCACCAATTGCTTTGTAGAGTTACGCCAGCACCTCCTCGACAGCAAGCTCACAGATCCTCGGAAACTGGCTGTTGAAGCTGACCGCTGGGTGAACACCCGGGCCCCCCGGGGCCCCGTGGGAGACTACGGCCGCCACAGTCAGGGGCCTCCCCGCCAGAGCGGTGGGGGGAACCAGGGAAGACAGAGGGACTTCCAGGCAGGCCCCCAGCATCGTCCCCCCAGAAACCAACCCCCGCACTTTCCAGCACCACCTCCAGCCAGCACGGGGCCCCCAGGGAGACAGGGACCCCGAGTCAAGATCACCTGTTACCGATGCCAACAGACTGGTCACTACGCCAGTGACTCCCAATGTCCCATGTCCCAACGGGCAGCAGCTGAAGTACCGGGGATTTTAGTACCCCAGCGGTGCCAGGGGTAGCACCCTATGACTTCGTTTTCCATGTTGGCGTAGTATTATAAAATTCGCATATCATGGTAATATAACAAAGAACTTGGCAAAGAAGCTGAAATATGAAAAGACATCTTTATTAAACTCAAATGAGTGAGACTACGTCGCACAGAAGCCTTAGCAACTGAATGAGGCAGTCTCCAGAACAAAAAACAGTCTTCCTTTTTATACAGAATATTACGCTTTGGGCAACACCGCCCCTGTTTCACAAGTGGTCATTCACATATTTTGGCTTCAAAGAAAAGGCAGAGTCATGATGACCATCCCACATTCCAGTTCGTTCAGCCCTCAATCATTTAACCCAGCAAGGCTCAGAACCCTCATCAGATATCAGCAGACCCCAATAAAACGGGCACCTCCTGCTCGTAAAACAAGCCATAAAGTAGGAAACAGAGTCAGATGTGAAAGAGATTAGGCGGAGGCTTGTGTGGGATGAAAAGGCTTTATGGTGTGTCAAATCCTGATGCTAATCACAGGTGGCCGTAGGACGGGGAGCTCGTGAGACCGGACTGACCTGGGGCAGCGGAGCCAAGCTGTACAGGTCAAAGAGAAGTCAAACAGAAAGTACATGTGTTCTAAAGGCCCGTACTTGTTTGTAATGTGTAGCCTATGTGAGGGCAACCATAAGATGGCCACCGCTCTAAGATGGAACCCATGAAGTCAATGTATAATATCGTATACATAGTGCATTTATCGATGAAATGTAATGAAAAGCACTTGTACATAACGCATTGGCCATTCGCGGTTCACTAATACCCGAATAGACAGGGGTAGGGCCCTGCCTCCTACGCGGTCCCAAATTTCAAAGTACCACAGACCCTCCTTTTGCCCTTACATAGGCAATAACTATTCTCATACTAATCTCAGTCCAGGTCTATATTCATAAAGTCATGAAGATGTTGCTGTAGCATCATCCTATTACTTAGCAACTCTCTCTCGGGACACGTCTCCTTACACATGTAGTAGCACATAGGCCTCATATGGCAGGAAAAAAATAAGGAATACCTCTATCTGTAGTGGGTGGCATAAGATCACACACACCCAACAATTAGTGATGTTCACTACTAACTAGTGTTGATGCAGAAGCTGTACAAAAGAATTGCTTACGAATTCTAATCTTTTAACCTGCCCATGTTCAGGAAAAGGGTGAAAAGAATGCAGAGAAGCAGTAGTAGGAAAGGACATAGGTTGGGAAGCGGGTGCAGAAGTCAATTGGGTAGAGTGAACCAATCCCACCCATAAATGACAATGTCATGTTTAAAAAACACTAGAAAACACGTTATTAAGAACATATAGGCAACGGGAGAAAGTAGTGACCACTATTACAAATGAAATAATAATTTTTCACAACCCTAAGCAGAAAGCAAGTCCTAAAATTATCTAGTAACACCTTTAGGGCTCCTATGCATTTTATATGTTCAGGTGAAACAGTGGTGACCCTCATCAATGCTCTGAGGTGAAAATACTCTTTCCACAGAAAATTGACTTTATTCTGCTTTTACTAAACAGAATAGTACTTTAAAACAATGCCAGCAAAACAATCAATCTCCTTAACACCTAGTCTATACAATCACACGGAAACCTCTTGTGAAACCACCTATGGCCAGAGTCCGTTCAAAAAGCCTCTCTGGCAGGCTTCTATTGTCCATCAAATCTTCTTCTGTTGTTTTCTTTTGCATGGGCCTCTTCATTCAAGCCTTACATGAGAAAAGTACTGCTTAGTTGGAGTGCCCTCCTGGCAAACACCCACAGCTCACTCGAGAGTCTCAATGTCTCAAGGCAGTGCACCTGTGTCTTTCCTCTGCTGCAGACACTACAAATAATATGCTCTTCATTGGTCATGGGCACAGATCATCTTGTGCAGACCCGGGACCATTCTCAGGATCCAACACTCATCATTCGGTGTCAGAGGACGCTCAGGCTGCTCTTTCATGGGCCCTAGAATTAGTGCCTTTTGTCAATCTTGGATCCGCCGGTGCACTGCACTTCCATTGGAGCAAAGGAAAAGAGGGGGTGTGTGGCCAAAAACTCAGGCCAAGGGGCTCAAGGGACTGCACACTGTCAGAGGTTACCAGCACACGACAGGCGCTCTTGTGCACTGAAATTCTGATTCTGTGGCAAAACCAGCTCCTCCTTCTTTTCTGATGTTGAACGCCTTCTGATGAAGCAAGTGCAATGCTTTAAACAGTTCATTGTATAACAAGGGGACTGCAAACAGGTAGTCTGCGAGTTTCAAAGGAGTGGCCACACGCCATGGGACAATTTTGGTCTAGAATATACTGTCATTCTCAAAAAGCAATACAAATATAAAGACAGTAGGCAAAACAGTGTCTCTAATCGTTTCAATTTGGTTTCCGTGTGAGAGCCTCCATCATCTAAAGGTAGATAACTACACGAGAATTCTATCTAAATGGATGTCTTCATATATGGTGGCATTGTCTAACGGGGCAAACACATTTTTTTTCTGAATGATTACATCTAGGTGTTCCTAAATTCCTTATCCAGAACATCTCAATAGAGAAATCACATGGTACAAATTATCATGGGCATGTAGAAAACTTTCACATCAGGCGCAATATGCAATACACAGGCTAATAGTCAAATATGCAAACAAAAGACAAGAACTAGAGGGTCCTGATATTTGCATGATTAGAACACATCTGATCCCACCAAAAATTAAAGCAGCAGGAACAAAAGGGTAAAAACCACATTAAAAAATAGACATTGAAAATTCGTCATGTTCAAAAAAAAATAAACGTAAGTTATCTCCTATTGGGATGGAAAACTTGTCTTACTATAATATAATATACTTGACAGTCAGGCTGGAAAACATTGAAGCAGGCCTAAGGACAATTCTTGAAAACCAGTCTGGTCATACAAGAGGGGATTATACATAATATGGAGGTTCCTGGTGCATCACTGCAGTCTGGAAGTGTGTACCTGAACAATACACCTACAATAATAAATGGGCTGACTGGTGAAAGGAATACGGAAAAGGGAATTGGAACTAGGACACAACTAAAATCCCCAATAACTAAGCATGATGCGACATCGGTCAGGGGAGAAGCAACAAAAGAAAAGGAAAAAAAAATC
Organism: Triturus cristatus; assembly: GCF_964204655.1. Lineage (NCBI taxonomy): Eukaryota > Metazoa > Chordata > Amphibia > Caudata > Salamandridae > Triturus > Triturus cristatus. Next base: position 1,179,499,736 of record NC_140584.1, on the reverse strand, counting down.
TATAGGAAGACCAAAAATTATTTGGGTGATAGTCAGGCATGTGACACAACACCAAGAGTACGGGTGATACACAAAGGCCAAAGTTACATACATTTTAACTCTACCGCTGGCGGCTACACCATATACGGTAATCTTAGGTAATGTTCCAGTTCCTTCTTCAGGGAAAAATGAAAACCTAGTTTTCTTTTAAGGAACAAAAGCCATAGGCTACTTAGGAAGCAAAACATCATTAACTAATGTAATATAGAAATTAGGCCACCTTGAGTCACAGATCTATAATTTCATCCTTGGGTCCAATCAAGGATACATAAACGTAGGGCTGCCTGTTCCTTTAAGGGAAGGGGCAGTAACGTGACGAACTACAGGTGACACACTTGGATCCTGTATATCTCTTTTATTTTCCTTACCATTATAGCCAAATAGACATGCACTGGTGAAGTGTTGTCTCTCATGTTCACAGCATGAAATATCATTAGCTGTGGAATTTAGTAACCAGAACAAGTTCAACCAACTGTTGCGTAGCGATGGGCATCGTCATGACCATCCCCTCACAACACAGGTAAACTTGTAATAGTATCAAAAGCAGCAACAAAAACAACGAAAACATGCAAAAAATAATAAAAACGCACAAAACGTCAAGCCATCAGATATACTTGCTGTATATCAAGCACAAAAAGCATAGACAAAACAATAGCATATGTAAATAAGCGGTGACACACAACACCATGTCATGTACTTTTATGCACTGTAAACCTGCAGCCCAAAACCCAATATACGGGCCTGTTTAATTTGTCAGGTTTAAAATCTTTACCCTCCTTTTGACAGTAGATCACCAGGCAATGGAAATCTGCTGTCAAATATAACTTTACTGTTTCTCTTCTAACGTACAGGACCAGCAAGAACAATTCATGATAGGACCAAATACACAAAAATAAATTTCCATTACTTAACTGTTACCCTCTTGTCAGTTACCTGGCAACATCAAGCCACCGTAGTTTTACCTTTCTGAAAGTAAAAATCGTTACATGACACTCCATATTAATTTGGCACCTACAGTTTCCACTGTGAAAAAGAAGTCTTAATTGGCGATAGTTCTCACTTAGGCATGTAGCCTTAAAAATTTTAGAAGTGGGCTGCATCTTTAGAAGTGGGCTGCATCTTATTTTCTGTCTAAGACTTAATGCAGCACTTCGTTTTCTGTTAAATAACACAAATGTATCTGTTCTGCAAAGCAATTAACATGATGTTTGGGCTTTCAGAGAAAACCCCTTTTCTAGATTTTCCCTTTGGAATTAAGTTCTTTACTTTTAGTGATGTTGTTATGGAGAAACCAGAAATCCCACCTTTAGAGGCCCGTGTAGCAAGGTCATTCTGCATTCCACAGAGGCAAGGCCCTAATTTAAACGGTCATAAATGTCAACGTGGCAGCCTATTCATTGTTTACGGAAAACTAAAGATAGCATCTCAGCAGCGTAACGTGAGCCAGCCTCTGCAGCTCTCCTTAGCCCCCAGCTTCTGCCACTCTGAATTTGTCAAAGCCAGAAGGCCTTCCTAATTCCTCCTACCTTGCAATAATTCACTCTATTTTGTAAAATAATTTCTCCTTTTTAGGCGCTAAAAAAATTATCTCTATTCCCAGAATATTAAACTACATGTACTGTGAATAATTCACAAAACTTAATAACACACATACCAGTTTTTAGAATAAATGCTTGTTGCAATCCTATGCAATGGTACACATTTCATCAACCTTAAATTAATAAACTTCTCAGTAGGCCCAGCTGAAGTTAGAACCTTCAACCCTGATATTAAAACAAGCCGTTGTACTGGCATATTGACTCATTGAATCATAAGAAGGCACAACCGGTAAATATATATCAAACCTAAATGTATGTATTTACTGAAGCCTGAGACACTTTAAAAAGTACTCTGAACGAAAGAAAATGCAGTTTAAACAGTGTTTTTACCCAAATTCGACTTTGATATTTCAGGCATTAAAAAACGAATGTCCTACAATTTTCTTGCATAATATGCATTACCAGAATGTCTATTACATAACACATGAGTCAGGCATTGGAAATAATAACTTATACTTTATAAAAATGAGCTTGTTTGCGCCAAGGGAAAATTGTACACGCGAATGCTTGTCATTTTAGTGATGCAACACAACTTAAATCAAATTTTAATGCTAGGAGGTCATAGTATGAGTATTAAGCTTTATAAATATCAAAAAACGATTTTGAAAAGCACTTATTTTTTTTAAAATAATTTTTCCATGATTAATAATTTTCTTTTAAAAAAAATCCCAATTATTCGTTTTTGTGATAATTCCATGTATAAAAAACAAGCTGCATCTCTTGCCTATCATTTTGGACACATTACCTCACAAGCCTAAGCGCATAAGCCCAACTTGAAACGCGTCACATTTTTGCGGCACTTTCATTTAAAAGGACGGTTATGCAAAATTCCACCCGTGTTCAACTGGGAAGGTGCTGGCTGAATGAACATTTCTATCAAATATACTGCAGCTGAAAAGTTTGCCTGTGAACATCTAATACAATGCATCTAAGGAAAATGCTGTAAATTTATTTTATTTTTGCAAAAATAGATAATTTCGTTTTTGGGGCCTTATTTATATCTACTGAATGTGTTTCTAATGTTATCTGACGAGAGACTATTTAGCCAGCAGTCGGCCCGAGCGCGCAGCGGTTGCGCGCAGAGGGGCGCCCTTGACGGCGCCAAAGACTAGCCTAAGACCAGCCCGTCTGCGCCCGTCCGCGACAGGACGGGGCTAGGGGCTATGGGGACACCGACGATAATTCAACCTTTGACCACTACAACGAGGATCACATATTCCAGTGGGACGCTACGTCAGCTGGGCGTGAGCCCCATTCGGACATGTGGACTAGGAGGTAATGTGGAGGTGGAAGGCCCCTTTTCCTGCCGCCATTGTCAAACCCAGTTTACCATTGTCAGTCAGAACGCCCATCCTCATAGACCTAGGACGGCTTCTTACCCCTCCGGTAACACTGGTAAGAAGAATATCACCAATACTACTACAGGAAGGAAAAATCTATTGTGTAATGTAAGATCTCTACCGAAACATGCTTCTGAGATATGGGACCTAATCTCCACTAGCAATCCAGATCTATGCTTCCTCACGGAAACATGGTTAAAACCTTGCTCAACTCCAGCAATTGCATTAGCTATTCCCTCGGGTTTTAAAATAATTAGATTAGATCGTCCCTCGAAAATAGGCGGAGGAATTGCTATTGTTCACAAACAAGATATTGATTGTTCTATGGTAACTGAGCTATCTACACCGGAAATTGAACTATTAATTTTTAAAATCTCTTCTTCCGGTAAAAACACAGCCACTCAGATGGGTGCCTTAGTATATCGGCCCCCGGGCTCATGTGCAAACTTTTCTAATATTCTACTTGAGTCATTGGCTCCATATATCAGCAATGATAAAGATTTTATCTTACTTGGAGATTTTAACATACACAGTGAATTAAAAAATTGTAAAGAAGCCCAGTCGGTTTTACAGGACCTTTTGCTTCTGGGGTTATCACAGGTTAACTCTGGGCCCACACACCGGGCAGGACACACATTAGACCTCATATTAGCAAACCATCCTTTAGTCTCATGTCTACCGCCTATTCAAACTGGCTGGTCTGATCATTTTGTTATCGAATTTTATACTTTTCAACATAAATATATTGGTCATGAATCAGTCTCTCTTCCCTGTAAACGACGTCCTTGGTATAAGGTCAATGAACAGACTTTTAAAGATAACTTTATTAAACCCTCCTACACTGCCTCAGAGGGAATTGATGGTGCCTTAAGGGAATTTGATCTAGCCACTAGGCGAACGATAGACACCATTGCTCCATTGAGACAATTTAAACCACGCCCTGCCAACAAACAGGAGATCTGGTTTTCTGATGAGCTTAGAATTTTAAAACAGACCTCCAGGAAGCTGGAAAAAAGATGGAGAACCTCACATCAGGAGAAGGATGGGAAGCAATACTGAGCTTCTCTGTCCATCTATCACAAAGCCATTCGTGGGGCACGTAAAACCCATATAGCATCACAAATTGCTGCGGCAGGGAATTCTTCAAGGGTTCTCTATCAGGTCCTACAGTCTTTCATGAAGCCAGTTGCCTGTGAAAGCTCTGAATCAGTATCTCAACTTCTTTGTGATCAAAGTTCGTCCTTCTTTTCTAATAAGATAGACAGGATTTATGAGAATATTGTCAATTCTAACATTGCCTCCACTGCCATGGTCTCCTGTCAGGTCTTTAATGATACTGAACATGTGCCTAATACACAAGTCTTAGACACCTTTCCCTCAATCTCTTCCCCAGACCTATTGGCTTTGATGACCCAGATAAAAAGTGGTAGTCCGGATGACATCATACCTGCCAAACTTATGCCCATCCTTTCTGGACAACTTGGCCCCATGATTCAAGGGCTGGTCAACTTGTCTCTTGGCTTGGGCTCTGTTCCCAAGGATTGGAAGCGTGCGCTGGTAAGGCCCATCAGGAAAAATACATCTATCCCTTGGACCGAACTTACCAATTTAAGACCTATCTCACTGCTTCCTTTTCTGGGGAAATTGACAGAAAAACATGTCAATAGACATTTGTCAGGTTTTGTTGAAGATGTGGGTGGCCTGGACTACTCACAATCCGGGTTCAGGCCAAAACACAGTACAGAGTCTACTCTTCTGTCTGTGGTAGACGACCTACATATGCTTCAAGATAGAGGTTACTCTGTAATCTTAGTTTTGCTTGACTTGTCAGCAGCGTTCGACACCGTGTCACATAACATTCTTGTTGACCGGCAGTCGAACATGGGAGTGAAGAACAAAGCCCTTGCCTGGCTGGGAAGCTTTCTTACTGGCCGTACCCAGACTGTCACCATGGGTACTTACCGTTCCAGAGAAGTAGAAATCACGAAAGGGGTGCCACAGGGCTCCTGTCTGAACCCTACACTCTTTAACATCTATGTGGCACCCCTGGCAAGATTGATGCGCAAATTTGATTTTATTCCCGTGTCTTATGCTGACGACACGCAGCTCCTCTTCCCTTTCAAAACCCTCACGACGGAAATTAAGAACTCTTTCTCGGCAGGCATGAAGGCTGTAGGACAATGGATGTCCTCTAATTACCTACAATGCAATGTCAGCAAAACAGAGATTATGTTGTTTGGAGGAGCCAAGGTACTGTGGTCCCCCGATTGGTGGCCCCCCGATCTGGGTATGGTTCCTGAACTGAAGCAGGTTGTTAAAAATCTGGGGATACGTCTTGACCAGGATTTAGTGTTAAGGCAGCATACCAATTATATCACAGGTATATGCTTCCACACTATTGGCCTGTTGCGTAAGATTCTTCCTTTGTTGCCGGATTCTTCCAGAAGGACCCTGGTGCAGGCTCTTGTCCTAAGTCGGCTGGATTACTGTAATGGCCTGCTCCTCTCAGCAAATGAGGGAGTGTTGGCCAAACTACAGGTGATCCAAAATACAGCAGCTCGACTGGTCCTTAATGCCCCTCCTAGAACAGCGTCTAAACCTCTTTTGGAAAAACTGCATTGGCTGTCAATCCGTCAACGGACTAAGTTTAAAATCTGTTGCCTGATCCACAAAAGTATAAATGGCCAAGGTCCCCTGTACTTGGAAAACAAATTCATTCCTTACACTCCTACCAGGACCTTGAGATCCAGCAATGGTTATCTGCTGGTAGTGCCCCGTGCCAAAAAAGCTAGACATGGGGGTAAAGCATTGTCAGTCGTGGGACCTACACTGTGGAACAGTCTACCACAAACTTTAAGACTATGTCCCGAACACTTGCAATTCAGGAAACAGCTTAAAACTTTGTTGTTTAAAAGTGACATCTAAGCCGGCTCTCCCTGTCTACTAATGATCAGCTGAAACCCGATCCAAAGCGCAGAGATACTCCATTGGAGTCGATTCTAGCGCTATATAAACCCGCAAATAAAATAAATAAATATCCTTTAAGCATTTAACGGCAGTTTTGTATATGTTAACAAACGCTCATTCTATAAATTAAAGAGCACCATATAGCTATTTTAGCACATCACATGGTTCATTTCTAGATTTCTTTTCTAAGTTTCTACTTGATATTAATTAACCAGCAATTTACTTAACAGACTGAAAACATCAGAAGACCCACAAACACACATTGAGCTCATTTCAGACATAAACGTAAAGGGGGTCAAACAGACAATACAGCGCGCTTTAGCCATTTTTCATAAATAGCGCCGTCGCAATTTACTTACAGAAGTTGCACTAATGAGAAAACCACATAGACATTTAAACACACAGTTGACTTACAAACCAACACACACCGACGACGGACCATTATATCGGAACCCCGAGCAAATGACAGAGCTAGGTGACCTACCCGAATCGGCGCAATGGCGCTTCGAGGGAGGCCCCTCCCGGGAGGAGTTCTGCAGAGAGCAAGCCACCTGCCCTTCCCTCATCGGACTCAGGCAGCAGGCCGAAGCCCAGGCGGCGGGCGACCGGTCCGGAACCATTGGGTGTATTGGGAAAACGACCTCCTGTACAGTGAGCAGAAGTCTGCCGAGCTAGGATCGGCCCGGGTACTGGTGGTACCCCTGCGCTTCCGAGACTTCCTCCTGGGCCTAGCCCATGATGTGCCCCTGGCGGGACACTTGGGCCAAGACAAAACCTATCATCGCTTAGTCACTCACTTCTATTGGCCCAAGATACGAGCTAATGTCGAGGCCCACTGTAAGTCATGTCCCACGTGCCAGGCCAGCGGAAAAAGTGGCGGGAAGCGCAAGGCTCCCCTACAACCCTTCCCCGTCGTTAGTACCCCCTTCGAGCGGGTGGGGATAGACATCGTGGGACCTCTAGATCCAAGGACCACCCAGGGCAACCGGTTCATCTTCGTACTGGTGGACCATGCCACCCGCTACCCCGAGGCCATTCCCCTCCGAACCGTGACGGCTCCCGTGGTAGGACGAGCCTTGATGGGGATATTCTCCCGCGTGGGGTTCCCTCGCGAGGTCGTGAGTGATCGCGGCACTAACTTTATCTCGAAGTACATGAAGTCCTTATGGCAGCAATGTGGGGTATCGTACAAATTCACCACCCCGTACCATCCCCAAGGCAACGGTCTAATAGAACGGTTTAACCAGACCCTGAAGGGGATGATCATTGGCCTCGAGGAGCCCCTCCAGCGCAGGTGGGACGTCCTCCTTCCCTGCCTCCTGTTCGCCTACCGGGAAGTCCCCCAAAAATCCCTGGGGTTCAGCCCATTCGAATTGCCCCCTGAGCCTGGTCAAGGAGGGCTGGGAGGCCGCCCCCCCGAGGCACCCCCCAGGATGTATTCCGCTACATCCTGGCGCTCCGCAACCAGACTCGGAAATTCCGAGAGCTCGCCGAAGCCAATCTCGAGACTAGTCAGGAGGAGATGAAGCGCTGGTATGACCAGAATGCCACTCTGGTCGAGTTCCAGCCGGGCCAACATTCTGGGTGATGGCCCCGGTGAAACCCTGCGCCCTCCAAGACAAATGGACTGGACCCTTCAAGGTCATAGAGCGAAAGAGTCAAGTCACTTATTTAGTTGACGTCCAGTCCCCTCGGAACCCCCTCCGGGTCCTCCACGTGAACCGCCTCAAACCTCACTTCGTGAGGACAGAATTGAGTCTGCTCCTGGCCACCGACGATGGGACCGAGGAGGACACCGAGCCCCTCCCGGACCTCCTGTGTGCTAAGGAAACCGATGGCTCTATTGAAGGAGTGAGACTCTCCTCTTTCCTCACCGCCCAACAATACGATGATTGTCGCCAGCTATTGGGGCAATTTGCAGACCTCTTCTCCCTCACCCCCAGGATCACCGACTGGTGTGTCCACGACGTGGATACCGGAGACAGCCCGCCAGTACGGCACAGAGCCTACCGTGTCCCTGACAGGGTCCGGACCTGCATCCAGGCCGAGGTGGCCAAAATGCTAGCCCTAGGGGTGGTCGAGCCCTCCGACAGCCCCTAGGCCAGCCCCGTGCTACTGGTTCCGAAAGCAGCGGCCCCTGGAGTCGCCCCCGAACTAAGGTTCTGTGTAGACTACCGGGGGCTCAACGCGGTCACCCGAGCCGACGCTCACCCTATTCCCCGCGCCGATGAGCTCATTGACCGCCTTGGGGCTGCTCGCTACCTCAGCACCTTCGACATGACCTGCGGATACTGGCAAATTGCGCTCACCGAGGGAGCCAAGGAGCGGTCCGCCTTCTCCACCCCCGATGGGCACTATCGCTTCCGAGTCATGCCCTTTGGAATGAAAAATGCCACGGCCACCTTCCAGCGGCTGGTCAACAGGGTCCTGGCCGGGCTGGAAGAGTTAAGCGCTGCGTACCTAGACGACATTGCGGTGTTCAGCTCCCAATGGACCGCACACCTCCAGCACCTCCGACAGGTGCTGGTGGCCCTGTGCCAAGCGGGCCTAACCGTCAAAGCCAGCAAATGCCAAATAGGGCAAAGTTCAGTGGTTTACCTGGGGCACCAGGTCGGGAGCGGGCTGGTTGCCCCCCTTCAGCCCAAGATCGATGCCATCCTGGCCTGGGAACCCCCTGCGACTCAGACAGAAGTTCGGGCCTTCCTAGGCCTCACCGGCTACTACCGAAGGCTCATTAAGAACTATGGCAGCATAGTAGGCCCCCTCACAGAGCTAACCTCAAAGAGACAGCCGAAAAGAGTACAATGGACCCCCCCCTGCCAAGAGGCGTTCGACGCCATAAAAACCGCCATGTGTACTGCCCCCGTGCTCCAAGCCCCCGACTACTCCAAGGAATTTGTAGTCCAGACGGACACCTCGGAGCACGGCATCGGGGCCATCCTCTCACAACTCAACGAGAAGGGTCTAGACCAGCCCGTAGCCTTCATTAGCCGGAGGCTACTAACCCGTGAACGACGGTGGAGCACCATTGAAAGAGAGGCCTTCGCAGTAGTCTGGGCACTAAAGAAACTACGGCCATACTTGTTCGGAACCCACTTCCGGGTCCAAACAGATCGACCCTTACGGTGGCTGATGTAAATGAAAGGAGAGAACCCCAAACTGCTGCGATGGTCGATCTCCCTCCAGGGGATGGACTTCACCGTAGAGCATCGCCCAGGTACTGACCACGCCAACGCTGACGGCCTGTACCGATTCTTCCGCCTCAGCGACGAGAACCCCCAAGAGGATGGGTAGTTCTCCCCGACTTTCAGCTGGGGCGGGGGACGCGTGTGGGACCGGCCTTGTGGCGTGGACCCCCCTGACCATTAGTCCCCCCAACCCGACTCATGCAACCCCCCCTGATCCCTGGTTATAGACCCCCGGCCACCATGTCCCGATGTTCCGATGGCCGACCCAGGGCCCCAGCGAAACCTAGACCTTAGACGCGCCATGCCCGGCCAAGGGAGAGGGAACCCCCCCAAGCAAGACAGGGAGGAGTAGTCTCTGTCGCACCTCTGACCTCCTCTCAATGGAGGGTTTCGATCGCCCTCCGGGCCCCCGGGGAGCTGGCTTCCCGCATGCTGGGTGTCTGGAGTCCCTCCCGGCCCTACTTCAAAGGATCAAAGAGCCGAGCGGCAGGAAATCCCAACACACCACCCCCCGACGCCAAGACCCCTCTCTGTGAGGATGCTGGACTTCAAAGGGAAGAAGGCATAAAATAGAGGGTGCTGAGGGGACTGGGGCAGAGAAGACCTGGCACTACGAGAGCCCTGCGGACCTGGTCGCGGCTCGACGAAACCTGAAGGAAAGACGCTACCCGATCCTTGGAAACCACCTGAGCCCTGCTGACGCCGTCGCGGCTCCCGAGAACACTAACAACACTGGAGCCCTGCTGAGAGACTCGCGGCTTCCCCCGATCCCAAGACCATCGAAGCCTGCTGAGAGACTCGCGGCTCCCACCAACTCAAGCCCGGCTGAGCCTGCCGAGTGAATCGCGGCTCCCCGAAGATCACCCGATCGACAGTTCCTTCCCACCAGAGCCCTGCGGACGTGGTCGCGGCTCGAGAGCACACTGGTCCGGCTGGACCCGAGACTGCACCGTGTCCCCCGGCTCGAGGATTGAGAGCTGTGCGAAGGATACTCGGCATTGACTCTGAACCAAGAACTGTCCCGCTACCCCAACCCCCCTGTGCAGGAATTACCAAGCTTATTGTACCGACCAAAGACTACCTTGCGGATCATAAAGGTCCAACGAATCTTAGATAAAGATCTCCGTCTACTGAAACCTACTGTGTGGTGTCTCTTTGTCAAGTAGTGCAAGCTCAGCGCGTGCGAGCCTAAGTACGAGACCCCCCTTCCTGAAGGGGCCTCACCGCCGGTGCTCGGCCTGGTTCTGGGAGAGGCGGGTCACGGGGTGGTCAGGAACGTGTTCTGTAACCCCCCCTGGATCGCTCCTTCCAACACTTGTCCTCATTTTAGTTTCCCTGTGTGTGGTGGTGTGTGTGTTTCCCTGGCCCTGTGCTACTGTGCTGTGTGTTCCTGTGCAACCAATCCTGCAGTGTCTGTCTCCCTGGTTGTTTGTCTGTCTCCCTGGTTGTGTGGTGCAGGGTGTGTATTGACCTGTCTTGTTGTTGTGCATAGGCACAGGAGGGGCACATGGCATGTGCCTTCATGGGGTGTGCTAGTGTGTGGTGGGAGGGGGTGTGGCCCTGTGGTCTTTGTGCCCTGCGCATGCTTGGCACTGGTCCTGCCTTCTGCATTGTGCGCATGTATTTCCTTGTGTTCACCGCTGCGGTGACGTGACCGGGACATTGCTACATGGTCGCGGAAGATGTGTGTCCAGGATGCAGAGGGGTGACTTGGTGGCAGGTGGGTGATAGGTGGGTGCCCTTGTGGATGTGTCCCTGTCCCCACCAGGGTGTCTGATGTGGATTTGGACCCTGTGTCAGCACATGTGTTGTGTTATTGTGTACCTGTGACGGCATCCGCGGCGGTCCATGAGTTCCTGGTGATGTAGCAGGTACAGCACCGGAAAGACGTGTAGAGCTGGGTCCATGGCGGTCGTGACCGGGACTCTGGTTTCGCGCTCTGCTGTCGTGCTTCCGCCGTCTCTGGTTGGGCGGTTTCTCCGCTGTGGTGCGTCTGCTTGTTTGGGTCATCCTAATTTGTAGAGCGGGCGGACGTCATTCCGCATGGCGAAGAGTCTCCATTGGCTCCCACCGCTGCGGTGGCAGGCGCACATTGATGGCGGTGAGCATCGCACAGCGGCAGTCGGGAAATGGGCTATGTTTGGCCATACTAATATGGCGGACGTGAGGACTGCAGCACGCGGGCGGAATAAAGCATTTTTTCGCACCGCCAGCACCGCGTTGGTGCCACCGCCCGACATTCTAATGGACCCCAAAGTATTTAATAACAAAATTAATAACTGAGCATTAATTTTTTAATCTTAAAATCAAAATAATATCATCTATAAATGTTTCCATAATAATTTAAACAGTAGTATTAATATTCATACCGGAGTATGATTTTACTTAAAATGTATAACTATTCCATAAAATATTTATTATTATTAGCATAAATATTAACTCTTTAATGACAATATTAATACCTAAAAATGATCAACTATAATAAAATTATTTTCTTTTACAAATAAATATTACTTACATTATTTAACATACATTATCAAAAATTTTAACAAACACTTAACATACAATACTTATCAATTTATTTTTATTTTATTTTATTTTGAAGATTTTATATAGCGCGAACATGACCCTTGCGGGTATCAGAGCGCTTTACAAGAGAAGTAGTTAGCAAAGGAGACAATATACAAGGGTAACATAGTGTTTTGGAATAAAGTCTTAAGTTCCAACTGGTTATTCTAAGAGTCTGCATCAATATTTAAGTAAATTTCGACATGAGAAGAGATTTGACTTCTTTTTTTAAATAGACAGTTGAGGGGTTGAGTCTGATTTCTGGTGGTAGTGCATTCCAGATCCTTGGAGCAATACCAGAGAAGGCGCGGTTGTATGTTTTCTTCTTGGCAAACCTTTGAGGCTTCAGAAGAAGGTTACTGGCGCTCCTGGAAGATCTGTTTCCGCACGAAAGTTCCAGTTTCTGGGCTAGATAACTCGGTGTGTTGTGATGGATGGCTTTATGCGTCATGCAGGCGATTTTTAGTTGAATTTTTGCTTCGAAGGGTAGCCAATTGAGCGCTTTGAAGTCAGGAGAGATGTGGCTATTTCTTTTAGAGCCTGTGATGAGCCTGTTGCCTGCCTATCAATGCACTGTAAAAGCATGCGTTGTACTTGTATATGCAGTGTACCTGCATACGTTGTAAAATCATGCGATGCAAGTGTACCTGCATTGTAATAGTTGCATTGTAAAGGCATTGAGTTATAATGCCTGCGTTGTAAAGGATGTCTCCCGGATCTAATGCATCCCAAGTAGAGAAGATTTTTATTAAAAAGCCCCTGCAATTTTATATCAGAGTAACTCCAGTCACTGCTGTCAACGTCCTGGTCATCAAACAAAGGAATAGACTACTAGTAGCCGACCAATTCAAATAAACTAGCACCAATAGATTCCTGAATCATACATGCAATTATGGATTCTGAGGAAAACAGTTATAAGTTTTTGGTCTTCAAATATGTGCCCTGAAGAAAGTGGTGTGAACCATTTTGATTGCCACCAAAGCACCGCGTTGATAGATTCTTTTTTGATAATTTCTTTTAATTAGTGCAATTGTTGAAAATGGAAATGATTTTCCTGAAGATCATGTATGGGTACAAGGTCCTTATTAACTAATAAATGTGTTTTTAACATTCATATGTGATATATTTTAACTATATAATAAATGATCATTCTTGGAACTATAGTGAGACAGAGACTGTGGTTTTTTAATATTGTTGTGTATTGCCCAAAAAGTGTTCTCATTTGTATATGGTGTTGATGGGTCTAAGGACAGTATAAAAAGACTAGGAAGCATGGAAGGGAAATTGTTTTTGTTTTAGAGAACGGGATCATGACAAGGTCCACGGAAGGCAGTCAGAGACAAAGTATACATTGTGTCCTCTCATGATGCAGAGAGTGGCTACCAGAATACTGCCTTTTTTATATCGACCTGCACTGACAACTGCACAGTATCAACAAGCATCGTATCATTAAGGTACGTTCATGTGAGGTTATGAATAATTCATCTATTGTTCACCTTGTATGCTTAGTCTGGAGATATGTAGTACTCAATATTCTGCACTCGATAGAAGTGCAGTTCGGTATTATTGACCTCCATATTTTGGAGCAGGGCGCAGGGAGCGCGAGAAGCACCTCAATGACCTCAAGACCTTACAATCCAAGCACCATCACGACCACCTGGCCATAAGGAGTGGTCCTACACCGCATCAGTCATATGCAAGCAGAAGTACCCTTGGAATGGGTCCCGCATAGCCCCACAAGTTCCACTACAGATAGTTCCAAGCGCTGTGAGTGAAATAGTATTGGGCGCTACCTGTCTAAGTGTGAATGTGGAAACACACAGTCATTGCAAATGTTGCCAGTTTAGTTCAAACTCTGCAATATTGATAAGGGCGCCAAGTTTCCGAAGCAGCAACAGTATATGTCTGCCACTCTGATAGCAAGATGAACCCAGGATAGGATAAAGAGATCTTCAAAGGCAGGGGGTCCACGTTGGATAATCAGCGAGGTAATGGACAGTGGCAGCTACTAATATTTCAAAACGGTGAGCGGGTCGCGGCCCGATGCCGAAAAGACTCACCCGCTTCAAAACCCTGAGCGATGAACAGAAGGGTGCTTTATGACTTCCTATTGTGCCAACATCCAATCATGGAGCTGCTCTTATGGTGTTTTCAGCATGAGCGCTGCTCCAGGTTTGGTTGCAGCAGGCTAGCCCAGCGCTCATTTTCAGGCTGGGGGCCTGTGCCAGCAATCCCTCTGCTGCTTCAAAGCCCTGGGATTGTTGGGTCTACAGTGCGCATGTCGGATAGGCTGGCTGTAGACAGCCGGCCTACTGACAATAAAATGGTAAGGACCTTTTTATTATTCTGTGTGTTTACCTGCGGCACCCAAATTTCCTTCGAGAACCATCACCACATTCTCTATAATGATTGTTCCGAAATGTATGTACTAATTATATCAATTAGCCTGGCCTTGGTAGAGAGAGGCAACCTTGAATGGAGCACGAGAGAGACACCAGGCAGGCATTGGTCACCAGTTGGCATTTTTAACGCAGCAGCTCGTAGTGCTAATAGTGCACAAAGTGGTGTTTGCCTTGTGCAGTGCTTTTGCATTGGTCACCCACTATACATAATATCAGAGTTATGCTGCTTTTGACAAACCAGGCTTAGCCTGGCAGCAGAATAAGGTTTCACAAGCATTTTGCTGCAAACCGTCACTAGTTTGAAGAGGTAGGGAGCAGTATTCCAATGCTTACACGAGGGGGAGTGCAGGGGTCCTGCCTCTGCATAGACACCATCTCGGAAAAAAACACTCAAGGCATATGTTGAAAAAAATTCTTCATCATTCTTACATTGCACTGGGAGGAACTGATTGTGGAGGCATTTGCTATAAGTGGCAGTGGCATGAGTCTGGTTAGGCTTAAATCAGGCACCTGTGCTATCCCTTAGATGACAATGATCTATCTCCGAAGGACAAGCCATAGATCATCATTTTTGCTTGATTGCTTCTAAAATTGCCACCGGCCCTGCATGAAGTGCCTGAGGGTATAGACTAAAAGTATTGCGAACCTATACATGCATGATATGAGTTGAGTTGTTACTTTTAAAAAGTGCAACAAACGCTCTAAGGTACTTTGGCGCTGAACTGACTAACAACATCAGAAAAGATATCAAAATAATCAATAAAACTGATTTTTTTTTGATAATCAATTTTATTGTTTTTTTAACAAGAAAAATACCAGCAATATTCAAATGCTGGATATAACAGCATTGTGAGGACACCTCTCTTCCACATCTCCGAAGGGAGGGTGACTCTGTTACATAGGATCGTAGAGAACCCCACATGATATACATAGTTTAACATACGACACACTCATTCTATGTTCATTGTATAGGCCCAAGCCATTTACCCCTAATCTTATGGTGTTTAGCCGAACATCCTCTGGCTTGAAACATCTGCTTTTCTTGCTCTGCACACCAATCCACCCACCTACGCCACTTTGCCAGTCTCGGTGATGTTGGAGCTTTCCAGTTAGCAGCAATGTCACGTTTGGCCACCATTATAGTGGAAGAAAGGAATTGTTTATCTGCCCATGAACCATCTAACTCATCTGTGATTCCCAGGAATATGTGTAGGGGGCTATGCGGGACCTCCCAGCCCAGGATCTCTGAGCTCTATTTCTATGGAGCCCCAATATCTTGCTATATCAGGACAGGTCCATACCATGTGGAAGAAGTCTGCCTGATCTTGATCGCAGCGTGCGCATAATGCATTAAGTCTCATACCTGCACTGTGGAGGCGCTTGGGTGTTAGGTAGACAGTGTGCAAATAGTAGAGCTGAACCAGACAGAGCCTGGCTGAAGTAGTGACAGTTTTGGGTCCATCAATGCATCTCTCCAGTCTTTATCTTCAAGCGGTCCTATCCATTGTTCCCATTGATTCCTTAACTGGTCTAGTGTATTTAGAGTGTTGTTGGTGAGGGAGTGTTGGACCCGGCCTCGTAGAATGGCCCTCCGTGCCCCCGCACCACCGAAACCTGGTACCTACGGCCCAAGCACGCGGCCCAGCCGAGCCTCCCCACCAGGACACACGCACCGACCCGGACATCCCCGTCCCTGGCCTCTCTCCTTTCGGCCACCCCGGGCCCGCGTGCCCACTTCATGCACCAAGATGGCCGCCCGGCCCCAGCGCGACCCGGGCCTAGAGGCGCCACTCCGGCTGGAGGACATCACGCTTCCAGGGGATGAGAGAGGGAGGAGCAGTTTCTATCGCACCTCTGAACTCCCCCGGGACGATGGGTTTCGATTGGCCCTCCGGCCTCCCTGAGGGCTGGCTCCATGCCTGCTGGGTGTCTGGGACTCCTCCCGACCCGGCCCTGAAAGGATCAAAAGACAATAGCAGGAAATCCCGACAAGCGACCCCCAGGTGACAAGACCCCTGCCTGCACAGACTCCGGACATCAAAGAGGGGTCGACCTATAACAAGGGGTGCTCTGGGTCTGTCCGGCAGATTCGACGCTGGAACAACGAGAGCCTGCCGACGTGGTCGTGGCTCCTGGAACTTGACCCCACCTGAGCCCTGCTGAGTGACTCGCGGCTCCCTGAAGATCGTAAGACCTCCGAACTTGTACCTGAGCCCTGCTGAGTGACTCGCGGCTCCCTGAAGATCGTAAGACCTCCGAACTTGTACCTGAGCCCTGCTGAGTGACTCGCGGCTCCCTGAAGATCGTAAGACCTCCGAACTTGTACCTGAGCCCTGCTGAGTGACTCGCGGCTCCCTGAAGATCGTAAGACCTCCGAACTTGTACCTGAGCCCGCTGAGTGACTCGCGGCTCCAACCGACTCTCACGGTCCCGCCGGACCCCGACTACACCATCGTATCCCCCAGCTCGAGGATTGTGAGCTGTGCGCCGGATACGTCCCTGCTGGAACCTTTACCAGAGACTGTCCCGCTACCCCCTACCCCTTCCGAGACTCTTGAGCCCGTGCTCACCTTGTACATATTTGCAGTGATAACCTACTTGATAAAGATTGTTCTCAGAATACCCGGTGTGTTCACTCTGTGTCATGTGGTGCCAGAAGTACGATCCTAGATACGAGATTCCTCCCCCTGGGGAGTCTCCCGCCAGTGCCCGGCTACGATACCTTGAGGGTGGGACTCAGGGTAGTCAGGACCCCCCTTCCAGGCTCCTCTGAGGTCGCCGTCTAACATTGGTGGCAAGCGACGGGATTCGGGCCCATCACCTAGAGATCGTACCGTGAACAACGGAAGCACTACCGACAAAGATGGCAGAAGGAAGCGCCATGAGCCCCGCAGAAACTAGCGCCAACAGGGTGTTCCAGGTGGAACAGCTAGAAGAATATACACACAAGGAGCTAAAGCAATTTTGCAAAGAACTTAAAATCGCTACCACTGGTCTCAACACTAAAGAGGATTTGCAGAAAGCACTGAAAACTTTGGTGGAGACCGGGGCCTCCCGCCCGGAAGGCACGGGGGAGCGCCCCGACGAAGCCGAACCCCCCCAAAGTGGAAGCAGTAGCAATCAGGTGCGAGGCATCGTACCAGACGGGGGCCTATCCCCGGAAGAGCTCGCGGACAGAGAGAGAAGCCGCAATCATGAACTCGAGTTAGCCAAACTAAAAATCGAGGGCGAATTGAAGTTAGCGGAAAAAAAGCTAGCAGTAGAGCAAATGCGTGTACAAGGCGAACTAGAAGAAAAGAAGCTCCAACGGGAGCACGAAGGAAGGAAGCTCCAACTAGAGCACGAACGCAGCTTGAAAGAAATCGAGCTCAAGGCCAGAAGCGAGGAAGGAAGGCCCCCGGGAAACCGAGAGACGGCCTCCCCAGCGGAACAGAAGGTCCACATCCCCAAGGATGTGGTCAAGGAATATTATAAAAACGATGACATTCAGCAATGGTTCCGGGCCTACGAGGTCACCATGACCTCCCATCGGATCCCGCAGAAGGACTGGGGGGCGGGGTTGTGGGGGCGGTTCCTGAGCGAAGGAAGGGACACCCTGCTCGACCTACCCCTCTCCCTGCAGACCTCCTACAGCCACATGAAAGAGGCCCTACTCACAAGATACGGCCTCACCCCAGAAATGTACCGTCAGCGATTCCGGGACTGCAGGAAGATCCCGGGCACCACCTGGGTGGAGTATGTAAACTTTTTCAGCCGGGCCTTCGATGGGTGGATTAAGGGCAGCAAAGTCACCACCCTGGCCGAACTTACTGACCTCATGTTGTGGAACACCTGGCTGCGAACTGCTTCATAGAACTACGTCAGCATCTGCTTGACAGCAAGCTCACAGATCCCCGGAAGCTGGCTGTGGAGGCCGACCGCTGGACCAACACCCGGGTCTCCCGGGGCATGGTAGGAGAGTACCCCCGAGCCGGTCAGGGACCACCCCGCCAGAGAGGGGGAGGGAACCAGGGAGGGCCGAGAGAGTCCCAGCCTAGCCCCCCGAAGACACAACCTCCACCTTTCCCGGCGCCCCCCCCACCGGTGACAGGGCCCCCTGGGAGACGGGGACACCGGGTGACCGTCACATGTTTCCGTTGCCAGAAACCCGGGCACTACGCCAATGACCCAGAGTGCCCCATGGCCACCCAAGTCTCCCCTACCACCCCTGCGAGACAGATAGCCAACGTAGCTCTGGGGGAGGAGGTTGAGGAAGCCGAAGAGTGGGAACCCGCAGCAATGGCCCTAGTATCCCTGGGAGATAGAGAGATGGTCCCTGGTAGCCTCCTACCCTCCAACACACAGAAATACGGGCAGCTCGTCAAGATCAATGGCCACCAGGTAGAGGCCCTACGGGACACCGGGGCCAGTATCACCGGTGTCCTCAAGCACCTAGTCCCCGAGGAGCAGATCCTCCCCAACGTCTTTTGCCCCGTAATATCCGCAGACAATAGAGAAAGTATGTGTCAGGTAGCCCTGGTGCCGTTTGAGTGGGGAGGGGTGATAGGTAAACTCAAGGTGGCCGTGCGAACCTCCCAGCCGGTCGACTGCCTCTTAGGGAACGACCTAGAGAGTTCTCCCTGGAAGCACGTCGAGCGCAAGGCCCACCTAGGAATGATGGGACTCCCCGAGTGGGTGTGCGCCACCACCCGATCTATGACAGCCCGGCTCACTCCCCGGAGAGAAGTCGAGAACACCCCAATCGAAGAGACCAGTACAGTCCCCGCCGAGGGTCCTCCCGTCCCCCCACCAGAAGGGTCCGTCGCCCGCGACGAACCCGCACCATCCGACCCCGCCCCGGTCCCCGAGTTGGGAGATCTACCCGAGTTGGCCCATTGGCACCACAAGGGCGGGCCCACTCGGGAAGAGTTTTGCCGGGAGCAAGCCACTTGTCCTTCCCTGGTCGGACTGCGGCGCCAGGCCGAGGGCCAAGCCGCAGGTGACCAGACCGGGACCCACCGAATCTATTGGGATAATAGCATCTTGTACAGTGAGCAGAAGTCGGTGGAGCTGGGATCCGGACGGGTACTGGTGGTACCCCTCCGCTTCCGAGATTTCCTCCTGGGCTTAGCCCACGACGTCCCCCTCGCCGGCCACCTGGGTCAGGACAAGACCTACAGCCGACTCGTGACCCATTTTTACTGGCCTAGAATGAGAGCAGCGGTAGAAGCCCACTGCAAGTCCTGCCCCACGTGCCAGGCTAGTGGGAAGAGTGGGGGGAAGTGCAAGGCTCCCCTCCAACCCTTCCCGGTCGTCAGTACCCCTTTTGAACGAGTCGGAATCGACATCGTGGGACCACTGGACCCCCCCACCTCCCAAGGCCACCGTTTCATCTTGGTCCTCGTGGACCACGCCACCCGCTATCCTGAGGCTATTCCCCTACGCACCATTACGGCCCCCGTGGTGGGCTGGGCCCTGATGGGGATCTTTTCCAGGGTGGGTTTTCCCCGCGAGGTCGTGAGCGATCGCGGCACTAATTTTATCTCAAAGTATATGACGTCCCTGTGGCAACAATGTGGGGTGTCCTATAAATTCACCACCCCGTACCATCCCCAAGGGAACGGCCTAGTAGAAAGGTTTAATAGGACTTTGAAAGGGATGATCGCTGGCCTAGAAGAGCCCCTCCGGCGTAAGTGGGACGTCCTGCTTCCCTGCCTCTTGTTCGCTTACCGGGAGGTCCCCCAGAAGTCCTTAGGGTTCAGCCCGTTTGAATTACTCTATGGCCACCCCGTCAGAGGTCCCCTCAGTTTGGTTAAGGAAGGGTGGGAGGCAGCACCCCAGACCACCCCCCGAGATGTGTTCCAATACGTCCTGGCCCTCCGAAACCAGACCAGGAAGTTCCGAGAACTGGCCGAGGCCAACCTGGAGGCAAGTCAAGAGGAGATGAAGCGCTGGTACGACCAGAATGCCACTCTGGTCGAGTTCCAGCCGGGCCAGCAGGTGTGGGTCATGGCCGCCGTGAAGCCTGGCGCCCTCCAGGACCGATGGACTGGGCCCTACAAGGTGGTTGAGCGAAAGAGTGAAGTCACATACTTGGTGGACGTCCAGTCACCTCGGGATCCCCTCCGGGTCCTGCACGTGAACCGCCTCAAGCCTCACTTCCAGCGGACAGAACTGAGCCTCCTGCTGGCCACCGATGACGGGGCCGAAGATGAGTCTGATCCCCTCCCGGACCTCCTGTGTGTCAAGGAGCAGGAAGGCTCTGTGGAAGGAGTGAACCTCTCCCCAGCCCTCACTGCCCAGCAACAAGCGGACTGCCGCCAGCTCCTAAGACAATTTTCCGACCTCTTCTCCCTGACCCCCCGGGTCACCAACTGGTGTGTTCATGACGTGGACACCGGGGACAGCCCGCCGGTGAGACACCGAGCCTACCGGGTTCCTGACCGGGTCCGGTCCTGCATTCAAGCGGAAGTCTCGAAGATGTTGACCCTGGGGGTGATCGAGCCCTCTGACAGTCCCTGGGCCAGCCCCGTGGTCCTGGTCCCGAAGGCAGCGGCCCCTGGTGTCGCCCCCAAGCTCCGATTCTGCGTGGACTACCGGGGGCTCAATGACGTTACCCGAGCCGATGCCCACCCCATTCCACGAGCCGACGAACTCATTGACCGACTAGGGGCAGCCCGGTTCCTCAGCACATTCGACCTCACCTGCGGATACTGGCAGATTGCGCTCACCGAAGGGGCCAAGGAGCGGTCCGCTTTCTCCACCCCCGATGGGCACTACCGCTTCCGCGTAATGCGCTTCGGGATGAAAAATGCCCCGGCCACTTTCCAGCGACTGGTGAATAGGGTCCTGGCCGGGCTAGAACAGTTCAGCGCGGCATATCTGGACGACATCGCTGTCTTCAGTTCAGAGTGGAGTGAGCACCTCCAGCACCTCCGGAGGGTGCTAACCGCCCTGCGCCAGGCAGGCCTCACAGTAAAAGCCAGCAAGTGCCAGATCGGGCAAGGATCCGTGGTCTACTTGGGGCACCAGGTTGGGAGTGGCCAGGTCGCCCCTCTACAGCCAAAGATCGACGCCATCCTGGCCTGGGAACCACCTCAGTCGGCGGCTGTTGCCCCGAGAGCAGAGATGGAGCACCATAGAGCGCGAAGCCTTTGCCGTGGTCTGGGCACTCAAAAAGCTACGACCCTACTTGTTCGGCACCCATTTCCGAGTCCAAACTGACCATCGGCCCTTGCGATGGCTCATGCAGATGCGAGGAGAAAACCCCAAGCTACTGCGGTGGTCAATCTCCCTCCAGGGGATGGATTTCACCGTGGAACACCGCCCTGGTACGGACCACGCCAATGCTGACGGCCTCTCCCGGTTCTTCCGCCTCAGCGAAGAGAACCCCCCAAGCTGATGGGCAGTTCTCTCCGGCTTTCAGCTGGGGGGGACGCGTGTTGGACCCGGCCTCGTAGAATGGCCCTCCGTGCCCCCGCACCACCGAAACCTGGTACCTACGGCCCAAGCACGCGGCCCAGCCGAGCCTCCCCACCAGGACACACGCACCGACCCGGACATCCCCGTCCCTGGCCTCTCTCCTTTCGGCCACCCCGGGCCCGCGTGCCCACTTCATGCACCAAGATGGCCGCCTGGCCCCAGCGCGACCCGGGCCTAGAGGCGCCACTCCGGCTGGAGGACATCACGCTTCCAGGGGATGAGAGAGGGAGGAGCAGTTTCTATCGCACCTCTGAACTCCCCCGGGACGATGGGTTTCGATCGGCCCTCCGGCCTCCCTGAGGGCTGGCTCCATGCCTGCTGGGTGTCTGGGACTCCTCCCGACCCGGCCCTGAAAGGATCAAAAGACAATAGCAGGAAATCCCGACAAGCGACCCCCAGGTGACAAGACCCCTGCCTGCACAGACTCCGGACATCAAAGAGGGGTCGACCTATAACAAGGGGTGCTCTGGGTCTGTCCGGCAGATTTGACGCTGGAACAACGAGAGCCTGCCGACGTGGTCGCGGCTCCTGGAACTTGACCCCACCTGAGTGAGCCCTGCTGAGTGACTCGCGGCTCCCTGAAGATCGTAAGACCTCCGAACTTGTACCTGAGCCCTGCTGAGTGACTCGCGGCTCCCTGAAGATCGTAAGACCTCCGAACTTGTACCTGAGCCCTGCTGAGTGACTCGCGGCTCCCTGAAGATCGTAAGACCTCCGAACTTGTACCTGAGCCCTGCTGAGTGACTCGCGGCTCCCTGAAGATCGTAAGACCTCCGAACTTGTACCTGAGCCCTGCTGAGTGACTCGCGGCTCCCTGAAGATCGTAAGACCTCCGAACTTGTACCTGAGCCCGCTGAGTGACTCGCGGCTCCAACCGACTCTCACGGTCCCGCCGGACCCCGACTACACCATCGTATCCCCCAGCTCGAGGATTGTGAGCTGTGCGCCGGATACGTCCCTGCTGGAACCTTTACCAGAGACTGTCCCGCTACCCCCTACCCCTTCCGAGACTCTTGAGCCCGTGCTCACCTTGTACATATTTGCAGTGATAACCTACTTGATAAAGATTGTTCTCAGAATACCCGGTGTGTTCACTCTGTGTCGTGTGGTGCCAGAAGTACGATCCTAGATACGAGATTCCTCCCCCTGGGGAGTCTCCCGCCAGTGCCCGGCTACGATACCTTGAGGGTGGGACTCAGGGTAGTCAGGACCCCCCTTCCAGGCTCCTCTGAGGTCGCCGTCTAACAGGGAGCGATAGATACGTGAGACACCTCCTTTCCCCAAGTCACCTGTCATGGTTTGCGCCTCAAGGGGACTGTACTTTGGGATTGATTCGCCTTGTGATATGTGTGTTTGGAGGGCGTGACGGAGCTGCAAATATTTGTAAAATTGTCGCAGCGGGGTTGTGGGGCGAGGGTAGGGAGTCCATGGGCAGGGTGCGACACAGGGGCAGGGGTGGGGGGAATTAGGGGGGGATTGTTATTGTTCGATAGGTATCCTTGCTAAATGCACAAATAGATTGCTACGACGATATACTGCAATGTCATGCTGTTGTTGACCCTGATATTCAGGGTCCTGTACCATCTGTGCAATCGCTCAATAAAATATGTTTTTAAAAAAAAAAAATTGTGATGGGTGTAGGGAGTAGCTGGTTTGCAAGTCTTGGAAAGTGCGGATATGGTCGCTAAAACAGATGAATTTAAAGAGCGTTTCCTCCATTTTGCTCCTGCCAAACAGAGTGCTATTCACATACAGGAAGTTAGAAAAGAAAGGGAATGTGCCCCTCAGATTCCCCCCGACAGACTCCACTGAGTCTTTCTAAATTGGGGGACTGATACCAGGTGGGAAGAGTCAAAATAGAGGCATCACCTAGACTTGTAAGCAAACACATAAGCTGCTTGGAGACTTTCATATCAGGTTCTGTGGGGAAAGCAGAGCCCCTTATTACGGATCCTTGTAGAAACAAGCCCCCTGTGCTGCTTACAACGTGATTCGGAGAACCTCTCACATGTCCTGAAGTTCCTGACAAGTTGTGCTGCTAGGTTCTGAATGCCTAGAAGCTTGCAAATGAGCAACATAGCAAGCATTGCCATAGTTCAATCTAGAACAAGCATTGGCATAGCCAATAGGTCTCGCCTTTGAGACCTTATAAGTGTTTAGCCATGCAACACTTGATGTTGTTGCACCAAGGATATTGTGCTGGATAACTAAACACTTATAAGGTCCCAAAGGCGAGACCTATTGGCTATGCCAATGCTTGTGTTAACATACGTCGGCGCGCGGGCAGCATTTCTTTCTGCAGGAGAGGTGCATGATGCGCTCTCAGTGCAAAGCAAAAGGGCAACATATGAATGCTGACGTCTGATGACATAAGCCAGAGCAAACACTCTACTTTATTACATAAGCCTCGAAACTTCCAACTCTGTCCATGGACAGCAGGTCGTACAATGACTTAGCAGTGGCACTAAAGGAAATTAAATGCACATTTTGTACACAATATCATCCTTGTTAACTAAAT
Organism: Triturus cristatus; assembly: GCF_964204655.1. Taxonomy (NCBI): domain Eukaryota; kingdom Metazoa; phylum Chordata; class Amphibia; order Caudata; family Salamandridae; genus Triturus; species Triturus cristatus. The sequence goes on along the minus strand of NC_140584.1, from coordinate 1,179,475,655 downwards.
AGTTTTGTTCTACAGACTGCTAACTAATTATTCATTGGAACACACGGAAACATGTATTCCTGTCAGCTCAGGCGACACTCTCTGAAAGTCAGGACATAAGTAAATGTAATTAAATTTGCCTGGACAGGTGAAAAAACCGCTGTGCCCCAGCAGATGCTGGACGCCTGCTCACCCAGTCCTCACATGTAACCCTTGCAGCAGCTGGGGTAGTTGAACCTTTCCAGCAGGTCTTCGCTGACGCGGTAACAGTCGCTTGTTTTCTGCAGGTCTGGCTCGGCCTTGGGGGTTGTGCGCTTGCCCGGCTACTCGGCTTCACACATTGTGCTCGGTATGGAGAAAGGATCGTGCAAAATGTTAAACCTCCTTTGAGAGGGTCAGGGAGTGCCCATGTGCAGCTAGGAGGAGCCCTGTGTGTTGGGCCCGCGGAAGCCTGGCAACGGTTACTAAGCAACCACATCCTGCAGGCTGCAACAAAGTCACTTCCGGCCTAGGGAAACTTCAGCGCAGAGCGATCTTTGTTTTTCACAGTCCCGTGCTGGGATCCATCCATTAGACTCCAACAGCGCGGTGACACCAGCAGCCACAAAAAGCTTGCATCATCGACATCTTTGGGCTTCTAAGACCATGACTGGTTTTAAATTAGATATATGGATATATTTCGACAGACAGCTCGAGTTTGGAAATGCTACTTAGTTCAAGAAGGGCATGAATTATTACTTGAATTACTTGTGGTATTAAATATTTTAGTCAGTACTGGCAGGTGGCAGAGCCTTCTCTTTCCTTGCCGCTAGTCTTTGGAATAAGCTTCCTTGCTCGTTGAAATCATTAGGCAATCATCAAGCTTTCACAAAACAGTTAAAAACATGGCTCTTCAAGGAGACTCACTGATGAAGACAACGTTTCTCCCTCTCCCTCCACTAGCGCCAAGACGCTCTGGCATTCGTTGCGCTATATAAATGACTATCCTATCCTATCCTACTGGGAAAATATCTACCCTGGGAACTCGTAATTTTAGGACGCTGGGTGGCGGCAAACAAGGGTGAGAGGCGAGTTATGATGAGTTTGTCAATGAAATATGCATTATTTGTATTACCTTTACATCCAAAAACACGGGCAACACGAAGAAGTGGTAACAGAGCTGGGTTATTCTTTTTTGTCAAATTGACCACAAATAGACTACATTTTAGCTCACATCCAGGATCTATGTTGCATGTTGCAACAAACATCTAATTTTGTCTATTGGGAACTTTTGAAGTCACACCCCAGCGTACCTTTGTATTTTGTTGAATCTGGAGAAATGTTTCAGCTGTGCTGGATCTAAATCCCAACTCCAGTAGGAAACCCAACGGATACAAAAAGAATCAGTGATTGTCCGCAAAGAGGGGCATTTACTGCCGGGTTGGCGCTGTGCTAGATGTTAAGGAGAACAAATTGAGCGAGACCTCGAACAATGTGTCCTGATTCCTGAAGTCTCCACAGTCGGGAACATTTACAAGGGCCAGCCAGTATCCTGGTTCCGACTCAAGAATAGCTGCCAGAATCTGAATCCAACTAGTTCTCACTTTATTCAAGCAACTTTTAACTGAATAGTATGAAATGTTGAAAGTTGTTTTGTAATTACTATCAAAAGTACTGTTTCAAAAGCACGTGTAGGTATCATTGTAATTAGCGCTGCCATTTTTTTTTCCCTGAGTAATGTTCCGCAAGTTACATCTGCCAAACTGTATATGGAAAAAAGCCCCAGAAAGGAGAACAAATCCATGGGAATCTGTGTGGGTTCACGGTTTCCCACTTTAGCGGGATTACTTGTTATGTGTACCGCAGGTGCCGCGATTATAGCAAAAGCAAAGAAATAGAAAAAAATCTATTTTTTTAATTTTGCTACAATCGCAGCACCAGCGCTTTACTTAAGGGTAAAGCGCCGGTGTCGCGATTGAGCAAGGCGGCCTTGATTTACCGGGTTTACGGCAGGGGAAGAAAGCTTAAAATTAAAACGCACGAGAGAGAGGTGAAAACGAAGGGAAAAGAGTCGGTGGAAAACTTGGGGATAGAGGCACAAAACAGTTAAGGTGACAGTAACAAAGAAAGTATGAAGAAGAGAGACGGAAAAGTGGGAGAAAGGATGTGAAGCGAGACTTGGGAAGGAGAAGAGAGGCAGAGACGGGACTGAGGATGATAATACTGGCTCACTGAGAAGATCAAAGCGGCCACGAATATGAAAGTGATTGCGATAGCGATCGAAATGCTACCATGGCTGGCCTACAGCTCGCGTGCATGTGCGCGGCGCTTAATGAGCATGACGAGGAAAGCCATATGGCGCCTCTGCTCGTAAGCGCGCGCCCTCACACATGCATTTTTTGAAGCCCTTACTAAAAGTCTCGCCAGACCAGCGCATGTGCTGGGTCAGGCGAGACCTAAAAAAGGGCAGCATTAACCCCTTCCCCGCTCATGACGGAACCACTCCGTCATGAGCCACGGTTGCGTTGTGCTCATGACGGAGTGGTTCCGTCATGCTACGGCTGTTGGCGGCCGCTCCGCCCACGCGGCGCTAATTCCCCGCCTGTGCGGGCGATTAGCGCAGTGGGCGGAGACGTGACGGATCCACTCCGTCATGAGCACAGCTCAACCGTGGCTCGTGACGGAGCGGTTCCGTCACGAGCACCGCGCCACTTCGCTGCCCCCAAACCGCCCCCCCCCAGCGCCGCGGCGGAATTCCTGCCGCGGCGAAGGGGTCAATGACAAGCCGTCAAGTGGCACAGAATAAAAAGAAGGTTCTTCGAGATCCTCAATTGGAAGCAGCAGGACAACACAACTGCAACAGCAGGACGGGGCAGTTGGACATGTCATCATTGTGTTGTCTCACGTCATTCAGCACAGCCACAAGAGTAGTCTCAATACCTAAACTAGGCCTAAGCTGATCCTGCTAGCATCTAGTAACTGGTGTGCTTCAAGATGTTCAGAAAGCCACTGATCCAGAACTTCCCTGCAATGTTAGTGTTTGTTGGGAAAAGAAAGATGAGCCTGTAGTACGCTTCTGCCCAGGGGTACACATGCACATTTTACATGTTGCATTGTGCATCTGGATAACTTCTTTCTGATCCATTGTACATATGTGGCATTAGGCTGCCATAGGTCGACAACCTAAGGGTCGCAAGAGGACTGAATCCGAGGGCAGTAGGTAAGCTGGAGCCTTCCTTTGTGGCCCTTCGGCACCTCTTCAATCACAAGAGCTCCAGGTCTGGGACTAGGGGCTGGCATTGCACAGGCAGTGATGTCACCACCACTGGCCCACCCAGAGGTTAAAGCCCATCCTGCCAGGTAAGTTAGGCATAAGTAGGGTGCTTCCCTCATAGTCGGGCACCTCATGTGCACTGCTCCCTATTCGTGGCAGTGGTTTTCATTCTCAGGCCAGTGCTGCTTGTCCAGCACATGTGACAATGGTTGCTTTGTACCAGTCCTGTTGCCAGTATGAATGGCTCTCACTGGCTTGAGAGTAAAGCACACCAGAATATTCCCTAGTTTTAGTTTTTGCTACTTGTCTGAGTGAGTATGCTCTATAAACAAGATACACCAGGCAGGGAGTGTGTGGTGACACTGTAGGAACTCTTTAGCCCCGGATCTGTGCGTACAGACCAACCCGGTCAAAGGCTAGGATCCTGATTGTAATGGAGAGACAATCCCATTGTGGCAGCAAACTCCTGTCCACGCCCAAAACAAGACTACAACTTGGGTGCAAAGTGTGCCCGCTGACGGTGTTCGGCATCATGATTTTTGTCAGGTAAAATTTGGGGCAAATATCCCTGGATATTTTGTGCAATACCTGCTAACTCACCCGAACCCGAACTGGGTGAGATCACACACGTTAACTTACAGTGAAATGGGTGAAATCACACACGTTAACTTACAGTGAACTGGGTGAAATCACACACATGTTAACTTATGGTGAACTGGGTGACATCAAACACACGTTAACTTACAGTGAACTAGGTAAAATCACAAAAGCCACCCACACACACATTAACTTACAGTGAACTGGGTGAAATCACACACATGTTAACTTACAGTGAACTAGGTGACATCAAACATGTTAACTTACAGTGAACTAGGTGACATCAAACACATGTTAACTTACAGTGAACTGGGTGAAATCACACACATGTTAACTTACAGTGAAATCATACACGTCGCCCACCCACACGTTAACTTACAGTGAAGTGGGTGAAATCACACACGTCACCCACATACACGTTATCTTACAGTGAATTGGGTGAAATCACACACGTTGACTTACAGCGAAGTGGGTGAAATCACACACATATTAATTTATAGTGAAGTGGGTGAAATCACACACGTTAACTTACAGCGAAGTGGGTGCAATAACACCAGACATGCCAACCCTCCCGATTCAGACGGGAGACTACCGATTTCAAGGCTAATCTCCCGCCTCCTCGGGGTTTCAGCCGACAGGGCTTGGTATTGTGTAACGTGCTAATTCTTCCAGCAATAGTCAGAGTGGCGATGCAGGGGCTCTAGAAGGGGTGAAAAACCAACAAAGCCTCATTAACAAGAGAATAGTCTTTAAAAAAACCTGTGAAGTACTCCAGTGTGGCTGTGTTTATGTGCCCGGAAAGCTGTTTCAGCCCGGGCTGCCACACAGGGGAGGGGTGGGGGAGGGGTTGGTGTATGCACTGCCAGCAACCTGCCACGCCAGTGCACAACACTTGCATCACCCTCTCTCTGCCTGCCATTGTTCTCCATGCTTCTGAAAGGTAAGACAAAAAACGTGCATTTGCGTTTCAAAATGTCCGATCCTGCAGCAGCACACTTCCAAAGGCCACACATGACAGTAACCCGATTCAAGGCCCCATTCTCCCGATTTTTTCTAAAAAATCTCTCACTTTGCTCTTCTGAAATGTTGGCATGTATGTCACACACACATTGAACTTGGTGAAATCATATGCATTCTTCACATAAATTCCCATTACGAGATGTGATGGTACTTGTTCCGACGGGTGTCTCGGGGAGCAGGGTGACCTCGTGGGCAGGCGCAGCCCACAGCGGGCAAGCGCGACACAGCACACCCACGCACGCAGTGTCTAGTTGGGAACCACGCCCCGAGCGGGCGGCCCCTTTTATTGGATTTCCCCGCGGGCCACGTCTGGCCCGCGGATGTGGTGTGACATCATTTCTGACCACTAGACCGTAGAATACTACATCCCTATCCAACTTTGTTCAAAATAAACAAACAACAATTCACAATAGCTCAAAGAGTTCAAACCACCGGAGTGGTGATACTTGCGTGCCTTCCGGCGTCAGCGTCTGGCGGTCTTCAATAGGCAAAGTCTTTAAGACGCTGGCTGGGGCGCAGATTTGGTCTTAGGCAGTACCTTTGCGGAGATCCCCGCATCCGAGGACTGGGGTCTGGCCTGTCTTCCGCTGGCAGGTTCTCTGTGGACCCCCTAGCATCCTCAGGACTTCCGGGGGTATCGGCGGAGGTGCCCTTCGTTGATTCTCCCGTGGGTCTCTCGGGTTGTTCTAAGGGCACTTCTTTGAACCAGGATATATTCCTGGATACTTCATCGCCTCCTTTCCTGGCAGTTACCATGGTCCCTCGGCATGCGGTTACTGTCCATGGTCCCGGTTCATAGTTCGTTCTGAATTTTCCTCCCGGGCGGCGGTCCTTGAGGAGGACGGTGGCCCCGGTCCGAATTCTTCTGGATGTGGCCCGGCGGTGGGTGCTCGCCTGTTGGTTTTGGCATGTTCTTCGGGCTTGCACTTCCTCTACAGGTGGTGAGGCCCACCCTGGGCACGTGGGGAAAAGGTCTCTCCGTGGGCCTTGGAACATCAGGGCCCACGGGCTTCTTTGAGTGGTGCAGTGGAGTGTGCTTCGGTACTCTCGTAAGAAATCGTGAAGCCGCCTCTCGGGTCTGCTTGCTCCACACATGCGATCCGGAATACCTTGTTTAGGGTGCGCATGAAGCGCTCCACATCGCAGTTGGCTTGCGGCCATTGGGGGGTTATCCGTCGGTGACGTACTCCTCTCTGGCTGAGGAACGTGGCAAACTCTGTCCCCTGGAAGGGAGGTCCATTGTCGCTACGGATTTCCTGGGGGAAACCGAACATCGCAAACGCTTTTTCGAAGATAGGTTCTACTTGGGCGAACGCTGTCGAGGCCACTAGTTCCACCACCGGGTACTTTGAGAATTCATCCATGAGCACTAAGGTGTGTTTTCCCCCCGGGAAACTCCCGAAGTCCATGCTCACTCTCGACCACGGGACCGTGCTGGCATTTTCGGTGATCGCCGGTCTTTCTGCCCCTCCTGTCAGCTGGCACAGCGGGCACCGCCGGACATACTCTTCTACCATCGTCTCCAGCTCGGGGAACCAGACCTTCTCCCGCATTCTGGCCTTCATCTTTGTGATGCCCTGATGTCCGCCGTGGGCTAGTCGAGTTGCTTTGTGTCTCAGCGCTTGCGGGATTACTAGCCGTGCCCCCCGTAGCAGAATTTCATCATCGGTGGCGCTGAGTTCATGTCGGACCTGCCACATCTTCCCTGAATAATCCATCTCGGCCTGGCTCCAGGAGTTGGTTGGCCGCAGATAGTTGGTCCACAGCCCTGCCTGAACGGCGGCTAGTGTTCTTCGGTACACTTTATCCGTGGCAGCTGCTTCTTTGATGTCTTCTAATGTCATGTTTACCGGGCAGGCCGCAACGGACACTAAGTGGATGTATTGTTCGACTTCCATGGTGTCTTCGGGTGCAGCCGCCGGGGCCGGGTGCCGGGACAGGAAGTCGGCCGGGTTTTTGGTGCCGGGCCGATACACCACTTCCATCTCATAGGGTTGTAGCTGTACTGTCCATCTCTCTATCCGCGGCGGGGGGTGCGGTGCTGTTCCCTTGAAAAGGGGCACGAGTGGTTGGTGGTCGGTGACCATCGTGAATGGTTGTCCCTTGAGGTATAGGTGAAAATGGTTACAGGCCCATTTAATCGCTAGGGCTTCACGCTCAATCTGGGCATACCTGGCTTCCGTGGGAGTCAGTGACTTGCTGACGAAAGACAAAGCGGCCCACCGCTCTGGTTCTTGTTCCTGGGTCAGGACGGCACCCAATCCCACCGGGCTGGCGTCTACCAATACTTCGGTCGGCTTTGCGGGATCAAAGTACGCGAGGGTAGCTTCTCCTAGGAGGGCATCCTTGATGCTCTGAAAGGCCTCTTCTTCTCTCTGTCCCCACTGCCACTTAGCGTCTGATTTCGTGAGGGCTCACAGCGGCTCCGCCCGGGTGGCTAGTCCTGGGATGAATCTCCCACAGTAAGTAGCCATGCCTAAGAAGCTGCGTACTTCTGTTGGAGTCAGCAGGGCCGGTGCATCTCTGATGGCTTGGGACTTTCTTGGGTCTACTTGGATGCCCTCTTGGTTAAATACATATCCGACGAATTCCAGAGATGGCTGAAAGAACTGGCATTTCTCTTTATGTAAAGTTGCCCCGTGGTCTCTTAGGCGCGCCAGTGTGCTACGGAGGTGTTTGTAATGCTCGGCCGCCGTCGCAGAGTGAATGAGGATATCATCACTGACGTTTAGTACGCCGGGCAAACCAGACAGCATCTCTCTTATCGTGTTCTGAAACACTTCGGCGGTAGCCGATATGCCGAAATTGAGTCTCTTGTATCTCCTATCTCCTTAACCCTAGATGGGTGCTGAACGTGGTAATGTATCGACTGTCCTTGGCTAGTGGGAGTTGGTGATACCCTGCGTTTAAGTCGATCTTCGAAAACCACTTGGACCCGTTTACATCCGCGATGATGTCATCCATTGTTGGCGTGATGTGACACTCCCGCCGTATTGCTTTGTTCGGCAATCTCATGTCAATGCAGAGGCGTATTGCCCCCGGTTGCTTTGGCTTCTCCGCGATGACCATCGGCGACACCCAGGGAGTTGGCCCGGGCACCTTCTCGATAACGCCTTGTTTTTCTAGGGTCTCCAGCTCTTTCTCCACTAGTGGCCGCAGGTGGAACGGGACTCTCCGGTGTCGTAGTGCGACCGGGACGACTGCCTCATCAATATGTAGCTTGACTGGACTACACTTTATACGTCCCAGCCCCTTGAACAGTTCCGGGAACTGGTTGAGCAGTTCCTCTACTTGGTGAGTCTGTACTCTCCTTGCGAACGAGACTAGACCCAGGTCTTCAGCCATGTGGCTGCTTAGGAGAGTGTCTGCTTCCCTGTCAATCATGTGTATCGTCGCCGTTACCTCTAGACCCTCCGCCTTGATTGGTACCGTGATTTTTCCTTTTAACGGCAATGGTGCGTCGGATCCATAGGCATATATCCGCGTTTTGGACGGCCTTACCACCGGCCGGGGCTTCAGCTGGCGGTATTGTTACAGGCCCATGACATTCACCGTGGCCCCGGTATCGATGACCGCCTGTATTTCTGTTCCTGCCACGTGGACAACGCACATTGGTTGTGGCCTGCGGCGCAGCTTTAGTTCCCACGCGAACGAGATGAGGTAGGTCTCTACTTCCTCTTCGTCCGATGACTCTTCGCTTGTTTCGTGGTACTTCTTCCCCCTTCTCTTTGGATCTTCAGGCGGCCTTCGGCATAACGGCGAGAAGTGGTTCGGTATCCCGCAGTTGGTGCACGTCTTCCCTTGTGCGGGGCAATCTTTCGCAGCGTGTGGTTCATGCCCACAGTACCCACACTTTGATGTGGGCTTCTCCGTGTTCTTGGCCCTGGATGGGCCTCCCCTTGGTTTGGGGCGAATGGCATCCGCCCGCTCTACCTTGACGTTTCCGGCCTGTGCTGGGGTCTTCGTGAGCGCCTGGTCCATCTCATTCGCTCTGGCTGCTGATAAGTCATGTGTCCTCGCCAGTACGAGCATGTCCTCGAGCGCGATTTTCGGCTGCCGCAGGATGAGCCCTCTCAGCGTCTTGTCACGACACCCCTGTATTAGTTGCGCTCGTATCTCCTTTGGCTGGTCATCTTCTGTACACGTGCTCGCGAGCTCACGCAGCCGGGCGTAGAACTCGTCCATTGACTCCCCCCTCTCTCTGCCGAGCCTGGCGCAGTTTGAATCGTTCGAAATCTGGGTTCAGTTGGGGGTCAAAATGGGCATTCAGGGCAGTTACCGCTGCGTCGTAATAATCTGCTGCTCCCATGTTGGGCAAGTGTTTGAACAGCTTGAATATCTCGTCTCCTGCATAGTGCAGGAGCAAAGACCTTTTGATAGCGTCGTCGGTTTCCCTGGTCACGATGAAATAATTGTTGAGCCGTTCTATCCAGATCTTGCATCTGGGCGCCGCTGTTGCAGGGTCTTGTAGTTTGCAGAATGGTGGTAGCACTCCCAATGCTGCGTGCTGGAATGGGGCAGTAGTAGGAGCTGGTGCTGGTCCCGTTGCGGCTCTCTGGGCATTGTCAACCATGGTGTCGGGCGCGATAGGTGATGGGCCTCTCCTGAGCCCTCTGGTGTCACCCCTGTATTGTCTCTTGTGTGGTTGCGATTCTGCTGCTCGGTCACCCGGGGGTGTTGGCCAGTTACGTGGGTGTGTGCCACCTTGCGGCACTGGATGCCAAGCTGTTGGTCTGGCGCTTAAAGTGAGGCTGGGTGCACCCTTCCTTGCGTGCACTTGCAGTAACTTTGTTTCGTTTTTTTTTTTTCAACTCAATGTCTTTATTGAATTTTCCCCTTCTTTCCAGCAACAGTGATTTGTGGCCAGTGGTCTCCTGTGGATGGTCCTTCACCCCCTCTGCAGTGGGTGGCTCCACCTGGGCCTGGGCACCCCTGTTCCCTCTTTGTACCACAGTCTATTTTATTTTCCTAGCAGGCTTCGTAGCGCTGCTGGACTCAATTCAGCGGTGGAGAGGCAGGCAGGCTGTCCTGGGGCATGTAGCAGCGGTAGCTGCGTGCAAAACGGCAGGCTCCTTGGCAGCAGGGTCGCGTGCAACTCACCGTGGGCTTCCTGGAGGAGTCGGCGGAGCACGCGCGGCCTCGCGCAGGCAAGACGGGCCGGCGCACGTGCGCTCCGGTGCAGGAGCCGGGAACCGCCCTCCGTGACGGCAACGGAGCTGCAGCGCTGGGGTTTCGTAACCCCCACCTTCGTCGCCAGTGTTCCAATGGGTGTCTCGGGAGAAGGGTGACCTCGTGGGCAGGCACAGCGGGCAAGCGCGACACAGCACACCCACGCACGCAGTGTCTAGTTGGGAACCACGCCCCCGAGCGGGCGGCCCCTTTTATTGGATTTCCCCGCGGGCCACGCCAGGCCCGCGGATGTGGTGTGACATCATTTCTGACCACTAGACCGTAGAATACTACAGTACTCAAAACAGGTTGCAAAATACGAACCACCTACTTATGACTCTCTGTACTGGCTGAAATTGGGAGGACACAATTTGCACCTGTGTTTTTCAGCTTCCTCGACGTGTATTTTTGGTGTTCCTTGTTGTAGTGTTGAAGGTATTTTGTGTGTCGATCTGCCCCGTCATCGTCACTTTTTCCACCCCAGTCTTCACTAGCGTCTGTGCCCTCATGTGCCCTTTTGAGATCGCAAACCCAGCGAAAATCCCAGGGTTTGTTACCGCCAAAGGGGCTTTCCTTTACATGCCAGGAGGTGGGAAATTCTTAGTACCCAGCCCCCTTAGGGAATCCTGTTGGCAGCCTTGGAGCAAATAGCAGTGGTTGAGACGTTGCTGCTCCTAAAGTTTTCAAAAGCGGAAAACCGTCATTTTAGTATCAGCACTGGTTCCGATAAGGAACGCTGCTGCTTTAAAAACATATATGTCTGTTTGGAATTCAGTGAGAGGGGTAGTTGCCAGCTGTCCCATGCAGGCCACCGTCCCAGTCAATCGGAGTGAGCCACAAACTGCGAGCTGCCTAATGAATATTAAGTAGGGAGGTCATTCTGCGACCCCCTACAATTCGGTATTTTATGACCCAACCTATAAATACATAGGTCAGTCTACAAAATCCGAAAAAAGTCAGTGTGCAATTGGCTGCAACTCTTTCCAAATGGAATCTCAGGCCCAGGGCACAGGGTACTTTGCTACGTCAGTCCACCGTATATATTTAATGCTGTGGTTGGTTTGTGCTGAATTCCACAGCGTACGCCCTAATGAGGTGTAGCGGTGCTAACATGCCTCTGCACCCACTAGTTCCAGAGTGCTAGGGTAGCGCCGTACACGTTTCCTGGTAAGAGGGCGAGTGGAAGGTGCCAGCCCCATATCGCTGGGTGGGGCTAAGCTGGGACTCTGAACAGTTCAGGCTGTAAATCTGCATTGCGGGCACTGCCAATGCGCTGCGTACCGCACCTCTCAGCGCTCTGTGAGCAGCTGATAAGCTAATGACAATTTTATGAACTGTTATTTCTTCCTTGCAATTAACCAGGAGGCAAAGTCTGACATCACTTACAGCAGCCAGGGTGCCCTACAGACAGAGACATGACAGAAGACCTGTGCGCAGGTAACCAGCAGGTGTCATCCCTTCTACATTTAGGGTAGCGTCAGCGCCCACAATGGTATAGTAAGCGCTATACTAACGCTACAAAACAATACGTACGTATTGTATTCTAATGCCTGGAACAGTATAGCATCTCTTATGACAACAGGAGCCATATTACACTTAGGTCGCACTGCGCATGTTTGTGCCACGATGCACCGGATGCAAACAGGGACAGTGCACCCTATTACGTGTAAGGTGCTGCCCTCAGAGCAGTCGTGAACTCACGGCTGCCATGAGGGCAGCACACTAGTGAAAGAGGGAGTAGCTTTTGAAGCAAGCAGCTGCTCCATCTTATGGTTCAGGGGCCACCCAGCCTCCACTTCAAAGGGAGAGATCTCACTGTAGACTCTGCAATTGCATCCATAACACATCACAGGCACAGAGGCATCCACAGTACATCACAGGCACAGAGGCATCACCAGTACATCACAGGCACAGAGGCGCCCCTAGTACAGCACAGGCACAGAGGCGTCCATAGTACAGCACAGGCACAGAGGCGTCCATAGTACCTCACAGGCACAGAGGCGTCCATAGTACAGCACAGGCACAGAGGCGCCCACAATACATCACAGGCATAGACGCGCCCATAGTACAGCACAGGCACAGAGGCGTCCATAGTACATCACAGGCACAGAGGCGTCCATAGTACATCACAGGCACAGAGGCGCCCATAATACATCACAGTGGCGCCCATAGTACAGCACAGGCACAGAGGCGTCCATAGTACAGCACAGGCACAGAGGCGTCCATAGTACAGCACAGGCACAGAGGCGTCCATAGTACATCACAGGCACAAAGGCTTCCATAGTACATCACAGGCAAAAAGGTGTCCATAGTACATCCCAGGCACAGAGGCATCCATAATACATCACAGGCACAGAGGCGTCCATAGTACATCACAGGCACAGAGGCGCCCATAGTACAGTACAGGCACAGAGGCATCCATAGTACATCACAGGCACAGAGGCGCCCATAATACATCACAGGCACAGAGGCGCCCATAGAACAGCACAGGCACAGAGGCGTCCATAGTACATCACAGGCACAGAGGCGCCCATAATACATCACAGGCACAGAGGCGCCCATAATACATCACAGGCACAGAGGCGCCCATAATACATCACAGGCACAGAGGCGCCCATAGTACAGCCCAGGCACAGAGGCGGCCATAGTACATCACAGGCACAGAGGCGTCCATAGTACATCACAGGCACAAAGGCGTCCATAGTACATCACAGGCACAGAGGCATCCATAATACATCACAGGCACAGAGGCGTCCATAGTACATCACAGGCACAGAGGCGTCCATAGAACATCACAGGCACAGAGGCGCCCATAATACATCACAGGCACAGAGGCGCCCATAGTACATCACAGGCACAGAGGCATCCATAGTACATCACAGGGACAGAGGCATCCATAATACAGCACAGGCACAGAGGCTTCTATAATACATCACAGGCACAGAGGTGTCCATAGTACATCACAGGTACAGAGGCGCCCATAGTACAGCACATTAAGGGAACAGTGATTCTGCCACCTAATCGCTTTTGAAGCGTAGAAACTTATTTATAAATAATTCAGTCCCTCTGTCAAGATGGGACTAGTCAAGAATGGAACAAGACAGTCCAAACAAAAAGAGAACTCATATACTTCTCAATCAGTATAAGATTTTTAGTGTATTGAATTAAATCGTGTACTATATAAATTTGATTATAACGTATATATAAATACACACACACACACAGATATGGACTATACATTTACATTTAGATTGGTGACGTGAAGTCAACCTAAAAGAATCTATTTACATATCACACCACAATATGTACATAACATATAAACTTTACGACAAACATTTAAACACAGTGCAAAGTATAATGGATATGATTCTACCCAGCAAGAAATTCATCCAATTACCTTAGTGGTTCTGGGTGATCATTAACACTCAATATTATACGTCAACGTTTCGACCCCTGAAAAATATTGCGAATATGTAATCATCTGTGGGGGGTCTTCCTCAGGACAAGAAAATGAATCTGTGTGTGTCCTTCTGATAGGTTCCACTTGGATAGCAAAGGGCAGCACGGCAACTTGTACAGTTTAGATGGTTAACCTGATTCAAGCGTGGCTCATCTTGCTATTAGACAGAATTGATCTGAGGCACAACGTGCCTTCCATTCTCCGGTGTCTGGCGCTCGGGGTTTCCAATAATAAATCACTCTCTTTTTCAATAAATTACACGTAGGGGCCTTCCACCTCCTGGGAATACTTTTTACTAACCCAAAGGCTAATTAATCGCCTTTGATTATTCTCTCTATTCACGATAAGGAAACCGGGAATTGCTACCCCATTATCCTATACTGACATAGTACAGCACAGCACAGGCACAGAGGCGTCCATAGTACATCAGAGGCACAAAGGCATCCATAGTACATCACAGGCACAGAGGCTTCCATAGTACATCAGAGGCACAAAGGCATCCATAGTACATCAGAGGCACAAAGGCGTCCATAGTACATCACAGGCACAGAGGCGCCCATAGTACATCACAGACACAGTGGCGCCCATAGTACATTAGAGGCACAAAGGCATCCATAGTACAGCACAGGCACAGAGGCGCCCATAGTACATCACAGGCACAGGGGCGTCCATAGTACATCACAGACGCGTCCATAGTACATCACAGGCACAGAGGCGTCCATAGTACATCACAGGCACAGAGGCGCCCATAGTAAAGCACAGGCAGAGAGGCGTTGATAGTACAGCACAGGCACAGAGGCGTCCATAGTACATCAGAGGCACAAAGGCATCCATAGTACATCAGAGGCACAAAGGCGTCCATAGTACATCACAGGCACAGAGCCGCCCATAGTACATCACAGACACAGTGGCGCCCATAGTACATTAGAGGCACAAAGGTATCCATAGTACAGCACAGGCACAGAGGCGCCCATAGTCCATCACAGGCACAGGGGCGTCCATAGTACATCACAGACACAGAAGCGTCCATAGTACATCACAGGCACAGAAGCGTCCATAGTACATCACAGGCAAAGAGGCGCCCATAGTACAGCACAGGCAGAGAGGCGTCGATAGTACAGCACAGGCACAGAGGCGTCCATAGTACATCAGAGGCACAAAGGCGTCCATAGTACTTCACAGGCACAGAGGTGTCCATAATACAGCACAGCCACAGAGGTATCCACAGTACATAATAGGCACAGAGGCATCCAAGTTACATCACAGGCACAGAGGTGTCCATAGTACATCACAGGCACAGAGGTGTCCATAGTACATCAAAGGCACAGAGGCGCCCATAGTACATCACAGGCACAGAGGCGTCCATAGCACATCAGAGGCACAGAGGCGTCCATAGTACATCACAGGCACAGAGGCGTCCATATTACATCACAGGCACAAATGTGTCCATAGTACATCACAGGCACAGAGGCCTCCATAGTACATCACAGGCACAGAGGCATCCATAGTACATCACAGGCACAGAGGCGCCCATAGTACATCACAGGCACAGAGGTGCCCATAGTACATCACGGGCACAGAGGCACCCATAGTACAGCACAGGCACAGAGGCGTCCATAGTACATCAGAGGAACAAAGGTGTCCATAGTACATCAGAGGTGCAAAGGCATCCATAGTACATCACAGGCACAAAGGTGTCCATAATACAGTGCTGGAGCAGAGTTTTCAGTTTGAAAATTCTGGGGCTTTTGAAGCTCTGGCATGTCTATTCGTTGTACTAAAGTAATAATAATTAATAATTAATTATTTGTCTTGTGCAAGTGCGTTTATATTAATCAATCTGTTTGTTTTAACAAGAAAGAGTTACACGTGAATGTGCTTAAATGTGCTGACTGATAATAACGCGTGTGTTAAATGTGTTTTCATGTTTAAACGTTGCTATGTGCTGTTTATTTTTGAGCACAAAACGCTTTTGAATTAATGCTTTTTATGTTGCGAGAGCTAGATAAATGCATACACATAAGGGTATTAGTGGGGTTAACACTGTTTAATCATTATGCTGTAGTAACGTTGTTTTTATTTCTTTTAATTGAGATGGTCTATTGTGGCCTATGGAGGCCTAGTCCATGATGGCTGATTTTGTGAGCCTGGCCTCGAGTGAATATGTGAAAACTGAGACGAGGGAGACCCCTGCTGGAAATGGTTTTGAAGCTAACTGACCATGGTCCTTGTCGAGAAACTTTCCATGAGGATAGCAGCAGTTTTTGGGAGTTCTCCAAGAGAAGTGAAAGTGTCCTTGGCAGTCTTGAAAAACAAAGGAGCCTTAGAGGGAAACTCTGAATTGTGGCTCGATAGCCGAGGAGAAGCCGGATTAATGTGATACATGTTTTATTTTCTTGGTTCCTGTTCCGTAGTCTTCGCTATGTGTATTTTTCCTGAGCGGAGATTCATAAATGTTGCAATGTTACATCCTTTCCTTCTCGCTCTGCTCAGCAAGTCCGGCGGACATTATGATTTTTCCTATGTTCCAATGTGTCTTTCCTTTGTTCAATTTATTATAAGAACTGTTAGCTTAGAGAGGGTTCTTGCCACCCCATTTGCCACTTACCATTTTGCCTTTGCTGCGTGATGAACTTGCGTTGCTGAGGATTGATGCTGACGGGACTTCGTCTTGAGAGACATTTACCGAGAGACTTGTCCTGACCCGTTCTGACATTTAGCTAGAGTAGGTAACTATGAGAAATGATTTACTCGGATTGAATTTCTTTGACTAATTTTAGATAAAGCAATATCATTTTAAACATGGTGTTGGATATTCATTTTTGTCAATTATTGGGTTTGCGTTATTGATTATTGTTGTATATATTGTATAGACTATACTTAGGGACAGTCACAAAACCAGGTCTTATCGGCCTCGATATAGATGCAGGGTGTTTAGGAGTGTTTTCTTTCCACAGGTTTATTGCTGGTAGAGTATTTGAGTGTATGTTAGTGAAATGGGCCCTAGCGTATGATGTTTGCATGTGCGTGTAACTGTAAGATTACTCTATCCGTGGTAGTGGGAATATTATTTACACCCTGATCTCTATCAATTTCCTGGTAGCAGAGATTGATGGTTTTGATGATTGTCTTGATTAGATAAGATTGTTTTTATTGATTATTGATTATTGGTTCATGTTGGTATATGTACTAATACTATATGTTGGAGTTGTAATGTTGAGTTATATGTAGTGCTTCTGGAACTTGGAAGCTGTAGCAGTTCCGTAGTAGGGCAGAGGGAAGTATATGCTGCTCTCGGGAAAGACGGAATTGTAAGGAATAACGTGTGACAATTGAAGTTGCGCGTCACATTGTCTGGGTTCGGAATCAGTGACATCGTCGTATGTTACTAGTAGATATTTCTGGTATATAAGGAGTGTGAATGATAGTGAAGGTTATCTGTGAAACTCTGGTCTTAAGTCCCAGGGATCTGTAAGGATTTCCGTTAAAGCTTATCGCGGGAGGAGTAATAGGTATTCTCTGAGCTTATTTGAAGAACTGGGCAAAGAAAGCTTGCTTAGTTGATGTATGTTATAATTCTGTAGTGGAGCAGATTGTCTGTTCTCGGGAAGCAGGATTCTGTGCGTATGTACTATATTTCCTTTGTATGAATGTGCGTGAATGTTTGTACATTTAGTTGATTGTAAGACTCTTTGGACAAGTCCTAGAGGAAACAGTTAATGAATGTATGTTAGTAGGGCAGAGTAGAAGAAGTGCTACTGTGTCAATGAAAGGTTTCTTATGAAATAGACTCTTTTTTACTATTCTGTGGTTAGCGAAGCAGACAATGGAGATGTTTTTATGTTGTAACTAATAGATTTTGTAGAAATTTTGACACGAAGTCTACTGAAAAGATTTTGTAAAGGAGGGGTAGACGAGTGACAGAAGACAGAGACAAACTGCAGCGACTGTTGACGTCAGAAAAACCGCGCTCTGATTGGTGGTAGATCAGAATAGTGCTCGCGCTAGGATTTGTGCGTTAGTGTGAGCCGCGCAAGGATTGGAAGAGCTATTTAGTGACGTAGACGTTTCAAGATTGGTGCGTTCGTGTGAGTCGTGCTGCAATTGGTTGAAAATTCGTATTGTATATTTGTAATACGGAAAGAGTAGAGAGTTCTTTGTAAACGATAAAATGTATTATCAAGAAGAGAAGAAGAAAAAAACATTTTTTGGTAGAGTTAAAAAGTGGTTTAGCAAGGATAAAGATGTTAAAACAAGAGAGGGCGAGTTGTTACCTCCACCGAAAACACCTGCATCCTTCATGGCTGCGAGACATGGGTTTCATACTTGTATATGGTTGGAGAATTGGGTTAGGTATACTAAAGAAGATGGTGTTCTAGCATTTCCAGAACATGGTTCATTTAATCTGGCCGTGTTGAGAAATTTACGGGAAAAGATGTTATGTCTTGACCCGAAGCCGAGACCTACACAGTTCGAGGCTTTAGTGGAATGGGAAGAAGAAGTACATGAGAGAGAGAAACAAAGATCTGGGGGGTACTATAGGTACATGTTTGGGAGGAGACATGATCGTGAAACTCATCATGATCGAATGAAAAGGTGGCGAGATGTTAGTATGTCAGAGGGATTATATCCGATGAGAACAGTTGAAGGAGGAGCAGAAAGGGTTCCTGAGTCAGAAATAAGAAGATATGGAGTTAATGAGTATGAGGATGAGGTCTTGAATGACATGATTTACAAAAGACCACCTCCATATAGACCAGAACCGGACAAAAGTACACCAGTTGTTTCTCCGATAAGAGATACAGTTTGTGTTAGTGAGACAGAAAATGAGACACCTGAGGTAAGGAGTGATCATTACCTTGATAAGAATGCCAGACAATTAGCCAAAACTACAACAGAGTTGACTGAGAAGATTAGGGAGTTAACGAAGAATCTAGAAGCTGTTACGGTGCCTGTAACAATAGGTCCAGTTATGCCTGTGTTTGACAAACAGAGAGCAGGTGAGAATGGACTGGTGATTCCATATGTTGGGAATAATCTGACAAATTCAGTTGGTCCTTCAGGAGATTCAGGCAAAAGAGCAGAAAGAAATGACCTGAGACAATCAAGACATGACACATGTAGTGAAATATTGGATGCTAGTGAAGCTAGTTGTTCAGGGATGCCGATTTTAGAACCGCAAAAGAGAGTGGTTCCAGTGAGAAAAACTGCTGAAATAACAGTTGATGATTTGAACGATTGGATGAAGGTTCTACAGAAAAAGGATAAAGATTCACAAGTAATTGATGTAGC
Organism: Triturus cristatus; assembly: GCF_964204655.1. Taxonomy (NCBI): domain Eukaryota; kingdom Metazoa; phylum Chordata; class Amphibia; order Caudata; family Salamandridae; genus Triturus; species Triturus cristatus. Next base: position 1,179,456,885 of record NC_140584.1, on the reverse strand, counting down.
TAAGTTACGTGTAGAACTAGAAGAGCTTGTCACAGGAACAGTTCCAACAGAGATTTTGAAGAGTCATCATGATGGTGAACTAATGTTTATGTGCAAGAGTGTTACCTGGAGAGCAAGGAATACACATGACAGGCTAAGAGCAATAGCAAATGAACAAGGAGTTGACATTGATAAAGTGAAAGCTTTACAGAGAACTTACAGGATGGATTTTACAGAGAAGGACATTGAAAATTTGAATGCTACTGGTAGAACAGGACAGATTAAGGAAATGGTAGCATTATTGCGAAGATGGGGTGATGTAGAAAAGTGGAAGGATAGGTGGTACAAGAAAAGAGATGAGGCTGAAGATAGAACAACTTATTCAGCATTTCCAGTGAGAGAAAAGGAGAAACCAGTGGATAATTATCCTATGAGAGAAATACCTGGAGGAGGATATGTACATGTTCCATGGACCAGACAGGATATTTTATCATTTACGAATGATTTCCCTCGATTGAGAGAAAAGCCCGTCGAGTGGTATAGGCAGGTAGATAGGTTTGTGAAATTGTCAAAAGTGCTGTGGGTAGACCTGAATAGTCTGTTTGATATAATTGTTCCAGCAGACTTGTGGACTGAGTGTAAAATAGTTGTGAGTTGGCCTACTGAGGAATATCCAAGAGACTCAAGAACAGGGGCACCAGATCCAGAAGTAATGAGAAAGTATGATCAGGTGATGGTATACCTGAAGAGTAAAGTACAGACAGACTGGGTAAAGATAGATCGAACACAACAGGAGGCGAAAGAATCAGTTCATGCTTTTTACGAGAGGCTGATACTGGCATTTAAACAATTCAGTGGAGATGAACACCTGGGTGACAAAGATTTGAGTCACTTTGTATACAGATTTGTATATGGCCTTAGACCTGAAATTGGTGAGAGAATTCGTGAGCACACAGTGGATTGGCAGAGTAAGAAAGTAGATGAGATCCTGAGACATGCAAAATACTTCAGTGATGAAATTGAAGCAAAACAAAGAAAGCTGAAAGAGAAAGCAATGTGGGCACAAGTGAAAGTTGCAGAGAGACAGGAAGCACAGTTAGTGGAACAGGCGAATAATCCAGGAAATAATGCAGGAAATAGACCAAGATATGCAGGGAAAGGAAAAGGAAGTCTTGAGGAAGCGAAGAAAAAGTTCCCTTGTCACAACTGTGGCCAATTGGGGCATTGGAGATCAGAGTGTCCTAATCCACCATTAGTGAGTAATGAGAGTAAACCTTTAAATCAACAGGTGCAGAACCAGAACGAAGGAAATAATCAACAACAGCAACAACAGAAAGTTGTGAGACAGCAGAGTCAAGAGCCAAAACCGCCCTTGCCGCAGAATAGAGGGTTACAAAAGTATAATCAGGATTCGGGATTCTACAATGATGAGCAGGTAAACAAACCAAGACGTTCTAACAAAGTACAGCAGTACTTGTTAAAGAGTGAAGGGAGTGAGTCTGAGGGTGATTATTGACGGTGCCGAGGAGAGGAAGAAGAGTGCATACTTGGTGCAACTCTAGAAATAGACCAGGCAGGACCATTTGTGGATGGGAAAATAAATGAGGAGAGTGTTACTTTTTTGGTAGACACAGGTGCGACAAGATCCACTGTCAGGTCAACAGATGTTAGAAATCTTCCTCTCTCGGATGAAGCAATCCAAGTAGTTGGTGTAGCCAATACACAGATCAAAACACGTCTTACTGAACCTGTAAGAGTACAGATAGGGAAATTTTCAGACATGCACAGATTCATTGTCTGTGACACGAGTCCAGTGAACCTATTGGGTAGGGACTTGTTGTGTAAGATGAACTGCACAATTTTTTGTACACCGGATGGAATAGCCTTTGAGACACCAGATGAAGATGCTTTGTACCGAGTGACTCTAGAAAATAGAGAGAGTGAGTTAATTGGTGCATTTGCTGTATTTAATCCGGAGGATTTGCCTCAAGAGCTGAGAGACACAGTGAAAAGGACAGTTTGGGATTTTACTGGAGAGGATGTGGGATTGATGAATAATGTAGATCCAGTGAAAATTGCAGTAAAAGAGGGAATCACATATCCTAACATTCCTCAATACAAAATGACACCAGAAATAATTGAAGGGATAACTCCTATAATTGAGAAAATGATTCAGCAAGGAGTCCTGAGAGAACTACTGAGTAGTCCGTGTAATTCACCGATAATGGGACTAAAAAAGCCCAATGGGAAATTTAGGATTGTACAGGATTTGAGAAAAGTTAATCAAATTGTGGTGGCATGTTGTCCTATTGTGCCAAATCCATCAGTGATCCTGTATCAAATTCCACATGATGCTGAGTGGTATACAGTGATTGATTTGTGTCATGCGTTCTTTTCAATTCCATTGCATCATGATAGCCAGCCGATTTTTGCATTTAGGTTTGGCCAGCGTATCTTAGCATGGTGTCGAATCCCACAGGGGTATACGGAGAGTCCTTCGATATTCAATCAGTTATTGAAGAAATCGTTGGAAAGTTTGATCATGCCCGAAAGTTCAGTGCTAGTGCAGTACATTGATGACCTACTGGTGGCATCAAAGACACGTGAAGCTTGTGAAGTAGATACCATAGCTTTACTGAATCATCTGGCAGATGGAGGGTTAAAGGTATCTCCAGCCAAATTGCAATTTTGCAAGAAAGAGGTGCATTATCTTGGACACAATATTGAAAAAGGTCTGAGAAAAGTGACTACTGACAGGATCAAGATAATCAGAGAAATGAAAGCTCCAAAGACCCAGAGAGAAGTGAGAATGTTCCTGGGTATGGTGGGTTATTGTCGTCAGTGGATAATTAATTTTTCTCTGATAGCAAAGCCACTGATTAAACTGACAAAAAGTGAAATGACAGATCCATTGGATCTGGATGCAGAACAAATGGCAGCATTTGAAGAGCTCAAAAGTAAAAGTGTGAGGCTCCAGCTTTGGGTATGCCTGACTATGAAAAAGAATTTGAGCTGTACTGCAGTGAGAGAAATGGATGAGCACTTTCAGTGTTAATTCAGAAACATGGATTACTGAGAAGGCCTATTGCGTACTTCTCATCGACACTTGACCCTGTAGCTGTGGGTTTACCAGGTTGTCTGAAATCTGTGGCTGCAACATGCAGGAGTCTGGAACAGAGTGAAGGAATCATAATGGGATATCCTGTAAGGGTATTCGTACCTCACAATGTGGCAATTCTTTTGACAAGAAGCAGAACTCAGTACATGTCACATAGTCGATTGACTAAGTACGAAAAAGTGATTCTGGGAGCATCAAATGTGACTCTTGAGAGATGTGTGAATGTGAATCCAGCGACGCTTTTGCCAGACATTGAAAATGTGGGTGTGAAAATGGAAGATGATCATGATTGTTTGGATGTGCTTGAGTACTGTACAAAACCGAGACCAGACATAAGGGATTTACCCTTGAATGAGAGTGATCATGTGTTGTTTGTGGATGGATCATGTTTGAGAAATGATGATGGTGTGCTATGTGCAGCATATGCGGTATGCAAAGTTTCAGAGGTCATGGAAGCATCACCATTGAAAGGGGTGAAATCTGCGCAAGTTGCTGAATTGATAGCATTGACAAAAGCTTGCGAAATTGGGAAAGATTTGAGGACGACTGTGTTGACTGATAGTCAGTATGGATTTGGAGTGGTGCATGATTTTGGCCAACTTTGGCTACAAAGAGGTTTCTTGACATCGAGTGGAACTCCAATAAAGAATGCTGAAATGATTGGTAAATTGCTTGAGGCGATACAGCTGCCTAAGGAGTTAGCAGTTGTAAAATGTGCTGCCCATGGTCCAGGGGAGGATTTTATAACGGTTGGAAACAGATATGCCAACGATGTTGCGCAATACTGTGCCAAAACGAATCAGTCCATTAACAGGGACAGAGAAAGGGAAATGTCTTTTCTATCTGTGATGTTTACTAATGTCCTAGAGACCTGGGATGAAGTGAAACAGTTGCAAGATGAGGCAGGAGAGGAAGAGAAAAGAGATTGGATTAAGGCAGGATGTGCTCCAAGAGAAACAGACCATGTTTGGGTCTACAGAGATGGCAGACCAGTGATGCCGAACTCCATCTTGTCGTCAATGGCAAGGATGTATCATGGCCAGGGACATTTGGGGAGGGACGCGATGGTTAGGTCGTTCAAGCAGACCTGGTACAATGCAAAGTTCAGGACAATTGCAGAAAGCATCTGTCAGAGGTGTTTAGTTTGTCAGCAATTTAACACTGGGAAAAAGACAGTGGTGAGTCTGGGAACAATAGGCAGAGAAGGAGGTCCTTTTACAAGAATGCAGATCGATTTTATTGAAATGCCCCAAGTAAACAGACTGAGGTATGTTCTAGTGGTAGTCTGTTTGTTTTCAAGGTGGGTGGAAGCTTACCCGACTAGAAGAAATGATGGATTAACAGTGGCAAAGTTACTGTTAAGGGAGTTGATTCCTAGGTACGGGTTTCCAGTAACAGTTGAGTCTGATAGAGGTAGACATTTTCAAAATGAGCTCATGGGTTTGATTTGTGAAGCATTGAAAATACAGCAGAAGCTACATTGTGCATACCGACCAGAGGCTTCTGGTGTGGTTGAGCAGATTAATGGCACAATCAAGAATAGAATTGGAAAAATGTGCTTAGCCACTGGCATGAAATGGCCAGATGTTTTGCCTCTAGTTCTGATGACAATGAGATCTACTCCAGATAGAACTACTGGTTTGAGTCCGCACGAGATAATCATGGGACGTGCTATGCGCCATGCATTCGTGCCTGTCAATAAGTTGGTGACAATAACTGATGACATGATTTTGGATTACTGTAAAGGCCCGGCTGACGCAGTTCATTCTGTGTTTCACCAGGTTGGAGAAGAAGCTACCACACTTGAGAAGAAGCAAGCCCATGATCTGAGTCCAGGAGACTGGGTGAGGATAAAAGTTCACAGGAGAAGAAATTGCTTGATTCCAAGGTGGGGAAGGCCAAGACAAGTTATTCTGACTACGACGACTGCAGTAAAGTGTGCTGGAGTGAAGCACTGGGTACATGCAAGTCATACTCTGAGAGTTCCAAACCCAAAAGAAGGGACTGGTAAAGAGTATTTTGAAGAGTCAGATTCCAGCGATGATGAAGATACAGAATCAGTGGGGAAAGAAGTAGGAAAAGCTTCGAATGAACCACTGCGAGTATCAGAGAAGAGATCAAATTCTGTAAGAGAGCCTGAAGTTTCAAACAGCAGTGAAGGAAAAAGAAAAGAAAAGAGAAATCACACAGAGATTACTCCTGAATCAGAAGAGGAGGAGATTGAAGAACCACTTGAGATTATACTTGAAGAAGTAGGGTCAGAAAAAGATAGAGAGGGACAGATTGCGGAAGACCCCCGAGGAGGTGTAGGGAACATTCTTGATGAGTCAGGTGAAGGGACAAGTAGACAGCAAGAAGATTGCGTGTCGGAGACCCGAGGAGGGACAGGAGTAGGGAAGTCTCAAACAGTGGTGAAAAAGTCTGTGGAGAAGAAGAAGGCTGCTGGAAAACGGAAACAAGAGGCACTTGAAACAGATGATGAAGATGAACAAACAGAGGGTCGAGTTCTGAGAAAGAGAACTTGGATTGGAGAAAGAAGTAATAAAGAAATAAAGCCGAAGAAGGTGTTAAGAGGAGACCGTTGGCCTAACAACAGAGTTAAGAGGCTGAGATACAAAGTGATAAGAGCAAATACATCGAAAGCTGAACAAGTGAATGAAGTTTCGAGTCAAAGTTCAAAAGCTGAAGGAGAAGAATCAAAGGAGTCAAACGAACCAGTGGAAATAAAAAGAGTAAGAAGACCCAACCAAAAGTACAGATCACCGGAATGGTCTTATGTGGCACTGTCTGAAGGAGGAAAAGAAGAAGCAGTGACTCGAGATAATCCGGAAGTGGTCTTGAGAGAAGTGGTTGAGGAAGATACTGGTGAAATTCTGAAAGTACTCTTGACTGACATTGGAGAAGAGTCGAGTACTGAGGATTTTGATGTTGGAGATCTCATACAATTTGATGTTGAAGAAATTGAAGTGAAGAATGACAAGTATCCAAATTGAGTGAAAGAAGGATTCACTTGGATCAAGTGAACGAAGAGATCATTTGGATAAACTGAAAGCTGAAGAATTGCTGAAGAATTGAAGAAGTTCAAACAGTAGTGGAGTGGTAGAGGTTAAACTAAAATGGCTAACATAGAGGATAATAGAAATAGATGTGCCTTCTTTAAGAGGTGGTTTAGGATGTGCTGCTGTTGTACTGGATTATTAATGCTTCTTTGGGGTGTTTTAGTTTTATTAGTTACTTTTAAAGTAGAGTTTGAAATGCATACAGAGAATGTGACAAATGTAGAGAAGAGTTCACAAAAAGTAATTCCAATTAGAATTAGTAATACTTACATACACAAAGATAGGTCAATTAATAACTTTTCTAGTAATGTTTTTTCGAAACTGTTATATGAATATGTGAAGACAATGGAAGTAAGGGATTGCTATGTCTGTATGCAATTACCTGCATCCGTCTCAGAGGGTGTTACTTATCATCATTTACCAGCTACATATGGTATTTCCTGTAGTATTTTAAGTAGTGTTTTTTATTTGTTAGGGAAAGTAGATTATAAGATGTCTAACAGAGATAGTATTTTTGGGCACTTGCCAATGAACAAAGAGCTGAATCCAGCTAAAGAAGCTAACACTTTTGGTGAGATTTTTATTGAAGAAAAAGGATTAACATTAGATTACATTTTTAAGAATAATTTAACTTGTAGTTTGAAAGGAGAGGAGAAAGCTTTCCTGGATATGGTAGAAGAAAGGAGATTGAACATGCATGAGAAAGTAGGGAAATATGAAGTGAGTGAGACAATTTGGGACATTGAGATGGGAAAAGAGTTGAGGAATGGGGCTAGTCCAACTTTAGCTCTAGATGCACCACAGAAAGGTAAACTTTGTATTACCAGAAGGAAATCCCAATATGATACATATTTTGTTGGGACTAGTGAGTGCCATGATACATACTTCATTGCAACAGGTTGGGGTTTCAGAGGTGGAGAAGATACGATTTTTCCAGGAGTATATTATGTTTGTGGGAATAAGGCTTATTACAAGTTGCCTGACCATTGGTATGGCACGTGTTATGTGGGCCTAGTTTTTCCAAAGATTTTTCATATAGATAAAGTAACAGATGTAGAAGATGTTAACTTACTAATGCGTTTTAAGAGAGAAACTTGGTCTGAAATAGTGGGTGATATTTTTGGGGTTTTGATTCCAGCAGTGGGAATTTCTTTGAATGCTTATGGAATTCGGAAGCTGTCTACAGTGGTTGATCGCTTATCGACAAATACCGCTGGAGGGTTTCTTTTGGTAAATACGGAATTAAGTGCCGTACGTGCCATGTCTATGCAAAATCGACTTGCCCTTGATATTCTATTGGCCAAGGAGGGTGGAGTCTGTGGAATGCTGAAAGTTCAACATTGTTGCACTTACATTCCAGACGAAAGTAGAGACCTAAAGGTCTATATCAAAAATATTACTGATTTGCATGAAGAATTAGTACCACTTGAAGCTGAGAGTTTGTGGACTAAAATAGCTAATAAAATTATAGCTGTTAAGGATTTTATTGCAAAGATAGGTAGTACTATTATAGGTAGAATATTGTTTCCCTTGTCTTGTATAATTGTGGCTTTATTAATAATAAGATTGGTGTGTGTGTGTTGTAAAAACAGGGGAGGGAGGAAGAAATTGAATAAAGAAAAGAAAAATAAGAGGTTGAAGAGAGACCCTCAAGAAATTGAACTAGAAGAATTGAGGGAGAGTGTTTACTTAGAGACAAAAAGGGATGATGAAAGAGTGACTGGTGTTTAATGTTGTGTAAAGGGGAAAAGACATTTCTGATTTCTCCTAAAATGGGACTAAATTTTCACAAATTTTTTTTTTGGGTTTATTTGGTGATAAAATCACCAAAGGGGGGATTGCTGGAGCAGAGTTTTCAGTTTGAAAATTCTGGGGCTTTTGAAGCTCTGGCATGTCTATTCGTTGTACTAAAGTAATAATAATTAATAATTAATTATTTGTCTTGTGCAAGTGCGTTTATATTAATCAATCTGTTTGTTTTAACAAGAAAGAGTTACACATGAATGTGCTGACTGATAATAACGCGTGTGTTAAATGTGTTTTCATGTTTAAACGTTGCTATGTGCTGTTTATTTTTGAGCACAAAACGCTTTTGAATTAATGCTTTTTATGTTGCGAGAGCTAGATAAATGCATACACATAAGGGTATTAGTGGGGTTAACACTGTTTAATCATTATGCTGTAGTAACGTTGTTTTTATTTCTTTTAATTGAGATGGTCTATTGTGGCCTATGGAGGCCTAGTCCATGATGGCTGATTTTGTGAGCCTGGCCTCGAGTGAATATGTGAAAACTGAGACGAGGGAGACCCCTGCTGGAAATGGTTTTGAAGCTAACTGACCATGGTCCTTGTCGAGAAACTTTCCATGAGGACAGCAGCAGTTTTTGGGAGTTCTCCAAGAGAAGTGAAAGTGTCCTTGGCAGTCTTGAAAAACAAAGGAGCCTTAGAGGGAAACTCTGAATTGTGGCTCGATAGCCGAGGAGAAGCCGGATTAATGTGATACATGTTTTATTTTCTTGGTTCCTGTTCCGTAGTCTTCGCTATGTGTATTTTTCCTGAGCGGAGATTCATAAATGTTGCAATGTTACATCCTTTCCTTCTCGCTCTGCTCAGCAAGTCCGGCGGACATTATGATTTTTCCTATGTTCCAATGTGTCTTTCCTTTGTTCAATTTATTATAAGAACTGTTAGCTTAGAGAGGGTTCTTGCCACCCCATTTGCCACTTGCCACTTACCATTTTGCCTTTGCTGCGTGATGAACTTGCGTTGCTGAGGATTGATGCTGACGGGACTTCGTCTTGAGAGACATTTACCGAGAGACTTGTCCTGACCCGTTCTGACATTTAGCTAGAGTAGGTAACTATGAGAAATGATTTACTCGGATTGAATTTCTTTGACTAATTTTAGATAAAGCAATATAATTTTAAACATGGTGTTGGATATTCATTTTTGTCAATTATTGGGTTTGCGTTATTGATTATTGTTGTATATATTGTATAGACTATACTTAGGGACAGTCACAAAACCAGGTCTTATCGGCCTCGATATAGATGCAGGGTGTTTAGGAGTGTTTTCTTTCCACAGGTTTATTGCTGGTAGAGTATTTGAGTGTATGTTAGTGAAATGGGCCCTAGCGTATGATGTACGCATGTGCGTGTAACTGTAAGATTACTCTATCCGTGGTAGTGGGAATATTATATACACCCTGATCTCTATCAACAGCACAGACACTGAGGCGTCCAAAATACATCACAGGCACAGAGGCGTCCATAGTACATCACAGGGACAGAGGCGTCCATAATACAGCACAGGCACAAAGGTGTCCATAATACAGCACAGGCCCAGAGGCATCCAAGATACATCACAGGCACAGCGGCATCCATAGTACATCACAGGGATAGAGGTGTCCATAGTACATCACAGGCACAGAGGCGTCCACAGTACATAACAGGCACAGAGGCGTCCAAGATACATCACAGGCACTGTGGCGTCCATAGTACATCACAGGGACAGAGGGATCCATAATACAGCACAGGCACAGAGGCGTCCACAGTACATAACAGGCAGAGAGGCGTCCATAATACATCACAGGCACAGAGGCGCCCATAGTACAGCACAGGCACAGAGGCATCCATAGTACAGCACAGGCATAGAGGCGTCCATAATACATCACAGGCACAGAGGCATCCATAATACAGCACAGGCACAGAGGCGTCCACAGTACATAACAGGCACAGAGGCATCCAAGATACATCACAGGCACAGAGGCGTCCATAGTACATCACAGGGACAGAGGCGTCCATAGTACATCACAGGGACAGAGGCGTCCACAGCACAGCACAGGCAGAGGCAGTGTTTGCCTCATTTGGAAGGGGCCAAGCCCTCATACAAGATAGGGAATGCTCACTTAAGATAGGACAGGCACTATACATGCGCCCACACTGTGGGCCCGATTCACAAAGGTACACTTACACTTTTGAGTATATTTACTACTTTTCGGTATTCACAAAGTTAAGTTACAGCTAGTAAAGTTAGACTTTGCTCTAAGTTTGCCTTTGGAAATATCAAAAAGTGCAGGACTCATCCGCTTTATCCGGAATCCCCAATAGGCAGATATTATTACGCCTGGACCTTCCTTCCAAGTCCTTGAGACGCGCCTGAATGGTAGCTTTATCTTTAAGTAGGGAAGTGACCTGTTTCTGAATTGTCCAGTGGCTTCACCAGTATCCACAACTGTCTGTCTTGTGTCGAGGAGTCAATCTTTTTCCTTATTAATCTCTGCTCTCATCAGCAACATCTCGGCCCCTACAGAGTCTAGTTTAGGTTCCAGTGTGCCCTTTATGCTTTGGATGGCCGTCATGATCTCTCTGAGTGATGGCTCCTGGGCCTTCTCGTCTAGCCGTTGTTTGCGCGGCTAGGCCCCACTGTCAGCATGTATGGGGCAAGGGAGGACATATCGTTCTATTCTATTCAGCTGTGTTTTATTTCCCTTCTTTGCCTCCTGCCATGGCGAAGAGATGTGCCTTTGATGCTACCTGACTGCTTGCAAGGGCCCAGAACCACTCAGCAACACCCCAACTGCCGCCTGGTGAGCAGGAGACCCAGGGAGCGAAGAAAGAGGGTGCAGGAACCCGTGTCCCCACCTACGGGCCCACTCCCATGGCCTGTCGGTGCATCTGCTTAGGGATTGGGCCCCCAAACTTCACTTGTAATTGTTGAGCCCCACACAGGCCTGGGGTATCAATAGTGAGGCAGTGGAGTCAGGCAGGTGGTCCCAGTTTGAGTCTGCAAGGTGTTCACAAAGTGGTGAAGGCAGGGCAGCTATTCTCTGCGTCCTGTCCCCCTAATCAACACCTACCTGATCAGCTGTCTATTCACCACACACCTCTGTCGGCCTTGGGTCTGCACGCCGCCACCCCCTGACGTGTCGCCAAGATCAGCAGTTCGTTTCCAACCACCGGTCACTCGAGCCCGCTGCTCCTCCGCAGGGCCTGAAGACAGGTAGATACAACGAATGGGCGCGCCTGCCCCTCAGCAGATCCACTTTCCTCCTCGCAATGTCTAACTTGTGGCGCACCACAAGGCTAGTAGCACGCCTCTATTCTCTTCAGCCGAGGGGGAGGATGTCGTGCGACAGATTGTCTGGATGGGCGGGAGGTCTCTCGGAATGGGCGTGTCCGCTCCTCACTGGTGCGTTGGCCGCCCCATCGCGGTCTGCACCTCGTCGGGACGGGGATCCATCCAGGACCTTCCGCCGTGCTCCAGCACCGCCACAGCCCAGGCCACTTCTGGAAGGCAGCTTAGTTGAGGTACTATCTGTTGCAAGAAGGGGCCCAGAGAGTGAGTATGGGTTCCTTCCCCAATTTGGCTCGGATGTTGGCGGATTATCGGGTGAAGGTGGTGTAGGCTCCGTGCCCTTTCAGAGTGCATCCATCATGTTTGGCCGTTGGCCACGCCCCCTAAGCCACTATTGTTAGTCTGGCTTTGAAGGGCCCACTATCCACTCTGACCTTACCCATTGACCCTGTACGTCTCCTTTCCACTTCAACCACTTTCTGTCAAATTGTTTCCTTCCTTGCTTGAGTAAAACAGCAGAGGTGGCCCCTCCATAGGGGCCAAAAGGGCGGGGAAAAAAACACAATGACATTGAAACTGCATCTTATTCCTTAAAATATTACAGCTTTTATATGTAATAAAACGATCTCACAATAATTTGCTTACATGTAAAAGCTGCAATATCACCCTGCACCAGAAGAGGGCTCCCCGGGCTGTATTGCGCAGGTGTCAGGCGTGGGCTGTTACAGCCCGTCCTTTCATGGATGCAATACATATCTGACATGCTGCACTGGCGTCAGGCAGTGCAGCATGACAGATAATGCTGAATTGGGGCCTCTCAGTTATGCACCCTTATGCCACAATTCTGATTTCACATCCAAACTTAGGACATGGTCCCTTTCAGAGTTTTTGACTTTTAAAGCCATTTTTAAAATCTATTAAATCTGGATCTCCACTAGATCCCCTGCCGCCTAGTATGCTTAGGCATTCAGATTCAAGCCTGTTACTATTAATAATGGATCTTCTTAATTCCTCACTGCGGTAGGTGTTTGTCCCTCAGAAGTGGAAACATGCAATGGTGCTTCCACTTTTGCTCATTTAGACCCAGCTAATTGGTCAGATTTTTGTCCAAACTCTCTGGTTCCTATCTGCTCAAATATTCTGCTAATCCTCAGCTCACTTCGTTTGTGGAGGCTTACAATCTTCTTCATTCATCGCATTCAGGATTCAAGGCTCATCATAGCACTGAATCTGCTCTTCTGGGCGTAACCAAACACTTGAGGCCGTGCCTTGATGTGGGCGGAACAGCTGCGCTCATTTTGTAGGAACTGAGCGCGTCCTTTGATACTGTGTCGCACTCCATCCACTCGCCTTGAGGATTCTGCTTTGGCCTGGATGTTCTCCTTCTAAAGACCGGTTGTTTAAAGTCTTTTCTTCTAGTGCCAGGTCAGAGACACATGCTTTAACTACAGGAGTCCCTCAGATTTCGGTGTTGAGCCCTCTGTTGTTTAACATCTACAGCTGTCCTCTGGGGAATGTACTTGAGAGCTGTGGCCTGACCCTATTTCATATGCAGATGACACACAGAGATCATCTTTGCTTTGTCATCTGCCACAGAATCATGGACCATGAGATCTGAGCCTTGGCTTCAGCCGAATCTCCTCATGGATGAATAGCAACTCGCTCAAGCTCAATGGTGATAAAACTGATGTCATGATTCTGAGTAAAAATTCCTCTTTGTCGGGCCCACAACATTGGCCGGAATCTCTGGGCGCTCTGCCTATTCCATCTCGGAAGGTCAAAACCTGGGCTTTCTCCTGGATGATAAACTATCCATGAAGCCTCAAGTGGCTAAGGCGACTGCCACTTGTTTCACAGTGCTTAAGTGGCTAAAAACGATCATTTGGATGATCCCAGCTCCTGCCCAAAAGACTGTAATTAAAGCCTAATTTTACCGATTAGAGATTACGGCAATCTGCTATATCTAGGCATCGATAAAGCCAGAATTTGTTGGCTGCAGATTGTTAAGAATGCAGCCACTAGGCTTCTTTACCAGCTCCCAAAATTTGCCTCAATCTTTCGTATTTTTTGTGAGCTGCATTGGCTCACAATTTCTAAACGCATCAACTTTAAAGCTTTATCCTACACAAGGCTAAAGCTAAACTGGATCCACTGTCGCTTCAGGACTTTGTGATGCCTTACCATTCCACTCTATCTTTGAAATCTCTAAATCACAGTTTGTTTACTGTACCTAGGTTCCATTTGACTTGCATGAAAGGGCATTCTCTTGCATATTTAGACCAGAAACTCTGGATTTCTCTTTCAGAGTCGCTGAGAACCTATGCGTCACTTCTTGCTTTCCACAAAGGCCTGAATACCCGGCTTTTGTAGTTTGATGCTTCTGTGCACCCACTTACATGCTCTGCACAGAAAGACCCCGTTGGGGTAGCTGTGCACAATTATAAATTGTAATAACATAAAATAATCTTGTCCCGGCTAGACTATGAGAACGCTCTGTATCTGGGTGCCCCCGTTGCCACCCTCTCCAAGCTACAGACCATCCAAAACTGGGCAGCAAGACTCTTACTGGGCATCCCTAAACATCATTCAGCCAAATCTGCCCTGAAATCACTCCATTGGCTGCCAGTCCAGGAGAGAGTTAAGTTCAAGTCCCTATGTATTATCCATAAATCTTTACTCAGAACAGGCCCCCCCATTCTTCATAGCATTATTCAGTCTTATCAACCCAACAGAAGCCTTCGCTTCAAAACCATGAACCTGGCCAATATCCCTAGATCAGGAAGGCCAGGAGTGGGGGCCGGCAATTCTCTTTTAATGTGGCCAGATTGTGGAATTCCCCTCCCCCCCCACTTGCGAGCAGAGCCCAACCATCTTTCCTTTCGCAGATCCCTAAAAACATTGCTTTTTCCCAAAATGGGGGAACCCTCCATTGCTGCTACTGCTAGCGCTGGGATGCCTCCGGGTAGCCATGCGCTATACACATGTTATTTCAATTAATACCAAACAGAACAGCATCCCACATGCACTGCACAGCATCCTTTTGCATAACACATGGTCCCAGCACATGACCACAGTCAGCTCCTAAGCATAAGCCAGGTCATGTTATCTCTGTTCATTAATCGCACATGCAGTAGGCTCAGTCAGGCTTTACTTGACCCAAGAAATAGCTCCTAAGAAAGCAAAATGCCTTATGCACCTCTACCTATGTAGAATAAGGGCCAAGATCGAACCCAACAAGATAGAACCACTTAGGGTAGTTGTACACATAACCCGATATGACACCAACCCAACTACTCTATACATCCTGACTGAACCCACTGATATCCAAACCAAGCATGACAGGATGCTTGGCCCCGAGATTTCCAAGAATTTTTATTTTTGAGGTGGGAAAACCTCAAACTCAGTGCGCAAACATGTCTGCTCCAGGGTGGGAAACTGCCTTTACAGCGAGGTTTTTACCATGTTTTACCTTTACCACGCATTTGTAACCACGCATGTTTTAAGAACGCATATGCTTTTACAACGTATGCCTTTACCACCCATTTAAGGTAAGTTGAGGGGTCTGGGGGTGCCCCCCCCACAAATACATTGTTATACACATTGTTTATACACAATGTATTTGTGTATGTATATAAACAATGCGTGGTAAAGGCATACATTGTAAAAGCATATGCGTTCTAAAAAAATGCAGGTACAAAATGTGTGGTAAAGTCATGCAGAGTATTTCCCTGCATTTTTCTGTCAAACAACCCTCCAGCATCCATCTGTGGACCGAGAGTGGCCCATCTATGCATTTAAAAAGCCCAATGCAAAGAGTGAATTTGCCCATCAAAGGGGGTTGAGACTGAGAGATGATTGCGAATGAGATCGGAACTTGAAGCAAATATAATTTTTTTGCAATTCATTCCAAAGTCTTTGGAATAGGCAGGGTAGGTTGGTTTAGGATTAAGGAATTGGAATGGAGCTGTGGAATAATAAAGATAGGACGGTCCGTGGCCGCGATACTAGTCTACTATTAGTCGATCTGATTTAGGATAGGTCAATGTTATTGCAATTGCCGTTTCCTGCCTAAATATTTTTAGGGAGCGATTATTTAATATTATTTAACACCAATAATGTTTTGTCTCTTTAATTATGTCTTACATAGTGAGCATCCAGGGGCAATAACAAGAAAACCAGGTCTGCTGAGGTGCGTGAGGGAGCCGGCGGGGCCTCCCAGGGGCAGGAAGCAGCCTCAGACGGCTCCACTGGCCCCAGTAAGTCCTCCTGGTGTTATATTAATATATATATTTCTCTAACTTTTACCGCTCTATTATTTCCATTTCTTAATTTAAATTCTTCCCAAATCCTCTACAATCTATCGGTTTCTAAATTCTTGTTACTGCTCCATTACCTACTAACATTGTTATTCATATTTCTAGTATCATTTTTTTTTTTTTTTACATTAAATCAAACTGCCTCTGACTCTGTATTAGTCTGTCTGTAGCTTGCTTTCTTCTGGTTTTCCACTCAGCTTTCCCTCTCCCCTTATACATTTTGTGGAGTGCCTACTGTGGTGGTACTGTAAGACTCAGAGAACCCATTGATCCTAGTACTATTAGTAGTAAGGACTCCTTACTACTACTAATCTGCTGTGCAGATTGCATGCCCAGGTAAGGTATTCTACGCATGTTTGTTGAGATGAGAAGGCTTTCTTTTACTATCTCAAGCTCAATCAGTAAATGGTGGTCAGTCACGTTGGACACCCCAAAGTGGTGTATTTTGCTTTTTCTCATCTAGGCCTAGTATTTTTTTTATTAGCAGCAGTTGATGGTGAACTCTGAACAACGGATTACCGTGCACCATGGCTAGCGGGAAATATGAGGAAGAGGACAGCACCATTAGTTTCCGACCAAAAGAGACCGATTGTCCACTCAGTTGGCTCTCTTTTTCTTCTTGAGAAAAAAAATCAGTTGCACCAATAACTCAAGCCACTGAATCCAGTCCTTTGGGTTGTCCTCTTCTTGAGAGGCTTTTCAAAAACTGTCACCAACAAAATATCCAGCCGGATAATATGTTATTTTTGATAGGACATACTGTCAACTCTACTCTAGTATCCGTATCTAGTATCCATATCTAGGGTGTACACTCAGTACACTGTACTGCTGCTGAGAATAAGTTGTTGTGAACACTGAACAGTTGAAGAAGACACCCTTTACTTAACATTAGCAGGGATTGAGTAACTAATGGCCTATTCTATTCTATCTTCAACTCTGCAGAGAAAGATAATGACGAAGACAAAGAGTCAGACGACATGTAATATATGACTGACAGACAAGGAAGCGTGGATGAAGGAAGGGGCCCCGGGATGCATACAAGTGGCTGACAGTATTCATGGGTGGTTGAATGATGGGTGACAGGTGAAAGAAAGCAGAAAGGATGCCTGCCTGGGTGGGTGAAACTGTATGGGTGAAAGGAATCCTCCGGGGGTATGAGGGGTCAAACTAAAAGGCAAGCAAGGATGCATGGGTGGTGGTTTAATGCCAAATATATGTTGTTGGTGAAAGGTTTGTTGAGATTTAGAATGATAGCCATGTTTGGATGGATGGATGCCTGGATGGTATAGTAGGTAAAGAGTCAGACTGGATGAAGAGAATGTAAAGGAAAATTAAACCGTGCCAGAGTACCACAAGCCAAGGATGAAGAATAAAATAAATGCTAGAAGAGCAATGCAATGATATATGAAAAAATCTTGGGAAGAATAAACAAGGACTGTTTGTTTTCAAGGTTTTTGATTGAAAGGTTAGAGGTTGTATTTCAGAATGGAATACTGCCTTGACTAACACTAGTTTGCAAGCACAACATATATATTGTGAATGACTATGTATATATATTGGGAGAGGATGTAGCCTTACAGGTAGAGCGGTTGACCTCGAAGCTGGGGAACCAGGTTCGAGTCTCGGCACCAACGTTCAACGTCCTGTGATTCTGGGCAAATCACTTAATCTCCCCGTGCCTAATAAAAATGAATGTGTTCTTCTGTAACGAAACTGGTGCTCATGTAAAGTGCTCTGATACCCGATGTCTCGGGTCTAGTTTGCGCTATACAAAACTCTAAAAAAGATATATATATATATATATATGTACCCACCAATCATCAATAGCCTCCCTCCAACTCAGAGGCCCACTACCGCTCCCTACCCATGTCATTTCGACTGTGTCAGCCATGGGTGGCCTATCGGCTGCATGGTTAACTTACAATCAAACAATAGTAGTATGTCATCATCATGTGACGTTGTGCCGTTTATCATCATCATCATTCATATTAAGCATATCATGTGCCTTGTTGTAGTAGTCAGGGTGAAAGGAAAATTGAGCATTTGCCATTGATTGAACAGAGTATGGCCGTAATGGAAAAATAGATAATTGTGTAGTACAGCTGCCCCACCTGCAGACAGTAGTAAAGTAACGTGAGTCTGCAACACGAGTACGTCTGTGTAGGGCACAAGCTGACAAGCTGACTGAGCTGACATGCCTACAAGATTAATTGAGTTAAACAAGAGAGAGAGGAAGAATACTTGTCTACTCCATAGTGCCTGAACGGCTGAAAGTCTAATCATCATCACATCCAAATGTTAGGGGCCGAGGAAGTGAGGATACCACAAATGTTATGTACTGCTGGTGCTACTGTGCCACTATAATTTTATGTGTATAATTTTGTGTTACTGTTTTGCTAAGAGTATTGGTTACAATACTCTTTTTTCTTCTTGATACAGCTACTCTTTTCCAACCCAACAGGCAGGAGTTAGCAGCAAGGACGCGGCAACGGAAGCTGGAGAGCATCTGGGCCAAATATCACTGGCTGGTTGTCCTGGCAGGGTAGGAGGAGGCAGCAGCTGCAGCTTCCTCCAATGCCCCGGGCCGCAGCCAGGCCCCCGTGCCTTCGGTGGTACGGCGTTGTGTTCTGGCAGCCGCCCGCCGCAACTCATTCTCAACCACTGTTGCTCACCTCTGTTGTTCCTGCAGAAACTTTTGGCACTTCTTTCCTCCGGATGGCGTGCATAGAGGCCATGAGCTCTCCACCTATTCCAGTTTTAAGGGGTCCTCTGTGTTTAGGGCCCCATCTGTCCCCATGTCCCCTACTGTTTCTTCCGCCATGTATCATCTGATACCAATCTTAGCATACATTAGACGTTTTACCCATGCACCACCTGTTTGTTAGTGATAAAGGGGTGGGTGGAGGTGAATACTGGAAGTATAGTTATGTTTAGGCTACAGATATTTACAGAACAAGGCAGGTGCTTAAAAGATGCGAAGTGAGACTTCCGTGGGAGGTAGCAACTGAAACTGTTTATAGAGACTATGTCTTGTCAAATAGGAACCATATATGGATGTGCTGTAATTATATACCTTTGAAAAACAAATAAAGAAAGTTTTGACAAAATAAAACACAGTCCTCAAAGTAGGAAAAAAGCAGATAAATAGGAGGGTAGCTGTTGTCAAAATCGAGTATAAGGACCAACAGGTCCCAAATAAAGTAACTGTCCAAATGCACAAGTTAGGTATTGTAGTTGAAGACTCAACTCAAGAGGGAAATGATAATATGGAATTTGATGCAATCATTAATGAAAATTAAATCTCGTCCTTATTAACAGAATCGCCCATTGTGAACTTCATATCAACTTCGACTCTCAAATATGTAGCCAAGTAGGCCCTGAGACAAAGGCCTGGGATTATTGATTGATAGGTCACAGGTGTGAGGATGCGTAGCTGGCAGGCTAATGCTCATGCAGAAAGCTCTTGATTAATTCCACAGATAGGCACAGCAACATTACAGAGGGCCAAGGGAGATTGCCCCGATAAAACACACATGGCTTGATGGAGTACGCACGCTTCTAAAAACACCATAAGAGTCAGATGCCACATGAGTTAGGAACACATAGCCAATCAGGACCTAGCACATGTATTGATCATGCGCTCCCCATGCCGGACATCTGGACACATTATCCACTGGCCACATTGTGTCCATGAGAGGTTGAGGCCCACCTTTCGTAACCATTAGACAATTAATGTATCCCTCCTAAGGCAGCAACCAACAGTCCTTACCATTTAGGGTGTGCCAGAAACCTTTACATCATATCATGTTTTGTATAAAAGGAGGACACATACTGAAAGTGAATTGAAACAGTCCTCAGACCTTGCTCCTGTAACTATTCTCCCGGCCATAATGTTTAATTAAACACCTGTTCCAGTTTTGCCCAACGCCTCTTATCTTCTGTTTTTTAAGGGATTTCTAACTCAAGCAACAGTTCCATTGTGGAGTACATTACCTTAATGTCCTTGACACCATAGAGGCTAAACTAGCTGAGAAACCTTATCCAATTCAGAAGGACTGCTAGCAAAGACTCCTAATATCTGAGCTGGGGGTCGCCACACTCCTTCTCTTTAACAAGCATGCACTCACCCCCAATAATGGGCACATCCTTCTCTTTAAACAAGCATGCACCCACCCCAATCATGGACATCCCCTTCTCTTTAACCCAGCAAACACCCCGCCCAGTCATGGCCACCCTTTCCTCTTTAAACCAGATTGCACACACCCCCAACCATGGACATACCCTTCTCTTTAAACCAACATGCACCCCACCCAATCATGGCCACCCCCCTTCTTTTTAACCAGCATGCACCCAACCCAATCATAGACATCCCCCTCTCTTCAAGCCAGCAAGCACCCTGCCCAATCATGGCTACCCCCTTCTCTTTAACCAGCATGTACCCCGCCCAATCATGGCCAACAAATTCTCTTTAATCAGCATACACCCCACCCAATCATGGCTACCCCCTTCTCTTTAACCAGCACAGACAAGTTCCAATCATAGTTGCTTCCTTCTCTTTAACCAGCATACATCCGCCCAATCACCCATCCGGTCCAATAATACCATATGCGGCACCTACGCTTCAGAATCATACATTCAGGGCGGCTTGTCGTCTGATTTAGCATCCTAATTTAATTATGCACATGTCCCAAACAGACCCAATTGAAGGCCTACACAGTTTCATACTCAGTGAACAATACGTCGGCTTTAGACACAGCTCCTTTCGCCAGATACTGCAGCCAGCTTTTATCCTGTGGTGCAGCAGCCGACTTCCATGCCATTGCAATTCCAAAGCTAAAAAGATTGAGATCAAAAGCCACAAAGTGACATTCATACTTGTTCTTTTTCTTTCGGGTCATCAATCCCGCATTACACATCAGGAGGCTTAGATTAAAATCTCTTCCAGTCACCTCAGTGAGTTCCTTGTCTACTTCCATTCAGGCACGCTTCACCACACTCCCATCCCACGTGGTAGAAATGTACCTCCAGCTGCCCACATCTAGGACAAGCTGTTGAGACACCGGGAATCAATCAATAAAGTGCGGCAAATCACCCGTGAGGGTCTGGAGGTGCTGGAGATGTTGGTAGCTGCGTGGTGGTTTGTTCATTCGAACATCCAGGTCTTGAGTTCTCTTCTGAATTGCTGAAGCGACAGTGCGGTCCTGAGGTGCAGGGGAGGGTTATTCCATACCTTGGCCGCCAGGTGCGAGAAGGAGCGTCCTCCGCCATTAGCTCAGTGGATCCGTGGGGTGTTAGCGGGTGAGTATGATGCATATCGAAAGTGTCTGGTCGGATGCTGGAGTAATAAGCCTGGTTTGTTTCGGAGTGAGATATGCCTGGTGGAGGAAATTGAACAGCGTTAATTCCAGCCTGGAGTTTCTAAATACCTTCTGAACATACTCCATGGAGTCCGTCCATTGCTATCCATCAGTGCAAGGTCCATGGGGGAGAGACCATTTATGTCCGATATCCGCACATCTGTACATAATTGAGAATATGGTGCATTGTATAGAAGTTACACAACCCGTCTACCACCCCTGTGTGTTACCAGGTATTGCACAGGTAAAGATGGTGAATTCAGCCTACACACATGTTCCGCAAACTAGTGACCGATGCATTAGGCACCAGGAAGTGTCCTATTCCACAAGTGTCCACCAGCTCCTGGAAAGTCCGGAGTCTATCCTGATTATATAGATCAACCAATTCCAATGCCCCAGCTTCATCACGGGGTCTACAATATAAATTCCAGCAATCTCAGTTAAGGATGGTATGGACAATAACGGCAGATGCTGGGCATACAGTGGAGGGCTCCCTTTTATCAACACATATCTGTGGCAACGGGCTCGTGCTGTTTCTACCAACTTGCCCAAACTTGGCACCTGTTGTCCTGTGGACATTAGCCATTCCAGTATCAAATGATCTCCCAGCTTCTGCTGCAAGGCTGACTCTCTGCGGTACTCACATGGCCGAACCTCTAAATAGGCCACAGGAGCTGATATCCACATATCACTACTCGAAATTTGCTGCTCTCAAGCCACCCCCAGAAAGGGGGAGGGGCCCTTTGCATAGCGCTACTCTTTTCTGCCCATGTCCCCATATCAAATCCAAGAGTATTGCATGCAATACCTTGAGTAAAGGCCTCCCAATTACTGCAGATGTGGACGAGAACATGCAATAATAAATCCCTTGGCGGTGCCAGCATCTTGGCTATCGCCACTCGACCTACCGGTGATAACCAGGGCCACTGGAATTATGCAATTGTGTGGCGATTTTCACATAATTATAGATTTGCCACATTTGCAACATAAAATCTGAAGATTATAACAACAAAAAACAATTATAGTTCAAATGGTTCAAAACTTACTAAAAATGCAGAGACACATATTGAAGCACAGTGGAAGGCCCTTTGCAGAGCTGTGTTAGTCACCTTTCTGTTGCTTATCGCTATATTTGGGTGTTAAACTGGTAGTAATGAGGTGCAACCAATGTCCATACAGTGTTACCAAATTTAAAAGTGACGAAATAATTAAGTAATTACTATTACAAAATGTGCAACATTATGCCGCATAATTTTCCTTTTCTTACAACATAATTTACCCAACCCTGACGCATAATTTGGGTCCCGCCTATCGCATAATTCCAGTGGCCCTTGTGATGATGAAAAGGAGGTGTGAGAAAGGGGGTTTCTGTTGCAGTACCCCCCCCTTTCTTTTTTTTTGTTGCCAGACTACTGATGCTCTTTGACTTGATGTGCCCTGGGCTCCAGCCAATCAGGTACCCAGGGCCTGTGTTCCTTGCCTAAAACTGTATTGAAGCCTAAACCCAATTGGCATCTCTGGCCACATGTCAGCCCCTGGTAAATGGTACCCTAGGTGCCAAGGGCACTGTGACCAGAGAAGGCCCCTAAGGGATGCAGCACTTAATGTGCTACCCTTAGAAGCCCTGTACCCTGGCACGCCACACTGCCTTTGCAGGCTGAGTGTCTTGGTGCAGAACAAAACAGAGAGTCGACATGGCACACATCCCTGTGTGCCATGCCCACAAACACAATGCCCTGGCATACCTCAGTCACCCCTCTAGCTGGGTGCACTATGCCAGTGGTGAGTGTACAGGTGCATGAGCCCTGTACCCCCACAGTACCCAGGTCGATTCCTGGGCACTGTAAGTGCAGTGCTGCCTTTAAGAGTATATGGTGATGGGAGGTCATCACGAACTCCACCGCACCATGATGGCTACACTGAAGACTGAGAAGTTTGGTATCAAACTTCTCAGCACATTAAACCCACACTGATGCCAGTGTGGGATTTAATGTAAGATGCACGACAGAGGGCATCTTAGAGATGCCCCCTGAACCTAACCAACAACCAGCGTCCTGCCTGAGAGGCTGCCTAGGCTACCACCCAGCAGAAATGTTGCTGGACCCCTGGGTAGAGAGCCATCCGCTCTCGTGGGTCTGAACAATGCACATCCTGGGTGAGGTGCTAGGGAGAGGACGTACATCCAAACAGAGACCCCAAGAGCAGAAATACAACAGAAGTTAAATAATAAATACGACTGAGGTGCCACAATAATTTAACAAACAACAACGAGAGGAAGAAGTAATTGGGAATTTGGATATAACTCTACTCCAGAAAGAGGAATGAGAAACCACAGAGCACAACGGAGAGAATAAAACCATTTGTCTTGAAAAAGATGGCAATATAAATCAATCCTCCTCCTCGACACAACCTCACCAGACATCGCCTTCCTCACTGAAACATGGATGAACGCCTCCTCAGCCCCCGACATCGCCATCGCCATCCCGGATGGATACAAGATCATCAGGAGGGACCGCGTCAACCAAACCGGAGGAGGCATCGCCATAGTCCACAAGAACACCATCCGCATCACGACCAACGCCGACGACACCTACGCCACCGCCGAACACCTCCACTTCCAGATCCACACCAACCCAAAGACAACCCTCAGAGGCACCCTCATCTACAGACCCCCGGGACCACGCACACAATTTAGCGAGGACTTCGCGGACTTAATCAGCCCCCACGCCCTCCCCTCCGCCGACTACATCCTCCTAGGGGACCTTAACTTCCACCTGGAGAACAACAAGGACCGCAACACCGTCACCCTGCTGGACAACCTCGCCAACCTCGGACTCAAGCAACTGGTCAACACCCCCACCCACTACGCCGGCCACTCGCTCGATCCCGTCTTCTCATCCAGCAAACACATCGCCTTCAGCCACTCCACCGGACTTCACTGGACCGACCACAGCTGCGTCCACTTCAGCTTCAGAAAAACCACTACCCACCACCACCCGCAACAGGTCCCCCACAGAAGCTGGAGCAAGATCACCACCGACCAGCTCACCACCTCCCTCAGCCAGAACCCATCTGCCAGCACACCGGACCCCAACGCGGCAGCCCGCAACTTCACGCAGTGGCTGACCGCCTGCGCCGACAACCTCGCACCACTAAAGAACCCTCCCAGCAAACCCAGAAGCAAGAAGGCTCCCTGGTTCACCAGCGAACTCAAAGACTCCAAGAAGACCTGCCGCACTCTCGAGAAAGCCTGGCTCCTCGACCAGACCGCTGACAACATGACCACCCTCAAACACGCCACCCGCAAGCACCACCAGCTCATTTGCGCCACCAAGAAGAAATCACTGAAGGATCGACTGGACAACAACGCCCACGACAGCAAGGAACTCTTCAGCATCGTCAAGGAGTTCTCCAACCCCAGCACCGGCAACAACGACATCACCCCCTCAGAAGATCTCTGCAACTCCCTCACCTCGTTCTTCCACCGCAAGATTGCAGACATCCACAACAGCTTCGGCACACCACCCTCGCACCCAACCGTCGAACAAACGCCCCCCACCGCCACCCTCCGCACCTGGACCACGGTGTCCACCGAAGACACAGCCCGCACGATGAATACCATCCACTCCGGATCTCCGACTGACCCCTGCCCCCACCACGTCTTCAACAAGGCTGCCTCCACCATCGCACCCCAACTCCGAGACGTCATCAACACCTCCTTCAACACCGCCACCTACCCGGAGAGCTGGAAGCACGCCGAGCTCAACGCCCTACTGAAGAAACCAACAGCAGACCCCACTGATCTCAAGAACTTCCGCCCCATCTCGCTCCTCCCTTTTCCGGCCAAAGTCATCGAGAAGATCGCCAACAGACAGCTTGCTGCCTTCCTCGAGACGAATGGATCCCTCGACCCCTCGCAGTCCGGTTTCAGAGCCAACCACAGCACCGAGACCGCCCTCATCGCAGCCACCGACGACATCCGAGCCCTGCTCGACAACGGGGAAACAGCGGCACTCATCCTCCTGGACCTCTCCACAGCGTTCGACACTGTCTGCCACCGCACCCTTGTCCAACGCCTCAGCAACACCGGCATCCAAGAAAAGGCACTGAAGTGGATCATCTCGTTTCTCGCCGGAAGAACACAGAGAGTCCGCCTCCCCCCGTTCCGATCGGAGGCCACCGAAGTCATCTGCGGCGTCCCGCAGGGATCATCACTCAGCCCCACCCTCTTCAACGTCTACATGAGACCCCTCGCGATCATCGCACGGCAACACAACCTCAACATCATCTCCTACGCCGACGACACCCAGCTGATCCTCTCCCTCACCATAGACCCCGACACCGCCAGAACCAGCCTCCACGGAGGGATGAAAGACGTCGCAGAGTGGATGAAGAACAGCCGCCTGAAACTGAACTCAGACAAGACGGAAGTCCTCATCTTGGGACCATCACCCTCCGCCTGGGACGACTCCTGGTGGCCCCCAGCCCTGGGCACCGCCCCCAAGCCAACAGACCACGCACGCAACCTGGGCTTCATCCTGGACTCCTCCCTCTCGATGACCAGACAAGTCAACGCCGTCTCCTCTTCATGCTTTCACACCCTCCGCATGCTTCGCAAAATCTTCCGATGGATCCCGACCGAAACCAGGAAGACGGTCACCCAGGCCCTCGTCACCAGCCGACTGGACTACGGAAACACCCTCTACGCTGGAACCACAGCCAAGCTACAGAATAGACTCCAACGCATCCAGAACGCCTCTGCCCGACTCATCCTGGACATCCCCTGACGCAGCCACATCTCCAGCCACCTGAGGGACCTGCACTGTCTCCCCGTCAACAAGAGGATCACCTTCAGGCTCCTCACCCACGCACACAAGTCTCTTCACGACCTGGGCCCAAAGTACCTCAACGACCGCCTGACCTTCCACACGCCCACCCGCCAGCTACGGTCTGCTAGCCTCGCCCTCGCCGCCGTACCACGCATCCGAAGGGCCACCGCCGGAGGAAGATCCTTCTCCTACCTGGCGGCCAAGACATGGAACTCCCTCCCCATCCACCTTCGGCTGACCCAAGACCACCTCGCCTTCAGGAGACAACTCAAGACCTGGCTGTTCGAGCAGTAGCAGACCCCTTCCCCCAAGCGCCTTGAGACCCTTCCGGGTGAGTAGCGCGCTATACAAGTGTTTTGATTGATTGATTGATTGATTGATCCATCGAAACGCGTCAACGCATTGATGAGCATAATCGCAGGGCCAACTCAGAATTGTAGATACAAAAATTGAGTTTTGTATCCAAGCTGTGTTTTGAAGTAACTCCCTCAGGATATGCCAATATATATGACAAAGTGTATTGTCTAAAAATTCTCTCTGTCTCAGTGTTATGCAGTATATACAGAGCCACTTTCTTACAGGAGGTCCGGAAGGAACGTGAGTGGCAAGTTGCAGCAAAGATCTCGCCCAAGTTACTCTTCACCATATCTTCGGAATGATGAACATGCAGGCCTGAGTATTGGAAAGTGTCTCCATTCCAGGCCCATCTGTGCCCGATCAGCCATGCTATTTATTGAGAGGAAACAAGCAGGAATTGACCCAGTTCACCCTTCACCCAGAGATACCCCAAACTCATCCAATATTTTCATAAGGAAAGGAAGTGATGCAATATTGACTTTAAGAGAAACAGGGGCGCCAAGTATTTTCCTTCCACACTAAGGTATGCAACTCAGGCGCCTACTGTTGCTACAGCATTAAGTGATTTGCCCAGAATCACAGGTTGTTGGGGGGTCTCTGCTGAGACTCGAACTCGGTTTCTCAGCTTCTAGGTCCACCGATCTAGTCGTTAGGCCACATCCTCTCCCCACGAGTCTTAGGGCGACTGAATATTTGCTTTTTTAGTTTGCCCGGTATGTATGTCTTGATTTCTATCCGTACAGCGCTCTAATACCCGGAGGGGTCATGTGCCTGCTTTATAAAACTCCTAATATAAATCAATAAACAAAATAAATCTACTGGATGTAGCGCATAATATACCCGGATATAACTGCAGAACTCGAACTCTCCTATTCTGTTTTCTGCTGTTTTTTTTATTTGTTTTAAGTACTAGCATTCTCAAAATTAGATACTACAAAAATGTGGCACTTTATGTGTTTTAAAAACGAATATTTGATTGACTGACAGTTGTATTCATGTTGGTGACAAGCTAAAATACTCTTAGAATACTAAAGGTTTCCCTCCCCCGCCCATGTGTGACGGGAACCTCACAGCAATACCTGCAGGCTGCCACGTAGGGTGGGGGGTGCACAACAGGAAGGTCGGGAGGGTGTCACGGTAGCACCCCCAGACCGTTAAGACCTCGAATTAAAGACTGTCAGTGTATTAAGTGGATTGACTACAGAACAATTTCATCGCCGTCATATTGATTGCTTAGGCCTCTGACCCCCCATTAGCGGAATTGGAAAGGCCTTGCTGGGGGTCCGCGGCTCTGGGGCCAAGAGTGGTGGGCAGGCCACTTCCGGCAAGGTAGGAGCTGGGGTGGGGGTGATGGCGGGTCGAACTGATCTTTAGCGCTTAATAATGACGAATATGGCTTTGAAACGTGAGTGATGGCCCGACAGGGGGCAGAGAGCGGGGCCATACCTCATGCAGACCCAATAAGTAAACCGCTATTATGGCAAAGGGGCCACGGTGTCGGGACCCCAGGGACCGGCCTCCCCTTCCATGTGCGCTGAGCCTCGTAAATATCCCGGGCGGGTCAGATTTCACGGCCACTGCTCTCGGAGTGGACACATTACCTTGATTGGGTCACTGCCATTCCCATGGTCATCCTCCGGGCTGGGACGGAGAGAGATTTTTTTTCTTTGGCCCGGATGCTTCACGGCAGCCATTTTGCCTTAATGAGCCCCGCGTGCCAAGGGTAAATTCCGGCTGACCTTTTCGGTATGGTTCCTATTGGCTGGAATTCGTTTTCTAGCAACGACAGTGTCGGAATGGTCTATGGGGCAATCAGACAGTGCCTGACGGGCCAATCAGGAAGCGGGCCAGCTTTATGGGTGTTTGTGGGCCCGTTTTATGGCCGGTTTTTACTTTCAATTTCTCTTATTTTAAAGAAACACTGGCAGCCGCTAGCAGAAATCCCTCAGGTCTTCCATACCTTCACAAAATACGTATACAACATCTCTTTACAAGTTCAAAACTGCCCTAATGTGCAAACATGGGCCACTTTTATTTAGATATCTAAATCATTAATGGGGGCTACTTTTGTTTTGATGCCTGCCTGTTTTTCTATCCTGTCCCACCATGTGTACTGAACTGTTATGGCCAATCTTCCAGTTTCAATGCAGAACTAGTTGCTTGTGTCTAGTTGTGTTCTCTGCCTTTGGTTCGCATTTCATATTTACAAGTAGAATTTCTTTTGTTTTAATGTCTGCTGCTTGCAGGACTGCCTAAGACACTGGAATCATAACCTCACCACTATGGGTAGTCTGTTCAAATTTCTTTATACTTCTTCTATACCTCTTATAAGACGATCTATACCTTTTGCATTCCTTTCCCCGTTTACATTTATTTTTATTTATTTTTCGTGGTATCTTTATATATTAGAGTCAACATAGCCAACTCCTTGCTCACTACAGTGTTTCTGCGACATTTAATCCAGTCAATCCCAGACAGTCTGACTTTCATTTTCATTTTTATTCGCTTCCGCAATCGTGTAGGTGTCTAGTTGTTTTCAGTCACTTGATCGCAGAGCATTGCAACGCCATGCCGTCCTACATGGCGCCCTAGCCTTTATATTTCCCGCAATTGATCCACTCACCTTTACCGACCAACCGGCATACTCCCTTGCCGTTATTCATCCATAAGTCATTTTATCCATTCTTGTTGTAGTTTTCAAGTAACTGTACCCAGCTTGAAGCCAATTTACCATTCAGGCAGCAGTATTTTAGGAACCTTTCTTGCTGCAGCACCTAAGTAACTGTCAGCCAGTGTAATGAGATTCTATGACTTTCGTTATCTGAGCCTGTTCATTTTCTCGCTTTAGCATTTCTTGTTATTGATGGAGCGGGTAGTACAAAATTTTGTATACCCCCCTATTCTGCTTTAATTAAATAATCTATTAATTATAATATTACTAATTGAGTTTGCATGTGTATTAATCAACCTTATTAATATACAAGATATACGTGGGATTTGCATTTCGCATGGCTAAATAATTGTTACTATTAAATTCCGTACGCATACTAACAGTAGTATATGTATTAAATAGAATATAAATTGCATAATATGTGGCTTTTGTGACGTTTTCGTAATGTTGCCCAAGATGACATCAAATGGGTGAATATGAACGCTTTAAATGTTGCTATACGCTAGATAAATACAAGCACATAGAGGGATTAGTAAGGGGTTAACATTTTATTAATTATTTCTATGAATTAATTACTCGTTTGTGTTTGTTTCGCTTAAGTTGTCGTTTGGGCCTAAAATCAAAATGGCCGCCGACGCGACACAACAAAGTGGCCACAGTCCCATGAGGCGCAGAGCAAACAGAGCATGCGCAACCAAGATGCCTACGGCCTCTTCATGACCCGTAACCCAATGTTCTAAGGCAAGGCCACAGTGGGACGACATTAATTGCATTTTAGAACATCATTTATCTGCTTGCCACTATACCTGGTGAACAATTGTCTGGTTGCAATATTTACTTAGACCCTTTTTATTTTACTGCTTATTTGACTAATGACTTAAAGTGAACCACTGTTTTTTACAATATGAGTTCCTTGCTTGTCTTGGACCCCACCTATGCCTGGGCACCTTTGCTTTTCTAACTCGGGCGAAGCAGTTGACCCACCATGCGATAAGTCATTCGGTTGAAGTGGACATGATCCCTACCCCATATTTGAGACCAGACAGGAGATTGCTTGCTTGTCTTCATTCAAAGGAAGGTGAACAGCATCCTCCCAGGCTCGCCTCATCGCTGCTAAGGACAGGTGAGGTTTAATATTGGCCACAGCAGTCTGATTTAACTTCGGAATGGGCTGGATCTCTCTACTGACATTGAAGCGGACAACTGGGAGACTATCTTAAGCCACTGACATCTCTTTAGAGGAATGATCCTTGGGCAGGATCAATGTTGATGGCGTTGCACACGCATTGTTAGGATAGGTAAGGTTACTGCTGCGTAGGCACAATCATTTGTTGTCCAGGAAATGACAATTCATTTCTCATAGCCCTGTCATTGCTTACATCTTTCCTAATGGAACGAGTACAAACGGTTTTCCTTCTCAACCTATCTCTCTCCTGTGTGGTGTCCCCCAGGGCTCGTCGCTAAGCCCTACCCTCTTTAACATCTATGTTACCCCGCTAACAGCCCTTGTAAAATCTTTTGGGTTGTCTCACTCTCTAGCAAAAGCCCAGGCATGGATGACACCTTCTGCAACTGCATGAGAGGGGTGAGTCTCTGGATGGACAACAACTGTCTTAAGTTGAATTCTACAAAAAACGGAAGTCATTCTTTTTGGGTAACACCTCCTTTTGGAATCCATCATAGTGGCCCGATGAGCTTAGATCGCTCCCAGAACCGGCAAAAAAAGTAAAAAACTTGGGAAGACTAATTAACGACCGACTGAAGTATAAAGAGCAAGTAAACAAGGCGATCTCCACATCCTTGCACGTGCTTCACGGTATTAGGAAAATAGCTCAATCTCTTCCATTTAACTTGTTAAAGACGGTTGTGCTGGCTCTGGTAATGGCCAGAGCGGATTACTGCAATGGGCTTTATCTGAAGCTACCCAAACTAGCTCTGAAGAAACTTCAGATTCTTCAGAATTCGACAGCAAGAATGTTGCTGAATATCCCTAGATTTCAGTTTGGCTCCTAGGCTTTGTCAGGCCGTCCCCAAGCGACCAAGTCTCAAAATTCAAGAGACTTGGAAATCTAATAGACAGCCCTGCCGCCTTACCCCTAGCCAGGGCTTTAAGTGCGATGAAAAAAATGGGGGGTCTCTCATAGGGGCGTGGCCGATGTAATTAAGGGTGTGGCCTAAAACACTTAAGGTAAAAATCTGTACTTAGCATAGTGTGCCACCCCACTGGTATTTTGCTGTTTCTGTCCATTTATCCAGCTATTTAACACAACAAATAACATTACACTTACAACAAGCCCGGACTATTGTCAATATTTGTAAATTGCATAAAATAAATAAGCAACAACTATTACTTCATTGTATATAATATTGAAAATGCTTCCGTTCCTGTCGGTGAGGTTGTGGTGTGATGCTAGAGCTGCCGACTTTCGAGCTGAGAAAGCAGGTTTGAGTCTCACAACGGCTCAACATCCTGTGATCCGAAACATGAATTTGTGCTTGTGTTATGTAACTGGTGCTCAAGTAAGCGCTATAAAATTCTGAAAAATTAGTGTTTTTGAAGCTATATCAAAAGCAGTGAGGGATGGTACTATCGCAGAGTTAAACGTTTTTTCCCCCCACACTGAAGGTAAAAATGGAGAGCCAGATAGACACCCGTTTCGGCACCTGCTTTTAAGAACTGCCGATGCTGAGCACCAGAGAGACCCGACCCACTTAAAGCCCTGTCCACAGCCACATACACAAAAGACATGGCCACGGGAGCCAGGTGCTGCTAGAACCATGTAGTGAATGAGCCACTTTTGTGGTCTGACACCCTATGATGACCCTCAACCACCACCATGTTAACTGATTTTAAGTGCGTTATGCTACCCTAGCCTTAATGTAGGATGGGTTTGCATATGCCTGCTTCTCTTCTGTCCTGTAATCTTGCTGTCTTTTAGTAGAATAGTCTTGCCAAGAATAGAAGGTATGGGATGTTGAGGTGCAGTGTTGTGGTTGGTGGTGCACACGTGCTTAATGTTGTATACTGAGGGATAAAGTCTATAGTGTTATTTGGGTTATGTGAATTATGTGTTGAACTATTGCCTTTGACATGGCTTCATGTCATTCTGATTTCTGACTTTACCTTGCTTTATGGCAGTGCTGATTATTGCCTTTGACATGGTTTCATGTCATCCTTGCTTTTCTGATTCCATCTTGCTTTGGGCCTTTGTGTACATGGTCTGTCTCGGAGCCATAGCAAATGCATGATCAACCGATGCAGTGGCCTTGGAGCAGGCTGGTATGGGCTCTCATGAGAACGAGGGGGCGAGGCTTGCTAGAAGCTTCGTTATGTTTGAATTTGTATTAAGAAGGGGAGCCTACACTGGCCTGGTGGAAGTTCACGCCGTGGAGCAGACGTGTTGTCATGGAAGAGTGGAGGCTGGTGTCACCTCTGAGCTTTCGCCCGGTTCAAGCAATGGACTCCCCTTGAGCAAAGTGGGGTGAAATGATGGAGCAGTAGGTGAGGTGTCTCTGCTACTAACTGTCTCTTGATTCTTTACTGATTCTTTCCTTTCCTTCTTATTTTCTGATTCTTATATCCATACATATATATTTCTACATATATGTTTGCCTTGATTGTGTTTCAATCATACTATTGATATGTTAGAGTCTGCTATGATAGTAGCATTTGGCATTTGTGGTGCTATTTACTAATAAATACATCCCAGAGATACCAATTCGTCTTTTCCTTGTAGCAGGAGGTGTGGACCCTTCTTGGCCAAGTATTCTGTTGTAGAAGGATGGGGGAATTCCCTTCTAGCAGGTAATTGTGTTATAGGAAGTTATTATACTCCTGGCAAGTGATGTGCAAAGTATATTTCGCACTAGAGAAGTGCTGTGTATATATTGTTTTCTTGCCTTGCCTTTGGGGGAGTGTTGAAAGTTTGCCCACCTTAGGAAGTGCTGTGTATATGTTATATTCCATAAGTTTGGAACTGATATTCTCTCCCTGGGAAAGTGACGGTACATACCTTGGTCCAGGGAAGATCTGAGACCTTTTGTTACAAACCACCTCAGCACAGACGCAGCCAAGCACATGCGCGAGAAACACGTCATGAGCAGAGCAGGGATGCAACATACCGACACAACTGTAAGGTCTGCGATCGCGAAAATAAAACATGAAAATGCACAAACACCTGGGAAGGCATATATAAAGAAATAAAGAAAAAACACTTACATCGCCAAGAAGCAATGTACCACGCGTTCCGACAGCCCATCAATCGACCAGGAAAAAAAAAGCATGGCAGGGGGTGGGAAGGGTTTATATAGTTAAAATAAACAAGCATTGGCATAGCCAATAGGTCTCGCTTTTGGGACCTTATAAGTAGGGATGGGCGGAATTTGCGAAATTAACTTTCGCAAATTATCGCGAAAATGTTTAAAATTATCGCAAGCGGAAATATCGCGAAGATGCGGAAGTTTTTTTCCGGCATGTTCGCGAGATTTTCTGCATGGTTGCGGGTCGCCAACTTACCCATGTGGTTACTTGCGGGCGCGGCCATCTTGTTTTGAGTTGTCTCGCGGTGCATGATCGCGAGAAGAAAGACGTGATCGCGCGACGCATGACGTCACTGCGGGCGCGAACTGACGCGAGACAGCGCAAATGGCTAAAAACAATACAACATCTCATGGAGAACGCGACCGGATCAAGAAAACTTGTTGGCGAATGCAGGGATTCAGGTAAGGCGATCGCGCGCGCGCGAGAATGTATTATTTTACAGCGCAAGCAAGAAACAAATTATCGCCAAGCTGCGGAAACCGGAATTTTTGACATTTTCGCGCTCTCTGCGGAACGCGAAAATGTCAAATTATCGCAATTTCCGCGAACGGAACGAAATTTTCGCCCAGGCCTACTTATAAGTATTTAGTTATGCAGCACAATATCCTTGGTGCAGCAACATTAACTATTGCATGGCTAAACACTTATAAGGTCCCAAAGGTGAGACCTATTGGCTATGCCAATGCTTATTTTTAGTTCTGTTTTTAGTGAGTCACATAAGTTAAGGTTGAGACGACCTCGAAAAAAATCTTTTGATGACTCTCCTCGAAAGAATTCCCAATTACTAACAGGTAGCAGGGAAATTAAGTAACCTCAAGTAGTTTTGTGAGTTATATATTTTGTGTCTTTCACAGCCTCTACAATGGTATTCATACTTCCTTCTGCTTGCAAAATGGAGGCGATTAAGAGGAAAGATGAAAACATGGACATAAAGAATATTACCATTACCAGGATCAAAATGACAACATATTAAAACCAATATTTCTGCGTGGAGATGTCAGTAGCAAATGGAGCTGCACTTGCTTATACTACCCAATGCGTCACTGGTGAACCCTGCAGTGAAAGCTGCTCAATTCTGAATGGTTGGCTGCAAAGGCTTTGGATAAACTTGCTCACTATTGTGAGTAAGATCTGTGAAAGCAAAGAAAATCAGCATGCAATGCAAGCAAGCGGCATGCTGATGGAAATCAGACTTAAAAGGAAAGGGATATTCTGGTGTGCGCTACAGTCAACATTCCTTGCGCAGGGTCAAGGGAAATGTCTACAAAGCCTACCATGAATCATCTGCTATTTAAAAGGTTTTTAGAACCGGTGCACTCGTAATATTTAGCAGTCTCTAAGAGAACACCAGCTAGGAACACTGTGTAAAGTCGAATCAGCAAATATCTGAAAAAGGCTACACGACAAAGCATTACTTCCTCGTTAGTCTTCCTCGCCACATGACTAACAAAGTGAACAAAGTGAGCTTCAGCTCCACACCAGAACCCTCCAAAGCAAAAAGTCAGCCTCCCATCCCTGCCCAATATGGCCGACCTATTACACCCTGACCTCCATAAGAGGTGGGCCGGCCCAACCTACCAGCCTGAAACTACCAAGCACAACATGAAGCCGATTGCCAGACAGGGAGGGAGGGATGGGAACTCATGTGGCGAGGAAGACTACACTCGGAGTAATGAAGATTTCCGGTGAGTAATCGGGGCATTTATGATGTCAAATCGCTCCGAAACCTAGATGTGGTCTTGCAGAAGCTCCATTCACTGTTTGAATTCTCCTGACAGCAGACTGAATCCCATAATCTCTTATGCTCACCCCAAATTTCCCCGGCCAGGCATTGGCGGGCTCTGCGGCTTCTGCGTAGGTGGATTTGTTCTTGATAAGGTGCCAGTTCTTGGGGGCTGATTATTTCCATGCTGTAAATGAAAGGTTGCACAGAGATTTCTTGATAAGGTGCCAGTTCTTGGGGGCTGATTACTTCCATGCTGTAAATGAAAGGTTGCACAGAGATGATCATCCTGCAAGCAAGACATATAAAAGTACTTTGGGGGGTTAAAAGAGGATTACCAGACATGCTCTGTTATACAAATTGTGTCTCGTGTGTTTTTACCTATATGTGACTCACTAAAAACAGAAATAAAAAGAAGACGGCAAAAGTGAAAGCAGGGGTGCGCGTGCAACAGTGTTAAAAGTGAAAGCTCCAGATGGTGCCTTGGGCGCTGAAAGCTGCCAGCTGCGTGCGTGAACACAAGCGCTAGGCCGTGTGGTAGCACTTTGAAAACCCGTACACTAAATGTCTCGGCCAGTCCAGCGCATGCGCTGGATCAGGCGAGACCTAAAAAAGACTAGTGCTCTAGATGGCCTGTCGGGAGGCTGGATCGCCTCACTAATGTAAGGACTGGGACGAGGAGGACCTATGAGGTGGTAATGGTAAAGTTAACAGATGATTGTTTAGTGGCAGGGGCGGTCCATTGTTTAGGTTACATCTATGTATATTGAGGCCTTGACCTCAGTCTGTATGGCTTTGTGCCAAGGGCTGTGGTGGTGAAATGCACCTGTCTCATTAAAGTGGCCTGTGTCTCACACATTGTGTACAGCATGGGTTCCTGGGGTGCACCGTCTCACCCGAGACATGACTGGCTGACGATGCCCCAACGGAGGTGGTTGAGCATGAATCCTGCTGGTGTGCAGAGGAGAAGCCTGTGCGCTCGCGCCCCTGTGACAGCAGCTGGCCACATGCGCAGAAGATTTCTGATCAGGCACGTATCAAGAGCAGCACTCATTTCAGAAACACCAGATTATATGAAGATAATGTGTGTATGTTTGTTTACAGATCAGGCGTATCATTAATGCAAAAGGTGCAGTGGCACCGGGGGCCAAGAGCGATGAAGGACCCAATGAACGCCAGGTACGGAGCCCGCCTCCATTGCATGTCCCATGCCACTTTCAACGATGAAGGAAGACCCAGAAACATGGCTCATGTTTGCCAACCAACCAGGCTCACATGTCAGTCACGTGCTGCCCATGATTGGCTTTGGCAGCTACAACAGGTGACCTTCGGAGAGGTTATCGCAGCGACGAAGGATGGGGCATTGGATGTAAGGGTGGGATACATGTACTGAAAGGACTGGAGACCTGGCTGTCTCTACCCTTCAATAAATCATTCATCTTAATCAAACTGCAGCCCTCCCAGCATTAATAACTGCGCGCGCAGGCCCGCGCGCTCGCCTAATGGCTCCCTTGATTTCCATAATGGCCGCCTTTGGAGGGGAGTCGCGAGAGAGGGCGGAGGGATTCTAATTAGCGAATGAAATTTGATGTACGCCTGGCAGGAGATAAATTCGCAGCCTGACACAGCCACTTTCCGCTCATCACCCAGCCTGACAAGCACAGCAAATTAAAGATATTTCTAATTTCTCCCTAAAGCTCTGCAGAGTCGCCCTTCAGACGGCGGGAGACGCGCTACACTTCGGGCCACCTTAAGGGACAAATCACCTGGGCGGGGAAAGGGGCGTCTTTAAGTACCTGTTGGAAGGGGACAGCGAGGAGGTGGGTGGGGTGCGAGGGCACCTTCAGACTGCCCCCGCCTTGAACCCCCATCTCGATGAATGATACCCTGACCAGAGTTTTTAATTAAATCTGGGGGAAGGGAGTTCCTTCAGTCAGAGACAGGAGACAAGTGGCATGCACAGACCAGGGAGAAAAAGAGAACCTGAGACCTGCAGTGCTTAATTTGAGCCGGTGGATACCGGTGACAGGACCATCTTTACAGCATTATGGCCCCCGGGCAAAGCAGTGCACGGGGCTCTGCCTACACAACCACTCACTGGAATAAGAAGGTTTAACTGAAAATTAGTGTTACATTCTGGTCTGTATGGGGCCCCTATGCTCCTGGGGCCCCGGGAAACTGACCAGCGTGCTATGCGTTAAGACGGCACTGACTGGCGGGCACTATGGGGCAGATTTATGAGCCCCTTGCGCCACTTTTGTGTCACTTTTCCCATGTTAAAAGTGACGCAAAAGTGGCGCAAGGGGCTCATAAATCTGCCCCTATGTTTGTAGACCAGAACATATTTTTCATCGTCAGACTTTGACACAGAGCTAGAGAAATAAAACCACACAAGAGGGGGAAGAAGGAGGAAGAAATAAGAGAATAACCCTGACAAAGGAGAACGAGGGGATGAGAAAGAACCTGAAAGAGAGAGATAACAGGAGAGGGAGTGTTTGGTGGTGGAGTAAGAAGGCCTGAGTTGAAATCAAGATCAGTGGAGATGCACGCTGGAGTACTCAAGTGCGGGGTCTGTAACAACATCGCTGTATCCATAAGGACTCCCAACCCTAGTCCAGTTGAGGAAGATCTGAAGCCGTTCCTCTTTAAAGAACATTACATCACGATGCAGAATCAGTCCACAAACCAGAGCTCCCCAACCCTTTGTGATTTCCTTAGGCTAGGTTCATGCTACACACCTGCTGCGTGCATACGTAAATGAGCACAGGCCAATGGAAGACGGCAGAGAGAGTACAGACTTGTGATAGGAGGCAGGGCAGAGTTGAGGTAGGTGGCAGGGGTAGGTGGAGCCAAACAGAGGGGGTAGAGCAGATGGCATTGTCCAGAGAGGGAGAGAGACAGGTGGTAAGAGGCAGAGTAGGTTGATGCAGGTGGCAGTGGGCAGAGAGGGGAAAGGGGTTGCTAGCAGGGAAGAGAGGTGAGTCGAGGTTGGCAGTGCATCAGTAGAGGATAGAACAGGTGGACATGGACAAGGCTGGAGCAAAGCAAGGTGGTAGGAGAAAGAGATGAGTTCATCTAGGTGGTATGGCAAGGGGCAGAGGTAGGTGGCATGGAACTGGAGTAGGTATGAATGAGTGGAAGGGCCAGGGGCAAAAGACAGAGAAGAACTGGTGCCGGGCACAGAGAAGGGGCCGTGGTAGTTGGGATAGAACAGAGGTAGCTAAAGGTAGGAAGAGGTGGCAGTGGAAAAACCCAGGGCAGAGGCAGGCGGCAGGACACAGAGGGGGCATGATTTGGGCGCAGATACCGAAGCAGGTAGAGTAGGAAGAAGGAGGCGGTAGAACACAGTGTGGGGCAGTAGCACGTGACTCGAACAGCAGATATGGAACAGAGCCAGCTGGCTGTGAGGCAAACAGGCAGATGGCAGGAGCTGGAGATGAAGTTCAAGTTCTTGGCAAAAGGCTGAGAAAGAGCATATGAAGATTAATGAATGAATGCATGAGTGAATGCGAGGTGGGGGTTGTAGTGGCACGCTGGGAATTAAAGGTCTTCAAGCAGTTGGGGACATGCAGCGATGAATGGTGTAAATGTAGCCCTAGTGACGCAAGTGTAGAAAATGCCCCATATTCATGTATCTATGTTTTGTCAACATCTGCACCAAGCGGAAGAGCCACTGAAGGCCTTTTAACACAGAACATGCAGACATCTTACGTGGGAAAAACGTTTATAGATTTTTTTGAGTCCCTGGGCTCGTGTTGGGCACACCTAGGGGCATATTTATTATCATTTGACGCATCACAACACAGCAAGATGACTTGCAGCACTGTACCACATGGCAAGGGCAGTTCTGTGCCATGTCTACTAAGATATGGCATATTCCTGCTTTCTCTCTGTGCTGCACGCTAGTGATCACCAAGTGCCAATGAAGACAACCCCGCACTATGGTGCAAGGGTGTCTGCATTTCAAGTAGGACTCTTTTTTGCACAGGAAGGGCCACCTTCCTGCCCAAAAAACATTCCTCTGAAGCTGCTTCCTCTTTCTATGTGTGCTGCAGCATGCAGCACACTTAGAAACAGGGAAAACCGAGGGCAAATGAACATGTTTCTCATTGTTACGTCTACCCTGGGAAGGCGGACCATTTTGACACATTCCCAGGCTTACTGTTGTTAGTAAATTTGTAAATGCGCCACGCATCATTGGTGGATGCGTGAGAACAGCCATACTGCACCCATGAAACGCCTTCCCAGAGCAAAGTAACGCAAGGCAGCGACTTGCGCTGCCTTGCGTTGCTTCATGTTTACTATGCCACACAGACACGGGCCAGGTGGCGCTGCGTGGCAAAGTAAATATCACTCTAGGGCTTGCGTAGCCCTGGTGTCACTGTGCGTGATGCATGAACAATGCAAGCCTTGATAATTCCAGCCCGTAGTCACCTGCACCCCAGGTCCTCGCTTGGCACTGACATGTGGATTATACTGCCACAACTGTGTCATGTCACTAGAACCTGAAAACTTACTTAATCCATTCAGGAAACTATCCAAATGTCCTCTCCAGACCTGCTGGGGAGGAGGGGTGGAGGGGGAGAGGGGAGGAGGCCTGCAGCTGTCACTCAAAACCATTGGTATCCCACTGAGGTGGCTTATGCCAAAACTATAGAAAGCTCTAGATTATGGCCTCTTTGGCTGCAGACTTCCACGTGCAGGTTCCCTGATGAAATATATATAAAATGACCCCTTCTAAGCCCGTAGGTCAGTACCAACTGGGCACCTTGAAAGGGTACCCTTTCATCAGATACTTGATTCCCTGACTCTTCATTATTTACATACATTAAAAGGTCAATCATCCCACCCTCATACACACCCTGACCTCTCGAACGGGACTCACTGGTAATGTCCTTTAAGAGTTCTCTTACCTTTCCACCCAACACCAGTGTGTTCACGTGGTTACCACCAGGTCCCAAAAGGTCCTTATCACCTGCATAGTCCCACTAGGGTTCTATACTTTTCCGTGTCATCTTCAACATGTACATGGAACTGCTTGGTGCTTTACTCTCAGATAACTGCAAAAAGAACAATTGATGGACAGAATGCAGAACAATGTCATACATTCACCCCAGTTCAGAGATCTGGGCCTAAATCCATCGTTTTTTTGCTCACCATGCCATTCCAGTTTGGACCCAGCCATATGCAAATCAGTCTTGACCCTGTGCCTCATGGGAAAAGTCCAGCCCGAACTGCCAGGCCAGGTCCTCCCTGAACTGGAAACAAGCATCCTAGGACCGGTTTAGGGCCTTCAGCCCTCATCAGCCAGGATAGCTTGACTCCAGTGGCATGGAGAGCACGAGACCCACATCTGGGCATACCTGTTCCACTCGGGTTGACAAGTGCAAAAAGAACAATTGATGGACAGAACGCAGAACAAAGTCATACATTATCTGGGCCTAAATCCATAGTTTTTTTGCTCACCATCCCATTCCAGTTTGGTCTGGACTGTTCCCATGAGTCATAGGGTTAAGACTGATTTGCATATGGCTGGGACTAAACTGGGGTGGCATGGTGAGCAAAAGAACAATGGATTTAACCCAGATCTCTTGACTTGGGGTGAATGTATGATTTATTCAGCATTCCGTCCATCATTTGTTTGCGTAGCACTTTTCACCCCAAGTGGGATGGGTATGCCCAGACGTGGGTGCCTTGCTCACTGTGCCACTGGATTAAAGCTAGCCTGGTTGAGGAAGTGTAATACCCAGAAACTGGTCCCAGGATGCTTGTTTCCGGTCCAGGGAGGACCTGGCTTGGCAGTTCGGGTTGGTCTGTTCCCATGAGGCACAGGGTCAAGACTGATTTGCATATGGTTGGGTCTGATCTGGGGTGGCATAGTGAGCAAAAGAACGATGGATTTAACCCAGATCTCTTGACTGTGAGTGAATGTATGATTTATTCATCATTCTGTCCATCATTTGTTTCCGTAGCACATTACTCTCAGATAACAGCATCAAAAGTTGCTAATATGGTGATGATACACAACTCTACTTGAAAGTCTCCTCTGCTTCAGACTTCCAACTCCTCGAACACTACTTGCCC
Source organism: Triturus cristatus (assembly GCF_964204655.1). Lineage (NCBI taxonomy): Eukaryota > Metazoa > Chordata > Amphibia > Caudata > Salamandridae > Triturus > Triturus cristatus. Next base: position 1,179,415,995 of record NC_140584.1, on the reverse strand, counting down.
ATCATCCAGACCTGGATTTCCAGCGTGCACCTGAAGCGGAACCCTACCAAGACAGAATTCCTGTTATTTACCAACAACAACAAAAAGAACAGTACAAACCTGGTTTAATGACGTATCTTGATGGCTTCCAACACCAACCTTCACTGAATGCCAAGTCACTTGTATAGTCACTGATAACCAACCTCATCTTTAAGAACATATTGCTAAAACAATAAGTGTGGCCTGGTACCAGTTCTCTCTTCTTAATAAAGTGAAACTTTTTTGCCCAAAAAGGAACGTCAAAACTACAATTCAAGCCATTATACTCTTGTTTCCTATTGGTGCTAGCACCATGCTTCATGGCCTCGCATTCTTCACACTGGCATCTCTTAAGGACAAACTATGCTCCACACGACGTCTCATCCAGATCTTGAAGAAATATGATCATGTCAGCCCTATCCTGATGGAAGTCCATTGGCTCTCCTGCAACATCTGCAGAACCAGCTGCATCTTTACAAAGCCACCATGAGCAGAACTCATCCCTGGTAAAGGTCCTTTCCATCTCTGCAACCAGCATCAGGAACGACATCCTGGAACCCATCCGTACTGCCCTAACACTGCTCCAACTTAGAAACAAGTTGAAGGTTCACCACTTTAAAGAACACTGCATCGCAACGCATTAACCATCCACAATCCTGCTACCTCTTGCATCATTCATTGACTTTATGCTTGTCTTTGACTATGCAGAGCGCGCCGCTGCCTTTTGGCTGGTTTGCACTGCATCGCAACGCATTACCCATCCATAATCCTGCTACCTCTTGCATCATTCATTGACTTTATGCTTGTCTTTGACTATGCAGAGCGCTCCGCTGCCTTTGGGCTGGTTTGCACTGCATCGCATCGCATTACCCATCCACAATCCTGCTACCTCTTGCATCATTCATTGACTTTATGCTTGTCTTTGACTATGCAGAGCGCGCCGCTGCCTTTTGGCTGGTTTGCACTGCATCGCATCGCATTACCCATCCACAATCCTGCTACCTCTTGCATCATTCATTGACTTTATGCTTGTCTTTGACTATGCAGAGCGCTCCGCTGCCTTTTGGCTGGTTTGCACTGCATCGCAACGCATTAACCATCCACAATCCTGCTACCTCTTGCATCATTCATTGACTTTATGCTTGTCTTTGACTATGCAGAGCGCGCCGCTGCCTTTTGGCTGGTTTGCACTGCATCGCATCGCATTACCCATCCACAATCCTGCTACCTCTTGCATCATTCGTTGACTTTATGCTTGTCTTTGACTATGCAGAGCGCTCCGCTGCCTTTGGGCTGGTTTGCACTGCATCGCAACGCATTATCCATCCACAATCCTGCTACCTCTTGCATCATTCGTTGACTTTATGCTTGTCTTTGACTATGCAGAGCGCTCCGCTGCCTTTGGGCTGGTTTGCACTGCATCGCAACGCATTATCCATCCACAATCCTGCTACCTCTTGCATCATTCATTGACTTTATGCTTGACTTTGACTATGCAGAGCGCTCCGCTGCCTTTTGGCTGGTTTGCACTGCATCGCAACGCATTAACCATCCATAATCCTGCTACCTCTTGCATCATTCATTGACTTTATGCTTGTCTTTGACTATGCAGAGCGCTCCGCTGCCTTTTGGCTGGTTTGCACTGCATTGCAACGCATTAACCATCCATAATCCTGCTACCTCTTGCATCATTCATTGACTTTATACTTGTCTTTGACTATGCAGAGCGCTCCGCTGCCTTTGGGCTGGTTTGCACTGCATCGCAACGCATTAACCATCCATAATCCTGCTACCTCTTGCAATATTCATTGACTTTATGCTTGTCTTTGACTTTGCAGAGCACTCCGCTGCCTTTGGGCTGGTTTGCACTGCATCGCAATGCATTAACCATCCACAATCCTGCTACCTCTTGCATCATTCGTTGACTTTATGCTTGTCTTTGAGTTTGCAGAGCACTCCGCTGCCTTTGGGCTGGTTTGCACTGCATCGCAACGCATTAACCATCCACAATCCTGCTACCTCTTGCATCATTCATTGACTTTATGCTTGTCTTTGAGTTTGCAGAGCACTCCGCTGCCTTTGGGCTGGTTTGCACTGCATCGCAACGCATTAACCATCCACAATCCTGCTACCTCTTGCATCATTCATTGACTTTATGCATGCCTTTGACTATGTAGAGCGCTCTGCTGCCTTTGGGCTGGTTTGCACTACAGAAATACCATATAGGACATCCACACATTCCTACAATATTAGATTTCACGGGCACAGCTGCTCTCCACTCATTCTTCCTTGTGTGCAAACATTAGTATATTTCAAGGCTGAGGCTTGTGCCCACTGACTCCATCTTACATGCATACACTTTGACATTACAAGGGTACGATCTGTGCCTGTTTATTCCTCCTCCTGTGCATATATTATGCATACATTACGGCATTTCAAGGATACAATCCGTGCCCGGTGATTCCTCCAGATGTACTTTCATTAGTACATTTCAAGGGTCCAGTTTGTGCCAGTCACTGGAGAGCTGGTAGATGTGGTCACGCAGGTATACTGCAGCATTAAAACCTTAAACATAGATTCCAATTCCAGCTTAGGCACTTGACCAAGAAAATATTTTCGTGATTTGTGAAAATGATGTGCCGGGAACAGCAAGAACACCCTGTTAAATGCGTGAAAGCAATCATGTTAAGGTGTGCTGTGTAATACTGGCGGACCTAGATGTTGCACGCCCTGCTTCCCACAGCATCCTGCTTTAGGTCACCTGCTCTCACCTGGGCTCCATACTGCATACTTCTATGTGCAGCAGATCACGTTTGAGATGCTCCCTCTGCAATCAAACTGTTTTCTATAAAGCGCTATGCTGCTTCGTGGAGCTTGGCCTGCACTATGTCAGTACCACTCAGGGTTTATGGTATCAGGGATGTGTGTTTTCAGTGAAGCACAGCTGGCTGACAAGCTCGTCTTCTATGGTGGCTCATAATCTCCGGTGGCTCTCGGCACAACCGTGGTCAAAACATCGCCATCGCCATTACCAGACTGAAGACAAAAACGTGTCAAAATTAAAAACAAGGCTAGAGGCCTACTCCAGCTGTGCATCCAGGATGTGGGCTAGAGGCCTTCTCCAGCTATGCATCCAGGATGTGGGCTAGAGGCCTTCTCCAGCTGTGCATCCAGGATGTGGGCTAGAGGCCTTCTCCAGCTGTGCATCCAGGATGTGGGCTAGAGGCCTTCTCCAGCTGTGCAGCCAGGATGTGGGCTAGAGGCCTTCTCTAGCTGTGCATCCAGGATGTGGGCTAGAGGCCTTCTCCAGCTATGCATCCAGGATGTGGGCTAGAGGCCTTCTCCAGCTATGCATCCAGGATGTGGGCTAGAGGCCTTCTCCAGCTATGCATCCAGGATGTGGACTAGAGGCCTTCTCCAGCTGTGCATCCAGGATGTGGGCTAGAGGCCTTCTCCAGCTGTGCATCCAGGATGTGGAATGATATCAGAGTATCAATCAGGACCTCCCTAAACCTTCTGCAATTCTAGAAAGTGTTGAGAATGCGCCCTTATAACGACAACCACATCATGATGCAGTAACAGTCCACAAACCAGCTGCTTCTCATAGTACTTGTCGACTATATTCTTGCCTTTGACTCTGTAGAATGCCCTGGTGCCCTTGGCGAGGTGTGAGCTGTACAAACGCCATATACCCACATACAGATGATCATCGCTGAGATATCATAGACGATGCCATGACTGGTGTAATATGTGTGGAAATTAGCAGTTCATGGCAAGAGTTAGAGTTACCATGGGGAGTAATTTATAACTTGTGAATTTCACTGGTTTAAAACAGCCTCTTTTAACTGACATTTCCACTTTTGACCTTTGTTTTTTCAGTGAATATTTAAGTTTTTTTTTACGTGAATTAATATTTTATTATCATACGCAAGGCCGACCTCCTCCTCGACGTGCATAGCCTTGGCCATGTGCAGTAGGATTTTGTCTGCAGGGTCTGCAGACAACCCACCCCTCTTGTACCACCCCAGGCACCCAGCCCCTCGCCCCCCGGGCACCCAGCCCCTCCCCCCCAGGCACCCAGCCCCCTATGGATCTATCATCTCTCTCCAAATGTCACCAATAATTTTAATTGCATGGATATTTCAATTATAAATTCAATGCAATGTTTATTACTATAGATTACTTAAAATATTTAATACATTTTTATTAAACTACATGTATGTGACTCTTTCTTTTTACATAGTTTTTATTATTACTTATTATGGATTAAAAATGTGTAAACCGGGGGGCGTGGCTAACCGCTGACGGGAATGGCCGCTCGGTAGTTGTACTCCGAAGCGCCACTCCCGCAACATCCGATTTCATTGCTCCTCTGCGTGCCTGCCCACTGCCCCGAAGGCGGAATCCAACTGCTGAGGGGCCCGTGGACCCTCAGACCAAGATTGGCGGAGATCGGAGCAAGTGGGAGTTCCGAGCTCCGAGGACCCGAGCGACGGAAGGCTCCGGGCGGGCGAAGGTGCTGTAATGCACGGCTGGTGCGCTAAGCGAGCCCGGGGCTGCGGCCTGGTCCAGCGTGGGGGAAAGTGAAGAGCCGAGAGCAGGTCCGGAGGGTGCATCCGCCCACACATGACGGCGGAGGGGGGCGATTGAGCGCTCCTGAGCGGAGAGGACCCGCTTGCCCCAACGAAGGTCGGGGACCGGACCCTGCGATGCGCAGATGTGCAATCGTGGACCAGTGGAGGCGGCCTAAGGAGCGGCGGTGAGTGGCGCCTGCGGAGAGGATCGGGGGCTGCTGGAGACCTGAGTGAGGCGCCAACTGCAGGGATCTCGGCCCCAACAGGGGATGAACAATCTTTGGTGGCTGCTGTTCGTCTGGGGGAGTGTGGACTTCTGGGCGCGGGTGTTGTTGGGGCGGAGGGGCCCGAACCTCTGCTGATCTACCGCCGGGACAGACCCGTAAGGGGCTTAGATGCGGCATCAATACAGCGTGCGGGCGTGCGGGCAGTAACGTGCCCCTGAAGGAGGAATAGTGGGCCGGACCAGAGGTTTCCTCGGAGGGATAAACGTGGGCACCGTAAGGAGAGCTCCGGATCGAGACGGGGGCGGAACTTTGAAACGGTAATGGACCCCTTCAGTGTCCTGATCTAGATACCGCGGACGGAGGAGGGCGGGCCCCCCCGGAGGGCGATCTGACCGCCGGGCTCACGCCTAGGCAGACGAGGCGAGGCCCATCGTTGGAGACACAAGTGGACGACGGCGGAGGCGGTGAGTCGGGGACCCTCGGACTGGGGTTCGAGGTGGGGACACCCGGCTGAAAAGAGGGCCTTGGCCAGCCAGCACTCACCCCCGCGGGGGGAGCCTCCCGCTAAAACCGACAGGCTGAGTGGGGATTCTCACGGCAGGCTGCGGCGACTAGCGGGGGAGCTCGGACCCCAATCGTGGCCCTTGGGGCCTAAATCATGGCGACCGGCAGGACGACCAAGACTGCGACCCAGGCGAAACTGGATAAGTTTGCATGGCAGAAACAGCAGACGGAGAACAAACGGGAGTCTGCGCCACCGGGAGACACCCCTGAGCCTTCGAATAGGGAGCTTCTGGAGGCAATCATGGGGGTCAGGACCTCACTGGAGGTGAGAATCGACACGGTGGCCACGAAGGTGACTTTGATCTGCGAGAACATGAAGAAAATCACTGAGAGAATGGGGACGGTGAAGAGCACCGCCAAAGATCTAACCACTGACACGGTCCGGCTTAAGGAACAGGTTAAGATGCTTAGCTCAGCCCAAGAGGCGATGGCCCTACAGTTGGATGACTACGAAGGACGAATGCGTAGAAACAATATCCGCATAATTGGGGTCCCGGAGCGGGCGGAGGGGCAGGCGGTGGACCTGTTCGTTGAGGACTTGGTCCTCAATCGCCTGCAACCCCGGGGGCTTTCAAAGTGCTTTACCATCGAGAGAGCTCACCGAGAACCCGGGGGCCGGCCGAAGCCGGGAGCCCCACCAAGGCCGTTGTTGGCAAGGGTGTTCAACTTCCGTGATCGGGACGTAATATTGCAAACAGCAAGGGCTGCCCCACCACTCACGATGGAGAACAATCAGATCAGGTTTTTCCCGGACTTCACGCTGAGGGTGCAGAAGCAGAGGCGCGGTTTCCTTGAGGTTAAGAGGGCGCTTAGAGAACAGGAACTCAAGTATGCTATGATGTTCCCAGCGAAACTACGTGTGGAGGCAAACGGCAAAACGTGGTTTTTTACCCGCCCGGAGGAGGCCTGGGAATGGTTGGAGGTGTGGCGCAAAGTGGACAGGAAAAGGCACAAGATACCCTCGGCGACTGATACAGAGGAGGACTGGCGCCAACACCGGCGCCCCAGGGCGCACTCTGACTCGACCCACGGGGATCAGGAGGAAGGGTGCCAGTCGGGCACCGGGTGAGGCTGGTTATGGTTTGTGTATCTAACCCTGGGTGCCCTGGGGTGGCTGGGAAAGGGGTCATAGGAACGAGACAGCCTAGTAAAGAGAGACCTCATGGTTCGGGGCTGCATAGGGGTTGCCTGGCGAGACTCTATAGGGAACACAATCGTCATGGACTTGTTGGGATGGTCCCCCCGGGGCCACTACGTACTTTGGCACACACCAGGGTTGCACATTGGTAGAGAACTGAACTGCTCCTTATTTATTGGTGCTTGAGTTAGCCTAAATTCTGCAGGGCAAAGTTGGAACTCGTAGACCAGATTGGGGTGTAACTGGGCCTAAATCGGATTGCATTAACTTGGGTTTGGGGCGGGGGCGGGAGAGAGGGGAGTAGCAAATACCTGATAGTAGACTGCACAGGGAGTGGGGTTATCTGCGTTCCCTAGAGTTGTATATGGGGGGGCGACAGGCACTCTGCAAGTTTGGGGGGGCGGGCAGTTTCAGGTCCGCGATGCAGGGAAGCAGGGAGGGGGACTTGTTTTTATGGTTTGCATTACGGGGGGGAAGGGGGAGGGGGTGCGGGTCGGAGGAAAGTTTTGATGGTATCATTCGATTTGCTATAAGTTGTTGTTTTGCTCAGTTCACAGCGGAAACCATTCAATGTCTACGAAGTACTAGGGGATGTCCAGTTGTTATGCAGCCCACCACACAGTCAAGGATCAGCCACCATATGCCCCCGGGCGGGCAGACCAGGCGCGGCTAGACACATATGGCAGTAGGGAAAGGACTTAGGCTAGTAACCTGGAACGTAAATGGGTTGGGGGATAGGATAAAAAGGGGGGTGGTGTTGCAGTATGTCCATCGCCAGGGACTGGATGTGGTGCTCCTACAGGAGACCCATCTGCATGGCAATTCATGTAGGGCTTTGGATCGGAGGGGGTACCGCATGTTGGCACACTCGGGCTTCACCTCTGGCTCTAGAGGGGTGGGCATACTCCTGAGGAAAACTTGTCCCTTCATACACCACAGGACCTGGACTGACCATTTGGGGCGATTCGTAGCCTGCACGGGCAGTTGGGAGGGTAGAGTCCTTAATTTCGTCTCGGTTTATGCACCACCCGGCCTGCAGTCCACAACACTGTCAGACGTCGCAAAGCTGCTTCTGGACCTCCCAAATGGGACACTGGTGGTAGGGGGTGACTTCAACCTGACTATGGACGGCTTAGTAGACAGATCCCCCCCCCCGACCTGATCCGGCTCGTGGTTCCAAGCTGCGTGGCTTTGCCGAAGCCCTGGGGTTGGTGGATGTCTGGAGGTGGAAACATGTAAGGGATACACACTTTACATTTCAATCGGGGGTCCACGGGAGTCAATCAAGACTGGATTATCTATTCACACACGTGCAACATGCCCAGGACTTCTCGGACACCTGGTGTCTGGCACGGGGCATCTCGGACCACTCCCGGTGGGCGCGGTCCTGGGGCTGTGGCACCCGCCACAGCCGGGCCCCATACGGATACCACCTTGAATATTTAAGGTCCCTAGGATTAGGGAGACTCTACGGGCAGATACGGAATACTATTTTGCAGAAAATATTGGTTTGGTTGCATCAGCAGTTACATTGTGGGGAGCATATGGAGCGGTAATCAAGGGAAGGGCGCTGTCGGTAATGGCTGGCTTTAGAGATGAGCGCCGTAGGAAAGTGCAGGAGTTGGAGGCTGACATCCTAAGGCTTGAGGGTAGGAACTCCCTAGATCCAGGGAGGATACGCATCACCTACTAAATATAAAACGACAGGAATACAAACAGCTGTTAGTGGAGGACGCAAGCAGGAGACTGTTGGCCAGTCGACATAGACTCTATGAGCAGGGGGAGCGCACTGGGAAGCTATTGGCCTGGCTGGAGCGGAGGGAGCAGGCAGCACGTTGGGTGCGGGCACTCAAAGGGATTGGCGGTACCCAGATTACAGATCCGCGTGAGATCGCAGAAACATTTGCCCGACACTACAAATCAGTTTACGCAGCACCAGAGGCCTCCCAGGCGGCCCGGGCGGCTGATCTCCTGGCCACTATCGAAGTTCGGGGCCTGTCCGAACAGGACGGTAGGACACTGGAGGCTGAATTGACCGCGGAGGAGGTCCATAAGGCCATACTAGACGTCCAGTCCGGAAAAGCGGCTGGCCCTAACGGCATCCCGGTGGAATTACTTAAGCCGATGGCCTCAATGCTGGCACCCCACCTGCTTGGCCTCTATAATGAAAGCCACGAGCTTGCCCTGTTGCCAGTGGATGTTCGAGAGGCCGCTATAGTGGTTATCCACAAACCCGGCAAGCCGGTGGACGAGTGCCAATCCTATAGGCCTATCTCTCTGATTGCCATCGAGGCTAAGATATTGGCCAAGTTATTGGCGAACCGGCTGCTTCCCTTCTTGCCGGACTTGATTCATCCGGATCAGTCTGGATTCATGCCTGGGAGGAATACGGCGCGTAACCTGCGTCGGGTCAACGGAGTCATTGGGCGTTTGCATACACTTGAGGAAGAGGCCATACTGCTAACACTAGATGCGCGTATGGCATTCGACACAGTGGCGTGGGAATACCTATTTGCTGTCCTCGACCGCATGGGATTCGGCCCCAAATTTAAGGGATGGATTCAGTTGTTATATGCGAAACCCAGGGCACACGTCGTGGTGAACACCTATCGGTCCTCCTCCTTCCCCCTCGGGCGTGGCACCAGGCAGGGCTGCCCGCTGTCACCCCTGCTTTTCGCTATGGTTCTAGAGCCATTGGCGGTGTGGATACGGGGAGACCCCGAGGTCAGAGGCCTGAGGTGGACGGATGAGCACGAGGACCGCATTTCGCTGTATGCCGATGACACTCTGCTATATCTGGCTTCCCCCGCTCGGTCGCTCCGTCGGGTACTCCATATTTTCCACATTTTTGGGGCACACTCAGGATACCAAATTAACTGGTCTAAATCCCAGATGTGTCCCCTCTGGGGGGAACCCCCCCTAAGTCCAAGAGGCTACACCATCCCGATGACCAGTCAGGGGTTTCTCTCCGCCCCCCTCACCGTAGTTCTTGTATATCGCCCTCCTCAAACAATGCCTCACTTTCTGCCCGCTTTGCAAGAACTACTGGCCACTCTTGTGATCAATAACTCGTCAGTTCTTTTACTGGGCGATTTCAATTATTGGCCTGGTGACCCCAGGGAAGATCAGGCCTCTAAAGACTTTTCTGACACTCTTCGCTGTTTCAACATTCACGCCCCCACCCATGTTCATGGTCACACTCTTGACCAGATTTGGTCGGCCAATCGGGTCATTTCTTCGACCACCATTCTTCCCTGTACTTGGTCTGACCATTCGTTCATCTCCTTCTCCATTGATTTGGCAGCCATAGACAAGCCCCCCCTGCCCAAGAACGTCTTTGCACGGAACTGAAATCGAGTGAATCTCAATATTCTTCATTCTTCTCTGGTGACCTCCTCCCCGGATTTATCGGCCCTCCCCCTCGACCATCAAGTATACGCCATTAACACCTGGCTATCTACTTCCTGCGACCTGGTCGCTCCCCTTAGGACGGTTAAAGCCTGTCGTCTCCATGAAGCCAATAAATGGTTTTCTAGCGATCTTAAAGCCCTCAAACTGGCTCTCCGTCAGTCAGAGCGCAAGTGGAGGCGCAACTACTGCCCCCTTCTGAGGGATCAATATAGGTCTCTCTTAAACAACTACAAGAGAGCTATTCTTTCGGCCAAATCAGAATATTTCTCTGGCAAAATCTTATCAGCGGCTAATAAATCTAAGGAGATTTTCTCTATCGTCCATAATCTGGCCGCATCCGATAGAGTCAACCTCAACCCTATCCCTTCCCAAGCCCTCGGTCTTTTCCTTAATGTTTATTTTTTTGAGAAGATTGTCAATATCAAATGGAACATCTCTCCACCATCTTCCCCCCTTCCTCCTTTTTCTCTCCCCCCTTTGCTTTCATCTCTTACTCACTTCCCCCCTATTTCGAAAGAATCCTTTCTTGCTTTGCTTAGGAAGGTCAAGTCCGGCTCCCCTGCCGATTGTGGACCGGCCCGCTTCTTAAGGGAGCTATTTGCTGGCTGCCCCAATCCCCCCTTGTCCCTCCTTAACTCATCTATCTCTCAGGGAACAGTCCCGCCCCAATTTAAATCGGCCATTGTCATCCCTATTTTAAAAAAACCTGGTTCTGATCCAACCCTCCCTGTTAATTTTAGGCCCATCTCTTTGCTTCCGTATTTAGGCAAGATCCTAGAGAGCCATATCACTTCCTGCCTGTCGACCCACATTGAGGACAACCATCTTTTGGCTTCCCATCAAGCGGGCTTCTGCCCGGTTCACTCGACCAAAACGGTTGTCCTCTCTGTCCTGGACGAGCTAAAGAGCAAGGCGGACTCCAACTGTCCTCAATCCTTGGTGCTTCTCGATTTGTCCGCTGCCTTTGACACGGTCGACCATCCCATCCTTCTCGACCGTGTCAGGGCAGCGGGCATCCAGGGCACCGCCCTCTCTTGGCTCGCATCATTTCTACAAGGCCGGTCGCAGGCTGTCCAGCTCTCTGGTTTCTCTGCCCCGTCTCGCCCGGTGTCCTGTGGGGTCACCCAGGGTTCTTCCCTTTCCCCTCTTCTTTTCAACCTTTACATTTATCCTCTCATTGTTTCCCTGCTCAGAATGGAGGTCTTCGTGTATAACTACGCCGACGACCTTCAGCTAATTTTTGATCTTTCTTCTTCTACTGATTCCCTTCTTAAATTTCAAACCACACTTGTTTTTATTTCTGATTGGATGAGCTTAAACCACCTCAAACTTAACCCGGACAAAACTGAGTTGGTCCTGACTGGTGGTTCCTCCAGCCCCTGGACTTCTGCCTTCTGGCCTTCCAGCTTTGGTCCCCCCCCGGTCCCCTCTGCCTCAGTTAGAACCCTCGGCATTAAAATCAGCCAGGACCTCTCCATGCACCCTCAGATCAGCACCGTTGTCTCATCCTGTTTTCTGTCTCTCTGGATTATTCGTAAGATCTCCCGTTTTTTTCCCTCTACGCCCTTAAAATTATCATTTTAGCCATGGTTCTTTCCCGTCTGGACTACGGGAACTGCTTGTATGTGGGCGTTCCCGCCTACGAGCTGAGGCGTCTCCAGACCATTCAGAATCAGGCTGCTCGCCTTATCCACAGGCTCCCTAAATTTCACCACACTTCTCCCCTTCTTAAGTCCCTTCACTGGCTCCCTATTCTGTACCGAACCCTTTTCAAAATGGGATGCATAGTCTTCATGGCCCGCGCCCGTACAGCCCCTCTCTTCATTTATTCGATGGTCACCCATTACCTCCCTAGCCGCAATCTCCGTTCCTCTAGCCAGGCTCTTCTTACTGTTCCCCGCTTCCGCAAGTCCAGAGCAGGTGGCACTAGGTTTTCCACTCTTGCCCCTCACTTTTGGAACAGTCTTCCACTCACTATTAGATCTATTACTGTTTATCTGCACTTCCGCAAGGCGCTCAAGACCCACTTGTTTGCCCAAGCATTTCCTTCGCACTGATCACCGATGTTTTCCTTTCCGTCACTTGTAATCACTCAGCGCCAGGAAACCGCTTGGTCACAGCGCGCTCTACAAATATTTTCAACTTCAACTTCTATTTGGGTATATTCATCACCACAGATGTGGAGTTGTTTTTGGAGAGGAATCTCCTGGGGGTACTACGGCGATTTTGCGCGGATGTGGCACACTGGAAAACCCTTCCTCTCACATTATTGGGAAGGGCGTCCTTATATAAGATGCTCGCTCTACCCCGTTTTTTGTACCCGGTCCCCAATTCCTATTTTTCACAGATCGAGGCAGCACTACGTGAATTGCTCTGGGACAATAAGCTGCTACGTATTGCAATGGCTAAGCTAACTATGGGATGGTACGATGGGGGAATAGGACTGCTGGACTTGCGCCTGTACTATCAAGCCTCGCAGCTGACGGCCATAAAGAGTTGGGTGTTTGGGAGACACGATGACCCGAGCTTCCGCACGGACCACTGGCTTTTAGGAAAAGGGGGTTATAACAGAGCCCTATACACCAATCACAAGAAGTTGGGATTGACAGGCCCAACGGCACACGCGGTGGAAGTGTGGCACGGGGTACAGAACCAGATGGGGTGGAGGGGTCACCTGACGAAGGCAACCCCCCTATGGGAGCCGGACATACTGGGGAGACTCAGTTCCTACGCAGGATTCGACAAATGGGACTTGATCGGAACCTCTAGGTTGGGAGATGTGTGGGTAAAGGGGCGAAAGGCATCTTTCCCGGAACTTCAGGCCAAGTACCAATTAGCCCCATCGGAGGGATTTCGCTACTTACAAATTAGTCATGCGATAGAATCGGCGCGGCCCAAAGATGCACCCCTTCCGGACTCCTCTCCCTTGGAGGATAGACTCCTGTTGGATCCCATGAACCGCAAGGCAATATCACTCACGTACAAGAAGCTGATCAATAACAGAGGGGACCCCATGGCTAAGTTGAGAGCGGCCTGAGAGGCCGACGTGGGGGACATGCCCGATGAGGAATGGAGGGAGGCATTGTCCTCGCCGCGAGAGGTGGCTATCCCTATGCGTCTCCGGCTGGTGCAGCTCAAGGTCCTTCATAGGGTATACTTTGATGCCAAACTGTTGCACAGGCTCAATAGGCGGCCAGACTCGCAATGCCTCAGGCAATGTGCACTGACTGGCACTTTTTTCCACATACTATGGGAATGCGCCCGCATACAGGAATACTGGGTTAATGTCACCAGGCAAATGGCCAGGGCTTGTGATAAGACAATATGCTCGACACCCACGCTATGCTTACTGAACATCTGGGTAGCGACGGACCTCACGCAAATTGAGCAAGAATGGGCCTCAGGGGGTTGGGGTGTAGCCAAGAGAAACATTGCATAGCGATGGGGAGTAGGCACCTTGCCAAAATTAGCGGATTGGGCTAAAGATATTGACTATGCCATGCTAGCTGAGAAGGCGGTGTTCAAGGAGAGGGGGTGCCCGCGTAAATGGGATCACAAATGGGGGAAATGGAATAAATATAGAGGCAATATCTGTATCTCTCCGACAATTGAACTCAGGAATGAGAGACATCGGATACTGGGAGGGGAAGCACTGGATCAGCATAACACTGAATAATGGGTCCCGAGAGGCCACTGGTCAGGAGGACTCCTGGTTAAAGGGCTGGTATGACAAAGCAAGTGCCACGAGGTGCGATCTATCTACACGGATTCGCAATGAGGTTGATTGGCAGTGCGGTGAAGGGGGCGGAGGAATGGAGGTAATGGTAATGGTGGACATCTTCGTATTGTCAAAATATGTGTTATGCTCGCTGTATTGTTTATCAATAAACAGTGTTTTTTAAAAAAAATGTGTTAACCAATAGTCAGAGACAGTGGACCCGATTCACAAAGGTAAACTGAGATGAAAGTCTAACTTTACGACTTTCGGCATTCACAAAGGGGATTTACGAGTAGTAAAGTTAGAATTTTGACTCCGTTACACTCAAGTTTTGGTCTTACAGTTAACTGAGACTAGACTTTTGGTCTCAGTTAAACTTGAGACTAAAACCTAAGTTTAACTGAGACAAAAGTCCGACTTTACTACTTGTAAATGCCCTTTCTGAATAACAAAAGTCGTAAAGTTAGAGTTTCCTCTCAGTTTACCTTTGTGAATCGGGCCAAGTGTCTTTTTTCTTCAAAAAAAGTATATATATAACCGGGACTTTAACATTTGGCCACATCGCGTTTATTTCCCTGCACTTCGCCAGCCTAATGAGGCACTATAGTTTAAACCCCATGTAACACTTACCTGGATCAGTGAACTCTGGGAGTTGCAGTCCACATCCGTTGCAATTGGTGTACAAGCAAGCAATCTGGGTGGAGCGTGTTCCCGCCAATGGGAAAGGTGCAGTTCGTTTGAAAACGCGGGTGGGAGAGCAACCTGGACACAGAGGCAGCCGACGAAGGTTGAAATGCATCATGCCCATTTTCAGTCCAATAAAGAGCTTCCTGCAGTATTTCCCCAAGTGGCATCTGCTTCATCAGATCGGAGGAATTGTTTGGTGATATATATATATATATATATTACCTACTGGCGGTCGCCAGTAGGTAGTTATAGTTAGGACCACGTTTCCATGGGAAATCCGCAACATTCTATTTTGAATAACTTTGGCGCCGGTTGACGAATCCTCGCGAATTTTTCAAAATAGGTGGGGCGCTACGCTCCGCTCCTACCCTGAAAGTCTCGGGGGGATTCGTCAAGCGGGGGCTGAGATAAAAGGGGGGTCCCAAAACGCGTTTTTCCCATGCATTTTTCCATAGGACCTTTAGACACAGCTACAGCCCGAACGGCTGAACAGAATTACTTGAAATTTGGCAGAGAGGTAGTCCTCAGGTCAAGGAAGTGCCTTTTGTAGGTTTGGTGTAAATCTGTTCAGTAGATTCAGAGAAAATAGCCTTTAAATCAATATATATATCTGAGCCAGCGTACGGTGCGCTTACGGTGCGCTTACCGTACGCGTACGGTGGCGTGCGCGAGCGGGATTTTGATTGGCTGTTAGATCTTAGTAAACATTCGAATCGGTCGAAACCAGGAAGCGGCGGCCGCCATTTTCTCTCTCGCTCTCTGAGTTGGGCAGCAAAAACGATGCCAAAAAATGTCTAAAGAGGCAGTTTCTTGAGATCCTAACCACCCAGCATTGATATAGGGGTCCCCAAACAACCCCCAAACCCAAATAAAAAAATTTTTTTTTGTTCGTAAAATCGCCGATTACGCTTACCGTACGCGTACGGTAAAAAATGTTTTTAAAAAAAATGGATCCACACCCTCCCCTCCCCGTGTGCAAATGGTGCCCGAAGGGCATCATTTGTGCATGGCTTATTACAGATAAGAAATAAACAAAGAATAAATTTCACAAAGATGCGCATAATATGTCCCCCATGTGCGCACGGTGCGCGAAGCGCATCGTGCGTACATGGCCCATCCCGCATAACGTGGGCACGCTATGCGCGCAGCGCACCGCGTGACCACCGTGCGTGCACGGCACTAACTGCGTAAAGTGGGCGCGCGGTGCGCGAAGTGCACCGCGTGCTCACTGTGCGCGCACGGTGCGCGAAGCGCACCGTGCGCGCACGGAACGAACTGCGTTAACTGGGCGCGCACGCCACGAATGGCGTAAAGTAACTTAGCATTTAAAAAAACGTACAAATTCACTGAAAAAACCATAGGTTTCACACACGTTATAGTTAGGAATTAGCATTTAAAAAACCTTGCAAATTCACTGAAAAAACCATAGGTTTCACACATGTTATAGTTAGCTGTACATTTCAATCGTAAAAAAACAATGAAATTCCCCCGTTATAGTTAGTGCAGGCAACTATAACTCACGCGACCGCAATCTTCTGCTGATGACATATGTGTCTTTATGAAAAAAAAATATTTGTAATATATGTATAGCTAAAATTTAATGGAAGAAGACATGGGCAAATAAGTGTCTAAATACAGTATTAGCATCAGCAGAGGATTGCGGTCGCGTGAGTTATAGTTGCCTGCACTAACTATAACGGGGGAATTTCATTGGTTTTTTACGAGTGAAATGTACAGCTAACTATAACATGTGTGAAACCTATGGTTTTTTCAGTGAATATATATATATATATATATATTGCAAATTCACTGATAAAACCATGGGTTTCACACACGTTATAGTTAGGAATTAGCATTTAAAAAACCTTAGAAATTCAATGAAAAAACCAAAGGTTTCACACATGTTATAGTTAGCTGGACATTTCACTCGTAAAAAACCAATGAAATTTCCCCATTATAGTTAGTTCAGCTAACTATAACTCGCGCGCCCGCAATGCACTACTGATGACGTCACATATTACATCACTCATGACATGGTCACTGACATCACTCATGACATCACTGATGACATCTCAAATGACATCACTGATGACATCACTGATGACATCATCCAGTGAATGTGTGTTTTTCTGAAAATTAAATATGTTTTATATTTATGTATATCTCAAGGTCAATGGAAGAATAAATGGGTATATAAGTGTCTAAATGGATGCTTTTTAAAAAAAAAAAAAATTTGTGTAACTGACTGATTAAGTGTATCATAGTGAATACATGGCTTACTGAGTAATGTTTAAATATGAAAATATCTGTATCAGTTTCTCACTTTGTGTATAAGTGGCTGCATGGGTTGGTGAGTAGCTTCATGGGTATCTATATAGGTAAATAGTTCTTTTTTTAAGTATCAGTCTGAGTGTCTGTATGGTTCGGTGGGGGGTATAATGTAGTGCATTGGTGCATGAATGAGTGATTCACTCTTTGTATGTGTTGAAGACAACATGTGTGCAGGACTGTATGGGTGGATGAGTGTGTGTATGAGTGTGTTAGTGAGTGAATGACTGTCTCAATAGTGTCTTTATGAGTAACTACATATCTATTAAACTAGTATATGTGACTATTGGTGTATATAAGTGAGTATATGTGACAGGGAGAGATTGAAAGAGTTCCTGTATGAATAAGTATGGGTTTCTATAAGTGATTGTTTTTTAGACTAACTATGTGTAAGTTTCCGTAGAAGTAAGTGTGGTGGTGTGTGTATAACTGTATAAGCTAATAAATGTATGTTTGTTTCTTTATTAGCATGAGTGACTATGTGTGAGTAACTCTATGGATGAGTGGCATTGTGTAACAGGATGTATAGATGTATGAGTACATATGATGAGTGAGTGCATGTATGAGTGACTGTATAGGACTGTTGGTGAATGAGTGGATGTGTATGTGGTTCTTAGAATTACTGAATAGGTTGTTGTAACTGATATTGGTATGTCCATTATTTTGAACATTTTAGTTTCTATTTTAGTATGTGTGTATCAAAGGTTATATTAGGGGAAGAGGAGGTCTGCCACTCTATCACAAGGATGATGTCATCAGTGATGTCATCAGTGATGTCATTTGAGATGTCATCAGTGATGTCATGAGTGATGTCAGTGACCATGTCATGAGTGATGTAATATGTGACGTCATCAGTAGTGCATTGCGGGCACGCGAGTTATAGTTAGCTGAACTAACTATAACGGGGAAATTTCATTGGTTTTTTACGAGTGAAATGTCCAGCTAACTATAACATGTGTGAAACCTTTGGTTTTTTCATTGAATTTCTAAGGTTTTTTAAATGCTAATTCCTAACTATAACGTGTGTGAAACCCATGGTTTTTTCAGTGAATTTGCAAGGTTTTTTAAATGCTAATTCCTAACTATAACGTGTGTGAAACCCATGGTTTTTCAGTGAATTTGCAAGGTTTTTTAAATGCTAATTCTTAGCTATAACATATGTGATTCCCATATTTTTTTTTATTGATTTTTTATGATTTTTTTATTATAAATTCTTATATTAAATGTGTTTTTTTTTTTTAAAAAACAATTTTTTTTAAAACTTTTTATTCTCTTAAAACACTATGTTTTTTTTCTAAAAAATCTGCAATATATCAAGTTTTCTCTTTTTTTTTTTTACCAAACAGGTAAGATATATTAGTATAACTTTGAAAATATATATATATTTTTTTTTTAGTGCGTGTACGGTAAGTGTACGGTTTACGCAATGTCTGTAATTTATCTACTCTGTTTGCGTATAGTTACGCAGTTTGCGTAGCCGCGCGTACTGCGCGTGGGGCGCGTAGGCGTGTACGCTACACGCGCACGTTACGCGGAAGTGTTGGGGAGTGACTGTTATGCGCATGAG
This sequence comes from Triturus cristatus, assembly GCF_964204655.1. Lineage (NCBI taxonomy): Eukaryota > Metazoa > Chordata > Amphibia > Caudata > Salamandridae > Triturus > Triturus cristatus. The sequence continues at coordinate 1,179,397,763 of NC_140584.1, read as the reverse complement.
CGCGAGCGCGTGTCTTTTTTACGCGCATGCGTACTTTTGCCGTAAGCGCACCGTAAGCGTAACGTACGCGCACGGTGGGTCATGTGATCATGAAACACAACTTTTGATTGGTTGAAACTACTTTCAGTTCTAGAACTCTCCTACACCACACCCATTCCCCTCATTTCTGCTTGTGATCCCTTAGGAGAAGGAGCTGGGTTGTCTTTGTGATACGATGGCAGAACAGCAGAGCTCTTCTGAGAGTGAGGCTAGCAGCACTACCTTGAGGCAGAGAAGGAGGAAACAAAAGACCTCTTTCATATGGGAGTATTTTACTTTTCCAGAGGACAAGAAAAAGGTAAATGCACCCTTAGTGACTTGTAAGCTGTGTGGCCGTGTACTTTCAAGAGGGAATCCCAACAAGAAGTATTCCTTCGGGAATCACACCATGTTGAGACACCTTAAAGATGTACACGGAAGGACACATGCTCGACATACTGAAGGTAACCCTTCAGTAAGTCAACCAAGCACATCCACAGCAGCTCAGCCTGGTCCATCATCTGCAGGGCCGAGTCCATCTTCGGCAGGTCAGGTGAGCCCTTCATCTGTGGGGGGAGCATCTCCTTTTTCTACTCCTCTGGAAACAAACCATCGGTTTGTGAGGGTTGAAATACGGTGCGCCACTTGTCATGATCTAATTTGTCATAGGGAGACCAGTGTTTCCCTAGTGAACAATAAAATAGATCAGCACATTTGTCGTACCGACTAATATTCCCATTCTTTCTTTCCTCTGTCCCTGCATGAACACAACGGCTCTTGTAAGAGCCAACCTTACCTTTCAACTATTTTTTATATATGTTTTTAAAACTTTTTTTTAATTTTTTTTTTACCGTACGCGTACGGTACGCGTAATTTTTTTTTTTTTTTTTTAAAAACACTAAAAATCAATTATCACATTACAAGCCTTGAGAGACTACAATGAAAAACTGAAAATGTGATTGTGGAGAAGTGGAAAAAAGGGACCATGAAATTTTTGACTTACCATACCCACTCAAAAAAATATTTATTAATTTAAATTTAATTTTAATTGCTTTAAAATGGTTCTAGTTTTCGAAAATTTTCTATCTCAATCTGACAAAAAAGAAAAAAGTATTAATATTTAATAAAACATTTTATAATACAGTACACATATTTATATATTTTTCAAAAAAAATGTTTGCCTTTTTTTTGCTGTTTTCAGAATATATTGCATTTCACTATAAATTGTGAAAGCAATTGCATTCATCATTTAACAGCGGGCAAAAAAAAAATTAACAATCTCAAAGATTGTTTTAAAAAAGCCCACAATCTCTTTTTGCATAAACATAACTTTATAGAAATGCATAATATTCTTAAAAAATATCATCTAATATCAATACTTATTTCTTTAAAATACCGTCTGACATTTTTGTTTCAGAAGTATAATCACAAAAATATATCTCAAATAACTCCACAATACATCTGGTTCCATTTCCTTTAGGCCAAATAGTAATTTTAAAATTCTTTTTTAATTAAATTTCCACTGGTAATCCAATAAAAATCTAAAGTTTAAATTGTACAGATCTCACCGATTGTCTGTAACATTTTGGTTTCCGAAAGATTAATTAATAATTAAATAAGTCCACAATAGAATTGTTTACCTTTCCGCATGGCCAAATAGTAATTTTAAAAATCTTTTTTGAATAAATTTCCAATGGCAATCCAATAACATTCCAAAATTTAAATTGTGCAGATGTTACCTATTTTGTCTAAATTTTTGGTTTTCCAAAGTTTCATTAAAAATTGAAAAAGTGCACATTACAATTGGTTACCTTTCCATTAGGCCAAATGATAATTTGTAAAATCATTTTTTTTGAAAATTCCAATGGTAATCCAATAAAATGGTAAAATTGTTTTGTACAGATGTTGCCAAATCTCTCTAAAATTTAGGTTTCAGGAAGATTAGATAGGAATTTGCTAAATCAAAAGGCAAACGAAATTGATAATTGCTGTCCTGTAAACTTCTTTATTAAAGTATCTAATTTTGAACCATCAGCTTTACAGCGTTGCATCATTAAAATTACATATTGTCCGTATTCCTTTAAAATTAACGTTGAAAACATATCAGATTGACACTCACTGCATTCCATGCTATGATTAGCATCTTTAACTAATTTAGCAAAAGTGACTGTTTTACTTTCTGGCAATGTTAAATAAATAAACCTTTCAGAATCAACATTAGAGCCACATATATTGTAACAGTTTTCACAACTATGTTCCCATTTATAAGAGAGACCAAATAAATTTTCAATGGGAACCCCTTCTTCTTCCAGTACCTGAAGAAAAAACATCAAGAATTCCTGTGCGTCTTGCTGTACATTTTGAGAAAACTGTGTTCGTCCTGAACATACATCTAAAAGTTTTCTAATTTAAGTAGCACTTTCTATTTGAGTTTTATCATTACTCAGCTTTTGAAAAAGGAGACTCAACTCAGAACAGAATCTTTTTCCCTGATTTACTATTATCTGCTCTTGCACACTTTCCAGATAAAATGCAACATTCAGCACTACATTAGCATAGCAGTTGACACCAGAGCTATTTTCAAAATGACATCCTACAACCTGTTCTTCATTTTCCTTTTTCTTTTTGCTTGCAATTACATCACTCCTCTTTTTTTTCCTCCTCTCTACATCTTCATTACAGATATTCTCATTTCTCCTTTTACGAGAAACTACACGTTTCTCCAACACAGGATACTGACCTAAATGAGGAGCATAGCTTCTTCTTAATCTATTATACTCCTTTACACAATTTGTATCAGCACTAACTTTTGAGTCATCAAAGTCTATCATGAATAAACCTGATAATGTTTTCACTCGTGACAAAGCAACATATGCCATACCTTCTTTGAACACAGTTGAACCAATGTTCACAAATGCACAATCTACAGTCAATCCTTGAGACTTGTGAATAGTTACAGCATATGCTAGAGAAAACGGAAACTGCTTCCTACGTACATATAAGTCTTTCACAAGCATGAAACGAACTGAACAACGACAAATGTCTTTAACTTCTTCTATCTGATCAAATTTTATTTTTAAACATTCAATTCCATCTTTTTTCTGATAATTAATAAAACCCACAACTCTTCCCATAGCTCCATTAACTAAACCTTTTTCAACATCCAAATTTCTCCTTAAAAATACTCTACAGTTCATGCAAACATATAGATTTGTTTCTAATCCAGCTGTTTTGGAAATGTTCTTCTCTAGTGAATCCAATTTATTTTTCAGTGTGCCTGTTAATGTGATAGTAATTCTTCCATCCTCAATTTTGTCCACTGCTTCCAATTTCCTGATATCTTCCTTTTCCAATTTCAAAAGCTCCTCATTGAATATTGAGCATTCACGTAGAGTTGGCATTAAGCAGATGACACTTTTCTTTTCTGCAATGTTCTTGTATATCTTCTCTGCAACTATTTCTTCCTTTGGAAATAAATTATGTAGCAACCGACTCTGTAATGCTTTTGTGCCTGCTTCAGTGAGTAGTCCAATCCTGATATCTTTCAGAATACTTCCATATTCTTCATCGTTTGCTTGCCTCATATTAGTAGTAAGTTCCTTGTACTCAAAGAAGGACCAAATATTTGCATTACCAATGCTTCCCAATGACTTCTTTGTGTCTTCATGTGTCACAGTATTAAACACTGGTTGTCCTTTAACTGGAGTAAGCTGTAGAAGATCCCCAAAAACTATGACATGTTTTCCACCAAATAACACGTCATAGTCTGTCCTTAGAATTTGCTGCATTCTTAAATGCACAAAGGCAAGCATTAAGTTTGATACCATGGTCACCTCATCAATAATGAGAACTTGCATCTTCTTCAATACTCTTGAAACTTCCAAGCATGCTTCTCCAGTTAGCTTGTTGTATTGTATTTTGTTCTCATGCTCCACTGGTAACATTAGCAAACGATGTAAGGTGATTCCTTTTATGTTAAAGGCTGCTAACCCAGTTGGAGCAGTAACCACACAAGACAAAGTAGAATCCGTTTTTTGCTGTAGGTAGCTTCTGATGACTTTTATTAAGAAACTTTTTCCAGTTCCAGCTTGTCCACTTACATACATCCTGATTGGATGAAATGATGTGCATGAGCACTCTTTTTTTTCATGTTGAAATCCGTGATCAATTTTGCTTCTGATCTCTTCATAAATTTGTTGCTGCTCTTCATTCAGTTGTCTTTCCAAATTTTGTAAGTCTATAAATTCTTCTTGAGCTTGATTCATAGCCGTTTCCACTTCATTCATGGCTATTGATGCTTCATTTTCAACGATTGGTTGTCCTAGGGGATCTTGACTGAGTGTTCCTGAACTTTGGCTGTCCTGAGAACTGTCTCTAGCTACTTCTGCTGCAATTGTAGTTTCCTGTTCAATTTCTTCATTTAACATTTGCAGATAAGTTGAGAATGTACTGGATTGTATGCTGTCTTTGCAAGCATTAAAAGAATCTTCATAGCTTTGAAATTCTCCCAGTAGTTCATCCTCTGTACGCCATGGTTTAAACAGCTGTAAAAGAGCCAAGTAGTAAAATTCCTTTTTGTCAGTAGTGTCGCAACTCAGCTTCCTGTGATTTATCAAACTTCCTTTTGTTTGCTTCACCAAACATCCTTCCTCACCAATGACTTTATATTTTCCATTGTTGATGTCTTCTGCGGCTTTCCGTGAATAAATGTAGTTCTGCAGCACTTCATAGAGACACATGTTCTCCAGATGATGACTTCTCTTGGGATAATATGTGTCCAACATGTTTGATTTCAAAATATCTGTACTTTCTGGGTCATTCTCGGCCAAATATTCAATTTCTCCAACAGATTTCAGTACCCGATTTCTCATTGCTGCAAGGCCTAAACTTGCCCAAATTATTCTTCTTGATTTCGAGTAGAGACTTGCAGAAGATAACCTATCTGAACATTCGTAGGATCCAATTTCTCGATGCGATAACATCTTTAAACTGAAACTGTACAGCTTCTTACTGACAGTCTTCTCGTGAGAAATCTCTTCCCACATTTCTTTCAATTCAGTTTTTTCTGATTTAGTAATGTAAGACGTTACATATCGAGCAACAGCAATGGAATTGTCAGCTACATACTGTATATCCATGTTAGCATTCCACATGAATAAAATGACTGGGTTGTAGTCATTTATATTTTTTGATTCTTCTTTTCTTTTAAGGTTGTAGGTATTCTTAGGTGATTTTCTTGTGATAGTATGTCTCACAGATGACATAAAACTGTTTACTCTTCCATTTGAAAGAACAGGTCTAGGAAATCCAAATCGACATTTAGTGTAGTATTTATCTTTGCTCTTGTATTTCCGTCGACAGTATTTTCCACACCGATGACTTTGGAAACGTAAAACTTGCTCCTTTAACTTTTTCTCTTCTGTGCTTTTTGGTATAGTACATGTTGCATATTCTTCAATGTAAGATAACACTGCTTCATCAGCATCTGTTCCAAACTTTGGGGCATCCTTGATCCACAACAGCATATGAATATGAGGAGCACCTCTTGCCTGGTACTCTTTTCTCCAAAAGAAATCCACTACTTCTCCTAGAGGTGGATTTTTTTTATTGCAGATGAAGGACATCATAGCCTCAAATCTATGATTGAAATATCTGCAAACATTAACCGGATCCAATGAGCACAGTTCTCCTGCTGTCTTGTATTCGATGTTTTTAATGTTTGAATTTGCCTCTTGTAGAAAATCCAGTAAATCATCCCAAGCGTACTCAGCACAGCTTAGGGTAAGGAACCATGTTGGTGTTCCTAAATTCCGTAACATGCATTTTAATTCACCATGGCGTTGGTACCAATATTCATTTGTCCCACGCTGACAAGCCATCAGATTGATCAGTTGTGTTTCCAAATGATCATCTCGGTGCTGCACTTTCTCCATAAAATCCTTAGCAGACACATTTTGTAAATGTACTCCACTTTTTAAAATGTGATTTACTGCATAAGACAGTGCAGACAAGTCGCTTTCAAATAAAAGATGGAACAAATAAGGAATACTTTGTCGAAATCTGGGATCTTCAGCATATAGTCTTGTAGTCCGATACTCAGAAGCTGGAATCTGTTCTGGACGTTCATCGTATCGTCCTCCTTTTCCTTTAGGAAACAGCTGGGGAAAACATCGAGCTTCCAAGCTCTCCTCCCATACACTCACGGGAGTTCCTTTTGCTTTCTTCATCTGAAACAGATCAATATTGTCTCCCATAACTTCTTTTGAATGAAGAGGATGTATGCTAAAATGTTCATAAATTTCTTCTTCCTTTGACTTGTCCACTTTTTCAATTTGTCCAGTTGGTGTTTCTGTGTATTCTTGTAAATCTTCTTCTTCTTCTTCTTCTATATAAATTGATTCATACCATTTGTTATTCCTTTTCAAATACAAATTTGCTCTTTGTACTTTCCGTACATCTACCAGCTCCTGCCAAATCTTCTTATTCTTTGTAGGTACACCATTAACCAGAATAATTAATGGTTCAGTTTCCAAAGTATCCGCATCAATAGTTTCCATATTTTTTTTCAAATCCAAGGGCAAATACACCACTCTACCTTTTAAACCTCTGAGTAAATCTGAAGGAGGTAATTTACCAGTTTTGGGCTCCATACGTACTATGGTCTGGAACGGATGAACACATTGAATGAGTATAGACTCATATGTATTTAATTCAGAAAGTTCAGCAGGAATAGCATCCAATTCTAAATTATTATGTACAGCTCTGGTCGGCATTCTATTTTCCTCTAACTTGTTGTAACAGTATTTACAAATACGCTGATCTTCACCCAATTCAAAACAATTTTCAAGAAATATATATGTGGCAAAATCCTTCCACTTATAATTATCTTCATTTTCACTCTTTCTGTAGAGATCAACATTCCTAGTTTGTTTTCTATAATGAGTTCTGCGGCAACAAATACAAGTAATATTTGGTCTTTCATTAGAGATTATTGCAAATTTTGTTATGTGATCATTAAATGTCTTACTTACAGAGGGTTCTACATTCTCTTCCACTTCTTCCTCATTTACTGTGTCCTTTTCTGCACTGTTTTGTTCAGGACCAAAGTAACAAAACTGAATTTCATCAACAACCTTCTCTACATCTGATACCGATCCACGGAACAGAGCCCTATTCAATTCATCTAACTTTATTGCTGGACTTTTAGCAAAATACAACTGTCTCACAAACTTTCTCATTTCAGTATGATGAACAGCCAGCATCCTAAAATGATGGAAAACACTATTACACACTTTTCTAGATAGACAAGCCAGAGAATGACCCTGCAAACCAGTATTCTCTCTCACTCTGCATGGATCTAGACTTTGAAGCACCTTAATCTTCTGTTTTACACTTTTTTTTACTATATTCTCTTAGAAACTCACGAAATTTATCAATAGATTCCTGACGCACAGTGCAAATACTACTACAATTCCAAGTGTACACTGGGGCTTTAGGACGTCTCCCCATAGCCTCATCCGCCATCACTTGTACCTCATCTCTTGGAACCATTATCTCCTTCTCCATTATGCAACCATTTTTCACTTCGTAAGCACGACCTCTGGTGTCAACTGCATGCAGCAAACTATTACTTTGAAAATAGCTCTCTTCATTAAAAAAAGGTTCACTACTTGAACTATGCATCCATTTTCCTAAAAACACTTTACAAAAGTTTGTTCTGTTCACTACTCTTTTCCTTTTGCTTTGTGATTTCAGTACATTAACCATTTTATCTAATGTACGCATCCTATTCAAAATTAAAATGAATAGTTTCCTTTTTAATTCTAATGCCTTTGCTGCAATGGCTTCAATTTCTTTTTTTCTCTTGTAAAATTTTGCCTTTTGCTTATATTTCTTCACATCCTTTATCAAATTGGACATAACTCTTCTCTGAAACATTTTTCTACGTATCTCTTTAAACGCTGTTTTTCTGTTTAAGTTAATCTTTATAATTACAGAAGGTATATTTGCATTAACTAAATTCTCAATTTTTTCCTGTCCTTTTCTATTGAAAACATTCTTTCCAGTACAGACATTTTGTACATTTTTCCTTTTTTTGAATATGTTCTTTAAAAAGCTTTTGTCTGCTTACCAGAAGATTTTTTCTTTTTCCCAACATGAGCATCTCCAACTAACTTAGGTCCTCCAGTTGTCTTCAAATATAGGTTTTTTTTGTGGTCTTTCTTTAGTCTGGATTTTGTAGGCATCTTAAATTTTGTTCACTGCTCTTCAGCAATACCTGAAAAAAACTAAAAAAAAATTCCTTTATTTTATTTAAATATATTACTACATTTTTTATGTTCTTTAGAAATCTTAAAATACTATAAACCCCTTTCCTATAAATGAAAATCACAATAACACCTTCACAAATTAAATATCTAAAAATAATTCCTGTGTGCACACAAAGTCATGCTTTGAAATTAGACAGAAAACGAAATTTCTTTGCCAATTGCAAAGCATACTTTCTACTCTTTTTTTTGGCAAGTGATAAGTACTTTTACAGACTGACACATTTTGAATCCACTTTTCAGATTCTTAAAAAAGCACATGTCCAAACTGCTTTTTCAGACCAGCACCATGTGTAACCTGGGTGACTGACTACACTCCAGCAAGGGCAACCAGCCTTAGTGATGCTGAATGTATTTGCATTACTGACTGAAACCTCAAACCCCACTCGGTTGTGAATACTATGCATGATTCCAGAGGATAAGCAGCTGGGTGTGTGCTAAGAGTCTGCTTCTACACAAAAAAAATGGCTCACCCTTTCCATCTAATGCAAATGTGAAATCTCCAGAGCAATACGCAATAAATCTTTGCCTGTAATTCCTCTTTGCACACAGAGTCATGTTTTCATATTAGTCACAAAACGAAATTTCTTTGCCAATTTGAAAGCACACTTACTTTTCTTTTTTTTGGCAAGTGATAAACACTTTTATAGACTGACACATCTTGAATCCACTTCTCAGATTCTGAAAACAGCACATGTCCAAACTGCTTTTTCAGACCAGCACCATGTGTAACCTGGGTGACTGCCTACACTCCAGCAAGGGCAACCAGCCTTACTGATGCTGTATGTATTTGCATTACTGACTGAAACCTCAAACCCCACTCGGTTGTGAATACTGTGCATGATTCCAGAGGATAAGCAGCTGGGTGTGTGCTAAGAGTCTGCTTCTACACAAAAAATGGCTCCCCCTTTCCATCTAATGCAACTGTGAAATCACCAGAGCAATACGCAATAAATCTCTGCCTGTAATTCCTCTTTGCACACAGAGTCATGTTTTCACATCAGTCACAAAACGAAATTTCTTTGCCAATTTGAAAGCGCACTTACTAGTCTTTTTTTTGGCAAGTGATAAGTACTTTTACAGACTGACACATTTTGAATCCACTTTTCAGATTCTTAAAAAAGCACATGTCCAAACTGCTTTTTCAGACCAGCACCATGTGTAACCTGGGTGACTCACTACACTCCAGCAAGGGCAACCAGCCTTAGTGATGCTGAATGTATTTGCATTACTGACTGAAACCTCAAACCCCACTCGGTTGTGAATACTGTGCATGATTCCACAGGATAAGCAGCTGGGTGTGTGCTAAGAGTCTGCTTCTGCATACAAAAAAATGGCTCCCCCTTTCCATCTAATGCAACTGTGAAATCACCAGAGCAATACGCAATAAATCTCTGCCTGTAATTCCTCTTTGCACACAGAGTCATGTTTTCATATTAGTCACAAAACGAAATTTCTTTGCCAATTTGAAAGCACACTTACTAGTCTTTTTTTTGGCAAGTGATAAGTACTTTTACAGACTGACACATTTTGAATCCACCTTTTAGATTCTTAAAAAAGCACATGTCCAAACTGCTTTTTCAGACCAGCACCATGTGTAATCTGGGTGACTGACTACACTCCAGCAAGGGCAACCAGCCTTAGTGATGCTGAATGTATTTGCATTACTGACTGAAACCTCAAACCCCACTCGGTTGTGAATACTATGCATGATTCCAGAGGATAAGCAGCTGGGTGTGTGCTAAGAGTCTGCTTCTACACAAAAAAAATGGCTCACCCTTTCCATCTAATGCAAATGTGAAATCTCCAGAGCAATACGCAATAAATCTCTGCCTGTAATTCCTATTTGCACACAGAGTCATGTTTTCACATTAGTCACAAAACGAAATTTCTTTGCCAATATGAAAGCACACTTACTTTTCTTTTTTTTGGCAAGTGATAAACACTTTTACAGACTGACACATTTTGAATCCACTTTTCTAGATTCTTAAAAAAGCACATGTCCAAACTGCTTTTTCAGACCAGCACCATGTGTAACCTGGGTGACTGACTACACTCCAGCAAGGGCAACCAGCCTTAGTGATTCTGAATGTATTTGCATTACTGACTGAAACCTCAAACCCCACTCGGTTGTGAATACTGTGCATGATTCCACAGGATAAGCAGCTGGGTGTGTGCTAAGAGTCTGCTTCTGCACAAAAAAATGGCTCCCCCTTTCCATCTAATGCAACTGTGAAATCACCAGAGCAATACGCAATAAATCTCTGCCTGTAATTCCCCTTTGCACACAGAGTCATGTTTTCACATTAGTCACAAAACGAAATTTCTTTGCCAATTTGAAAGCACACTTACTAGTCTTTTTTTTGGCAAGTGATAAGTACTTTTACAGACTGACACATTTTGAATCCACTTTTCAGATTCTTAAAAAAGCACATGTCCAAACTGCTTTTTCAGACCAGCACCATATGTAACCTGGGTGACTCACTACACTCCAGCAAGGGCAACCAGCCTTAGTGATGCTGAATGTATTTGCATTACTGACTGAAACCTCAAACCCCACTCGGTTGTGAATACTGTGCATGATTCCACAGGATAAGCAGCTGGGTGTGTGCTAAGAGTCTGCTTCTGCACAAAAAAATGGCTCCCCCTTTCCATCTAATGCAACTGTGAAATCACCAGAGCAATACGCAATAAATCTCTGCCTGTAATTCCTCTTTGCACACAGAGTCATGTTTTCATATTAGTCACAAAACAAAATTTCTTTGCCAATTTGAAAGCACACTTACTACTCTTTTTTTTGGCAAGTGATAAACACTTTTACAGACTGACACATTTTGAATCCACCTTTTAGATTCTTAAAAAAGCACATGTCCAAACTGCTTTTTCAGACCAGCACCATGTGTAACCTGGGTGACTGACTACACTCCAGCAAGGGCAACCAGCCTTACTGATGCTGTATGTATTTGCATTACTGACTGAAACCTCAAACCCCACTCGGTTATGAATACTGTGCATGATTCCAGAGTATAAGCAGCTGGGTGTGTGCTAAGAGTCTGCTTCTACACAAAAAAAAATGGCTCACCCTTTCCATCTAATGCAACTGTGAAATCACCAGAGCAATACGCAATAAATCTCTGCCTGTAATTCCTCTTTGCACACAGAGTCATGTTTTCACATTAGTCACAAAACTAAATTTCTTTGCCAATTTGAAAGCACACTTACTTTTCTTTTTTTTGGCAAGTGATAAACACTTTTACAGACTGACACATCTTGAATCCACTTTTCAGATTCTGAAAACAGCACATGTCCAAACTGCTTTTTCAAACCAGCACCATTTGTAACCTGGGTGACTGCCTACACTCCAGCAAGGGCAACCAGCCTTACTGATGCTGTATGTATTTGCATTACTGAGTGCAACCTCAAACCCTTAAAGTATTCCTTATTTTTACCAGTACACCTTAATTTATCGTGAAAACATAGTCCATATTATTTTACATGTTCCTCACATTTAAATTTCTCCCAAAACAGAAAATGATAAACACAACTTCAACAAAAGGAATTCCATTTCTATTATTCATTTCTTAATTTACCATATACATCCCCTCTCAAACTCTAAACTCACCTTTAAAATTAGTTAGTTGTGAAAGAAATGTGGCACTCAAACAGCAGATTATCAGAGCCAGGATCTCTGTTCTTTACACCTCTCTCCTCTCAGCAGAACCAGATAATGGCAAACTTTCCCTCTCTTTTTCCACACATATACATGTTAATTTCAAATCTCAGTGCTTCCCCCTTTTTTTCAAATGTAATCACACATTTCTTTTGCTTGAAAACCAACCCTTTTCCAAAAGTACCCTTCCCCCAACTTGACTTCTGCCTAGTACCCTTCCCCCAACTTGACTTCTGCCTGCTACCATAGCAACAGCTCATGGAACACTGCTGTGTGGAGTTAGGTCAGAAGTTCACCAAACAATGTTTCAATTCCACAGAGCAAGAGTGCTTGACTTTTCAAACCTAACAGCAAATCCTTAGTACTGTTCTTTGGTAACACATTTTTCTGTACCAATACAAAAATGCTTCTATTAATTTACACATACAGCCTAGTTTTTATTCTAGAATGGTATGAAACAGCCAATCAGTTCTTTTTTTTATAAAAAAAATATGTATGCCTCCATTTCCAAACTGTCTTTCATTTCTTTTTACCATTCTACTGAATTTCACCTCCTGAGTGCATCCAGTTCTCCTTTGAAGATGTTCACAGTGTGGATTGTAGGGCACAGCTATGTCTTCTGGAGTGAAAAGTATGCAGAGAAAACAGATATGGTGAGAGACCTTGCTTTGCCAAATGTAGACATTAAATGGATTGGTCAGAGAGGGTTAAAGTGGCACCAATTGATGCCATTGGTGAAATCCTTCATGCAAATCCAACACCCTGACCTCATAATAGTGCACTGTGGTGGCAATGACCTAGGCACTTTGACTGGGGTAGGTCTGGAAATGCTTATGAAGGACACCTTTGCACAACTGTTTTCACTTTTCCCTAAAACTGCCTTTGTCTTTTCTAACATATGCCAAAGGCAAAAATGGAACTGGTCCAATCATTTCTGTCCGCAGATTGAGAAAGCAAGAAAGCACGTCAACAAATCTGTTTCTGGTTTACTCCGTGACTATGGTATGGGTTCCATTTACCACAACAACTTGCGTTACGACATGCAAGACATTTATAGAGGAGATGGTGTGCACTTCAATGATGAAGGGAACAGAGTCTTCCTCTTGAACCTTAGACTCTGCATCGGTACTTACTTGTAGGTACCACTAAAAAATCAAATCACTTCATAAACACAACGGTTCTTTTTAGAGCCCCCTAATATCTAAACTCTTAAATCTGAATTTCATTTCTTTTTTTTTCTTTTTTTTTCTACCGTACGCGTACGTTGAGCTTACCGTACGCGTACCCCGCGAATTTTTTAAAATCAATAAATGTTTTATTTGTACTTTTCTGTCCTTCTTTGACCCCTTTACAAATGTTAGGGGGTCTGTAACTCTCTCCCTTGCCCCCTTTTCAAGATATCACCCTTTTTTTTCTGGCGGCTGCCGCTTCCTGGTTTCGACCGATTCGAATGTTTACTAAGATCTAACAGCCAATCAGAATCACGCTCGCGCACGCCACCGTACGCGTACGGTAAGCGCACTGTAAGCGCACCGTAAGCTGGCTCAGATATATATTGATTTAAAGGCTATTTTCTCAGAATCTACTGAACAGATTTACACCAAACCTACAAAAGGCACTTCCTTGACCTGAGGACTACCTCTCTGCCAAATTTCAAGTAATTCTGTTCAGCCGTTCGGGCTGTAGCTGTGTCTAAAGGTCCTATGGAAAAATGCATGGGAAAAACGCGTTTTGGGACCCCCCTTTTATCTCAGCCCCCGCTTGACGAATCCCCCCGAGACTTTCAGGGTAGGAGCGGAGCGTAGCGCCCCACCTATTTTGAACAATTCGCGAGGATTCGTCGACCGGCGCCAAAGTTATTCCAAATAGAATGTTGCGGATTTCCTATGGAAACGTGGTCCTAACTATAACTACCTACTGGCGACCGCCAGTAGGTAATATATGTATATATATAATATATATATATTTTTTCAAAACAAATGAACACTGAAAAGAGCTCGATTCGAAGATGCACTCTGAAAAGGATTTAGTGATGGCATCAGGATTCACTTCCCTTTGGAGTAAAAGTAACAGAGCCTTACGTGTTTCGGAGCTTGGCTGTGCTCCTTGTTCACAGGCATTTCATGTCACGTCGCAGGTGAATAAACGAGCACTTTAACCAGCATGCAATTTATTCTGCCGTCAGTAGGAAACAGGTGAGTACACAAATGCGGCATGTTGGGACTTGGACTTGGGACTAAATCCTTTTCAGAGTACATCTTCGAATCGAGCTCTTTTCAGTGCTCATTTGTTTTGAATATATATATATTCACTGAAAAAACCATAGGTTTCACACATGTTATAGTTAGCTGGACATTTTACTGATAAAAAACCAATGAAATTCCCCCGTTATAGTTACTGTAGGCAACTATAACTCACGCGACCGCAATCCTCTGCTGATGCTAATACTGTATTTAGACACTTATTTGCCCATGTCTTCTTCCATTAAATTTTAGCTATAAATATATTACAAATATTTTTTTTTCATAAAGACACATATGTCATCAGCAGAGGATTACGGTCGCGTGAGTTATAGTTGCCTACAGTAACTATAACGGGGGAATTTCATTGGTTTTTTATCAGTAAAATGTCCAGCTAACTATAACATGTGTGAAACCTATGGTTTTTTCAGTGAATTAGCAAGGTTTTTTAAATGCTAATTCCTAACTATAACGTGTGTGAAACCTATGGTTTTTTCAGTGAATTTGTACGGTTTTTTAAATGCTAATTTATTTATGTATTATTTTTTATATATTTATTTTACAATAAACTACGTATTAAAAATTATTATTATTTTTTTTTTTGGTTTTCACCCTGCGAATTATTTTTTTTTTTTTGCAAAAAAAATAAAAAATGTTTGTGTTTTTCAGGGTGCGCGCACTGTGCGCGCACCCCCGCGATTTTTAAAAAAAAATAAAAAAAATTTTTGCCTTCGGGGTCCTTCAGGGACCCCCTGACAAAGGCTAGGGGGTCAGGAACTCTCTACCCTGCCCCCTTTTCACGTTCGCCACCTTCCTTTTTCACTCTCGCACTGAAAACAAACAAAATGGCGGCCGACACTTCCTGATTTCGACCGATTCGAACGTTGACTAACATGTAACCACCAATCAGAATTACGCTCGCGCACGTTAGGGTGCTCGCACGGTGCTCGCACGGTGCGCGCACCCTGCGCGCATATATATATATATATGCTTTTAAATGCTATTTTCTCCGGAAATACTGAACAGATTTACACCAGACCTACAAAAGGCACTTCCTTGACCTAGGGACTACCTCTCTGCCAAATTTTGAGTAATTCTGTTCAGCCGTTCGGGCTGTAGCTCGTTCTAAAGGTCCTATGGAAAAATGCATGGGAAAAACGCGTTTTGGGACCCCCCTTTTATCTCAGCCCCCGCTTGACGGATCCCCCCGAGACTTTCAGGGTAGG
The DNA here is from genome assembly GCF_964204655.1 of Triturus cristatus. Taxonomy (NCBI): domain Eukaryota; kingdom Metazoa; phylum Chordata; class Amphibia; order Caudata; family Salamandridae; genus Triturus; species Triturus cristatus. The sequence goes on along the minus strand of NC_140584.1, from coordinate 1,179,382,282 downwards.
AGCGGAGCGTAGCGCCCCACCTATTTTGAGAAATTCGCGAGGATTCGTCGACCGGCGCCAAAGTTATTCAAAATAGAATGTTGAGGTTTTCCTATGGAAACGTGGTCCTAACTATAACTACCTACTGGCGACCGCCAGTAGGTAATATATATTCACTGAAAAAACCATAGGTTTCAGAGACGTTATAGTTAGAAATTAGCATTTTAAAAACCTTAGAAATTCACAGAAAAAAAACACAGGTTTCAGGGGTGTTATAGTTAGCTGGCCATTTCACCCGTACAAAACCATAGTAGTTCCTCAGTTATAGTTAGTCCTGCTAACTATAACTCGTGCGCCCGCAATGTACTGCTGATGATGTCACATATTGCATCATTCATGACATGGTCAGTGACATCACTGATGACATCACTGATGACATCTCAAATGACATCACTGATGACATCACTGATGACATCATCCACGTGACAATCTGATACACCTCATCATACACTAGTATAACCTTTCATCACTCACTGTAAAATACAGAGTACCATATTTGAAACCAGACACACCAATACCAGTTACTACATACCCACTCACTGAATCCTAAGTCTACACACACAACTACCCATTCAACAACAGAATCATTTATACATGCAGTCACTAATTAATAGAACACTATCAAATGCACTTATACACATATATAGACATTGACACATCAGCAGTCATCTTAGTCGGTTATGCAGTCATCCTACTCACTTATGAAAAAAATTAATCACAATTACATTTACTCACTTACACAATTATCCAACAACACCTCATTTATTCAAACACATAGTAACTCATAGTTAATATGTTAAACAATCACCATTACAATTATACACTCATTCATATAGTTACTCTTACAATCACTGACTCTTACACATACTTATTTATATACACCAACTCTCACATACAATGCCTTTTATTTTTTTACTTTGTTGAAGATGTACAACTAAAACATATATTCGCTCACCAACACACAAATAAATACACTCAGTCACCCAAACAACTGTTTCCACATGCACTCTTAAACCTTTACATCTAGTCAATCAACCATTCACACATCTATGCATAGAGTTACACACACCCCATCCAAACACACACAAACTCAGTGTCCCATACAAATACTTACCCAACTGATCAATAACTAATATACACACTCATGTAGTTAGTGACCAACTGATGCAGCATGTTATACAACAACAGAGACAGTGATGCACACATTCACATAGTTTAGTTACTAATCCATGTATTAAGTGAGACACTTTTAATTACTCACTTAAACAGACAGTCAGACAGCTACTAAATTCTCCATCCAGACAATTATATATCCACTCAAAATACAGATTGGTATATATATAATACATATTTAAATTTCAAACTAAACTACATTCACTGGATGATGTCATCAGTGATGTTATCAGTGATGTCATTTGAGATGTCATCAGTGATGTCATCAGTGATGTCACTGACCATGTCATGAATGATGCAATATGTGACATCATCAGCAGTGCATTGCGGGCGCGCGAGTTAAAGTTAGCAGAACTAACTATAACGGAGGAATTTCTATGGTTTGTACGAGTGAAATAGCCAGCTAACTATAACACCCCTGAAACCTATGTTTTTTTCTGTGAATATATATAGATATATATCTATACATACATATATATATATATGTGCACTAAAAAAACAAAGGTTAAAGTTATAGTCACATTAGGGTACACGTCATAGTTACTAGAATTAACTATAACCGGTAAATATCAGTTTTTTTTGTTTAAACGTTACCTTATGACTGATATTTCACCTAACTCTAATGTCACTTTAATCTTTTCACTAAATTTCTAGGGTTTTTTAACGTAGGGTATTTTCTTTTTTTACAATACGCTGAGCCAGCTACCTCCCCAAGGGTGCGCTAACCCTCCGCAATGTACGGCCTTCACCCGTGCCAGGCAGGGGGGTAGGCTGCAGGGCCTGGTCCGTAGCCAGCCCTGCGGCCAACCCCCCCTGCAGGCAGCCAACCCCCCTGTGTGTGGCAAGGGATTCGACCGCAGACGGCCTGGCCTGCGAGTATCCATCCCCTTCCACGCACAGTCTTCTGCAACACCAAAATATAAAAAGTGAGCCTATTGGCTTTATCAGGGAATGAGCAAAAAATAAATAAATACATATCAATATACATAAGGCAGATCAATCCACTTTCTTTAAAAATCGCCAATATTTGTAATCAAATATAAATTTCAATAATTCACACAATGCAATGTTTATTAGTATTTCGGGGCTGATTCTGATCAGGGTCAGAAAGTACTCCGACCGAGTCGGATCCGGAGTGTTTTCCGACCGAGCCGGACCCCTACAGTCCGATCGAGCGAGTACGATGCGCACATATGCTGTTGGACTCGGTTCGGTCGGACTCCCATAGAAGTCAATGGGAGCCAGTCGTACGACGCGTACATGTGCTCCCATTGACTGAATGGGTACTTCTCGAACAAGTGCGCCCCTTACAGTGGGTACGCGTCGGTGCCACCCGCACTGTACATGCCTGTGTTGGGGAGACCCAAAGGTCCCCCCTGTGTTTGAGTCGTGGGGCTGCTGGTGTCAGGGGGTCCGACTCCGTGAGCTTTTGCGAGCCGGACACTCCGGCTCGCACAGGCTGTCCAACGCGTGCATCGTACTGGCTCGGTTGTAAATCGCATCCATTGCACCCCACGGTTAGCTTCCGACCGGGACGTATGGAGCAGTTCGGACCCGGAAACGACTCGGTCGGTGAATTTCATGTATCTCGCATCGTACTTGCTCGCTCGTACAGCAGTACGAGTCGGCCGGAAAGCACGCGTACGGCTCGTTGTTTTTCCGGCCGAACCCGATTCGGTGCCCTTCCAACCGATATCGGAATTGGCCCCTTATTGTTATAACGTTTAATAAACTTCTAATAAAAAACATGTTTGCAACATTCTGTTTTCATAGTGTTTGTTATTACATTTTGTGGGTAAAAATGTCAAAATAAATTGTCAAAGACAAGGTTTAAAAAAAAAAAAACCTTTTAGTCCTTCTTTTAAGATTTTTTGGTCTTGAAATGCAAACATCAATGACAACCAAAACAGGGCCTTGCACTTTCTGAAAATTAAGGGAAGAGGGCACAAAGTCCTCCTCCCCAAGCCACTAGTGGCCCCGGGGATCTAATCCCCCAGGGTATTCCATTTTAACTAAAGGGTGAGGGTGCGTAGCCCACCTCCCTGAGCTACTAATGGCCATGGGGATCCCATTTCCTGGGGCCTTTTAATTTAATTAAAAGATGGGAGTGCGTGACCCTCCACTCCAAGTCACCAAGGGCCCCGGGGCCACATTCCCTGGACCCTTATTTATTAAATGAAGGGAGAGGCAGGCAGCCCCCTCCCTAAGCCTTCATGGCTTCTAGTGAGTGCCCCGGTGCCCACCCCGGGTCATCCACAAACCTATATTTTGGGAACCCCAGGGCCTCCATGACCCCAGCTGGCCCCCCACGTAGCACCACAAGCAGTGCTGTTGGGAGGTGGCACTTCTATTTGCCCCAGCCCTGATGGTAGCGGCGCTCCTGCTGGACAGGAAAAAATTAGTGTTCCCTACCTGTTATTCATACTTTCCTGGGCAGGGAACCACAGTCTCATGTGTGTGGGCTCCACTGTTAAATATTGTGCCTGCGCTGATTGGATCCCCAGGGCAGATACCACTATAGAGTACGGGGGCACAGCTTTTTCTTTTTTCAGGTCTCCCCTAGGCAGTGCATGCGCTGTCTTAGAGACATGTGGTATTCAGTGTATTTGAACTACAATCAGTATTTTTTTTCAAAACATCTTTTTTTATTCATTTCGCCCAGTACATCTTCTTAAACAAATATTACAGTAAATATGAACACTCTTTTCACACCATAAATGTAACATATTGTTAGCATTCTCCCAACACATCATCATCTGTTGTTGTAGCGCCCCCGTAAAAAAGCGCATCCCCTTCTTTCGCGTACATTATGTTCCCGCCTTTTCTTTTCCTTGAAACTTTATACTCTTTTAAATTCCTCTCTGCGTATTCCACCGCCCCCAAATGTTGTCCCATTTTCATGTGCAACATCTAGCTGCATAAGTTACCTTTTCGGCCCCTGAGCACCATTCTAAATCTTCCTCCTATTCCCGAATGTCCGGCGGTCTGGATGCCTCCCACCCCCTAGCAATATTCCTTTTTGCCACTATTGCCACAATTTTCAGCCATATCGTTATGTACTTGGGCCATTTCATCTCGCCTGTTACACATAATATTAGCCATTGTGGTTCTAATGAGATCTCCTCCTTCGAGACCGCTACCATTATTCGTGTTACTTCCTTCCAGTAGTGATGAATGTACCTGCATTCCAAAAGAATGTGAAAGAAGGACCCCAATGCCCCACACCCCCTTGCACAGTATTGAGATGTACCCACGCCCCACCGATGCAGCTGTGTCCTGGAAGCATAAGACCTGTGGAGGATACGCAACTGAATGAGACAGAACCTGGCTCTCACCGACACCTCACGAGGACTCTGCACTGCCTCGTCCCAGTCCTCCAGGAGTCCCAGGCCCAGTTCCCATGCTCCTCTCAGGGGATCAACTGGGTTTGGTGAGTTATATACTATTTTTCTATATGTTAATGAGGTGGCCTTAGTTGTCATGTGGTCAATTAATAGCCTATCTTCCAGTGGGGAGAACTCGCCCAGTGTTTCCCCTTCCCTGATATAATTGCGCAAGGCGTGGCTCAACTGCAGGTATCAATAACTTTCTGTATCGGCAAATTCATATCTCACAGGCTTTCAATTCCTAGTAATTCCCATTTTTTGAATCCTATCAGGTTCCCCGACTCACGCTGAGGTTCTGTAATTCTCTAGTCTGACTCCATTTTGTTCTGTGCCACCGTTTTGTGTTGCCCTTGCGTAGGCCTGTGAAGGTAGCCTGGCGAATAAAGTGGCCTGGCCTTCTTAGTTCATGTATACATTAACTAGGTTTCTTTTTGACTCTGAAATGAACTGTAAGAAACTGACCTCTGCACCTGAAACTGACCCCGCAAAGCCAATTTCCCTGCTCGATCTTTGTCTGAGATTGCCAATCAATGTTCAGGACATCGTTAACTTTTAGTTTGCTTGCACATGCCTTATCTTGTTCAGCATCTGTTACCGTTTCTTTTTTTATGTATCTTCATTACATGGGTTATGCTTTCAATTATAGGTTTGTCCGGCTTGTGGAGATTGAATTTGGGACATTCCTAATAATTAACTTTTGGGTTGGGATACTGTAAATTGAGTTTTTGTTATGTGACACTTTGTTTGAAAATGTACCTTATTGGCTAGAATTTTGTGCAGTGGGTGTACATTTATAATGTGAATATTGGGTATAAAATGAGACGTCTCGCCTTAGTAAAATGAGCAGTCTCCTGAGAATTTACACCGTGATGTATTTCTAGGATCACTGTTACTAGCTGCAGCTAATAAACTTGGTCTCTGATGCCATCCAGAAGTATTCCGTGTCTCTGTATACCAAGACAGGTGAACTCGAAGATCTTAGGCGTGTCCCTGACGCCGCTGGGTTAAACCCCGGTTCTTCAACGCAACTGATCACTGTCCCATAAAGGAGACCTCTTGGTCAATTTCCCCTCCCTTCATAAATGTTTGACCACCTCCTGCCAGGCATGCACCACTGTCTGTGTATGAGGTGGGAGTAATCTTTCCTTACTTCTACAATACAGTGCCGCTGAATAGCCCCTCTCCCCTTTAGCCCAATGGTCCCTCCTGAACGCCGGGTCGCCTCGATCTGAAAAAGCCCAGTCGTTTACCACAATTAGCTGCAATGCCCAATAGTACTTTGGGAATATCTGGAACTGCTATTCCCCCTTCATACACCCTATCGATTTCTTGGAACACCTTTTTTGGTATTTTGTATGGGGTATTTTGCATGGTGTACAGCAGTCTGGGTAGAGACATCATCTTAGATATCACAGCCCTGCCCATCAGTGATATCGGCAATTTCCACCAGCATTCCACATCGTTCTTCAATCGCTGTATTTAAGGATATAGGTTTCCTGCCAGGAAATCTTCTTTCACGGATATTCTTAAGCCTAGGTAAGTAACAGTATGTTTGACTACTAATGGTGTTGTGTCAATCAGTCTCTGTGGGATATCTCCCTTTAAGGGAAAAATCAGGGACATGCCGCAATTAATCTTATATCCTGAGTAACTACCGAACAATTGGAAGATGTGCAGCACTGATGTACTGATCTGTAAGGCTTTGCCAGATAGAGGAGCACATCATCTGTATGGAGGGATTTCTGTTTTCTCATGCGCCTCCTGCCGTTATGCCTGTTATTATCTAATCATTGCGGACGCAGGCCTCCAGTGGCTCCAATGCCAATGCGAATATCATGGGCGAAAGCGGGCAGCCCTACCTTGTACCGATCCATTCACTTTTACTCTTCCCCTCGGGTCTTGGTATAGGAGCTTTACCCATGAAAAGAACTTAGGCCCAAAGCCCAGTCTGTTTAAAGTTTCAAACATATATTCCCACACGATACTGTTGAATGCCATTTGTGCATCCAGGGAGAGAAGCACTGCGTCTTCGGTGCATTCAACCTGCAATCAGTATTAAGCTTTTTTTTAGGTGGTAAAAAGCTGAGTGTTTCTTTTAAGTCGATTTCACAACAACACCTCCCGCCACCGCAGCTTGTTTTTATTCTGAACTGCTCCGCTTCATTCCCTCTTCGGGCTGCAGCTGCCTCCTCCTCCCTCCTACTTGTGCATGTTCTTTTCACCCATGCAGCCTTCATGGCACTGCTGATCCCCCTCACCTTGCTGTAAAAGTGTAATTGATGCTGACCACTGAATTGTTGTTTGACTTTTCTGCAGATGAATTTACAGTTGGTATTCAAAGACAAAATGTTTCTTGGTACGAGTTTTAATTGCTATACACGGGCAGCCCAGGAATGGAGCACCCACTTGATTTTCCCTGGGAAAGCACGCCAAAGAAGACATTACCAAGAGCAGCATGGAGTTGTGCTACCATTTGCAAAACTTTCAGACACCCAACAAGCCGAGCAGGGACTCCAGTAAAGCAGCAAGATATGATCTGTAAAGTGCTTATTGATAATGTAATGCACTGGTGAAAACAGACATTCCGATTGTTATTCCCTCAGGATGCAATGGCAGAGTGGCTCCACGGTCTGGTTTTGCTGATAGACCCTTCATAGGTGTCGAAGCTGGTTTTACTGTGAACACTACAGAGGGAATGTCAGTGTGGTGCTTTTTAGGTCGAGCCTATAGCGACAGCGCACATGCGCTGCTCGCTTTGCGAGGCATGCAGTATACACTACGGAGTGAAGCTTCATGGAAGCTCCGCCCACTCTCCGCCCATTGGCTTGTGTCTTTGTCCTTTTGTAAATGTGGTCTCCTGATTAATTTTGTGGCTTGTTAGTCCCTCCTTATGATGGCTAAGTCGTTATTTGCCACCTCCCATAGCTATTGACCCCTTTACTTCTTTTGTTGCACACTACATGTTCTTAAGTAGCACTATTTATATTATGGAGCTCCTCACCTGGAAACGCAGTCTGCCCTTGTCGGGGTAGGCAGTGGTTTCTTGCTCCCGGGCTCTGTGGCTGTGTCCCCTTCAGCTTTCTGGTCTCTGCGCGACTTTCCTCAGTGGGGCTACTCTTCTCCTCGGCGGGGACTCCCCAGAACTCTACCCGCTCTCGGGTTTCCCCTCGCCACCACCCTTGGCCCTCACATCCTCATCCTTCCTCCACATATCTGGGGGTTTTCCGTCACCACCGCCCAGCCCTAGGTCGAATACATAATCTTGTATCCGGCAGCGTTTACCAGATGAACGCCAGTCTGGCTTTGGTGGCCCTGCTACCTTGGCTCTACACCATTTGTATGCCGTTCATGCCATGAACTTAAGCCGCCCCCTGGGGAAGTCTGTGTTTAAAGGGACCAGGGGGGTTTTAATGGGGCTGGGGTACCTCTTCTGCTGGAAGCGGCATCTAAACCTTCCCTTGCACTCGAGCAGCAATGCGGGCAGCTGCCGCCAGGCTGAGCCGTTAGAAACAAGGCGGCTCCAGTCCCCATGAAGTGCTGCTCCACATTTTATGCAGAGCTTAATCTGTTAAACCTATAAATGCAGGGGCTGGAGCCGTTCTTAGGAGCCAGGCACTGGTTCTGTTGAATGTCCGCATTCACCAATACCAAGACAGCCTCTTCTTAATTCCATCTCGGGGCTCTTTCTTGCACCTGCCCTTCCCGTCTCTCTTTCTTACTCACTGCTGCTTCTTTTTCATCCCTGCTTTTTCTCAGGTTTTCTATCTTTTTCTTCCTCATTCTTTCATCCTTTGCTTTCTCTTTCTTGTTCTAGATCAAAGTCTGAGGATTAAAGTAAGTGAGGGTCACCAAACATCAGTGCCTGCTCCTAAAAACCGGCACAAATTATGCAGTGTTTCTATGAACGGAGAGCCCACTTCATGCATTTTCGCTCTAGTTGCGCCTCTGCAGACATGCATACACCGAGCGTGCTGCCCTCCCCCAAATCTACCACAAAAATAAAAATAATAATAATAGGAATGACAAAGGTAATAATAATGACAAAGATAATGATGACGGCAATCATAACTGCGATTTAGATAGAGTTCATCTCCAAATGAATTTTCTTTTCGGTATGGCATCGGCTGTTATTTTCTAGATCTCAGAAGCATGAAACAGTGAGGCGGCCCGAGCGGGATTAGAACGCATGAACAGTGTTAGGGACATTACCCACTAAGCTATCTTGTAGTGAAATGATGCCGTTATCTTGCTAACTTGGGTGTGGTGTCTGGAAGCATCGTTCTGTCAGACTCTCAAGAGGGTGGAAGGATGAGAGGGGATTCTGTAGAGAGGGGGGGCTAAGTGTGGGTAATGGCACCCATTCCTTTACAAGCCTAAAATAGCCTCACTGGGGCTATGGGTGGGCGGGAGGAGGATGTGTGCCCTACTCTGACTGGCTGCCAAGCACGACATGGGATGAATCCACGCCACAATCCCATTTCGGAGACGACGGCTCATCATGACAACTGGTTTGAAGTTTCTCTGCTAAGAAACCATAAACACAGCGTGTTTGCGGTTTTTAGCGGAGCAGTAGGGGGGAGGGTCCACGCTGAGGGGCGTGTGTGTCTGTGGCACGCAGTATCACTGACAGAATAAGGAGGAGAAGAATACCGAGCTACCACAATATCGAGGTAAAAATATCGAGTGACAGAATATCGACTTCCTATCTACAAACAGGTAAGTACAAAAATATTGAATCCTAAATAGCGTTGTTAATAATATAGTTTGCTAAAATATCGACTTTTTTACATGTCATAAAAGTAATATAAAATTAATTAAATAATAAATATAATTAAGTAAAACATACTTAAAAATAATGAAAAACGATTAAAATGAATAAATAATAAAAGTAATGTAAAAAACAAATAAACATCTATATTTAATTTTATTTATATATTACCTTAATAATATTAAAGAATAATCAATATTTTTAATTATAAAATATTAAAAATATAATTATATATATTCCACTCCGTGGAAGGAGAATGTACTGCGAATCAGAACACAAGGAGGCGGCCCTAGAAGTTTTCAAAACGAAAGCGATAAACGGACAAAGCAATATCCAGGAAGGGAGCCGTGTGCATACAACATTACATGCGCAGTTGGTAGCGTTGGAGAGACTACACGAAAGAGAGATCCGAAAATGGTGGGAGGGGACCTCATTACTACATTATGTGGAGGTTAATCGGGTGCCAAGAGGCTTACGCATTTATTCAGTACCAGCGTACGAAAATCCGGACCCCCTACTATTAGAGGAATGGTCGGAACATACGGCCAGTTCGTGTAGAGGTATGCTATTAATTCTCATAAAGTTTGCCTGGAGTGATCATGACAAGGCAAGCAAAGCAATTGAAACCTTGGAAGCAGAGATTGCCCAGAATGAGGATAAGAGCGGAATAGAGGAACTGAAAACCACGATGATTAAACGGCTCAAAGGATATGAGAGCAAAATTAGAATGCGGAAACAAGAGAAATTCGAGAGAGATGAACGTGACTATGCCCTTGGGAGGGTGCTCACGTTTGCAAAGAAATATGATGCACCAAGAATCGCATTACAAAAGAAACCAGTTGTACACCGTATGAATGAACCAGAAACATCTGAATCAGAAGTTACAGACCCGGAACAATCGGGTGATGATGATGGAGCAGGCACAAGTGGTCAACAGCAATCCTGTTTTCGGAACGAGTTTCAAATAATCCGACAGTCACGTCAGCAGTACAACAGGGGAAAGCCGCCAGAACCAACAAAAGGCCAACTAGGAGAGGTGGCCAGTGGCGCAAAAGGGCGAACGTCACCGCCACTAACAAGAAGTCAGAAGAGGAACAACAGACGGCGCTAGCCGCAACGAGGAAGAGAATCTTACGGTTATAAATCTGACTCTGCGTGAATAGTCGTTACAAGAAGAAGGAACATTGAAATTTGGTTTAACCTTTTGTCGTCAAAAAAAGATCGAATTTACACAGACAAGAATTGATTTATTTAAGTTCATACGCAAAATGAAATTGTATAAATTCTTTAAACAAAGACCAGTGAAAGAGCATCGCAGGGTGGAAGTATCCTCAAGTGTGACGGACCTACTTACGGGGCATGATACAATTGCATTACAAGTGTTGGATGATCTGGGGAAAGAAATGTATTGCTCTGGATCTCCTGCGACATCGGGCGGGGTCGAAGGAATTGAACAATGCAGTATAACAACAGAGTTTAAACCATCATCGACTTTTTTGCCCCAAATGCCCAATGATATCATTGACACATTTTCTGAAGAAGTGATTAAAGACCTGGTGAATCTGAGGCAACGAAAATTAGATACTAAGCGCAAATACAACTTTACTCGAGAACAATATCATATTGTTACAGATATAGGTAATGATAAATCTATTGTTTGCAAACCCTCTGATAAAGGGGGTAATGTAGTTCTTCAAACATTTGAAGCCTATAATGCTGAATCACAACAGCAACTGGGTGATACTAATAACTACATGTTTGTAAGTAAAGTAGAGTACAATGCAAGTATACAGAATTGTCATCTTTTGTTGAAAAAATGGTATGAGACAGGGATGTTGGTCACAGAGGAATTTTTATTCCTGAGACGTTTAAATCCTACTACTCCTTGTTTTTATTATATTCATAAGATTCACAAAAATGCAAAGTGTCCTCCCGGGAGACCAATAGTCTCCTCACAAGGTAGTGTGTTGGAACCACTGTCTATGTATATCGATCATTTTTTGGCTGTATTTGTCACACAATTGAAATCTTATTTAAGAGATACTAAGGATTTTCTTCAGAAGGTAGAAAAAGTAAACTGGAAAGAAGGTGACCTATTGATTGCAAAGGATGTAACCAGTTTATATACGGTTATAACACACAGTGACGGACTACAAGCTGTAGAATATTTTCTGAAGAATAGACCCTTGAAATATAGCAGACATAATACAATGTTATTGGAACTTCTGACTTTCTGTTTGTACAATAATATTTTTCTGTACCGACAGGTTACTGGTACTGCCATGGGCACCTGCTTCGCCCCCAGCTACGCAAATTTATTCGTGGGCTGGTGGCCTGGGCAGGAGAATACATCAATGTATTAAATAGCAATAATGTAAATTTGCATTTCAGTGTGGAGATAAGTCCAATAAACTTTTTGGACTTAGAGGTTTGTGTATGTGATGGTAGGCTATGTACTAGGTTATATCGAAAGCCGACAGCAGGAAATGCCTTATTACATGCATCAAGCAACCATCCACCCAGATTAGTAAACAGCATCCCTTATGGGGAATTACTCCGCATTAAACGCAACAACACTAGGGAAGTTGATTTCCAAAAATATGCTGCAGAAAGCCTAAATAGGTTTAGAGCAAGAGGCTATAAGGAAGATATTCTCCAACAAGCATTGAGAAAAGTGAATGCTAAGACTAGGGATACACTTTTTGCAGGAAGAATTAAGGACACCTCTGAAGATGCGAGATTCAGAATGGTGACAACTTTTTCTAATGATGCCTAAGAACTAAGGGGAATCTTGAGAAAAAACTGGCATTTGCTCAAATTGGATCCAGTTATTGGGATGGACATTCCAAACTACCCTTTATTAACTTTTAGAAAAAGGAGGGCATTGAGTGATACCCTACCAAATAGCTACACCAAAACCGAGGTTATAAATCCCTTTGGCGGCAAGTTACATGGTTTTAATCCGTGTGGTAAGAGCAAGGCCTGCTCAGGTTCCAAGAAAGTTCTTAAATATAAGGTACCAGGTATCAGTGAGCCAAGAGAAATCAGTAGCTTCGTCACATGCAGTACACCGTATACGGTCTACTGCTTGGAATGCCCCTGTGGGCTTAAATACATAGGGAGCACGATACACGCTACCAAAATAAGAATTCTGGAACATATGCGGGCTATACAGAAATGTGATATGACATACCCAGTGGCTCGCCACTTCACAATCTCCTGAGGCTTGAGCCGGGAGCTACAGCTTACGCTATTTACTGTCACTATTATTGAATTTCTGCTTTTAAATTGTTTTTACTCTTACTGCGCATTTTATCCTTGTGAATTTGTTTTACGTGTGTTTATGGTTGGGGGCTTTTTTACCTTTTGTAAATGATCGCGTAATAACAGGCAGTCAGCGCTTCGCTTGTTGTGCCGACCTGTCACTTTTGGGGGGTCATCAGCTCCTGGAGCGCCTCCAGTTCGGCACTGCGGCCTCACGTGTGGTGGCTGGGGGGGACGCCATCTTGGAGGTATTCCCGGACCGCTCTAGTCTTTTCACTACATGTCTGCACTTAAGCAGACGCTGACTCGGGCGCGCAACCACAATCTCCTGAGGCTTGAGCCGGGAGCTACAGCTTACGCTATTTACTGTCACTATTATTGAATTTCTGCTTTTAAATTGTTTTTACTCTTACTGCGCATTTTATCCTTGTGAATTTGTTTTACGTGTGTTTATGGTTGGGGGCTTTTTTACCTTTTGTAAATGTTCGCGTAATAACAGGCAGTCAGCGCTTCGCTTGTTGTGCCGACCTGTCACTTTTGGGGGGTCATCAGCTCCTGGAGCGCCTCCAGTTCGGCACTCCGGCCTCACGTGTGGTGGCTGGGGGGGACGCCATCTTGGAGGTATTCCCGGACCGCTCTAGTCTTTTCACCACATGTCTGCACTTAAGCAGACGCTGACTCGGGCGCGCAGCGGGCGAGCGCAGCGGGCGCGCCGATGGCGCGCCAAAGGCGCGCCCAAGGCAAGCCCGTCTGCGCCCGTCCGCGCCAGTACGCCGCCAGCCACCGGCCTCGCTGCTGGTCCAGTGTCAGGTACGCGAGGGTATACTAGGGACTTCCTGCTGGCTGTCAGATTTAATCTACCCCAGTGCAGCATGGTTCATTGTATTACTGCCGAGGGACCTTTTTGCTGTAATAGTTGCAAGTTCAGCTCCTACCCCCCTCCCTCACCCGTCCTCCCTACCCCCACCAAATACCCCTTCAAAATCCTCCACCTCAACACGCGCTCATTAGTGAAACATCACAATGAAATCTACGATCTCGTTGAAACTGAATCCCCAGATGTTTTTTTCATCACAGAGACATGGCTTACGACTGATACGGTGATCGAACCGGGGCTTGCTCTTCCCCCAGGTTTTAACATCCTTACCGTCAGCAGAGATACCAGAGGCGGCGGTCTGGCGGTCATCTATAAGTCGTCCCTTCTTTGCACCTTCGTTCGTGAGGACATTGCTGGCTCCGAATGCGCTCGCTTCTCTATCTCCCCCAATGCCAATTATACCTTCTCTGGCCTCTTGGTATATCGCCCTCCCGGCCCTTCTTCTGAGTTTAAGACAGCCTTGATGGAAGCTATTCATGCTCTTGCGTCCAGAACAGCTAACTTTACTCTTATAGGTGACTTGAACATCCATTTTGACCAGCATCTCGATTCAGGTGTCAGCTCTCTGCTCGCCGACTTGGAAGCCTGCCAACTTAAACAGCTGGTGTTGGAACCTACGCATTTGGCTGGTCACCTTTTAGATCCGGTCTTCTCCAACATCCCCTCTCTTCAGGTCATCCCCCCTAGCCCGGTCTGCTGGTCTGACCACTACCTGATCACTATTCTTCTTCCCATAGCTGAGACCGCCTCCAGAACCTCGCCTAAAGCTATGTTTAAACGGCACTGGCATAAACTTAAACGGGAGGACCTGTTGGCTTGCCTGTCCTCCAGCCTTCCTAACATTGACAACCTTGATCCAGAACAAGCTTACAAGGAAATTTGTGACTGGATAAACGCTGCACTTGACTCCCTTATCCCATTAAAGTGGTCGAAGGGACGCGGCGCCTGCCCTAATCCTTGGTACACAGATTCCCTTGCCACAATGCGTAGCACTTGCAAACATAGTGAGCGAGTCTGGCGCAAGGACTATTGCCCATTAAGGAAGAAGCAATATCAGGCCACTTTAAAAAGCTATCACAAAGCCATACACCACGCCCGAACGGCCTTCTTTACGAATCAAATTGCCTCTAGTAACAACCCTACTAAAAGTATTTTCAAAATCCTAGATGACTTGAAGAAAAGGAAGGAGCCTCTCACGCCTCATATCGCCTCTGACAAACAATGTGAAGAATTGGCCTCCTACTTTGTTCAAAAGGTTGAAAACATTTATAAGTCCTTCCCGAATCATTCCACTAAGCAAGTACACCCCCCGATCTCTACTCATTATTCTCCCCTGGAATGTATTCCTCCCATCTCGCAAGAGGAGTTCCTGACCCTCAGCTCTAAAGTCAAATCAGGGTCCCCTCTGGACCCCATGAGACCCTCTCAATACCGAGACTGTCTCCCGGTCCTCCTTCAACCCCTTCTTTCCACTATCAACTCCTCCTTCAGCAGGGCTTCGGTCCCTTTGGCCTGGAAACAAGCCAAGGTACTCCCCCTGTTAAAAAAACCGCACCTTGACTCTTCCAAACCGGAGAATTTTCGGCCAATCTCTCTTTTACCATGGGCGGCTAAAGTTACTGAGGCCCATGTCAATAAAGTTCTTGCCGAGCATATAACCAACAATAAGATTTTAGATCGATCTCAAAACGGTTTTCGCTCGGGCTTTAGCACCGAAACCGCTCTTCTAGCTGTCAGCGAAAATTTACGTTATCTCCTTGACAACAGCCAAACAGCAGCGCTCATATTATTGGATTTGAGCGCCGCATTTGATACGGTGTCGCATCAGATTCTCCTGCGCCGGCTGGAAGAAGCTGGGATAAAAGATGCTGCTCTTGAATGGTTTCGTTCCTTCTTGACCGATCGATCCTTTCAAGTCTCGGCCCCTCCTTTTTCCTCCGCTATTAAATCTATTACGCAGGGAGTTCCCCAGGGTTCAGCACTCACCCCAGCTCTGTTCAATCTTTATGTTCAGCCCCTGGTCGCTGTTGCTCGCCACCATGGACTCTCAATGGTTTCATATGCCGATGACACCCAGCTCACGGTAGCTCTCTCTGACGACCTTGCTCAAGACGCCGCCCAATTCCAACAGGGCCTTGAAGCTATCGCGGGCTGGTTGACGGAGAACTGTCTCCAGCTCAATGCTGGTAAATCAGAGGTCCTTTTAGTAGGTAAAAACAAGGAGCTCTGGAACTCCCATTGGTGGCCTCCATCTCTGGGTCCTCCCCCCCCCCCCCTAAATCGGTGGTGAAGAACCTTGGTCTGTTGTTTGATTCGACCCTAAACTTTCAGGACCACACCAAAAAGATAGCGGGCACCTGCTTTGGGCTGCTGCGTACTCTAAGGCCTGCTCTCCGTTTTTTTGATTCAGCGACTCGCCAACTTATTGTCCAAGCGACCATTCTTTCTAGACTGGACTATGCTAACTCTCTGCTACTGGGGGTCAATAAAGCTGAGCTCAATCGGCTCCAGCGCACTCAAAATTCTGCAGTGCGCGCTATTCTTGGTCTGTCTAGATCATGCTCCGGAAGAGGAGCCATTCGTCGCCTCCTCTGGCTCCCTATTTCCAAAAGAATTGAATATAAATCCCTCTGCCTTGCTTTTAAAATCCTCAAACTCTCTGCTCCCGAGATCTTGTCTGATCTTATCAATCCCTATACCCCTAGGCGCACCTTGCGCTCATCCGAATTGATGCTGGCTGCTGTCCCCAGAGTCAAGAGATCCAGAGCTGGAGGCAAATCTTTTCGTATCTTGGCACCTAAGCTCTGGAACTCCCTGCCTTTGTCAATCCGTACAATGGACTGTTTGACCACATTCCGTAAAGCTATTAAGACCTACCTCTTTCCTGTGGCTTGATCTCCTCCTTCCTTCCCTCTGGACTTCTGTGGTTAGCGCCGGGACGCCCCTTTGTCGGGGCAGCTGTGCGCTTTATAAAAGCGCGTAACATAACATGGCTAAACACAATAGTAATCGAGATCTTTTGGTGTTCTTTGTGTTGGACCATGTTTCCCCACATCCGAGGGGTGGAGATAGAGTCATGAAATTGAGGCGTTTAGAATCACGTTTCATTATAGATCTTCAAAGCAAAGCACCAGCAGGGCTGAATACGAATGAGGAGCTTGCTGTGCACTTAGGGAATTAATAGTCATTGTTTACTATGTATTTAAAGAAAATGCGATTCTGATCATAGACATGTTTTTTCTCTTAAATTGAATTGTTTCCATTGAAGGTCAATTAGGGCACAACATGCAAATGTATTGTATGCCCATACAGTGCTTGATTCATGACATGCATAATGAATTTTAAAAGTGATCTCCTAATTATGAATTGGTGGATTTGAGGGCCCATACAGGGCTGAATTGTGATGTAAAAATTAGTCATCGATGGATTGTATGCAATGATATAATTGCATTAATTAAATGAGGTTTTGATGCATACAAATGCCTGGGAATTGATACGTGGCCTTTGTAAGATGGCGCCCGTATTTTGACCCAAGTAGTCCGTTTTCAATATCAATGATGTTTTGATTTTTGAAACCTGCTGTGATGCAATATAAAACTGCCCGTTTCCGGCGCGCCTGTGACCATCGAGAAAGGCGTCCAGCCGAAACGCGTCTGGTGTGTTTGCGAAATAAAGACTAGCAAACCTTACCCCATGAGTGCTTGGTTCTTGGAGAGATTGCCGGGTACTTGGAGAAGCAATATATATATATATATATATATATATATATATATATATATATATATATATATATATATATATATACATAGAAATATACAAGTAAATTATATATTATAAGTTAAAACATTAAAATAAATATTTTTTAAAACAATAATATTTTACACTACATTAAATATAAAAATACTGAAAATGTTGCATAGCGTAGGGAATACAATTACTATTCTCACTCCAGCGAGTGGTACAGTAGGGAAAGTGTTGGATAGTGGGTGGATAAAAATTACTATTCCCACTCCAGCGAGTGGAACAGTAGTGAAAATGTTGGATAGTGGGTGGGTAAAAATTACCATTCCCACTCCAGCGAGTGCAACAGTAGGGAAAGTGTTGGATAGCGGGTGGGTAAAAATTACTATTCCCACTCCAGCGAGTGCTACAGTAGGGAAAGTGTTGGATAGTGGGTGGGTAAAAATTACTATTCCCACTCCAGCGAGTGCAACAGTAGGGAAAGTGTTGGATAGCAGGAGGGTAAAAATTACAATTCCCACTCCAGCGAATGCAACAGTAGGGAAAGTGTTGGATAGCGGTCGGGAATTTTCCAAAATTAATTTACCTCCCACCATTTCCCCCTATAAACATCACCTACAATATTGTAAAATATTAATAAATTAACATATTTAATTAACAATTAATTAATTACCTAATAACAATTTTACCCAAGGTCCACAAGCAAGTTGTTCCAGTGCCTGGGAGACCAATTATTTCCGCCATTGCAGGAGTAGCGGAGCATGTGACTGAATATATTGACTACTTCCTGCAGGATTTGGTGAAGGATCTTCCTACTTACATTAGAGACACTGGGGACTTTATTGGTAAGATCAAAAATGCTGGATGGAGTGACGATATGCTATTGATCACCATAGATATCGAGTCGCTTTATACAAGTATTGACCATGCATCCGGGCTCAGAGCTTTGGAATTTTTCCTGGGAAAAAGGCCCATTAATTGTTATAATCATAACAAATTATTGATTGAGCTTACCAGTTGGTGTCTTAACAACAATTATTTCTTGTTTGGCAATGACATCTATACCCAACAACGTGGTGTTGCGATGGGGGCATGCTTCTCTCCTAGCTATGCATGTTTACATGTAGGCTGGTGGGAGGAGCATGTCCTCAGGCAAACACACTATGATACTTACAACAAACATGTGGCTCTTTGGTTGCGTTTTATAGATGATGTTTTTATATTATGGCGTGGAGATCTTGCCAGTGCAACTGAATTTGTTACTTCCATTAATATCAATCAGGAGAATCTCAAGTTCACTTCATCTATTAGTAAGTGTGAAGCTGAATTTTTAGATGTTAAAGTGTTTATTCACCACAATCATTTGGCCACTAAACTCTTTCGGAAAAGCACAGCTGGAAACAATATTCTTCATGCCAGCAGTGCGCATCCTAAACACATCATTGATAATATTCCATTTGGGGAATTATTGAGACTCAAACGGATTTGTAGTGAAGCGAGTGATCTTGAAATTTGTACAAAGGAGGCATTGGAAAGGTTCCGACAGAGGGGGTATAGGGAATCAGTCTTGAGGGAAGCAGTTCTTAAAACAAAAGCTAGAACTCGTGAATCACTATTTTCACCTACATCTAATATATCTTTAGATAGTGAGTCCACCAATACTAGCCAATCCCCCAGGCTCATTACAACCTATAGTAAACAGGCAAGACAAATCAGATCTATTATTCAAGAACGTTGGCCAATCTTGAAAACTGATTTAGTCTTAAAACCCAGATTACCGGATGGGCCAACGATAACTTACCGGAAGGGGCCCTCTTTAAGATCACATGTTTGTCATGATTTTCCTGAGCTTCAAAAGCAAGAGGAGTGGCTGAAATCCCGGCCGGGATTCAAGCGCTGTACCACATGCAGAGCGTGCAAATTCGGAAAAAACACCACCCAATATTGCACACCATTTAGCCCTGATCCGTTTAACATACATGGATCTTTTAATTGTAAAACTGAATTTGCTGTCTATATATTAACATGTACTTGTGATCTTAGATATGTAGGGAGTACCCGGCAACCAGTACATGTCAGAATTCTTCAGCACTTACGTGCCATTGTAAACAATGATGCGTCTTATCCGGTGGCGAGGCATTTTAAAGTTTGCCATAACAATAATTTGCAATGCCTCAGTTATTTTGTTATCGCCTCGGTTCCTAAAACCAAGAGAGTGGGTGACCGTGACAAAATGCTTAGAAGATTAGAGTCTGATTTCATTTTAAAATTAGACAGCAGATTTCCCAATGGGCTAAACACAACGGAGGATCTGCATGTGTTCCTTTAAGATACGTTAATTTTGGGTCAGATCTTTTTAGAGTGTATTGCCATGGCTGCTTTCGCGTAAAAATTAATACATTATGAACAAATTATATTATGAATTTCCATTTGTTCCTCTTTTTCTTTTATTTTATATTTTATTTTTTCCCTATGTGTGCTTAATTGCACAAATTAGGGATACACAAACATTTTTACACTTTACTTATTTGACATAGATTCAGTAGTGTGTCTGTCTAGTTTTTAAAAATCGATACCAACATTAAATTCCATTATGGTTTTTGTGTATATAAGATTTTAAACTTCAAACAATTTAATGGCTACATATATTAACATTTGTGTTCATATTAGACAAACTTTATTATAACATTTATGGTTAGGCATAAAATTAGCATAATTTGCACAAGTTCCTTCCTGTGTTTACATATTTGCGTAATTTGCACATTTTGATATGATGAATTTTAATCTGTTATATTTGCACCTTATTGCGTCATTTGCACAGCCAATTGAACATTGATACCATCATGTTATAGTTTTTTGGATTAATTGCATTATATGCAAAATAATTATGTTTTACACCAATTGAGCACTTGATAAATGTTTTGTGGCTTTTGGATTTAAACCCTTTATTTAACTTATTATATACATTTGAGGTCCAAATGTATATGTTTGGAAAACAGACTAATGTAATTCTGAATAGTGTGTCTTCACTTTTTAAAAATCACATGGTGTAAAAAAAATGGTGAAAAAATGTAACCAATGGAATACCTTATAGTATTTAAGGGGCACATTTTATCCAACTGACTGTCTGTGAGCAAGGGCGGATGCCCGAAACGCGTCAGATTGGTGAAACTCGGCTGACAATAAACTAATAACAATTGTGCCTTACCTGGATTTGCGTGGTTTCCATTCTTCGTTACTACGGATTCTTTGGAGATTACATGTGTGAGATATATATATATATATATATATATATATATATATATATATATATATATATATATATATATTCACTGAAAAAACCATAGGTTTCACACATGTTATAGTTAGTGGAAATTTTACTGATAAAAAACCAATGAAATTGCCCCGTTATAGTTAGCGCAGGCAACTATAACTCACGCGACCGCAATCCTCTGCTGATGCTAATACTGTATTTAGACACTTATTTGCCCATGTCTTCTTCCATACATTTTTAGCTATACATATATTACAAATATTTTTTTTTCATAAAGACACATATGTCATCAGCAGAGGATTGCGGTCGCGTGAGTTATAGTTGCCTGCGCTAACTATAACGGGGCAATTTCATTGGTTTTTTATCAGTAAAATTTCCACTAACTATAACATGTGTGAAACCTATGGTTTTTTCAGTGAATTTGCAAGGTTTTTTAAATGCTAATTCCTAACTATAACGTGTGTGAAACCTATGGTTTTTTCAGTGAATTAGTACGGTTTTTTAAATGCTAAGTTTTTTTCCCTTATAATAAGCCCTGTACATTTGGTGGCCTACGGCCACCAAAAGCACAGGGGGTGGGGTAAGTGTGGATAGTGTTTTTTTCCATTGTAATAAGCCCAGCACATTTGGTGGCCTTCGGCCACCAAAAGCACAGGGGGTGGGGTAAGTGTGGATAGTTTTTTTTTTATTTTTATTTTTTTACCGTACGCTTACCGTAAGCGTACGGTAAGCGTACCCCGCGAAATTGCCGGAAAAAAAAAAACCGTTTTTGCACTTGGGGGATGTTTGGGGACTCCCTCCACATGACTATGTGGGAGGGAGTTGTCAAAACAGCCCCTTTACATGTTTTTGGGCTTCCGATTTTAAAAATCTCTCTCAGTGCGAGAGACAAAATGGCGGCCGCCGCTTCCTGGTTTCGGCCGATTCGAATGTTTACTAAGATCTAAGAGCCAATCAGAATCGCGCTCGCGCACGCCACCGTACGCTTACCGTAAGCGTACGGTAAGCGTACCGTAAGCTGGCTCAGATATATATATTGATTTAAAGGCTATTTTCTCAGAATCTACTGAACAGATTTACACCAAACCTACAAAAGGCACTTCCTTGACCTAGGGACTACCTCTCTGCCAAATTTTGAGTAATTCTGTTCAGCCATTCGGGCTGTAGCTCGTTCTAAAGGTCCTATGGAAAAATGCATGGGAAAAACGCGTTTTGGGACCCCCCTTTTATCTCAGCCCCCGCTTGACGAATCCCCCCGAGACTTTCAGGGTAGGAGCGGAGCGTAGCGCCCCACCTATTTTAAGAAATTCGCGAGGATTCGTCGACCGGCGCCAAAGTTATTTAAAATAGAATGTTGAGGTTTTCCTATGGAAACGTGGTCCTAACTATAACTACCTACTGGCTATCGCCAGTAGGTAATATATATATATATATATATATATATATATATATTTACAGAAAAAACCATAGGTTTCAGGCACGTTATAGTTAGGAATTAGCATTTAAAAAAACCTCAGAAATTCACTGAAAAAACCACAGGTTTCAGGGGTGTTATAGTTAGCTGGACTTTTCACTTGTACAAAACCATTGAAATTCCCCCGTTATAGTTAGTTCAGCTAACTATAACTCGCGCGCCCGCAATGCACTGCTGATGACGTCACATATTACATCACTCATGACATGGTCAGTGACATCACTCATGACATCTCAAATGACATCACTGATGACATCATCCAGTGAATGTGTGTTTTTCTGAAAATTAAATATGTTTTATATATGTATATCTCAAGGTCGATGGAAGAATAAATGGGTATATAAGTGTCTAAATGGATGATTTGTTTTTGAAAAATTGATTGTGTAACTGACTGATTAAGTGTATCATAGTGAATACATGGCTTAGTGAGTAATGTTTAAATATGTAAATATCTGTATCAGTCTCTCACTTTGTGTATAAGTGGCTGCATGGGTTGGTGAGTAGCTACATGGGTGTCTATATAGGTTATTAGTTGGTTTTTTGAGTATCAGTCTGAGTGTCTGCATGGTTCGGTGGGGGGTATTACGTAGTGCATAGGTGCATGAATGAGTGACTCACTGTTTGTATGTGTTGAACACAGCATGTGTGCAGGACTGTATGGGTGGATGAGTGTGTGTATGGGTGTGTTAGTGAGTGAATGACTGTCTCAATAGTGTCTTTATGAGTAACTACATATGTTTTAAACTAGTATATGTGACTATTGGTGTATATATGTGAGTATATGTGAGAGTGAGAGATTGAAAGAGTTCCTGTATGAATAAGTATGTGTTTCTATAAGTGATTGTTTAAAAGACTAAGTATGTGTAAGTTTCCGTAGAAGTAAGTATGGTGGTGTGTGTATAACTGTATATGCAAGTAAATGTATGTTTGATTCTTTATTAGCATGAGTGACTATGTGTGTGAGTAACTCTATGGATGAGTGGCATTGTGTAACAGGATGTATAGGTGTATGAGTACATATGATGAGTGAGTACATGTATGAGTGACTGTATAGGACTGTTGGTGAATGAGTGGATGTGTATGTGGATCTTAGAATTACTGAAGAGGTTGTTGTAACTGGTATTGGTATGTCCATTGTTTTGAAAATTTTAGTCTCTATTTTTGAATGTGTGTATCAAAGGTTATATTAGGGTGAGAGGAGGTCTGCCACTCTATCACAAGGATGATGTCATCAGTGATGTCATCAGTGATGTCATTTGAGATGTCATCAGTGATGTCATGAGTGATGTCACTGACCATGTCATGAGTGATGTAATATGTGACGTCATCAGCAGTGCATTGCGGGCGCGCGAGTTATAGTTAGCTGAACTAACTATAACGGGGGAATTTCAATGGTTTTGTACAAGTGAAAAGTCCAGCTAACTATAACACCCCTGAAACCTATGGTTTTTTCAGTGAATTTCTGAGGTTTTTTTAAATGCTAATTCCTAACTATAACGTGCCTGAAACCTATGGTTTTTTCTGTGAATTTCAAAGGTTTTTTAAATGCTAATTTCTAACTATGCCTACAGAGATAGGACATGTGAAGAAAGGAGAAAAAATGCACAGAAAGAAACAAAAGAAGTGCAGAAAGAAGCAACAGAAGTCCTCAAATACGAAGATAAGTGCAGGAAGAAGGATAACGTGCAGAAAGAACAAAAAGAAGAGCAGAAAGAAGCCTTGTTGCAAAATCATCCTGTACCCTCAACTTTTTCAGACGGATACTGGTGGTAACTGAGTCTGACTAACCAGTCCTAGAGCCAGTGCTATGTTAAAAGACACTTAGAATACAGTGAAAACACCTACATACACTAGGGAACATTATGCGTTGGGGTCCCCCTGTGATTAGCATGACCTCCTCTGTAAGCCCCTAGTGTATAATAGGGCATGGGGATTAAAACTACCTCTTAAAACAGGCCACAGGGCGTTTTTGCACACGTTAACTCAGGCCCCGTCCCCTCCCTTCACCACTGTGTAAACACGCCCTGTGTCCATTTTTAGTTGGGAGATTAAGTTCATTTGAATCCTGAGGGTCCCTAGGGTCCAACTAGCCCACTAGGTACCTCCAGTAAGTGCCACAGAGCTGCGTTGCAGAGAGGTGTAAAAAGTGGCACGGCCTGGACCACCTCTCTGCAATGCAGCTCAGTGGCGCTTACTGGAAGCACTTGGTGGGCTAGTTAGCCCCCAGGGGCCCTCAGTATTGAAGGGAAATTATAACCCCAATTTAAAACATGCCATAGTGCGTGTTTGCACACGTCACCTCAGGCCCCGTCCCCTCCCTTCACCACTGTGTAAACGCGCCCTGTGGCTGTTCTAAGTTGAGAGATTAAGTCCCCCTGAATCCTAAGGGTCCCTAGGGTCAAACTAGACCACTAGGTACCTCCAGTAAGCGCCACAGAGCTGCGTTGCAGAGAGGTGTAAAAAGGGGCTTGGCCTCAGAACACCTGGCTGCAGCGCAGCTCCCTGGCGCATACTGGAGATGCCTGTTGGGGGCGCGTTTGCAGAGTGCTGCACGGAGGGGGCATGGCCTCCGGCACGATGCCAGTCTTTTATTTATTTTAGTTTTTTAAGAAGGGGGGCTGTTTGGTTCCCCTTCTTATTCTAATTTATTGGCCCTGATGACCCCATCCCCCAGGGCCAGTCTCCTAATTATAGTTTTTTGACCCCAATCCCCAGGGCCGGCCACTGTTTTTTATTATTTTCAAAAAATATATATTTATAGACACACCTAGGACATGCTGGACAAACCGTACGTACCTATCACCATGACGATTTGCGTGATATTCATTAAAAGGCGACTATGCATGCAATGAATCCACGTGGAATGTATTTACACCACTAGTGAAGCTCTGACATGTCTGATGCCCTACCGTGCCTAATCCTGGTAGACACCCTTGTCGTTTATTTATACAAACATGGGTAGCTATTGACGGGCACATTTAATACACATGCACACCAAGCCATTCAAAGGGGATTCGACAAAAATTCGACCAAAACTATGCAAGAAACCCCCCTCACGGTTAATAAAACACACATCCACTGCCGGATGTGTAATACTTTTTATTTTACTCTCTGGAAAGGGGACGAACATCACTTGAGAGTCACAGCGTGCACCTGACAGAGCCCAATGCTGTGTTACACCCACCATTGCCTACCGAGTGCCACACACCTCTGTGTTGTATTCCACTAGCTAGTGCATATGCTATGACACTCTCTAGCCCATGTGCACTGTAACACCATCCCGTGAATATGTCATGCCACACTTGTCTTCGCACGGGTTATATTGCCCCATCTAACGTGCCTTTCTCGATGCCTATGTTATAACGCACAATGCGATGCCATACATATTACAATCTGGGATCCATATCTTTGTCACAGTGCATATGCAACGTTACACTCCCCAGCACATATTTTATATTACAACTTTAGAGACTAGTTAGATTACACAACACTGCCCTGTGCATATTACACTCCAAGGCGCATATCGCATAGCACGCGCTAGTGCCTGTGCTATCTCGCGCTCTCCAATGAATCTGTCATTGCGCACAATGTATTGCATATTATATTTCACGCCCGGTTCATCTTATATCACACTTTTTGGCGCATAGTTTATACCATACACTATATCTAGTTTTCATTTTCAATCGTGCTCTCAGGACTATGTTCTATATAACACTGTGTTCACCTACCCTTTTCACGGGCATTACATTTTGCGATAGGGGGTGGAGGGTCAGGGGGTGTTTCTGCCAAGTGAGCCCGGAGTCACAGTCACAAACGTCCTCTTCTTCCTGAATAAAAGTGAGATTATGCTGCATACTTGTTCATATTTTAAGTAGTTCGCACAGACACAATGTTTTAAAAACAATAAAGTTCCTAATACCCGCCTTCTCTGAACAGTTAGCTTGCTGCCCCATCCCCTTCCTCCCTATCCTCTGTTGTGTGAATCCATGGACTAGCCTCCTCCCTCCTGCCATGCATGGTCTGATGTGCTGCCACTGCCCTCAATTTAGTATGATGTACCAGTCCACTCCTCCTGCCCTCCATTGCCCAATTCTATGCCCCATCATTGACCTCCTGCTTAAACTCTGTGCTTAGCTTGCTGCCCCTATTCTCCTTCCCCCTGCCCTCCGATGTCTTTGTGCATGCCCCTGCTCCATCCTTTTTGCCCACCATGTCCCATGGACCTGCCACTCCTATCTACTCTGAGTGTTCTGTTGAGCTGCCACTCCCCTCCCACCTGCCTAGCATTGTCAGATGACTGTAACCTGTCCCTGTCACCTCCACCCTGCCTGTCCACATACCATGCCCCTATCCTCTTCCTCCTGTCCTACATGGTCCATTGTACTGCCACACCCTTCTGCCCTCCCTGGTCTGTTGTGCTGCAACTGCTCCTTCTGCCTGCCCCGTGTGGTCTGTTGTGAGGTCCCTTCCCCTGAACTTTCTTGTCTGTGCACAGGTCCTGACCCTCCCTTCTATCCTCCATCGTCCTTTGTGCATGCCCCTCCACCCTCCTTCTTGCCCATCATAGCCATTGTGCTGCCACTAACCCTCCCACTTGCCATGCATGGTCTTCTGTGCTGCCATGGCCCCTCCCACCTTCCCTGTGTGGTCAGTTAGCTGCCCCTGACCCCCTCCCACCTTCCCTCCATGGTCTGTGTGTATGCCATCACAGTCTCACTGTTGCTCTTCATGGTGTGTCTTGCTTCTAGTGCCCATCCTGCCTGACCTCCATGGCTATCTTGCTGCTCCTGCCCTGCCCCCTTGCCCCCAGCCCTACTCCCTCCCTCCTGGCTTGTCTGTTCCATTGTAATGCCCCTGATCCATCCCTCCTGCCCTTTATGGTCTGTTATGCTGCAGCTTTCTCTCCTGTCTGTCCATTATGGTCAGCTAGCTACCATTGCCTCTTGCCCCTCTGTTCTCTGTTGTCCATGTGCATGGTCCTGTCCCCTCCCTCTTGCTTTCTATGGATTGTTGTGCTGCACTCCAGTCCTGCATGCCCTGTGTGGTGTATTGTGCTGCTGCAAACCCTGATGCCTGCCCTGCAGGGTCAGTTTGGTGCACCTCTCCATGTCCCTCCTGTCCTCTGTTATCCAAGTCCATGTCCCTATCCCATTTCCTTCCATGATCCAATGTACCATACTTGCGAACATTTTGAACTTGGTAAGAGGGAGATTTTGAAAAAAAACTGGGGTATTGATTTTCCCCTATGAGTTACATTGAAAAAGAGGATATTGTAGACAGGAGACAGATCAAATAAAGCCCATTTGAGCTTAAAAACATTGGACGTTTCCTGGCTGAATCGGGTCTGTTGGCATGTATGGTTGTACTACCATTGCCTCTTCCTTCTGCCCACAATGGTCTATTACATTGCCACAGCCTTGAAGGAGGGTAGATTTTGTATCACAGGGGGCCCCTGGCCCGTTCTGTCCACACCTGAAGTATGAGACCCTTGTCCTTGCCCTGCCAGCTGCATTTGTAGGCCGTATTAAATTGACCAGCGGGTCCTGTGTTGCTATATAATTATCCTGAGACATCCTTACCACTCAGCCAGCATAAAACCCCTGTGTAGGCCCTTCTGTTCAATATGTAGGCCTCTTTGTTAAATTGACCATAGCTCTGCAATTTTAGTGTATAGCAGTCTGAAGGCAGGTCTGCGAGGCCTTCTGATCCAAACTAGTAGCCCCCACCCTACCCGAGTGCTCCGTGCTCGGTACCAAAGTTCAACATCCCCCTGAAGCTGTCGACATACAGTAGGCTGCATCCTGGACTGGTACTTGCTTCCTGGGCAGGTTTCCCGCTTTTAAGGAAGTGGCAACCGCAGAGCGTCAAGTTAGGAGAACTGAGGAGATTTTATACATGAATATATTGAATTCCCGTACAATACCCATTATTTTCTGCTTGCTCTATGGAACTTACGATAAGCGATTGGCCTGAGAGACTGACCTTTTCACCCAGTCCATTGTCAGCATTAAGTGGGTAAATGACGAAATGTCTGGTAAAATCTGCAGACGAAGCTTTTGGGTAGCATACGTAGGTAGATGTAGCGTGCAAAGGAGCCCACAAAAAGATATAAAAAGGGAGCACCCACAGATATCGACGGACTACCTCGCCGTCTGTATGTAGGTTAACAGGCAGTGCAGGTTTTCCCCAAGAGCTGGGAGCTCTTGTCTTCCTTTGCTTAAAATGTCTTGCTCTGCTTTGCTTGAAGTATCTTATTCTATTTTACCTATATGAAATGTCATGTTATGTTTAACCATTGTTCTCTTTACTTTTGCATTTAAAAGATTTTGTATTGTAATTGCAGGAATGCTTGCTCTAAGAGTAAACGTGAGTGTTCCTAGGTAACATTTTCCTTGGTGTAACTTGTTTCTCATGATGCATTTATAGATGTGTTTTCTCTCTCTCTCTGTCAGTACATTAATTGAGATACAGAGAATATTATGACAGCTGTATGATTATCTGGATTCTGTATTTTGTACTTTATGTCTCTATTCTGCGGTTTCTTTGAAGTTGCATCTTCTCATTAAACTGCCATTGTATTCTGCCTCCAATTCCATGTCTCATATGTCTGTTTTCTTCATTTTTGGAGCAAGCGTTCCTAGGCACCCCGGCTCAAATTAAGGTGCCCCTTTTGTCCCTGACTCACTCTCCTGCTCAGTTCTGTGGTGGCTCCCGGGGATCTGGGGACCGCCCCTAGCTTCCTTGACCCGTAATAGATCTTCCCTCCAACAGCCTCTCTTGCAAGTCCTGTATTGTTGGTTTGTTGCCCCTGCCCCCCTTTCCACTGCCCTCCATAGTCTGTTGTGCTTCCACGGCCCTTCCTGCCTGCTCAGTGTGGTTAAATTGTTGCCTTTGCACCCTCCTACCTGCCTTCAATTTTCAGAGTCCGTGCCCCTGGCCTCTGCCTCTCAACAGTATCCTAATGAACAACTAGATTGCTAACATTCTATATTTATTACAAAAGTGTGGAACGCCTGACATCATCTTGATGTAATCAAAACTGTAATACCTAGAGCATTTCCTTTAGAAATTACATATATGAGAGGGTCTTATTGGCATCAAAATTATGGTTAGTGCTCTAAAAGACTAAAATAAGGACATATTTTCTGAGTTTTCAAATAGCGACAAAGCACTTTTAAATTATTTGTTATCTTTATGTTTTTTTATCCAGTTGACCACTTGATTAAATGTTGCACTTAGGGGAGAGGATGTGGTGTTACTTCCAGAACTGCAGACTTTGCAACTGGGGAACCAGGTTGAAGTTTCTGCTTCAGCTCGACATTCTGTGATTCTGGTCAAATCACTTAATCTCCCCATGTCTACAACCAAAATGAATTTGTTCTTGTGTGATGTAACCAATGCTCATGTAAAGCACTCCAATACGTGACAAGTCTGCACTATATAACACTGCAAAAACACAAAATAATAAGTGTTTTGCACACTTCTGTCATTGGGCTATATTTGGGCTACATCTGGGTGATTTTGGGCTACATTTGGGCTCTTTTGTCTCCGGTGGCCATCTTGGGAGATTTATTTGTTATGAAGTTTCCTAATTTCCTCATGTACTGCAGTCTCCTAAGTAGGAAATGCTTTCAGTTTTTTACTTTGATTCCATCATGAAGGTATTCAGATATGTCACACATTTGCCATAAATTCTGAATGTTAGCACTCTAGTTGCTCATTAGATCACTGTAGTAAAACTACTGCACCATGGAAGTCTGCTCCTGGTATTAAAAGTGCATGTTTCAGTCTGCATGTCAGAATTTTTTAATGAAATAGAAGAGGATTTGAGAAGTCACTCAAAATGTGCCCTCATTTTCTTTCTTCAGCATTAATCATAATTTCTATGGCAAAATGAACCTCCTCATTGTGTTCCTTTTTAAATTAAATGTTTTAAGTGTTACCAGTTTATTCCAATCAAGATGGCTTCAGGTGTGCCATACTTTTGTCATAATGAAGACAGTAAGCGCTCTAGTTGTTTTTAAGAACATTCTGGGACATTCTGTCATTGGGCTATACTTGGGCTACATCTGGGTGATATTTGGGCTACATTTGGGCTCTTTTGTCTCTGGTGGCCATCTTGGGAGACTTATTTGTTATGAAGTTTCCTAATTTCCTCATTTACTGCAGTCTCCTCAGTAGGAAATACTTTCAGTTTTTTACTTTGATTCCATCAAGAAGGCATTCAGATGTGTCCCACATTTGCCATAAATTCAGAATGTTAGCACTCTTTTTGCTCATTAGATCACTGTAGTAAAGCTACTGCTCACCAGGGAAAACTGCTGCTGGTATTGAAAGTGCATGTTTCAGTCTGCATGTCAGAATTTTTTAATGAAATAGAAGAGGATTTGAGAAGTCACTCAAAATGTGCCCTAATTTTTCTTTCTGCAGCACTAATCATACTTTTTATGGAAAAATGAACCCCCTCATTTTGTTCCTTTTTAAATTAAATGTTTTAAGAGTTACCACTTTAATCCAAGCAAGATGGCTTCAGGTGTGCCATACGTTTATCATAAGTAGGACTGTTAGCGCTCTAGTAGTTCTTTGGAACACTCTGGGAAGCTGCAGTAGAACACAAAGGAATCAACTGACAGTCTCTGCCCTTGTTGGATGTACATGTTTTACTGAGAATGTCAGACTTCATTCTCACATGACTGAGAAAGATAATGTGAATTTACAGAAAATAAGCTCTCAGTTTAGCCTATAGATCACCTTCCAAACCTCTGTGGTAAAAGCATGAGAAAATATTTTTCTCTCAATCATGATATCCCAGCAGAAGGCTTTTTCACATGGTGAAATCACCTTAGAACATACCACAATTCCTAAAATGAGTATGGTACCATCAACAAATGATTTATAATGTAACTAAAGTCTTAAAACCTTCTATTAACTGCAATGCTTTTTAATGAGGTGCTATCATGTATATTGGTCCCAAGATGGCTGCCAACACTTCTTGGATGAAGTGCTGACAGCCAATCAGATCTCAGGATGAGATGTGTGGTTAGGCTCCGCCCACATATATATATGCTTTTAAATGCTATTTTCTCAGGAAATACTGAACAGATTTACACCAGACCTACAAAAGGCACTTCCTTGACCTTATGGCTACCTCTCTGCCAAATTTCAAGTAATTCTGTTCAGCCGTTCGAGCTGTAGCTGTGTCTAAAGGTCCTATGGAAAAATGCATGGGAAAAACGCGTTTTGGGACCCCCCTTTTTTCTCGGCCCCTGCTTGACGAATCCCCCCGAGACTTTCAGGGTAGGAGCGGAGCGTAGCGCCCCACCTATTTTGAAAATTTCGCGAGGATTCGTCGACCGGCGCCAAAGTTATTCCAAATAGAATGTTGCGGATTTCCTATGGAAACGTGGTCCTAACTATAACTACCTACTGGCGACCGCCAGTAGGTAATATATATATATATATATATATATATATATATATATATATATATATAGCAGCGGGTGCGGGCGTTGGGCCAAGCCAATGGCCAAGAATCAATTTTCAAACAAAGGATGCCCGCACTCTGGAACCTTGTAAATATTTATTTAGTTAACAGAGCCCAGTCTGTCACACCAACGCGTTTCAGCCTTGTCGGCCTTGCTCACGGTAGGTGGCACTACTTCCTGCAACTGTTTTATGTCATTTCCTGTATAACACAAAAAATATATTGCCCATGGAATTCTGGGATTTGTAGTTCATATTGTTACTAAACAGAACACCTTGTGACAGTGAAGTACAAATTAATTGGTTAGATTACAAAATCGGCAGATTAATGTCCAAAACATTGACGGATTAACTGGTATTAGTGACCAGACTCCGTATCTAATGGCGTGTCGGTGTATAGTACAATAATTCAAAAGATTTACAAAAGGAAAAAGATCTAAACTGATAAGATGAAAAACGTTCAAAAGTGGACAATGTTCAATATATACGGTCCCACGAAAGATATACAGCTTTGTTACTGTAGGGTTGAGTCTCTTACCGTACCCACACTTGTCGGTAAGTACGGTTTTTGATTTTACAATTCGGAATTATTTCGAAATTAACAGTACTTGGATAGGTCCAAAGTGTGTTCTTATGTTTGGTGAATTTATAGATGGTGATATATATGTTAGAGATGAACATAAAGTTCTTCGTCAAAATTCATTCCTCTAAGAGTCTTTGTTCGAAATCTGATGATGTACTTGGATTCAAGTTGTCGCAGTTTCTTTTGTCGATCGCCCATCCTTTCATTGCTTGCTATTGCATCAATGGCAAAGAACGACATATTTCTCCAATTTCCTTCCTGGCATGTTAGTATGTGTTTGGCGGTGGCATAGGTCAGATCTTTATTTTTCACTGCTCTGATATGTTCCAGAATGCGCTTTTTTAGCATACAGATGGTGCTGCCTATGTACATCATGCCGCAGTTACATTGGATCACATATACTACAAATTTGGTTGTGCATGTGATTTTTTGATCAATATCGATGATTTTTCCCTCTGGATCTTTGATCGTTTTAATGTTGATCCCGATTTTACAAGCTTTGCAATTGTCGCATCTTTTAAAGCCATTTTGTTGTTTTTCAAGACAGTTTTTTCCATTTTTCTTGGTTTGAAAATGACTCTGAGTTATGAGATCTCTAATGGAGGGTGCCTTTCTGTATGAAATTGATGGTTGTGGTCCAATGATTTTAGCTAGATCTTGTTGTAAAACCGGCCAGTATTTTTGGACAATTTGTCTGATTTTGAAGGATTCTTTGCTATATGTCATAATTAATCTCGGTGCTGTTTGTTTGGCGATTACATCCTCATTGTCCGGATGTAAATGTTTTTTGATGAGAATGTCTGTTCGAGTTATTGTTTTGACTTTTTCCATACTCTTATTGAGATCTCTTGCTTTGTATCCTCGTTTTTTTAGTCTCATAGCAATGTTGAGAATTTCTTGGTTTGCATCCTCATTTGTCGTGCAGTTCCCTTTCATGCGAATAAATTCTCCGTAAGGGATGCTTTTCAGTAAAGCTTTTGGATGGAAACTTTCTGCATGCAGGATGCTGTTTGTGGCGGTCTTTTTCCTAAAGACTGTGGTTTCAATTTGACCATTTGCAATGTATACCGAAATATCTAGGAAATCAATTTTATGACGACTGGTGTTACAGGTGAAGGAGAGTCCAATGTCATTGTCATTGAGTGTTTTGAAATATTGCATGAATTCATCTTTGTTCCCATTCCAAATTAGGAACAGGTCATCAATGTATCGTGACCACAGAATGATTTTATCAAGAGCCCAGTTGTTCTGCGGGCCCCAGGCTATTTCCTTTTCCCACCAACCCATGGTAAGGTTGGCGTAGTTGGGTGAGAAGGAAATGCCCATGGCGCAGCCACACAGTTGATGATATAGTTCATGATTGAAAAGAAAGATATTATTGTTCAAGCATATTTGAATCATGGTGAGCAACATTGCTGAATGTTCTAGTTCATGTATACTTCTTTGTCTCAGAAAGTATGCGCAGGCATTCAACCCAATGGTATGTTCGATAGATTTGTACAGTGACACTACGTCAATGGTTACCATAAGGTATGCTGGATTCCATGACGTATTGGAAAGGACCCGTAAAAAATCACCTGTGTCTTGAATGTAAGAGGTTAGGTTTTTGACCAAGGGTGCGAGGTAACAGTCTATGTACGATGAGATGTTTTCATACAGTGAATCACAAGATGATACGATTGGTCTGCCAGGTGGATTTATCAGTGTTTTGTGGATCTTTGGCAGAAAGTAAATGGTGGGGACTGTTGGATTTTCCTTGAGTAGGAATTTATATTCCTCAATGTTGATTAGGTTATGTTCATGCCATTCATTGAGGTGTTTTTTTATATCCTCAATCATTCTGTGCATTGGATTGTTGGTCAACTTAGTGTATTTTTGAGTATCATTCAATTGCCGGTACGCTTCTTTCTTATAGTCGCTAGTGTTTAGGATCACGATGTTTCCGCCCTTGTCTGCGGGCTTGATGATTATATCTGGATTTTTAGCCAAATTCTGAATTGCTTGATTTTCTTTTTTAGAAGTATTTTCCCTAGTTTTATAGTTTCTTATTTTTTCAATTTTGCAATTTCATTCATGATTACTTCTGAGAAGCAGTCAATTTTGTTGCCTGGCGATAACTGTGGACAATACTTGGACTTTTGTTTTAGACCGCTTTGCTCGTGTTGTTTAGTGTTGATTCCAAGTTGTTGCAATATTTCGATTTCCATGGTTTGGCCATTCTCAGAGTCATTTGCTAGATCGTATAGATATTTTAGATGTGGAATTTCCTCTATCGTCAATAGTAGGTCACTTTGAATCTGCTTGGTGGTATCTTGCGCCTTTTCAATTTGGTTGCTAAGTATTCTTAGGGCATGAATTTTGGTTAATTTTAGTTTGCGCATAAATTTGTAAATGTCAATCTTAGTGGTGGTATAATCAAAGTGTTTTTGTGGGTTCAGTTCAATTCCGTGTCATGACTTCATTGTTGGAGTTGAATTGACGGTTTTACATTAAAGGCTTTTTCAAGCATGCAGCAGTTTGGAGGCGTCCTTGCATCAGGGCAACCTTTTTTCTGGATAATTACGCGGCAGCCTGGCCGTGAAGGACGCCACACCCTCTGAGTTCAAAGGGGGCCCAAGAGGTTTTGAATTTTGCAGAACTTTAGGAACAGCTGTGTTTCAGAAAAGAAAACCGGATATTCTATTCCGCAGCCCACTGGGGCTGTA
Organism: Triturus cristatus; assembly: GCF_964204655.1. Lineage (NCBI taxonomy): Eukaryota > Metazoa > Chordata > Amphibia > Caudata > Salamandridae > Triturus > Triturus cristatus. Next base: position 1,179,347,515 of record NC_140584.1, on the reverse strand, counting down.
TGAAGTCATGACACGGAATTGAACTGAACCCACTGGGGAATTATCACACTACAAGCACCAGCATGCTTTGACCGGAAACGCACCTGCTAGGTGCACTGGGAAATATAAATCGCTTGCATGCAGTGAGAGGTGCTGTTTGAACATTGCAGTTGCATCCTAGTGTCACTCTCTGAGGAAGGAGCCCTTGCGCTCTGAAACGCGTAAGAAAATGACTTTTTATTGTTGGAGTTGAATTGCCGGTTTTACATTAAAGGCTTTTTCAAGCATGCAGCAGGTAAAAAACCAATGAAATTCCACGTTACATCACTTATGACATGGTCAGTGACATCACTCATGACATCAATGATGACATCTGAAATGACACATTGTGCATTGCGGTCGCGCAAGTTACAGTTACCTGATCTAACTATAACGTGGAATTTCATTGGTTTTTTACAAGTGAAATGTACAGCTAACTATAACTTGTGTGAAACCTATGGTTTTTTAAGTGAATTTGCAAGGTTTTTTAAATGCTAATTCCTAACTATAACGTGTGTGAAACCTATGGTTTTTTCAGTGAATTTGTACGTTTTTTTAAATGCTAAGTTATGTATTTATTTTTAATTTTTGCGCGCACGGTGAGCTTCGCGCACCGTGCCCGCGCTGTGGTCACTCGGTGCGCTTCGCGCACCGATCTCCCACGTTACGCATTTCGTACCGTGCACGCCTCGCCATTTTTTACAAAATATCGATTGTTTTTTTCTCCCTTGGGGGTCCTTAGATTTATATATTAAATGTGATTGTTAATTCTTTTTTTTAAAATTTTTTTTTACCGTACGCGTACGGTAAGCTTACCGTACGCGCACTCCGCGATTTTTTAAAAAAATTATTAAATTTATTTTTCATACTTTTTGGTCCTTCGTGAACCCCCTGACGAACGCTAGGGGGTCTGCAACTCTCTTCGTTGCCCCCTTTTCATGTTATCAACCTTTGTTTTTCAGTGCGAGAGACAGAAAATGGCGGCCGATACTTTCTGATTTCGACCGATTCGAATGTTTACAGTCATGTAACCACCAATCAGAATTGAGCTCGCGCACAGCACCGTACGCGTACGGTAAGCTTACCGTAAGCGCACGGAGCGCGCTTACAGATATATATATTGATTTAAATGCTATTTTCTCAGGACCTACTGAACAGATTTACACCAGACCTGCAAAAGGCACATCCCTGACCTGAGGACTACCTCTCTGCCCAATTTCAAGTAATTCTGTTCAGCCGTTCGGGCTGTAGCTCGGACTAAAGGTCCTATGGGAAAATGCATGGGGAAAACGCGTTTTGGGACCCCCCTTTTTTCTCATCCCCCGCTTGACGAATCCCCCCGAGACTTTCAGGGTAGGAGCGGAGCGTAGCGCCCCATTAGTTTTGAAAAATTCGCGAGGATTCGTCAACCGGCGCCAAAGTTATTCCAAATAGAATGTTGCGGATTTCCTATGGAAATACGGTCCTAACTATAACTAACTACTGGCGACCGCCAGTAGATAATATATATATATATATATATATATATATATATATATATATTATCTATAATATAGGAAATCTCAAAATTCTATTTTGAATAACTTTGGCGCCGGTTGACGAATCCTCGCGAAATTTTCAAAACAAATGGGGCGCTCCGCTCAGCTCCTACCCTGAAAGTCTCGGGGTGATTCGTCAAGCGGGGGCCGAGAAAAAAGGGGGTCCCAAAACGCATTTTCCCCATGCATTTTTCCATAGGACCTTTAGTCGAAGGTGCAGCCCAAACGGCTGAACAGAATTACTTGAAATTTGGCAGAGAGGTAGTCCTCAGGGAAGTGCCTTTTGCAGGTCTGGTGTCAATCTGTTCAGTATTTCCTGAGAAAATAGCATTTAAAAGCATATAAATATCTATACGTGCGCACCGTGCGCGCACCGTGCACGCACGTGCGCGCACGGTGCCGTGCGCGAGCGAAATTCTGATTGGTTGTTAGATCTCGGTAAACATTCGAATCGGTCGAAATCAGGAAGTGTCGGCCGCCATTTTGTCTCTCGCACTGAAAAGGAAAGGGGGAAAAAGGTGGAAAACGTGAAAAGGGGGCAGGGAAGAGAGTTCCTGACCCCCTAGCCTTTGTCAGGGGGTCACAGAAGGACTCCCAAGGGGAATTTTTATTTTTATTTATTTATTTTTTAAATTGCGGGGTGTGCGCAAGGTGCGCGCAGCACACCGTGCGCCCAAAGCGAGCGCACGGTGCGCGCACAGTGAAAAACCTTGAAAAAAAATAAAAATTTGATAAATACATCTTAGCATTTAAAAAACCGTACAAATTCACTTAAAAAACCATAGGTTTCACACACGTTATAGTTAGGAATTAGCATTTAAAAAACCTTGCCAATTCACTTAAAAAACCATAGGTTTCACACAGGTTCTAGTTAGGTGGATATTTCACTCGTAAAAAACCAATGAAATTCTCCCGTTATAGTTAGTTCAGATAACTATAACTCGCGCGACCGCCACTCTATCACAAGGATGATGTCATCAGTGATGTCATGAGTGATGCCACTGACCATGTCATGAGTGATGTAATATGTTACGTCATGAGCAGTGGATTGCGGGCGCGCGAGTTATAGTTATCTGAACTAACTATAACGGGGGAATTTCATTGGTTTTTTACGAGTGAAATATCCACCTAACTATAACCTGTGTGAAACCTATGGTTTTTTAAGTGAATATATATATATATATATATATATAGATATATATATATATATATATATATCTATATATATATATATATATATATATTCACTGAAAAAAACATAGGTTTCAGGCCTAATATAGTTAGGAATTAGCATTTAAAAAAGCTTAGTAATTCACTGAAAAAACAATAGGTTTTAGGGGTGTTATAGTTAGCTGGACATTTCACTCGAACAAAACCATTGAAATTCCTCCGATATAGTTAGTTGTACTAACTACATCTCGCGCGCCCGCAATCCACTGCTGATGATGTCATATATTACATCATTCATGACATTGTCAGTGAAATCACTGATGACATCTCAAATGACATTACTGATGACATCACTGATGACATTATCCAGTGAATGTGGTTTGATTTGTTATTTAAATATGTATTATATATATATAGTAATTTACATTGAAGAATGAGTGGATATATAAATATAAATATCTGGATGGAGGATTTAGTAGCAGTGTGATTGACTGTTTACTTGACTAATTTATAGAGTCTCACTAAATATATTGGATAGTGACTAAACTGTGTGAATATCTGTACCACTTTGTCAGTTGTTGTGTAAACTGCTGCACCAGTTGGTTACTAGCTACGTGAAAGTCTATATTATTTATTGATTAGTTAGCTGAGTATTTGTATGGGAGAGTGAATGTGTGTGTGGTTAGGTGGGGGGGGGTGTGACTGCCCAAAGATGTGTGAATAGTTGATTCAGTAGGTATATGAAGTTAAAACTACATGTTATAACAGTTGTTTGGGTGAGTGAATATCTTTATGGGTGTGGTGACGAGCCAATATATGTCTCAATGGTACATGTCCAACAAACTAGAAAAATAAAAGCCAGTGTATGTGTCAGTTGTTGTATATAAATAAGTATACATAAGACTCAGTGATTGTATGAGTGACTGTATGGATAACTGTATACTTGTAATAGTATTTTTATAACACACTAAGTATGAGTTATTATCTATATGAATAGATGAAGTGGTGTTTTCAGAAGTGTATAGCTAAGTAAAAGTAAGTATGATCCATTGTTTGCATAAGTGAGTAGGATGACTTCATAAGTGATTAGGATGTGTGCTGGTGTGTAATGTCGATATAGGTGTATAAGTTTATTTGATAGTGTTATATAGTGTTATATTGATCATTGACAGCATGTATGAGTGAATCTATAGGTAAGTGATTAGATATGTGTATAGATCTAGGAATCACTGAGTGGGTGTTTAGAAACTTGTATTGGTGTGTCAATGGTTTTAAATCTGGCACTCTGTATTTTACAGTGAGTGATGAAAGGTTATACTAGTGTATGATGAGTTGTATCTGATTGTCACGTGGATGATGTCATCAGTGATGTCATCAGTGATGTCATTTGAGATATCATCAGTGATGTCACTGACCATGTCATGAATGATGTAATATGTGACATCATCAGTAGTGGATTGCGGGCGCGCGAGATGTAGTTAGTACAACATTCGGAGGAATTTCAATGGTTTTGTTCGAGTGAAATGTCCAGCTAACTATAACACCGCTAAAACCCATTGTTTTTTCAGTGAAATTCTAAGGTTTTTTAAATGCTAATTCCTAACTATATCAGGCCTGAAACCTATGGTTTTTTCAGTGAATTTCAAAGGTTTTTTAAATGCTAATTCCTAACTATATGAGGCCTGAAACCTATGGTTTTTTCAGTGAATTTCAAAGGTTTTGTAAATGACAATTTTGAATGTATTAATTGTTATACTGATTTTTTTATACTGATTTACTACATTTTTTAAACTATTTATTTTTAGATATTTTTTTTTAATTATATTATAATTACATTATACATTACAATACAAAATATACTATCTCAGAATGAATTACTTTAGTTTAAATACTTTGCAAATAGGAAATGGACGTTTAAGTACAGTAGTTACAGTTGTTGCAATGGGCAACACAATTTCAAACACAATGCAACATTGAGCTCAATGTGAATTTCTAGTCAAATGCAATTAGTTTCTTTATGGATTACTTTTCTAACAACAGGACTGGATCCTAGATTCAGTCCTTGGACATCTCCTGTAAACAGTTGAGTAAAAGCGTTTTCGCTACAGTAGTGATTTTTAAGGAATATTATTGTATTTTAAAAGTTGACACTTTTCACATAGAATCACCAATGTTATCCTATGGCAGAAAATTCACTTAGCTGGTAAGTAGTGTTATCGTTACTTTTTCTTACTCAGTGGTGGATCCTGGATCCAGCACTAGTGAATCTCCTGTAAACAGTTGAAAGAATGTGTTTAAGTCATACAGACAATTTTTCAGGAATTTTTTTAGTTTGTGAAAATAGACAGAAACTTTTCTGCTGAAAACCATACAATGGATTCCTATGGAAGGAAATACAAGTTACTGGTAAGTACGCTTAGAATTACTTTTCAGGGTCAGTGCTGGGCTAAAAGATGCAGCCCTGGGTTCTCTCCTGATAACAGGTGAGTAAATCAGAATTCGTAGTTCGGCTGAATTTAGAGGAATATTTGTACGTTTCAAAATTGGACACTTAGAAACTTTTCTGCTGAAAACCACACAATGGATTCCTATGGAAGGAAATACAAGTTACTGGTAAGTACGCTTAGAATTACTTTTCAGGGTCAGTGCTGGGCTAAAAGATGCAGCCCTGGGTTCTCTCCTGATAACAGGTGAGTAAATCAGAATTCGTAGTTCGGCTGAATTTAGAGGAATATTTGTACGTTTCAAAATTGGACACTTAGAAACTTTTCTGGTGAAAACCACACAATGGATTCCTATGGAAGGAAATACAACTTACTGGTAAGTACGCTTACAATTACTTGACAGGGTCAGTGCTGGGCTGAAAGATGCAGCACTGGGTTCTCTCCTCATAAACAAAATAAATGACAAGGTTAAAATATACGGGGAAGTGAAACAAAATGAAGGATACATGAAGACCAACAAAGAATGTCATATATAATCTTTTATGTACACAGGGAGTCTGCGCAACCTTTGACTCCTCTGTCTAACAAAACTTGAGACAGCAGAAGAATCAGAGGAAGAAGACAGTGTACTTGACAATTTGGAATAAGAGCTAATGTCATCACCATGTGACTCAATTGGAGGAAAATCTGAATTAACCACCACTATGCGACTCTTATTCCAAATTCTTCCGTCTCCAGTCTTGACAGCATTCTTAAAAGTTTTGACAACAGGTCTAACATTGGTATACTTAGACCTTGGACGGCAACCAACAGGAGCTTTAATCTTTACAAGATCACCCACTTTTATCTCCTGAGAATTGCCAGATTTCTTATCATCAAAGTATAATTTCCTGTTAAGCTGCTTCTCAAGTTCTCTCTTTCTCCAATCTCCTATCTGGTTGTCAACAAAACCTTTATTTAACTTCATCCATCCTGGACACAATTTAGAATTTGGAATTTTACCTTTAAAAAGTTCAAAAGGAGATCTCCCAGTAGTCAAATGTGGAGACATACAGTAAGCTGTAATTCTATCTTGAAGAAAATTTTTCCAACACAAACCATTAGCCCTAGCTAACTGTATGCTTTCCTTGAGGGTTTTGTTGACCCTTTCTACAGCTCCGTTGGTTTCCGGGTGATAAATAGCACTTCGCTTCTGAACTATGCCGCAGTTATTTAAAAAACATTTAAATTCATGCGAACAGAATTGTGGACCATTGTCTGAGAGAATATTGTTGGGATAACTTTCTCTCTTAAAGATGTCCTCTAAAAACGTAATTACGGATTCAGAGGAGATTTCCCTCACAGCACACACCTCAATGCGCCGGGAATATAAATCCAAAACAACTATTAATTAGGGAGTGTCACTGGCACCATGCAAAGGACCAACAGTATCAATAGCAACCTCATCCCAGGGATGATTGGGCAACTTCCTGAAAACCATGGGCATTGGCTTTGTCTTAAGAATTTTGTCACTGGCACAACATTCTGCACATTCCCGAACAAGCCTCTCAATATCTATATCCATGCTGGGCCACCAGAATTGTAATCTAAGCAATTCTTTTGTCTTAACAATACCAAGATGACCATTATGAGCAAGATTTAGTCATTTACTCCTAATATCTCCTGGAGGAACTAACTTCGTGCCACGAGCAAGCATACCATCAACAACTGAAAGTTCTTCACAAACTAAAGCCCAAGGCTTTTCCAGACGTTTGTTGTTCATCAACATCTCCATCACTTTCTTAATTTTTTCATCCTTCTCAATTTCATCCTTCCAATCAACTTCAGAAATGGCACCCTCAGTGATTTCACATACGTTGATCACATCATCATCAAGATTTTCCTCATCCACCACACATTCATTCATGTTAACTAATCTAGAAAGACAATCAGCGGACTTGTTGATGGCACCAGGAATATAATCAACTTCAAAATTAAATTCCTGAAGAGAAATTATCCATTTCCTGATTCTTGATGAAATGAAATCAAGACCTTTCTTTGCAAACACTTCTTTAAGAGGCTTATGATCAGACAACACACTCACTTTTGTGCCCCAAATAAGATTCTTAAATTTCCTCAAAGCCCAAAATATAGCCAGCGACTCCTTTTCTATAACAAAATAGTTAAGTGCAGACCCTCTGAGACATCTAGCGGCACAGGCAATCAAACATTCTTTACCATCATTCTTTTGAAGTAAAACAGTGCCCAAACCTTTATCACTGGCATCACTGGAACAAAAGCGTGTAGAGATAGGGCTTTACTCAACTCTCCTTTGGTCGAAGCAAATTCCTGCACACAATCCTCTGACCATTAAAAAACTACATTCTTCGCAGTGAGTTTCCTTAAATTATGAGTCTTATCAGCATAACTTGGGATGAATTTGCTATAAAATTCAACCATACCTAAGAAAGAGAGAAGCTCTTCCTTATTGGCTGGTTCAGAAATCTTAACAATGGAATCAACCAATTCTTTCTTAGGAAAGACGCCTTGTCCAGTAATCCGATGACCAAGATAATTTACCTCTTCTACTCCAAACTTACATTTCTCCTTTCTAAGTGATAAACCAGCTTCTCTAAGTTGCACTAACACAGCACACACCCAAATGTGATGTTCTTGCTTTGACATACCAAAGATTAAACGGTCATCTTGATAACACCTGACACCTTTAAGTCCTCTATGAATCCTTGACATGATGCGCTGAAACACCGAAGCGGCAGAAAAAAGTCCAAATGGCATCCTTTTAGACCTATAGGTCCCTATAGGAGTCACAAAAGTGGTCAACTCCTGAGAGGATTCTTCTAGCTCAACCTGATGATAAGCTGACGCCAAATCAAGAGTGGTAAAGTATTTGGCACCTTCCAAGGTACCGACCATTTTATCAATATTTCATCAATATTAGGTAACGGGAATCAGTCTACAACAACTGCTTTGTTCAAGGAGCGTAAGTCTATGCAGAGGTGCAGTCCTCCACTGGCTGTCTTAGCTGCGACAATGGGAGACAACCACTCTGTGGCTTCTACTAGTTCTATGACCCCCATGTCCACTAGTCTTTCAATTTCTTTTTGAACACCAGCTTGTTCATTCAAAGGAATCCTCCTTACTTTCGCAACCACTGGGATAGCACCATCTCTCAACCTAATGCGATGTTTGTACCCTTTAAGACAACCAAGTCTGTCACTAAATACATCAGCAAATTGGTCAGCAAACATGGAGGATGAATCATCCACTTCTTGAACCTGAACTTGTGGAGAAGCATTGGGATTAAGGCATACACCTAGTAATCGTTGCTGGGGCCACCCTAAAAGAGAATCACCACGTTTGGCCACATACATTTTTCCAGCAATCATACGTCCACACAGCTCAATAGTAGCTAAAAAATAACCTGACATCTTAATAGGTATACCCCCATAAACTAAAGGAGAAAGGTCACTTTTGACAAGTTTAACTTTGTTAAGGAAGTGTTGTCGAAAAACATCTTCACCTATCATTGTCAAGTGAGAACAGGAATCAAACTTAAAATTAAGTGACATACCATCAATTTCAACCATGTGAGAGGGATGTTCTGCTCTTTGCCCATTAATCTGAAAAGTAACCGCTTTCACCTGTGGTTGATTTTTAGTATTAGAATAACCGACTCACTTCACTTTGCTTTTACAACATTTAGAAAAATGACCTTTCCGCCCACAGGTGTCGCACACAACACGTAAAGCAGGACAATATGATGCATTTGCAAGATGACCTAATCGCCCACACCTAAAGCAAGTTGGTTTTCCATCAAATGTAGAGATCCCAGTTGTAACAGACTGAGAGGCATTCTTATCTTTATCTAACATGTTTGTGTTCTGTACCTGGCATACAACCTCTTCTACATTTGTAGCAGTAGTGGTAGATTTACTTTTTTCTCCACATAGTTCATCAATACATTTCATCATGTGTTCTACTTGCTTCTAAAGGAGGTTCATCTTTTAACCATAGCTCTTTTCTAATGTTGTCATGAGCACACTTCAAAACAAATTGGTCTCTAATTCTCTCCTCTACTGTAGGACCAAATTTGCAATAGGATGCTAGTTTCCTAAGGGCAGATACAAACTCTTCAACTGATTTATCTTTCTTCTGTTCTCGAAGACCAAAATGGTATCTCTCCATTATTGTGCTAAGCCGTGGAAGATAATGACGATCAAGCTGTAAAATACATATCTCATACTCATTGAGATTTCTTTGTTCTGCAGCGCTGAGTTCAGGCAGATGTTCCAATACTTCCCGCCCTTCACCCCAAGACAATGTAACAATAACGAGTGTTTGCGTTCAGCACTTAAATTGGTACCACAAACTCTTGCGTAATTTATAACTATTTTTTTCCATTTCTGCCATTTTACATTCGGTTCTCATGGGCTGGTCAAAAAGAAAGGAGGTTGTGTCACATTCTGCATATTGTAATTGAGTTACATAATACACCTTACAAAAGAGCAGTAATAAGATGAAATAACAAGCAACAAAAAAAAATGAACTGAAAGAAAGCAAATTACAAAAATAATATCAAATACCCTAAAGTAAAGATACTTCCACCTAAATAGGGTTAACACTTTAAGAGAAACTTGTGCTAGATATGGAGAGAAAAAGAAATTAATAATGCCCAAATGAAACAACACTGCAAGACATTTAAGGTAACCTGATGTTACCTCTCGTAAAAGGTGTGCCAGTCACCGAAACGCTGGCTGTCCATGAAGACTCCTTTTAACATTATACTAATGTATCGTGAATTGACAAAATCCATACACAAGAATTTTTTTTGTAATGGAAGTTTAGAAGTAACGTGTTGACATTCTCCAATGCAACAGACGCTCTTCCACGAAAGAACTCGCTTTTGAAGTAGCGTGTATACGTTCCCCGATGTTACAGACGCTCTTGCACAAATGAACTCGTAAGACGATATGCCATAAATCAATATGATGTCTATGGCGAGTCCCCAACTAACTAAAATGGATGCCTCGAATGGCGTAGAAGAACTTGATAGGTTGGCACCCGCAGTTAAAATGGATGGCGTGCATGACGACACACAATGCGCACCCAATCAAATAGGAAAGGAAGGATTCACCGATGCATCAAGAACTCGATCGAGGGCTGGAACGCAAGGAAGAATGTTCTATAAGGCCCTTTTTTTTTTTTTTTTTTAATAAAGCGTTGAAATGCAAATGTGTTTCACTGTTCACCGCTCATTCCACCCACTATATTCCTCACCAGTATCTCCGGGAAGCGTCTCTTCCTTACTGATACGCCGAGAGACAAACACTTGAACAGCCGCTGGAGAAGACCAAACTTCTCGTTCAACAAGTAACTATCAGCCGCTGGATGAGAAAGTTTAGCTGGTGGAAAGGTGAAAACATCAGGTGTTGAGGTGAAACTGCGCCTTCTCCCTCGCTCGTCGCCAATAAAATGTGGTGTTCTCAGGAAACGAAGAAGCAGGGAAACGAAGAGAAGTTGAAGCAGGTAAGATTTATTCAACCTCATCCACCAACAGCCGACAATAACTGCCGAGCAAAGAATCTCTTACAAGAATTCTCAGACAAACATTCTCAAAAGAACGTACAGTATTGCTATGTACAAGGGTTCCGCAAATAAGATAAGTAATAACCAATTTCACAATGTGTTTCCGGGGGTATGGCGCATATTCCTTGGGCAAGCAAAGGTGCTGTGTTGCGTGGTCAAAACACACTTACTTGTATTTTGAAATGGTATGGATTTTTCCGGTGGAGTGCAGCCTCTTGTCCCAGAGGATATAGACAGTTGTTGAAAAGGAGGAGTTTTAATTATAAGTTTTCAGGTGTATTTCATTATTGTTGAAACATGGCGGATGAAAACTCACTGAATTTCTTTTTTGCCAATATGAAGGAAGCCGCTTGTGTCCTGATCATCCGTGGGCTGAGAGGAGGGAAGGCATGGAGGCCGTTATTAGTCCATAGCATGTAGTTTGATTTACAAAGATCGTAAAGAAAATGCACTTAGGAGCATACCTTTGTAAGTAAGTTTTTGTGGCGGGGGACGCAACTTTTCAATCCTGCGTTGTGCCTGCGTAAGACGGAAAGTGCTTTGTCACACAACATGCTAGTTGTAAATGAAAAGTTCCTTTCTAACTTTTTGTAACAGTGCTCCCAGTTTAAAGGAGCCCGTCGTGGCATTTCTTATGTTCAAGGCATTGTTCACTAAAAAGACATTTAGGACATTCGTGCTTGTTTTAAAAAAACAATAGTCCTGTGACGAGCTTTTTAACAATGACTCTGCTGAGGCGACAGACCCGGTGTAATAACCCTTGCCTTAAATATTCTTGAATAGCTGCGGGACCCAAAACTGTTGTTGTAATTGTGCATTGCAAGGCATCCCCCACATTGATGCTGCATGCGAGACTTTCCTCTTCCTGTAATGTATGGTCACCAGTAATTGTCACCCTATGGGGTTTGCACCTTGTGCCATGCACGAGGCTGCTGCAGTGCTGCGCAGGGCTTACGTTTCATGCCTCATGCCGTGCCCTTCCCTCCTCTCTCTCAATGTAACCTAATGTGTGCACTTATCGCCTCTGAAAGGCACTTGTTTCCTGCACTGCTGCTTAGTGCATGAGGGTCAATCAGTGCATGAGTATGACACTACCTGGAGCATTGCATCAAGATTCCGCGCTGCTACACGGTGCATCTGGAAGGCCCTATCTACTGCCATACACGAAGAGCCCAACCAAAGGGGATGATGGATGCAGTGTTGAATATTGCAAGCACTCACCCCCAGTCAACTGATCTGGGTTTAATCCATCATCATTCTTTAGCACACTCCGCCACCCCAGTTCAGACATGGCCATATGCAAATCAGTCTTGACCCTGTGCCTCATGGGAACAGTCCAGCCCGAACTGCCAAACCATGTCTTCCCTGGACCGGAGACAAGCATGCTGGCAACGGTTTCTAGCTAATCAGCCGTCATCAGCCAGGCTAGCTTGAATCCAGTGGCAAAGTGAGCAAGGGACCCAAGTCTGGGCATACCCTGCCAATTTAGGGCGAAAAAGCAATACCAAAGGGGATGATGGACGGAGTGTTGAACAGCCCTTCATGCAGCTTACACGGTGCATCTGGAAGGCCCTAACTGTTGAATTACGTGAAGATCCCTTCGTACAGCTTACACGGTGCATCTGGAAGGCCCTAACTGCTGGATTACGTGAAAATCCCTCCATGCAGTTTACACGGTGCATCTGAAAGGCCCTATCTGCTGTGTTGCATGAAGGTCCCTCCATGCATCTTACACTGTGCATCTGGAAGGCCCTAACTGCTGCGTTACGTGAAGATCCCTCCGTGCAGCTTACACGGTGCATCTGGAAGGCCCTATCTGCTGAATTACTTGAAGATCCCTCCGTGCAGTTTACACCGTGCATCTGGAAGGCCCTATCGGCTGGATTACGTGAATATACCTCCATGCAGCTTACACTGTGCATTCAGAAGGCCCTATCTTCTGTGTTGCATAAAGATCCCTCCGTGCAGTTTACACGGTGCATCTGGAAGGCCCTATCTGCAGCACTGCATAAAGATTCCTCCATGCATCTTACACAATACATTCAGAAGGCCGCATCTGCAGCACAGCATGAAGATCCCTCCATACAGCTTACACGGTGCATTCAAAAGGCCGTATCTGCAGCACTGTGTGAAGATCCCTTCATGCAGTTTACACGGTGAATCTGGAAGGCCCTATCGGCTGGATTACGTGAAGATCCCTCCGTGCAGTTTACATGGTGTATCTGGAAGGCCCTATCGGCTGGATTACGTGAAGATCCCTCCGTGCAGTTTACACGGTGCATCTGGAAGGCCCTATCTGCTGGAATACGTGAAGATCCCTCCGTGCAGCTTACACTGTGTATTTGGAAGGCCCTATCTGCTGCGTTGCATGAAGATCCCTCCGTGCTGCTTACGCGGTGCATTCAGAAGGCTGTATCTGCAGCACTGTGTGAATTTACCTCCATGCAGTTTACACGGTGCATCTGGAAGGCGCTATCTGCAGCACTGCATGAAGATCCCTCCAAGCAGCTTACACAGTGCATTCAGAAGGCCGTATCTGCAGCACTGCATGAAGATCCCTCTATGCAGCTTACACGCTGCATTCAGAAGGCCGTATCTGCAGCACTGCGTGAAGATCCCTCCATGTAGTTTACACGGTGCACCTGGAAGGCCCTATCTGCTGCGTTGCATGAAGGTCTCTCTATGCAGTTTACACAGTGCATCTGGAAAGCCCTATCTGCTGCGTTACGTGAAGATCCCTCCATGCAGCTTACACGGTGAGTTCAGAAGGCCCTATCTGGTTGATTACGTGAAGATGCCCTCCGTGCAGCTTTCACTGTGCATCTGGAAGGCCCTATCTGCTGCGTTCCATGAAGGTCCCTCCATGCAGCTTACACTGTGCATCTAAAGGCCCTATCTGCAGCGTTACGTGAAGATCCCTCTATGCAGCTTACACGGTGCATTCAGAAGGCTGTATCTGCTGCACTGTGTGAAGATCCCTCAATGCAGTTTACATGGTGCATCTGGAAGGCCCAAACTGCTGGAGTACGTAAAGGTCCCTCTGTGCATCTGGAAGGCCCTATCTGCTGGATTACGTGAAGATCCCTCCGTGCACCTTACACTGTGCATCGGGAAGGCCCTATCTGCTGTTTTGTGTAAAGATCCCTCCAAGAAGCTTTCACGGTGCATCTGGAAGGCCCTATCTGCTGCGTTCGATAAAGGTCCCTCCATGCAGCTTACACGGTGAGTTCGGAAGGCCCTATCTGCTGGACTACGTGAAGATCCCCCTGTGCAGCTTACACTGTGCATCTGGAAGGCCCTATCTGCTGCGTTACTTGAAGATCCCTCCGTGCAGCTAACACGGTGCATCTGGAAGGCCCTATCTGCTGGATTACGTGAAGATCCCTCCGTGCAGTTTACACAGTGCATCTGGAAGGCCCTATCTGCTGGATTACCTAAAGATCCCTCCGTGCAGTTTACACGGTGCATCTGGAAGGCCCTATCTGCTGGATTACGTGACAATTCCTCCGTGCAGCTTACACGGTGCATCTGGAAGGCCGTATCTGCTGGATTACGTGAAGATCCCTCCGTGCAGCTTACACGGTGCATCTGGAAGGCCCTATCTGCTGGATTACGAGAAGATCCCTCCGTGCAGTTTACACTGTGCATCTGGAAGGCCCTATCTGCTGTGTTACATGAAGATCCCACCATGCAGCTTCTACAGTGTACCTGGAAGGCCCTATCTGCTGGATTACGTGAAGATCCCTCCGTGCAGTTTACACGGTGCATCTGGAAGGCCCTATCTGCTGCGTTATGTGAAGATCCCTCCATGCAGCTTACACGGTGAGTTCGGAAGGCCCTATCTGGTGCGTTGTATGAAGGTCCCTCCATGCAGCTTACACAATGCATTCAGAAGACCCTATCTGCTGCGTTGTATGAAGATCCCTCCAAGCAGCTTACACAGTGCATCTGGAAGGCCCTATCTGCTGCGTTGTATGAAGGTCCCTCCATGCAGCTTACACTGTGCATCTGGAAGGCCTATCTGCTGTGTTACGTGAAGATCCCTCCGTGCAGTTTACACTGTGCATATGGAAGGCCCTATCTGCTGTGTTGCATGAAGGTCCCTCAATGCAGCTGACACAGTGCATTCGGAAGACCCTATCTGCTGCGTTGTATGAAGATCCCTCCAAGCAGCTTACACGGTGCATCTGGAAGGCCCTATCTGCTGTGTTGCGTGAAGATCCCTCCATGCAGCTTACAATGTGCATCTGGAAGACCCTATCTGCTGAGTTGCATGAAGGTCCATCCGTGCAGTTTACACGGTGAGTTTGGAAGGCCCTATCTGCTGGATTACGTGAAGATCCCTCCGTGCAGCTTACTCTGGGCATCTGGAAGGTCCTGTCTGCTGCGTTACATGAAGATCTATCCATGCAGTTTACACGGTGCATTTGGAAGGCCCTATCTGCTGGATTACGTGAATATCCCTCCGTGCAGCTTACACGGTGCATTTGGAAGGCCCTATCTGCGGGATTACGTGAAGATCCCTCAGTGCAGTTTACCGGTGCATCTGGAAGGCCCTATCTGCTGGATTACGTGAAGATCCCTCTGTGCAGTTTACACGGTGCATCTGGATGCCCTATCTGGTGCGTTGCATGAAGGTCCCTCCATGCAGCTTACACTGTGCATCTGGAAGGCCCTATCTGCTGCGTTACGTGAAGATCCCTCCATGCAGCTTACACAGTGTGTTTGGAAGGCCCTTTCTGCTGTGTTGCATGAAGGTCCCTCCATGCAGCTGACACATTGCATTCGGAAGACCCTATCTGGTGCGTTGTATGACGGTCCCTCCATGCAGCTTACACGATGCTTTCAGAAGACCCTATCTGCTGTGTTGTATGAAGATCTCTCCAAGCAGCTTACACGGTGCATCTGGAAGGCCCTATCTGCTGCGTTGTATGAAGATCCCTCCAAGCAGTTTACACTGTGCATCTGGAAGGCCCTATCTTCTGCGTTGCATGAAGGTCCCTCCATGCAGCTTACACAGTACATCTGGAAGGCCCTATCTGCTGCGTTGCATGAAGATATCTCCATGCAGCTGACACTGTGCATTCAGAAGGTCCTATCTGCTCTATTGTATGAAGATCCCTCCATGCAGCTTACATGGTGCGTTATGAAGGCCCTATCTGCTGGATTACATGAAGATCCCGCCGTACAGCTTTCACTGTCCAGCTAAAGGCCCTATCTGCTGCGTTACGTGAATATCCCTCCATGCAGCGCACATGGTGAATTCAGAAGGCTGTATCTGCTGCACTGTGAGAAGATCCCTCAATGCAGCTTACACGGTGCATCTGGAAGGCCCTATCTGCTGGATTACGTGAAGATCCCTCCGTGCAGCTAACACGGTGCATCTGGAAGGCCCTATCTGCTGGATTACGTGAAGATCCCTCCGTGCAGCTTACACGGTGCATCCGGAAGGCCCTATCTGCTGAGTTGCATGAAGGTCCCTCCATGCAGCTTACACTGTGCATCTGGAAGGCCCTATCTGCTGCATTGTGTAAAGATCCCTCCATGCAGCGTACACAGTGCAGCTGGAAGGCCCTATCTGCTGAGTTGCATGAAGGTCCCTCCAAGCAGCTTACACTATGCATCTGGAAGGCCCTATCTGCTGGATTACATGAAGATCCCTCCGTGAAGCATACACAGTGCATCTGGAAGGCCCTATCTGCTGCGTTCGATGAAGATCCCTCCATGCAGCTTACAGTGTGCATCTGGAAGGCACTGTCTGCTGGATTACATGAAGATCCCTCCGTGAAGTTTACACGGTGCATCTGGAAGGCCCTATCTGCTGGATTAAGTGAAGATCCCTCCGTGCAGTTTACACAGTGCATCTAGAAGGCCCTATCTACTGCGTTGCGTGATGGTCCCTCCATGCAGTTTACACTGTGCATCTTGAAGGCCCTATCTGATGCGGTACGTGAAGATCCCTCCGTGCAGTTTACACTGTGCATCTGGGAGGCCCTATCTGCTGTGTTACGTGAAGTGCCCACCATTCAGTTTACACGGTGAGTTCGGAAGGCCCTATCTGCTGGATTACGTGAAGATCCCTCCGTGCATTTTACACTGTGCATCTGGAAGGCCCTATCTGCTGGATTACGTGAAGATCCCTCCGTGCAGCGTACACGGTGCATCTGGGAGGCCCTATCTGCTGCGTTACGTGAAGATCCCTCCATGCAGTTTACACGGTGCATCTGGAAGGCCCTATCTGCTGGATTACGTGAAGATCCCTCCGTGCAGCGTACACGGTGCATCTGGGAGGCCCTATCTGCTGGATTATGTGAAGATCCCTCCGTGCAGTTTACACGGTGCATCTGGAAGGCCCTATCTGGTGGATTACGTGAAGATCCCTCCGTGCAGTTTACACGGTGCATCTGGAAGGCCCTAGCTGGTGGATTACGTGAAGATCCCTCGGTGCAGCTTACACTGTGCATCTGGAAGGCCCGATCTGCTGGATTACATGAAGATCCCTCCGTGAAGCATACACAGTGCATCTGGAAGGCCCTATCTGCTGCGTTACGTGAAGATCCCTCCGTGCAGCTTACACTGTGCATCTGGGAGGCCCTATCTGCTGCGTTCGATGAAGATCCCTCCATGCAGCTTACAGTGTGCATCTGGAAGGCACTATCTGCTGGATTACATGAAGATCCCTCCGTGAAGTTTACACGGTGCATCTGGAAGGCCCTATCTGCTGGATTAAGTGAAGATCCCTCCGTGCAGTTTACACAGTGCATCTAGAAGGCCCTATCTGCTGCGTTGCATGATGGTCCCTCCATGCAGCTTACACTGTGCATCTGGGAGGCCCTATCTGCTGGATAACGTGAAGATCCCTCCGTGCAGCGTACACGGTGCATCTGGGAGGCCCTATCTGCTGCGTTACGTGAAGAGCCCACCATTCAGTTTACACGGTGAGTTCGGAAGGCCCTATCTGCTGGATTACGTGAAGATCCCTCCGTGCATTTTACACTGTGCATCTGGAAGGCCCAATCTGCTGGATTACGTGAAGATCCCTCCGTGCAGCGCACACGGTGCATCTGGGAGGCCCTATCTGCTGCGTTACGTGAAGATCCCTCCATGCAGTTTACACGGTGCATCTGGAAGGCCCTATCTGGTGGATTACGTGAAGATCCCTCCGTGCATTTTACATGGTGCATCTGGAAGGCCCTATCTGCTGGATTACGTGAAGATCCCTCCGTGCAGCGTACACGGTGCATCTGGGAGGCCCTATCTGCTGGATTATGTGAAGATCCCTCCGTGCAGTTTATACGGTGCATCTGGAAGGCCCTATCTGGTGGATTATGTGAAGATCCCTCCGTGCAGTTTACACGGTGCATCTGGAAGGCCCTATCTGGTGGATTACGTGAAGATCCCTCGGTGCAGTTTACACTGTGCATCTGGAAGGCCCTATCTGCTGCGTTACGTGAAGATCCTTCCGTGCAGTTTACACGGTGCATCTGGAAGGCCCTATCTGCTGGATTGTGTAAAGATCTCTCCGTGCAGTTTACACGGTGCATCTGGAAGGCCCTATCTGCTGGATTACGTGAAGATCCCTCCGTGCAGTTTACACGGTGCATCTGGGAGGCCCTATCTGGTGGATTACGTGAAGATCCCTCGGTGCAGTTTACACTGTGCATCTGGAAGGCCCTATCTGCTGCGTTACGTGAAGATCCTTCCGTGCAGTTTACACGGTGCATCTGGAAGGCACTGTCTGCTGGATTACATGAAGATCCCTCCGTGAAGTTTACACGGTGCATCTGGAAGGCCCTATCTGCTGGATTAAGTGAAGATCCCTCCGTGCAGTTTACACTGTGCATCTGGGAGGCCCTATCTGCTGCGTTCGATGAAGATCCCTCCATGCAGTTTACAGTGTGCATGTGGAAGGCCCTATCTGCTGGATTACATGAAGATCCCTCCGTGCAGCTTACACAGTGCATCTAGAAGGCCCTATCTGCTGGATTACGTGAAGATCCCTCCGTGCAGCGTACACGGTGCATCTGGGACATGTCCTTGGTGACAAGTAAACAGTGCTGGCTGCAGACACCTTTTACACCCTATTACACCATGGATTTCTGTGGGTAGGGTAGGTTATTTGTTCATATTTGTTGTGCAGTATTTTGTTATGGTTGTTGTTGTGGAATTTTCTGTTTTGTTGTGTCTTGCCCTTCATATTACAGTTGATTTGTTATATTGTTTTGTGTTATAGTATTGTGTTATGTTCTGTTATTTACTGTTGAGACAGTAACATATTCTGAAAGATTTTTAATCAGAAGCAGAATATTCCTTTAAGTTTTCTGTAACATCAATTTACGGCTGTCTAAGGATGTCAAATACCACCCCTCCGGCTCTTCGACTATTTAAGACATCAGTTCCGCCCAAAACTGTGCCAGAGACCAGCCTTAAATTAGCAACTCCAACGAGGGCAGAAAAAGATATTCCCAGAATGCACTGGGTCAGAGTTTAAAGGCCCACCACCACAGCTTATGTTAATGCTACACGTGACACGGGACGCTTGAGAGCTGGGCTGATCTCACGCAGGTCATCTATGGAAACGGTGCTTTGGGAAACCTCTGAGCACATGGTGGAGGAATTTAATCTGTATAATACGTTCTGGGTAAATAGCAGAACAAATAGAAGCCCGTGGCCCCCGCCCCCGCGCTGCAGGCATCCAGGTGTCGGGCGAGCAGCCCGGGCCGTCAAGTGAATTAATCAGCTCTCGCTTAGGCTAATAGATTTCCCCTAAACAGGGTAATTCACAGCACAGGCTCATTAAACCCGGAGCCACGGTCCCGCGTGACGCCACCAGCACTCTGTTTAATCTGCTGCTGCACTGCGCATGCGCACATGCAAGGCGGTTCATGTTCTCTGCTCGCTCCTTTGGACCACCTTGGATGCCAGAGGCTGAAGGGATGTCCAAAAGCCTGAATTTACCCTGGGCTTGCGGCCAGGATCCAAAGACCTGTCCGCCTTTTCAGGTCCAATACAGGGTTTGTTTCCCATGGCAAGCCTGCTTGTGTGCTTACAACCCATGAAATATATTTAGCATCTGAGAGTTCAATCCTCCAACGCGCATGCACGCTCACTCTCTCACGCCCCCTTCCGAGGAAGCTTCTGGGTGATCTGTCAAGCTTGGCCAAGAAAAAAGGGGTGTTTTCAGAACACAATTTCAATGAAGGTGTTTGAAAAGGTGCAGCCCAAACAGCAGAACAGAATGACATCAGATTTAGGCAGAAAGCTAGCTCTTGCGAGCCATGCTGCATTCAGTTAGGGATTTGAAGCCCGCACACTCTCCGCCCATATTTTTAATTGCCTTGTGTCGTAGTCCTTCGTAAATGTTGGCTTCTGATTCGTTAATAGGCTTGTTAGTCCCTCCTTAGTACCGCCTTGTATTCATTTGAAACCTCCCATGGCGACTGGCCCTTTTACTTCTGTTGCGACAACGTATGTTTTAATTTGTCTCTAAGCACTATTTTCTTTAATGGGTTTTGCCCTACTGCAGGCACGACGTGCTTTCCTTACATTCAGCGCGCCATGCGCGCTTTCACTTTCCAAGAAGCTGGGACAATGGCGGCTGCTACTTTGCAATGCCATAGGTCTCGCATTTGCAAGAGTTTTAGCTATTGGCATTGTAAATGACAATAGCTTAAACTCTTGCAAATGCGAGACCTATGACATTGCAAATATTTTTTTTATAGTCCATGCCCCCATGCTGCGCTTTCACGTGCATGAAGGCCGCACCCCTTTCTTTAAAAGAACCGTATCTAAGGAAAGGTGCGCGGTCTGGTCTCCCTGGCTATTGTGACTTTCTCTACTTTTGGGATCTCCACAGCACAGAGCAACGTGTGCTATACTATAGCTCGGCTGGCTGAAGTGTAGTGGCAATTGCACCTGTGCCCTATTGAATATTGACCCTATTGTGCACGCTGTCAGTGCTAAGGAGGAGAGCGCAAGTATAGCTGCCTGGACAACAGAGGTGCTACCAAGATGGGCTGCACACACGGCACTAGCTCTAGGGTCTCCTCACACTCTTCGTCGATAGCGGAGACAGACCAACTGAACTCCCAAAGTCAGCAATCTCCCCCTGGGGATAGATTTGATTTAGTATTGGAGGCTATTGAATGCTCTCCTGTCTCCTTGGAATCTAAAATCGATAATGTGGTGGCCGATCTCATGCTGCTTCACGCTGATCACAGAAAACTAACTGACTGAGTATCGGCCACGAAGCAGACCCTCTCGGTGGTGCAACAAGCCATTGAATTGCTGAAAAAGCAACTTAGAGACTGTGACGCCAGGATCCAGTGCCTGGAGGACAGAGTAGAGGATGCAGAGGGGCGCTCAAGGCGTAACAATGCTTGTCTTATTGGTCTCCCGGAGAGAGCTGAGGGCCAGCATGCAGTAGTTTATTGAACACTGGCTCAGGTAAGTAATGCAGGAATCCTCCCTATCGTCATTCCATACTATCGTGAGGGCACACCACATTCTCTCTAGGTGACCTGCCCCGGGCTCTGGCCCCCGGCTGTTCATTTTCAAAGTCCTGCCCTTCCGCCACAGAGACTCAATACTTCGTGAAACTTGGAAGCTGCATGAAGTCAGACTGGAAAACATGCATGTGATGTTTTTTCTGGACTATACCCTAGGGGTACAACGCCAAAGCAGTTCTTTTCCTGCAGTGAAACAATAAGTCCGACTGCTGGATATCCAGTACTGCTTACTCTTCCTTGCGAGACTACGTGTAGTGGCTGGAGGAAAAACAAGGTTCTTCAACACACCACAGGACACCTGGGACCGGCTAGAGGCATCTGGGGGGGTTTCCTGATCCTCGACTGAGTGGCAGGAGAGGAGAGCAGAATCTGGTAGGGAACGCACCTGGACCGTACCAACGACAGGGAAAAACGCGTCCACCCACTCTGATAGCAATACCGAACTTGGAGCAAATCATCAGGGAGCGCCAGCTGTTCAGGAGGCAGAACGGATCTCTGATCCTATTCATGGTTCCGATCGGGATGCAGCATGCGCTCCATCGTCCAGAGATGAGGAGTCTTCTGTAGCCTATCCATCGGATACCAACTTGACAATTCTGCCAAACATCACACCACAGATGTCAGATGACATTATTCAAGATGTAACCTGTCACCAGCTACTACACGTCCCCTGCTGTTCTCATGTGTACCTTTGTATAAGCATGTTGTCTCTATGTTTGGGGAGGGTTGGTCCTGGGGGTGGCGGATTGGAGGCTCTCTACTCCTTTGGATGGAGGGGCTTGAAGGGAGCTTGTCACTTGATTCAAGCCTAGAATGCTTCCTGGGAGTTCACTTTATCTCCACAGTGTTGGGGGGAATGCAGTTTTAATTGTTCTGTGCAGCCACTCACCAATTTTTGAGGGTTCATTCTGTTCGACATAGTTTGAGTCTTGGTTTCAGCAGCCTCTTCTGAAGGTTCGCTCTTTTGTTTATTTATTTTTATTTTTTTATTTTGAGAGTCTTATATAGCGCGAACAAGATCCTTGCGGATATCAGAGCGCTTTACATAACAACAAAACAGTAAGTTGGAACAAACAATAGTGTGCAGGTAACAGTCATATAAACACATTTGGAGCACGAAATCTTAGGAGGATTAAAAAAGTAGAGCATTTTAAACGGGCTCTAAAGAACTCGGGGCAGGGATGGCAATTGTTCATGTAAGTTTTGCCATGAGCAAAGCTTTAACTTCTTTTTTGAACGATGCCGAAGAGTCATTCAGTCTGGTTTCAGGGGGAAGAGAGTTCCATATTTTGGGCGCCATCCCTGAGAAGGATCGTTTATAGGTTTTCTTCTTGATGAACCTTTGTGGTTTCAGTAGAAGTTTTCCAGCATTTCTAGAGGACCTAAGACCACCAGAGATAGTCAGTTTCTGCGCGAGATAGCTGGGGGTGTTGTGATGTAGGGCTTTATGAGTCATGCACGCAATTTTGAGATGGATTCTAGCTTCAAATGGTAGCCAGTTCAGGGCTTTAAGGTCAGGGGAAATGTGAGCCCTTCTTTTTGAGCCAGTGATGAGTCTAGCTGCTGCGTTGATAGTTGCTCGTAGTGGGGCTGTAGCAACTTTTGGGAGGCCACATAAGGAGACACTTCCATACTCAACATGAGGGATAACTAGAGCTTGTACTGCCAATTTGAAGTCCTCGAAGGGCAGGAAGGGTTTCAGCTTCCTCAATGTATTTATCTGGAAATTAGCTCCTTTTGTAGCGTTGCTGATGTGTTTTTGCATCATAAGGTTGCTGTCGAGGTTAATTCCCAAGGATTTTGCTGAATCCACGATGGTTGGTTGAACGTTGAAGGCGGTAAGCTGTTTGATCAGGTCGTGCATTAAAGGGACTTTGACCGGTGGTGCTATGAGGAGGAATTCTGTTTTTAGCGTGTTCAGTTTGAGATGATTATCTGAAAGCCAGGACTGGGTGGTCCTGAGAGTGGAGTTAAGCAAATTAATGTCTTCTAGGGAGTTGATCTTGAGATAGAGTTGTGTGTCGTCTGCGTACATATGGAATTGTACGTTAGACACGTGCAGAATTTAAGTGAGAGGTTCCATGAACAAGTTGAATAAGGTCGGTGAGAGTGCGGACCCTTGCGGAACCCCAAGTGTTACAGGAGAGGAATTGGAAAGCGTGTTGTTGACCTTGAATTTTTGTGTACGGTTATGGAGGAAGGAGGTAAACCAATTTAACACTGTGCCAGACATACCCATTCTGTGCTCCAGAAGATCGATTAGTTTCTGGTGTTTTACCGTGTCAAAGGCTGAGGAAAGGTCTAGCAGGATGAGTAGGCACGCATCGTTCTGGTCAAGGATTTGAAGCGCATCATCAATAATGTGTGTCATGGCTGATTCAGTGCTGTGACCTGCTCTGAAACCTGATTGGTGTATATTTAGGAGTTCAAAGTGATCTATGTGATTGGTTAGTTGTCGGTGAACACATTTTTCCAGCAATTTGGCGAGGGTGGGAATATTGGATATAGGTCGATAGTTGTTAAGATCCGTAGGGTCAGCAGTGGGTTTCTTTAGAATAGGTGAGACTTGACCTACTTTGAGGGAGTCCGGGATGCAACCTTGATGAAGAGAGCTGTTAATGATTTTGGTCCAAAGTGGAAGAAGCCAAGGGGCAAGGTCTTTGACTGCATTGGCAGGGAGGGGGTCAATGAGGTGATTGGCCGGTTTCAGGGAATTTAGGATTATGCCTAGGTCGTGTTCAGTGTACAAATCAAAGGAGGACCATGCTGCCTCGTTTTTAGGGCCAGGCTTAGGGTGGGGTTGGCCAGACGTGGTTGGACAGGAGGTGGAGATTTCTGTATTAGGAGCAGCGTGTGGTAGTTGGTTATTGAGGAGATCCTTCGAGATGTTGTCGGCCTTCAGATTAAAGAAAGTAGAGAATTCTTCACAGTTAGGTTGAGGGCGAACTAGGTCTTGTACCCGTCGGGGTGCATCCTTGGATTGATTTTTGATTAATTCGAAAAGTTTTTTTGGGCGGTTTTTTGCTTGGTTTAGTTGATGGCTGAAGAAATCAGCTTTAGTGTGTTTAATCTTTTTGTAGTAAGCATTTCTCTTTTTCCTTAGAAGTTTAAGGTGGATAGCTGAGGGGATTGATCTCCAGTTGCGTTCAAAGGATCTGAGAGCCCGTCTGTCCTCATTAAGGAGTGAGTTATACCAAGGCTTGGAATCTTTAATGGGAGCTCTCTTAAGTTGCAGAGGGGCTACCTCATTAATTATCGTAGTCATAGCATTAAGATAGTGGTTGGTGAGAGCATGCACATCAGAGGTGACTGAAGGGGGCTGGAGCAGATTGTAGCAGGAAGAGGGTAGTGAGTTTGGATTGAGTTTTTTCAGGTCTCTTTTCCAGATTTTTGGTTTTGTGGATTGCGCAGGAATGTGTTTGGTGGTTCCCTTGATATAGAAGGCAATAATATGATGGTCCGACCAGTCACAGGGTTGGATCGAATCCACCTGGATGATGTCAGATTTGGCGATTATAAGATCAATGGTTGAGCCTTTATTGTGTGTCGGGCTGTTGCAGGATTGGATGAGGGTAAGATCATCCAAGAAGTTTTTGAAACTCTTGACCACTGAGTCATTGATGTCGTTCCAATGGAGATTGAAGTCGCCCAGGAATATTTGGGTATTCTGCTGACCCATGTTAGAAGCGATCAAGTCCATGAGGTGTTCGATGAAGAGGAGGTTGTCTCCTGGGGGATGATAGATGATGTGGGATGAACATACTGGTTTGCCATAGCAACTAATGTCCAAACACAAGTATTCGCAAGATGTGAATGTCGGCGATAAGGCTCTGTTTATGGTGAAGCTGCTGCGATGTATACAGGCTATGCCACCCCCTATTTTGAGTTGTTATTGAGAATATGCCACATTGGTACCGGGTTAAAATATTATGTTGTTTGGGTTCTGCTACACATGTTCCTTGTG
This sequence comes from Triturus cristatus, assembly GCF_964204655.1. Taxonomy (NCBI): domain Eukaryota; kingdom Metazoa; phylum Chordata; class Amphibia; order Caudata; family Salamandridae; genus Triturus; species Triturus cristatus. The sequence continues at coordinate 1,179,322,287 of NC_140584.1, read as the reverse complement.
GATCTTTGCCTTAGCTGTCCAATGTACTTAAATGTACACTCTCAGATTTAGGTGTTTCACACTATACCACACAGACATAACATAACGCCCTCAATTTATTATCACCTGGAATGTTCGTGGTCTGCGTACCGCAGCCGGTCGATACGCAGTATACTTATAACTCAAAAGACATCATGCCCAAATCACCTAACTGCAAGAATCACACTTAATGCACTTAGAAACAACTAAATTACAACACAGATGGAGGGGGGCAAGTATTTGCTGTAAGTTTTTTCGGTGCACAGACAGAATATCAAGTTGTGAATATCAAAAACCAGAATATCGAGTTGTGAATATCGAAGTGGCATAATATCGACTGCAAGAATATCGTTGACCAGAATATCGACTTGAAGGTAAGAAATATTGTTTTCTGTAATATTGAAGTCAGTAATATTGTTTTTTATTAATATCGTTGTTAATAATATCAATATTTATATTAGTGTTCTGTATTTTAGTATTTATGTTAAAAGTATGTGATCTAATTTTTTGTATAAGTATAGCTGTTTGTTTTGATGCATGCGTGAAATTTTTAGAAGTGATTAATTTTATGTTAAGTAAATTTTGCCTATTTTAGTTCTGTAGTGGGTTGTAGGTTTATAGGGGAATAGGGTGGGAAGTAATTTAATTATAATAAATTAATTAATAATTGTTATTCATTAGTAATTATAGTAAAAAAAATGAATTAATATTAATTGGTGATTATTTGTTATTAATTAATTAATTGATACTTATGTTAATTGTGTTATTTTGTTTAGGATCAGGTTGTGGGTTTATAGGAGGATAGGGTGGGAAATAATTCAATTATAATAAAGTAATTAATAATTTGTATATTAGTATTTATAATTAATTTTTTATTAATTAATTTTTCATTGGTTATCAAATTTTATTAATTAATTAATAGATAATTATGTTAATTGCGTTACTTTTTTTTAGGAGTGGGTTGTGGGTTTAATGGGGAATAGGGTGGAAAGTAATTTTATTATAATAAAGTAAATAATACATTTCATTTTTTAGTATTTATAATAATTTTCTATAAATTAATTATTTGGTGATACATTTTTACTAACTAATTAATTGATAATTATGTTAATTGTATTATTTTTTTTAGTAGTGAGTTTTAGGTTTATGGGAGAATAGGGTGGGAAGTAATTTAATTTGAATAAAGTAATTCATAATTTTTATTTATTAGTATTTATACATACGGAGTAGTGAGACACCAGTGCGCTGCCCTGAGGATAGAGATTGCATGAAATTTAAGGAGCGCATAGGACGGACATTGGTCTGATCTTATGTGGGAGATGCAGAGAAACAGGTGGTGACTAATCAGGCTGGGCGGTGGGCTCGTAATCCCATTGACAGTGTGGAAGACGTGTGGAGTGTAGTTAAAGATGATGAGCCTTTTGAATAGTAACATGCACTTATGCACTTGGCATTTGGCGATGCAGCACGCGTAACGAAATTCTTTTATTTATTTGTATACTTACCTCCGTTAGGCCATAATCCGGAGTTTACTACCCCCCACCCTGCCCCTCCCCTGCCTTGTGTCACCGCCTGGCAGCACTCCCTCCAGGAGCCACTACTGCTTTCAACGGAAGAAGAGCTTGGAACCCCGTTGGAAGGGGCCCGAGCAAGTTCTCCTCGTTACCAGGACTGCTGTGAAAGTCGCTGGCTGAAAGAATTGGATTCATTCCAGTCACTGCCGCAGAGTACCCTTGCCCTTACCCTATGACGAATTGGTGAGGGATGGTATTAGGGAGGCTGAGGGTGAGATGGTACCTCAGTTCATCCCTATTAGTGACGGGCAGCTTATATGGACCCAAACGGATGCTGAGAATGACGATGTACTAAATGCAGCAGTCCCCCCCGAAATCAGATCCATTAAAGAGCCCCTGTTCATTGACCCCTCGGTGCCTGGAGTCACCAGGTACAATTTGCGTCCTCGGTTGAAGAACAGTGTACCAAAGGAGAAGTCAGATTAGTTAGGGATGGACTGTGCAAGTCAGGGTGTACTTTGTCATAGTACCAACGTTGTTGATTTAGGATGAGGCAAAATTGGTGCATTGTTCTGACATTGGACAGGATACATCGAACGTGCTCCATTGGAGGGGGGTGCATTATCCTGTGCGATGTGGGATTTCTCGAGAGCTAGGACTGAGCAGTTCCACTGCCGGTGCTCAAGAGCGCCAACGTTGATAAATAGTAGGAGCCTGTACCAGTGAGGCTCAGATGGACACTGGGAAAAATTTACTTTGTTATTAATTTTTACTGCGGTTCCTTTTTTGCTTCATAATGCATCCGTTTGGTCGGCCTATTAACGAGGAGGAACAGCCATTTGAACCACCATGTCCAGAGCGGGGTTGGTCTACAAAGAGTAAAATTGATATGGTCCGGTACGGCCTACTACCCCCTCCTCCCTTCTATTGTGACAGAAACCAAAACAATCATTTTATTTGGAATAGGGGGTCGTCGACCCCCGATCGTATTTTATTAACAAACACACATATTTGCACACAAATATATAATTACGCAGAAATGAAATGACAAGACAGGATTCGGTACATTTGTTTCATTCCTAGCTTTAACCAAGCTTCAATACATAATGTTCCTATCCTAGTCTAAACATATCGCTGACCACATTTCTGCGTATTCCTTTTGGGCCTACGGCAAGGTCAATACGCTGGCCCCTCCCCTTTTAATCCAAATTGTCCCGCGCACCCTAACCAGAGTGCGCATGCGCAGGGGGCCCAGCTGACCCGGAAGCACTTCCTTCCAGGCAACCCCCATACGTTCAAGACTTACCCCATATTTGTCCCGCGCCCCCAACCGGGGTGCGCATGCGCAGGGGGCCCAGCTGACCCGGAAGTAGTTCCTTCCAGGCAACCCCCATACGTTCAAGACTTACTCCATAAAGGGGCCATGCAGACAGCGCAGCTTACTTATGCCCGCGTGCGGGGTGGCCAACCAGCCAATGGAAAGCGTAACCCCCGTTTGTCCCCGCACCGTTGCAACCAACCGGTTGTAACTGCCCCTGGAGTCTGGTGAGAGCCACATGTCCCTCCCCTCTGGGCGCCCCACTTAATAAGGCGCCCCAAAAGATTAGTCAATTTAGTCTGTCCAACCGATGACCTTACCGCCTGACCTGAAATACCGCCTAAAACACGACAAAAAGGCATTTACATCCAATTTTCTTCGTAATTGACACCCTGTGGAAAAAACACACTAACATATTTCACTTCAACAAACATCTATCTCAGGGATGGTGGGTGGGGAAAAAAGGTTTAAGGTCCTCCCGAGGGAGGAGGCACACGCGACGGGTGTGCTGCCGAGGGGAGCGGAGAGCAGAGAGACTGCTCTTCGCGCTCCCCCCGGCTTTATACTACCGCACATCCACCAGATGAAACTGGTTCCTGGTGTGGGGATCACCCGCGCCCCGGAAGTGATCCGATCACTTCCGGGGCGCGGCGGAGTCTTCCATGACCCGGAAGCGATCCGGTCGCTTCCGGGGCACGGCCCCCAGTCAGTGCGGGGGCCAACGGAACGGGAAGGATACGGGGGCACGGCCGACCACCATAATGGCAGCGGGGCCGATGCTGGCCCCGCCTTCCTCTATGGTCCGGTACGGCCTACTGCCCCCTCCTCCCTTCTATTGTGACAGAAACCAATACAATCATTTTATTTGGAATAGGGGGTCATCGACCCCCGATCGTATTTTATTAACAAACACACATATTTGCACACAAATATATAATTACGCAGAAATGAAATGACAAGACAGGATTCGGTACATTTGTTTCATTCCTAGCTTTAACCAAGCTCCAATACATAATGTTCCTATCCTAGTCTAAACATATTGCTGACCACATTTCTGCGTATTCCTTTTGGGCCTACGGCAAGGTCAACACGCTGGCCCCTCCCCCTTTAATCCAAATTGTCCCGCGCACCCTAACCAGAGTGCGCATGCGCAGGGGGCCCAGCTGACCCGGAAGCACTTCCTTCCAGGCAACCCCCATACGTTCAAGACTTACCCCATATTTGTCCCGCGCCCCCAACCGGGGTGCGCATGCGCAGGGGGCCCAGCTGACCCGGAAGTAGTTCCTTCCAGGCAACCCCCATACGTTCAAGACTTACTCCATAAAGGGGCCATGCAGACAGCGCAGCTTACTTACGCCCGCGTGCGGGGTGGCCAACCAGCCAATGGAAAGCGTAACCCCCGTTTGTCCCCGCACCGTTGCAACCAACCGGTTGTAACTGCCCCTGGAGTCTGGTGAGAGCCACATGTCCCTCCCCTCTGGGCGCCCCACTTAATAAGACGCCCCAAAAGATTAGTCAATTTAGTCTGTCCAACCGATGACCTTACCGCACAAGCCTGCATAGTTGACCGACTATCAGGCCCCCCCCAAAAAACCCAAGGTCATACTCACCATTGAAATTGGTCCAGCCAAGCTAAAATGTTGCCCAGGAATATCTCGTTCCCCAACCTATAAAGGTGAACCCCATCACGCCAATAGCAGACGCCTTTTATGCACCCCTGAGCAATCACTTGTAATCTCGGTGCCCTAAACCGCTTGTCTGTTTATTATTGATCCACGGAACCGAGTGATTGAGAGACCCCCCTGATTCCCCCTCCCCGCCACTGAAACCTTGGTATCCTGTGTGACCACACAATAACCGCTCCTGGGCAGCGCCTGGCCAGCCACACTGACTCTGACAGTACTGTTCAATCAGGATCCTCCTATTTTAGGTGCACCAAGTCGTTACCACCAAAATGTAAACTGATGGCGTCGGGGGGAGTGCCAATGGAAGCAAGCCTGTGACCTATCCGCTCCCTGAACTTGTCGAAACGCAGCCCCCCGTGCCCAAAAACAAAAAAGGAGCCCCTGGCACCTAAGCGCTTTGCGCGAGCTGTCCCATCTCCCGCAATATAACGGTTACTTTAAACGGGAGACATACGAATGGCCGACAACACCCGCCTGAAGTTCCAACTTGGCGTCCAGAGAATAGACTTTCGTCGTGGTTGTGTCTTCTTCGTGATGAGGTGTCGCTGTCTTCCTTCCTGCGTGACAGGCCACTCCAGTCCTGGATCTTTCGGTCCACCTGCCTGCCCACATCTTGCGGTCATTGCGGTGTGGAGCGCCTCCCATGTAACCGACATGGATCCAGTCATACATAAATGAAAAGCAAACACAGATGATTAGTGTTTTTTAAAAGATACAGTGTGATACATTGTGTGACACTAAACGAATGCAAGATATCATAGGCATCCCACACACTATAAATGCACAAGCCGTGAGCGGTAGGTACAGTGTATCGCAGAACCGAGTGCAGAGATATCGCGTGACAAACCATAATCCTCCAATGCGTGATCAGGTATATAGGGCGGACCGGTAGCGTGTGCCACCACACCGATATCCAATGACCCAGTGTTCTGGCACCTGGGTGCAGAGATAGTTCGTGCCACAATAACTTAGTAATATGCATATCTACCAGTAGAGCACCTGGGTGAACCGGTACTCTGTGACAACCACTGGCATATATTGCTGTATAGATGTCATTGCAATGCGCTTGGGTGACCTCACCCGGGCCACCGCCTCAACATATGACAGCTTGGAAGTCTAGATGTGAATGCCCACTGAAAGGCAAGTCACGTTTTGTACTGCAAATGCCGATGATTGGGCCATTCTGATAGCAACAAAATGCCCCCCCAGCCAGGCCATTAGTGCCCCAAAACCTTGCCGCTGCCACCTTACTATGTGACCCTTAAAACGCGCATGCGCATGTAACATTGAGCGCTTTGCATTCTCAAGCACCGCCCCCCCTTGTCACGCTAAAGGTGTATTACCAGAATTGCCCCGTGAGAGTTTCTTGTAAGACTCCAGCTCCAAGAAACTGAGCACCTTGCTGCTGTTTAATAGAACCATCCGGGAAACCTAATTCCAGTACTTGCAGCAAAAAATGACGTTTCGCTGTGTTTCAAAACAGGCATGATAAAATGATGGATCTAATCCCATCACTGCGTTTGCGATCCCATTGAATCAGCTAAGGCACACATCAAAGAATTTCTCAGAGCTAAATGTGATCGCTGGTTGGCTGTGTGCCTTCAAGGACCAGGTCCAATTGCGGCTGCCTAACCTGACAACCTGACTAGTGGGGAATGCAATCCATTAGGTTTGCTATAGATTAGGCTTCTACTTAACCGTATACCATGTACCTGGCCCCCCCGAAGGTGCACTACACGTGTGCGCGTGGCCCACTAATAAAAGAATAGAAGTATGCAGTGGAATATAATAGCACATTCATGGTTACCTAAGGAAGGTATGGGGTATAGAGTGGAGTGTACTAGCGCATTCATGGTTACTTAAAGCCGGCTGAAGCCATGGCACGAAAATGCCCATCCCTCGCCAAACCGGTGCTATTGGTATTGCCAAATCCTTTTCAAACCTAAATGCATCAAAACACACACGATGTTTCCTAACGCTTGGTACCAATCAAGGCAGAGACCACAGATGAGGGATTACCTCTTGCGTGCCCTTTTTAGTGCACCTATTAAAATACCAACCCACCATCGTGTGCATGAGGAGGAGGCCCTCCCCGAGTAACTATTATGTTGTCTTCAGATCTAGACATACACCTTCAGTCTGTAAATATGACACTAAGTGTATATATACATATTGCACATACGGACCATAAATTGAGGTTAAGTATACATGTATCATGGGCCCCATATATACACAGGCTACAAACCCGGTACTGTGTGCATCTCCCTGTCCCCAGTGTAACACCGAACAGAGTATGTCATTTGGTATCGTGCCTGGTGCAGATACGGACTATGTTTGAGCATGCAGCCTCGGTGCACCTTACAGACTATAAAAATTGGTAGTATGTGCATTATGTCCTGAGTCCACCAGTCCAAATATAAACACCGTACTATGTAGTTGCTCGCATTTTGTTTGCACACCTTCAGACTGTAAACATGCAACTGTGCTATCTCATGGAACTAGCGCATACAGACGCAAACTATAGGCATGGCAGTGACTGCCGCGAGTGTTTAGTGCATATACAACATGCTCAGTGCACCAACAGACGTACCAGAAACGTGATGTATCCAGGGCCTACAACTGTATCCTGTGCTTAGCGTACCCACACATAAAATAACCCTCACAATGATTTATGTATATCCTGTGCTTAAAACATACATGGTCATTTTCAATTTTTGTACCTCTGATTGTCAGGTGCTTTGTGCACACACACCGACCCTACACAGTGGGGTATGTCTCTCCTGCGCTTAAACTTACACGTCACTATTAACCTTACCCATGTTTATCAAGTTTAAGTGAATGGACACATACACCGGCGTGCTATGTACCATGCATGTGTTAAGTGTATCCTGTGGCAAACATGGTCACACCCTATTTATTAACTCTTTAAAGAACAAATGCACGCTTTCCGGCTCTTCCAGTTAGAGATTTGAAGGGAAAGATATGTATATGACGAAGGGGAAGATGCCTTGCCAGGGGGGACCCGGGCCGTAGCTGTCAATTGTGCAGCAAGTGCAGTAACACCAAAACCCCCAGGATAGAGAGGACTCCGCACCCAAGATGCACGTGCTTTTCATAACGCACTGGTTGGCCAGGGGTCAATTTGCATGTTTGTAATAGAGCCCATTGCGATGCTACTACGCCACTTCATTGGACGTTGGTAGTTTGCAGTGTTCAACATCAGCGGGAGAACGGGCAGCGTAGTAGAGCCTGCAGGTTATTAGCCATCCGCCACTATTAAGAATGGACCCAAGAATGTCCTACCGTTTGCAATCAAGCGCACATTATACAGATGTTAAGGCCGGTGTGCGTAGTCCAGGGGGGTGAACATCGGAGTGGATGGCCACCGCTGAAATATAATGTAGGCTTGACGACAAACGATCACAGCATTACATTAAATGTGCCTTCACAGCAGAGCTGCGCCACCCCCACCGCAGTTTCCTGCCCCAACTTCCCTACACCTTTCAGCAATTCATAAAATGCAAAGGTGTTTCGAGTGTGGGCACAGAGTCTTGTGGGAAGTGCCACAAGGGTGCAGTGGTGCACCTAAGCGTTATCAAATTGCATAAACGATATTTACAAATACCTCGCCACTGACGTAACACCATAAGCTAAATGAGCAATTATGCAGGAAGGAAGACGTCGTTATCCAAAGCCAGCTGGCCACCTCCGAGTGAAGTGGAAAGGGCAAAAACATGTGGAGCTACCGGCCAGAAAGTGAATACTTAATACTCCCAATTGAACTTCGGAGAAGACTCGTGACAGAAAACTAGCAGCCCTCGAATTATGGGCACAGCAATTAAGTAGTTATGTGGTCATATGTCACCCTTAAATTTTACGGTAGTTGTGCGTGAACCTTGGTCAGACCCTACTGCGTTTGAAGGTAAAATAGCATCACAGTTGCGCTTGTATCTTTTGTTTTGTCAGATTTCCGTTTTGCATGCGCTACAGTGAAGTGCAGTGGCTCCTTATGTATTACTGCACCGCCTTACAATCGGTTCATTAGAGTTCGCGGCCGTTCACCTGCATCGAAACGCAACCATTTGCATGCAAATTTCAAACAGCCCCGGGCGCGATCCCCTTCGCCTGAAGCTCTGTAACAAAGGGATCACACACCATGTAGAAGCGTGCTCCCTGCAAGCGCCTGATACCCCACAGGACCATCCGCTGTCCCCCACGAAGGATAAAAGAGGTTCCATGTAACTTAGTCACGCAGCAGGCAGATCTACTATACCGGACCTCAAACACCGTCCCCTGATGCAATTAAAGCAGACACGCGGTTTAACCTATCTCCCTGAACCCTTGCATGGGGAGATTACAGATAACATCGGCTCAGAAGACGCCTGCCCCCCACCCTCGCTTTTGACCGTGCTTAATTTAAACGCGCACTTCCCTCCGCTGATTGCACCCGCCGTGAGGATATTTTCCGCCCCTTAAGTTGTGCTCTTCACTCTCTTACTTGCGCCCAGGTCACACATGCAAACGCACTATACCTGCTCCTGAGGTCGCGCTCTTCACCCCGCCAGCACGCTAGGCTTGCACATCGGTCCCAGCCCCTCGTAGCAAAACCAAGCGCTTGAGCGGCTTCCTGACTCCGACACGATGCTCCCCGCAACCGGCGCTGGCTCGCACTTAAAAGCGCCCGATTCCCTCATGCTGCTGCTCCGCTTGCCACAACTGACTCCCGCTCTTTTCGCCCCTCACTCGCCGCCGCCGACCAAATTCCGCGCTCGCCCTGCTGGAGATGTGACAAAAAGGCCTCCCAGCGAGGGTTGTAACTTCCCCCCGGTTCCACGAGACAGCTGGCGACCTGAAAAACAGCAGAAAAAAGGTTAAAGGTCCTCCCGAGGGAGGAGGCACACGCGACGGGTGTGCTGCCGAGGGGAGCGGAGAGCAAAGAGACTGCTCTTCGCGCTCCCCCCGGCTTTATACTACCGCACATCCACCAGATGAAACTGGTTCCTGGTGTGGGGATCACCTGCGCCCCGGAAGTGATCCGATCACTTCCGGGGCGCGGCGGAGTCTTCCATGACCCAGAAGCGATCCGGTCGCTTCCGGGGCACGGCCCCCAGTCAGTGCGGGGGCCAACGGAACGGGAAGGATACGGGGGCACGGCCGACCACCATAATGGCAGCGGGGCCGATGCTGGCCCCGCCTTCCTCTTTTGCATCAATAGTTGTGATTGCCCTAGTAGCGATACTTGGAATATCTTGGTTTCTATAGGGAAAGTATCCTGTACATTCCTTGGTTGGTACAACGCCCATTCCCCCCGAACACATTTTTGTTACTTTGGCCCCTCACAGGAGATCACCGAAAGACTTACACGCATAATGTCTTTATGCAAATGTTGCATCAAGCTCATGACGTGTCCAATACAACAAATTGTTGGGTTTGTGGATTGCGCCCCTCAGTTACTCATCAAAGGGATAATTTGTTGTCCATGCCTTTGTCATATATAGGAAGTTGTGAGGGTTGGTTTGAACTGTTTGTCATGGTACACTACTTTCCACCACTCCACTCAGGTTATGACACCTGCTGATTCTCGCACTGTGGTTGATTATATACGTTTTCATCATGGGTTTACTCCCATAGGTAAGGTAGGACAAAACATCTCCGGTACTTTTTCCCCAAACTCCTGTATGAGCAAATATGACAAGGTGAAGAACAACACATGGTTTCAAATAGAAATGGCTGATTTCCAATCTTTCCAAGATCGTAATATCACTAAGGACAAACCAATACTGGTGTCTGTGGTCAGATCAGCCGCTTCTTTCTGCATCCAGGGGACTGAGGGAATAGAGGTGGGGGAGAGTAAATGCAATTTCAACTACACACTCAGCACGATTAACAGTCTGCCTTTGATTCTGCCCCCTAATGTCTATTTTATTTGTGAATTCCAAGCTTATGTCTGGCTCCCTGGGGATGGTCAGGCAGATGTTACCTCTCTTTTCTTCTTCCCCCAGTTTATGCTGCTCTGCCAAATTACCATAGAGATCATCAGCTGCAGCGCAGGAGTGTATACTTGCCCCAAGTCAGAAGGGTAATTGACACAAAGGCTATAGACCAGACAGATACCACCATACAACAGTTTGAGGATGCCATGGAGGGTATCAAACCCTTTTGGGGCCCCATGTCCAATAGCCTTAAAATTTGTCACTTGACAAGGGTTGTTGAAGGGGTAATTAATACAACAGCTGGTATATTGACAAATATCACTGCTGAGCTCTAGGCTACGAGGTTAGTTACCTCGCAGAACCGGGTGGTGTGAGACGTCATACTTGCAGGTAGGAGTGGGGCCTGTCACGTCATTGGTAGTAGCTGTTGTGTGTACATACCTGACCACGCCCTCAATGTGTATGCTGCCATACAGAAATTGCATAGACTCTCATCTGAGATACACCAAGAAAATGGTACTTGGACTCTCTCTGGGTGGTTCTGGGGTATGTTCACGTCCTGGGATTGGAAGATCCTTATCTTTCTAGCTGTGATTGCTGGTATTGTCTTCACATGTTGCCTCTGCATACATTGTCTCCCGACCTGCTGCATTTATTGTATAAGTGTTCTCACCCCTAAACCGAAGAAGTCAGTTCATGACAATAGTGCTGCTCTCATATTGCAAAAGGACATTAACGACATGATGCAGATCAATGAGGGCGTTTTTGGTTCCACATCATCCCTTGCTACTTTTATTCCCGATACTGAGTATATGGATGGCTCCAAGTGTTGATGTCCTTTTGCGTCTTAGAATACTACACCTTTTTCCTTCACAATCTAAAATGGTTTAGCAAATGCAAAAAGGAGGGTCTGATGAAAAAAATGTTTTGCTATTTTGTTTGTGCTCTGTTCTCGTGTTAAGTTAGCATTCGCAGCACCATTTCATATATATCCGCCATTTTAAATCATTTCATCAGCCATGTATTCCCTGACTCGAGAAGCAGGCTGTGGAAATGTTCATATCTCCAAGGTTAGGCCTTGCTCTGCTAATGAATACACTGTTCTTATTTAATGCATTCCTTTCCCAAAGATAGTGGCTTTCTCCCACTAGTGTAGCAGTAGGCACGAACAGAACGACCTTGGCATGGAGATAATATGAGTCGAAACTCATCTTTCTGTACTTCTTTGTTTTAGCTGCACCTGCTAGTAGAATTCTGTATGGGCGGGACTTTCTTCGTTCAGAAAATTTACATAATGTATCTCCATGTTGGCTGAGGCCAGTCCCTCTGCAGCAATCCTAGGATGCTGGTCAGACTGGACTCCGCTCGAGTGTACCTGAATAAAATATACTTGGTTTGTATTCTCTACCATCTGACCTACTCTTCATTTGTATGGAAGACTGAGAGGTGGTCGCGAGTGACACGGGTGGCCCTAATCGGGTCACTTCCTTCACTAGTTTTATTCACTTAGTGAAGCTCCTCTATGACAGATCGACCTTACGGGTCCGAACTGGAAGTCTCGTCTCAGAATCTATAAAAGTATGCAGAGGCACCATGCAGGGATGCCCCCTTTCCCCACTCCTTTTCTCCTTAGCTATGGAGCCCTTGGTTCTAGCCATACGTGCTTCAGAGAGGCATGGGTATACCAATGGGCAGGGATTTTCACACAATATCGTTATACACAGACAGTCTACTGTTGTATGTCAGGGATGTCTGTTCCATCCCGGATGTCATACCTGACCTCCTGAATTGTTTTGCACGTCTATCTAGACAGCATGTCAACTGGGAGAAGTCCTGCTTGTTCCCTTTGCACCCAGTTTACCGGACCCGGCACTCATAATTAATCATGCTCCAGTTAATTGGCAGCCGACTATGTTCCGGTACCAGGGTATTCAAATTTACCATACTGACCGAGACTTACTGGATGGCAACCTCACTAGGGCACTCACCTCCCAAACGTCGCAGATGTTGTTTTGGAAGACACAAGGGGTCAGATGTAAAACCATTAGATTCTGCACCTCGCAATTTGTGACAAATTGCGAGGCACAAAATCAAATGTTTAACACTGTTTACGATTCCCAATGGGGTAGCAAATTGTGAGGCTCATTACTATGAATAAGCATCTTGCAATTTGTGAGCCCATTGGGAATGACAGGCCCTCCCAGGGATGCTGGTCTGCTGGGCTCAGCAGACCACCATGTCTGGGACTGCTTTTAAATAAAGCAGTTTTCTTTTTAAATGCAGCCCGTTTTCCTTAAAGGAAAACGGGATAGATTTAAAAAATAAAAAAATTAAACTTTTTTGTTTCATTGTTTAAGGGCAGGCAGTGGTCCCTGGGACCACTGCCTGCCCTTAAAAGTAATCTTGCATGCATTTGCAAAGGGGAGGATTCCCCTAGGGACCCCTTCCCATTTGCGAATGCATTACCACCAACTTGAAGTAGGTGGCAATTGCGGTCGCAAAACATTAGGTTTGAGACTCGCTATTTGGAAGGGAACGCCCCTTCCAAATAGTGAGTCTCTAAACACTTTTTTTCAAGTCGCAATTCATTTGCGACTCGCAAAAATGTTTTGTACATGGCCATGACAATTTTAGCATGTGCAAACGGGTCGCTAACCTGTTTGCGCATGCTAAAATTGTACGTACATCTGGCCCTTGCTGTCTCAGTTACAGGGAGCATTGCTCTTATGAAAATGGTGGTGCCCTTGCAGCTTCTATATTATTTTACCAACCTGCTGCTGTATCTCCCTCCGTCCTTTTTCCACTCCACTGAGCGTATGCTTCGTGATCTACTATGGAACAAAGCTCAATGTACGGTGACGCTCTCGAAGCTGTATCTACCATCAACCCAAGAAGGGCTAACTGTACCCAACCTGGAACATTACGACTTAGTATCCCAGATACAATGGGTGGCTAGCTGGATGGCGGGGTTGCATCTATCGGACACGGCAGTGGACGGTCCTCGTTATAGACTGGACAATCTTCTTTACCTGTTTTACCCCTGTATTAAGACATCTTGGCCTCTCTCTCTACTGTTACAGGTGGCCTATCGTTGTTTTTGTCGCTGCTTATTTCTCACCAAACATATAACACCCTACACACCAGCAATCCCATTATTGGGTCTGCCCAGAGGCAACAGTAGAACAATACTAGCTGAGTTCTCAGCGTGGCACACAGCAGGCCTACACACATTAGGCCACCTCTATCGGGACGGCACATTCATGACTTATGACATCCTATCACAAGAAGAAGGTATGCCCCCAGGACACTTCATTAATCACGCCTCTTGGACTGGTTTACTTCAGCGCCACCGGGGAGACATTATAAAAGAACCACAAACACATCTCACACTCCAATACCTACACATCATGGGCGAGGGGTGTCATCTCACCTTTGCGGATGCACTTTGTCTGCAACCTACCACGGATTTCACTTCCCTGCAACACCGCTGGGACACAGATTTGGCTCGTCCATGCACACCTTGGAAATGGAAATTGATTCTGGTGAGCACTACGTTTGTCCCTCACAATGCTAGGTTCTGGTTAATACAGTAATACATAGTCCACAGGGCATATTTTACCCCAGAAAAACATTGGCTGGATGCGGGCTGCCCCCGACTGGGACGTGATCTTGGCGGCCCTCCAAATTGCATTGTGCCCTGAAGGGGAAGCAGGCGATACTATAGATCTATAAATAGCACCCGTTCAAGCATCTCATCGTAGGCCATGACTCTATGGACTCTACGGTCTGTAATGCTTCTTTGTGTGCACTCTGAGATAGGTATGAAGTGAAACAGAGTTACATTGTATTTGTTAAATGGTAGCGGCAGTCGTAGTCGATAACCTTTCAAGTATTGCCCGGCGGTAATCGCCTCTTATACCATTCGATGCTAAACCAACAAAGAGGCAGGCGCCGGAGACTGGAAGGCAGGAAACAAAGTTTTATTTCGTCGGAGTGGAACACATCAGATCAGACAACGAGGTATCGTCACGAGGTGCTCTAACTGCATCTCTGAGGCCTGGCCTCTTATACACAGGTTTATGACTTTATTGCAGGTTTATCATACATGGCACATTCTTGAGATCGCTTTGATACATGAAAGAACATCCTCAGAATCCCCACTTCAAGCTCGTTCCCACACATATCTACAGTGACAGTCCCCACCCCACCCACAGTAGGAGATGGCTATCACACAGCTGGACATTCCGCCAATTCCCAGGGGTGTGTGTGACCGGTCGGGTCTCAGGGGGTGGGGGGCCTTGATCTACTGTAATCCCTTTGATGTGGGGTGTTTCCCTTACAGTAGGGGCAATAAACTGCATCCGCAGGGCTAGGTGATGGCCTGGGATCGGTTCGGACAATTGAGCGCAGAGGAAGGGGGTTATCAAAGAGATGCATGACCATGTATGGGATGTCGGTCAGGCGTAGGATGTGGTTCCATGGCAGGGTCGCGCAGAAGGAGAGGGTTTATGGCCTGTGTATGAGAGAGCAGGGGTGGCCGGCGCGCGAGGGAATGCTCGCAGCGCCAGGGGGACGCGCTGGCGATCGGCAATGAGCAGGGAGAGACCAGTGTGCCTAAAAATGGCTGCCGTGCGCTTTCCTGTGTGTCGCGCTGGGGAGAGACAAGATGGCGCAGATAATGTTCAGTTCGCAAGCTAAATTTCCACAGTCCTCCCTTTTAACATATCTCGCCAGCTTGTTTTAGTTCGGATCTATCCCCATGATACTACGAACTTCCACCTCATACAAAGCTTTCATTCGCTCCGCTTCAAAGTTCAGAGTCTTAGGGCAGATGCAGTTCATAAAAAGCGAACATAAAGGTGGCAGACACTGAATTCCCAAGCAGCATCCACATAGTATCACAATTGGTATTAGGATAAATGAAAACAGCTTCCATCCCCAACTTCTAATAGTGTCCCAAACCCAACTTCCCAGTGACCATTCTTCTTGCTCCTGATGAACCTCTGCGGAAAGTCTGTGGAGGTGTTCAATTGCTTTGTAGACTGAGGGTGAGTTATCCGGTACGTAGGTACAACAGCTGCACCCAATGATGCGGCATGCTCCTCCACGATCAGCCAGAACCACATCTAGAACGAGGCGGTTCTGAAGAACCACCAGGCGGACGGCCTGAAGCTCGGCGGTATTGTTGGTGAGGATGCCAGCCGTAATGTTCATCGCCGTTTCGACTGCCTGAGTTAAGTGGCGGATGGCACGGCTGTTTGCCATTGGACCCCAGAGTGGAACAAGTCCTTTTACTGCGTCCATGAACTGTGCTCCGGTGGAGTCGGCTTGCACAATGTCTTTGGCACGTTTCTGTCGGTGATGGTTTGCAGGGGCCACATATGTCGGAGGAAGGACAAAAGCGATGTAGCAGGTGCCTCCCCAACCTCTCGGAAGCCAGGTGTAGGCCTTAGTACCACAGACGAAGTACATATTTGGGGAGGCAACAAAGGAGGGTGGATCAACTGAGTCCAATGTTTGGGTGATGAGGCAGGAGCTGTGGCCCACCAGCTGCGCCCCCAGGCCTTCGAGGCACACAAGTCCAGTGATGTTGATGACGGATAGGGCCACTGTTAGGGTGGCGGCCGTTCGTTTCCGGAGGTAAGAGAAGGTGGGTCTGGCTGGGTTGTTAAACACCTGCATTTCAACTCGTTCTTTGGCAGGGATGTCCATGTGAAAGGAAGTGTTTGATCTCAGAGGACAGAAGGGGGCAGAAGTTTTTCCAGTTTTGTTCAGCCAGAACCCATGGTAGAAGTGTGACACAGTTTTGCCGGAAGTGGCATTGTCCTTGTAGCTTTCCTGCAGGAGGATTAGCCAGGCGAGGCAGGAACCATGGACCGAAAAAGGTGAAGGGATGAAAGGGATAGAGTGTCCAGTGGCATGTGGTAGCAATCCACAGATCCAGCAATTAGTGGCATTGGAGGCAAGATTGTGTTGGTGGAGCAACTGCACAAAAGAGTTATTCCAGAACTCCTTACGCCTTTCTCGGAGTTGGGGTGAAAGTGAGATCAGATGGTGTTCTTTCATGGTGGTAGGTGGAACGGTGGTCAGCAATGTCTTATGGGCGGGTGCGCTCTCCTCCATGATCCAGAAGGTGACCATGAGGAGAAGGCAAAAGAGAAGGGTAATGAAAAGTGCAATAGTCTTTGAGCTGTGCATTTTGTCAGTCTTTGGGATTTTGTAGTGGATCTTTGGGCGTTCGGTTGCTTCCATCATCTTCATGTCGGATGCTTCCATCACCTTCAAGGGACTCGGTAGCGGGCAGAACCATAGACTTTGTTTAGTTTCTCTCCTGGTGGCCTTTGAGGTGGCTAGGCAACCGCTCTGAGATTTCAACTTAGTTTGTGGCCTGTTTAGCCGAAGTTCCCTCCTTTCGTCGTAGGTTATACCCTTCTTTGGATGGCACAGTGGGATCGGGATATTTCGTTAATTCAAGTGTCTCTGTATCCGGGCAGTGGCTCAGGGATGGTCGGTCTTTGTCCAGAAGTTCCTCTTGGGCGGTGGTGTTGTCCGTGGTCGTCAGGGTCCATGATACCTTCTTGCAGTGGTGTGCATGCAGCCAATTGCGCTTCCCCTCCACTCGAAGAGCTGTTCGGGTGGTGATCAGGACTTGCAGAGGGCCCGTCCACCGGGGCTCCAGACTCTTGGTGCGCTGGAAGTTACGCACTAAGACAAAGTCACCCGGTTGGATGTCGTGCCCGGGGCCCCTGGAAACGTCGGGAATGGCTTGCAGCACCTGCTGATGGATAACCGACAACGTTTTAGTTAGGTTGTACAAATAGTCAGACATGAGGACGTCCGGGACGTCGTGGATGGATGTTGGTTTCGGTGCAGTCCAAAGGTTCATGGGCCGCCTGAAGACGACCTCGTAGGGGGTTAAGTGGTGTTTGGTGGGGGTGGAACGCATTGATAGCAATGCTAGCGGGAGAGCGTCTGGCCATTTCAGTCCTGTGGTGGCAACTATTTTTGCTATCTTAAGCTTCAATGTGGCATTATGTCGCTCAACCAAGCCTGCAGATTGGGGATGGAAGACCGCATGGAACTTCTGTTTTACACCCAGCCCCTTTAAGATGAGTTGGATAACCTCGGCTACAAAATGGGGGCCGTTGTAGCTCCACAAAATTCGACAAAGGCCGTACCGGGGGAAGAATTCTTTCAGTAGTACATTTGCGGTAGTCATAGCGGTGTTGTCGCGGGTTGGGTAGGCTTCCACCCACTTGCTGAAGGCGCACACAACGACAAGTACGTACTTCAAACCTTGGCACCTTTCTAACTGGATGTAGTCCATTTGTAGGACTTCAAAGGGATGATTGGGAACCCCAAACCCTCCCCGGGGTACAGCAGTTCCTTTCCCAGGGTTGTGTTGGAGGCAGACCAGGCATTGCTGGACCAGACGTTTGGCTGAGTCTGAGATTTTGTCGTTGTGCCAGACTTTGGAGATGAGTTCGATCATGGGAGCAGACCCTATGTGTGCGGGGGAGGGTGCCATGGTCAGCATGGGGATCAAGTATGAGTCTGGTAGCCACCATTTGTTCGAGTCTTTAGTTCGCCAGCAACCATCATCGTCCTTCAATCCCACCCGTGCCCATTCAGTTAATTTGTGTGGTGAGCTGGCTAATTGGATGTCCCTAATCGTTTCCCTAGCATCCTTCCATTTCTCAGTTTGTGACCTGGTTACGTACATACGGGTCGTGGACCTATTCTCGGCTGTGGTTCGGGCAGTAATGTCAGCTAGTGCATTTCCCTGTCCTATAATGTCTGTCACTTTCTTGTGTGCCTGGCATTTGATCACAGCCAGCCGGGTGGGGAGGAGGACTGCTTCGGTCAGGGCAGAGACTAGATCTCCATGCAGGATGGGTGTGCCATGGGAAGTCAAGAATCCCCTCTCCTTCCAAAGGAGCCCAAAGTGGTGTACTACCCCGAAGGCGTATTGGCTGTCTGTGTAAATGTTTGCGGTTGTCCCTGCTGCCAGGATGCATGCTCGTGTGAGAGCAATCAGTTCAGCTGCCTGTGCGGATCGCTGTGTGATGCGGGCTGTCTCAACAACTGTTCGGGCTGTGGTGACTGCATAGGCAGCTGAAGTGGTGCCATCGGGGAGCTTGATGCATGAGCCATCCACCCATAGTTCTCCGTCAGGGTCCGGGAAGGCAGTATCTCGAAGGTCAACCCTACTCTTGGTCTGTTCGTCGGTGAGAGTCACGCATTCATGTATAGGGGGCGCATTGGGGTCAGTGTCAGGGAGAGGTAGTAGAGTGGCTGGATTCAGAGTGGTGCATCGTTTCAATGTGATGTGGGGTGCAAGCAGGGTCAGTTCATAGCCAGTCAGTCGTGCGCTAGTCAGGTGTTGAGTCTTGGTCTGGTTCAGGAGGGTGTCAACCGCATGGGGTACCAATACAGTGAGGGGGTTCGAGAGCACGATCCCCTCACTTTGCCGGATAGAGACGGCAGCGGCGGCTACTGCTCGAAGGCAGGTGGGCAAAGCTCTGGCTACAGGGTCAAGAGTGGCAAATGCTGGGACTCTCAGTGTAGCCTTGGGGTGCCCTACAGAATCTGTACGACCGGGCTTTTAAAGTGAAGCCGAACAGGTAGCGGCTGTCTGGGTGGATGGGGATGGAGAAGAATGCGTTCTTGAGATCAATAACCGTAAAGGTGGTGGCAGTGGACGGAATTAGGGTGAGGATGGTGGTGATGTCTAAGACCACGGGGTACTGAGGTATGACTACTTTGTTAACTTCTCGTAAGTCAACAATGAAGCGGTATGCTTTCTCATCTCCCTCGCCTTGCTTCTTTACAATGGGTAGGATAGGGCTGTTGCAAACATTACTGACTACTTCTTCTACTACTCCTGCATTGACTAGGGACTGGATGATTTCCACCAATGCCTTCTCACCTTCGGGCGATATTCGATACTGTGGAAGCTTTGGCAGCACTGCGTCCGGTCGGACGGTTATGTGTACTGGGTCGATCACCATGCGCCCTACATCTGAGTCGGTTTTAGCCCATAGATGTGAGGGTAACGTGTCGAGTAGGGACAGGTCAGCATCAGTTATAGAGAGCATACGTCGTGTGTGACAAGGTCTGAACAGATCTGGGTTATCGTGCAGGATGACTCGAACTCCGTCTGGGGAACATCTGATGGTAGCTCGGAAATGTTTTAGCAAATCAAGTCCCATAATAGCATCGGGGGTGTTGGAGGAGAGCATAAAGGTCGTGTGAGTGGCGTTATCTTCTAAGTCAAAGGAGATTGGTGCTGATAAGGGGTTAGTGGAGGGCGTTCCATCGAAGCCTATTGAGGTTACGTGTGAGCCAGACAAGGGTGCCCTAGGAATCAGTCGTTTAGATAACGCACTACGTGTCGCCCCAGTATCTACCAGGAATGGAGACTTTGTGCCCAAGACCTTAGCAGTGACGTAAGGACCTTGTTGGTCAACACGGAGTTCGACTGGATCCCTCCCTTGCCCCTGGCGGTCCTATGCGAAGTCATGGGTGCTTTCGTAGTCGGACTGCTGACACTGGTTTTGTCGGGGGCGATCAAAGGTGTTTGGTCTGCCTGGCCTGTCGTTGATGGCGTTGTTCGTGTACCCTCGTCCCTGTCCTCTATTTCTGGGGTCATATGCTATGTCTCTGGGGTCCCTATTTTTGTTCATTTCCAGAAGGACCGGGCACTGGGATTTCCAGTGTCCGAACCCTCTACAGAACGCACATTGGTTCCCATCTAAATCTCTCCGTCCGTTGTAGGGTGCAGGTGTATGGTCTCTAGGGGGTAGCTTTCTAGAGGCGGTTGGTTGGTAATTCGCTTTTGGGGGCTCCCTTCCTATGGTCACCCCTTGCAACTGTGCTATCATTACCCTCTCCTTCAGTTCCTTTTTCTTCCTCTCGGACGCCCTATCGTTCTCATTCTTTTTGTTTTCGTAGTATTGGGCCATCTGGAGGATTGCTGCGGGTTTGGAGGCTGCCCAACTACTCTCGCCTGGTCTGTAGCTTCTGGGAGACTTCTTGTGACAGACCCTTCACATAATTCTGGACAAAGAGGTGATGTCCGGTTGCAGTGGTCATGTCCTGGCCACTATAATCGGAAAACACGGTCTCGAATCGAGAGAAGTATTCAGACACATCCTCCAGGGGTTTCTGGCGACAAGCCGTCACTATCGACCAGTCTACCTTTCTTTCTGGGATTAGAGTCTTCAACTTCTGTACAATCTTGTCTGGGAGCTCCAATATGGCTTTCGGGGGTTTTTGTCCCGGTTCTCGCTGTTTGTCTGTGGTATCAAGTTGTACCCAAGTATATCCGAACGGCTCAGCGTGGTCAACTTTCCGGATTTGCTTCCACACATCAGCCGGCAGACATAACCCGAAGAACAAGTCCATATCTGCTAAGGTCATTATTGTTGAACCTAAGGCTGTACCTAGTTCGGTGTAGAAGGCAGTCGGGTTCTTTCTTAAGTCGGGTAGGGTTTTTCTAAAGGTCAAAATGTCTTGTCGGTCCCATGGCTGGTAGACCCAATTATATACAACCCTTCCCTTCGCATCTTGGTGGTTGATGTCGTCATGTGTTCCCTGACCTCGTGGGGGGACCCAGTAGGGGGCGGCCTCTTTGATGGGCATCATGGTATCAGCCCTTCCTGCCTGGGGCTTAGTTGCTATGGGGGTTTCTGCTTTGGTTGTCTGTCTGTGCTCTTTAAGGTGCCGGTAGACCTCGAGCGTACGAGTGAAGAGGTCCGTCACATCGTCCTCTCCTTCTTTCCCAATGTCTACCTTCCTATATAGGGCCGCTAAGCCTTCGGGACCTTTATCGTGGTACCTATCCTCATATGTATTCAGGGCGTGATAACAAAGTCGTACGACAAAGTGTCGTCTGCGGTTGTCGGCATACGAGTTATACACGTCTGTTATATACTCCTCACTTTCCTTTCGCTCCACCAGTGTCCTTACTATCTTGTCGATTCCTGCTCGTTCATCCTTTGTTAGTCGATTCATTCTGGTGGAATCTTTCTTTCTCATCTCAGGGTCATCCAACGTTATCGCCAACGGTGTGTTCAGTACAAGAGGCTCGGCCGGCGTGGAGGCCGTGAGGACCGAGGCCCCAGTACTGCTTTCGCTTGTGTTTGGGGGTTGTGGGTGTTGCACTACCGGTTGGGAGGGTGTGTATGGAGGGGGCATGTAAATGATCGGGGGACCTAATAGCAATTCGTCATTCATTCGTTGCTTAGAAGACAACACAGGGTAGAGCATAGAGGGGGTCCTAACAGGGTACTGGCCTGATGTTTCAGGCTCTTGTCTTAGTTTAGCTTCCCTTCTCTCCTTTATTTCTTCCTCTAACTTTCTAGCGGCAAGGTGAGCTGCCTTTCGTAATTCCTTTTCTGCTTTTACTTCTTCCCTCTTTTTCCGTTGTGTTGCTTCTTTGCGCCACATGCCGATACTGTCAAGCATAGTAGGCGTCGTTTTATTACTACGCAGAGCTATTTCTAGCATTTCTATTTTATGGTCGTCGAAGGATCCCTTCAGTGGCCACTGACTCTCGGGGTCCTTCTTTGTATATTTATGCCATAGCATGCTATAAGCTACGGCGACTAGTCCATATTTAGTGAACATGTCCTTATTAGGGGTGCCCTCCAGTGGAGCCGGGTGGTCCACCTCTAATAAGCGGTCCGGGCAGAACCAACTACCAATCAGTGGGGAGAAGATAGGCATGACGGGTTACAACGGGGACAAAAGTCAGCACTACCTATCTTTTCACTGCTTGCAAAGACTAGACAGAATTTCTCTATTCCTCGTTATTTGTTAGCAGAGAATACCTCCAAAGAACCAATATCGAACAACTAGTGTTCGGACAATCAATCAATCAATGGTGAGAGAGATAGGCACGACGGGTTACAATGGGGACAAAAGTCTGCGTTACCTACCCTTCACTATTTGCAAAGACTAGACAGAATATTTCTATTCTGCGTTATTTGCAAACAGAGAATATCTCAAGGAGCACTATCCTTCAAAACAATCAATATTCGGACAATCAATCAGTGGGGAGATAAAAATAGGCACGACGGGTTACAATGGGGACAAAAGTCTGCGTTACCTACCCTTCACTATCTGCAAAGGAAGAGAGAGTATTTCTACTCCTCCCCGTTTGTAGACAGCGAATATCTCAAAGAGAACAATCAATAAGCAAATACTAGTATTTCAATCAATCAATCAATCGTTTCGCAATTTGTCGTGTTTCACGACCTTACCCGGACTGCGTGGACAGTTTCTCCTCTTCCGCCTCCAGCGCCCGATCGTCCTCTACTCTCCGTTATTGCCGCGGCACTCCTGATGGTTCCCAGTCAGGACCGTAGATCACTCGAGAGAGGTCTGCTCGGAATCAGTGAAGTTCGGATGATCGGCTGCCAGACGAGGGTCTATCGGGCAGGAGCTCTCCCGATCGTTGCAGTCGTTCACTCTGTCGTTGGGACCTCTCCCACTGGATCCACGTGTCGCTGATGGGCCCCACGCTTGGGACGCCAATTGTTAAATGGTAGCGGCAGTCGTAGTCGATAACCTTTCAAGTATTGCCCGGCGGTAATCGCCTCTTATACCATTCGATGCTAAACCAACAAAGAGGCAGGCGCTGGAGACTGGAAGGCAGGAAACAAAGTTTTATTCCGTCGGAGTGGAACACATCAGATCAGACAACGAGGTATCGTCACGAGGTGCTCTAACTGCATCTCTGAGGCCTGGCCTCTTATACACAGGTTTATGACTTTATTGCAGGTTTATCATACATGGCACATTCTTGAGATCGCTTTGATACATGAAAGAACATCCTCAGAATCCCCACTTCAAGCTCGTTCCCACACATATCTACAGTGGAAGTCCCCACCCCACCCACAGTAGGAGATGGCTATCACACAGCTGGACATTCCGCCAATTCCCGGGGGTGTGTGTGACCGGTCGGGTCTCAGGGGGTGGGGGGCCTTGATCTACTGTAATCCCTTTGATGTGGGGTGTTTCCCTTACAGTAGGGGCAATAAACTGCATCCGCAGGGCTAGGTGATGGCCTGGGATCGGTTCGGACAATTGAGCGCAGAGGAAGGGGGTTATCAAAGAGATGCATGACCATGTATGGGATGTCGGTAAGGCGTGGGATGTGGTTCCATGGCAGGGTCGCGCAGAAGGAGAGGGTTTATGGCCTGTGTATGAGAGAGCGGGGGTGGCCGGCGCGCGGGGGAATGCTCGCAGCGCCAGGGGGACGCGCTGGCGATCGGCAATGAGCAGGGAGAGACCAGGGTGCCTAAAAATGGCTGCCGTGCGCTTTCCTGTGTGTCGCGCTGGGGAGAGACAAGATGGCGCAGATAATGTTCAGTTCGCAAGCTAAATTTCCACATATTGGTGGCACTTTACTCAAGACGAACAGGTACTGCATAGAGCGATAGCGAACCTCTGTTTACTCCCTTGCCCCATCCCTACTTATTCCACCTCACCCTCATATTGTTTATTTCTGTTCCCCCTGAGCTAAATGGTTGCTCACAGTTATACAGTTCATATATGTTTGATGTCATTAGCATGGAATTTGCAGAAAATATAGATATATCTGGACTGGTCATGTTGAGAGGCATCTCTCACTCTTACTCAAAGCTACACAGGTTAATTATTTCCTGCATTACGGGGATGAAACCTGGGCTAGCAAGGTCGTGCTCACTCAAATGTCTTTATTGCACGATCATTTATTAAAACCCTTGCAATATTCTTATGTTTATTATCATGCTGTAACTGTATTATGAAAAACTCTTAATAAACAGATTTTTTTTTAAAACACAAATCGAACTGTACAGTGCTCACAGATATTAATTATGCCAATGTCAGTTTATTGTTCATTGTAATCATACAGTTTAGTGTTATCCCATTGGCAGTTTACAGCATGGAGTTCCAAGGTGCTGAAATCTCTTACAATGGAGGTTTCTGTGAGGACTCCATGTCCCAGTGCGCAGGGAGGGGCTGATGATGTGTGTCAGGGACAAGGGATGATGATGAGTGTCAGGGGCAGGTAGAGGCTGGTGATGAGTGTCAGGGGCAGGTGAGGGTGATGATGAGTGTCAGGGGCAGGTAGAGGCTGATGATGAGTGTCAGGGGCAGGTAGAGGCTGATGATGAGTGTCAGGGGCAGGTAGAGGCTGATGATGAGTGTCAGGGGCAGGTGAGGGTGATGATGTGTGTCAGGGGCAGGTGGGGTGATGATGAGTGTCAGGGGCAGGTGGGGTGATGATGTGTGTCAGGGGCAGGTGGGGTGATGATGTGTGTCAGGGCAGGTGAGGGTGATGATGTGTGTCAGGGGCAGGTGGGGTGATGATGTGTGTCAGGGGCAGGTGGGGTGATGATGTGTGCCAGGGACAAGGGATGATGATGTGTCTCTGGGGCAGGTGAGGGTGATGATGTGTGTCAGAGGAAGGGGTGATGCTGTGGGTCAGGGGCAGGTAGGGACTGATGCTGTGGGTCAGGGGCAGGTGGGGTGATGATGTGTGTCAGGGGCGAGAGGGTTAGGATGTGTGAGGGGAGGTGATGATGTGTGTCAGGGACAGTTGGGGTTAGGATGTGTGTCTGGGGCAGGTGGGGTTGATGTGTTACAGGGGCAGGTGGGGGTTAGGATGTGTGTCAGGGGCAGGTGGGGTTGATGATGTGTGTAAGGGGCAGGTGGGGGTGATGTGTCTCTGGGGTAGGTAGGGGCTGATGAGTGTCAGGGGGGTTAGGATGTGTGTCAGGGGAGGTGGAGATGATGATGTGTGTCAGGGGCAGGTGGGGTTAGGATGTGTGTCAGGGGCAGGTGGGGTTGATGATGTGTGTAAGGGGCAGGTGGGGGTGATGTGTCTCTGGGGTAGGTAGGGGCTGATGTGTGTCAGGGGGGTTAGGATGTGTGTCAGGGGAGGTAGAGGCTGATGATGTGTGTCAGGGGCAGGTGGGGTTAGGGTGTGTGTCAGGGGCAGGTGGTGGTGATGATGTGTGTCAGGGGCAGGTGGGGGTTAGGATGTGTGTCAGGGGCAGGTGGGGTGATGATGTGTGTAAGGGGCAGGTAGGGGGATGGTGATGTGTGTCAGGGGCAGGTGGGGTGATGATGTGTGTCAGGGGCAGGTAGGGGGATGGTGATGTGTGTCAGGGGCAGGTGGGGTGATGATGTGTGTAAGGGGCAGGTAGGGGCTGGTGATGTGTGTCAGGGGAAGGGAGTGATGATGTGTGTCAGGGGTAGGTGGTGTGACTATGTGTGTCAGGGGCAGGTGAGGGACTGATGATGTGTGTCAGGGGCAGGTGAGGGTGATGATGTGTGTCAGGGCAGGTGAGGGTGATGATGTGTGTCAGGGGCAGGTGGGGTGATGATGTGTGTCAGGGGCAGGTGAGGGTGATGATGTGTGTCAGGGCAGGTGAGGGTGATGATGTGTGTCAGGGGCAGGTGAGGGTGATGATGTGTGTCAGGGACAAGGGATGATGATGTGTGTCAGGGGCAGGTGGGGTGATGATGTGTGTCAGGGGCAGGTGAGGGTGATGATGTGTGTCAGGGGCATGTGGGGTGATGATGTGTGCCAGGGACAAGGGATGATGATGTGTGTCAGGGGCAGGTGGGGTGATGATGTGTGTCAGGGGCAGGTGAGGGTGATGATGTGTGTCAGGGGCATGTGGGGTGATGATGTGTGTCAGAGGAAGGGGTGATGATGTGTGTCAGGGGCAGGTGGGGTGATGATGTGTCTCTGGGGCAGATAGGGACTGATGATGTGTGTCAGGGACAGGGGCGATGTGCCAGGGGCAGGTAGGGACTGATGCTGTGGGTCAGGGGCAGGTGGGGTGATGATGTGTGTCAGGGGCGAGAGGGTTAGGATGTGTGTCAGGGGAGGTGATGATGTGTGTCAGGGACAGTTGGGGTTAGGATGTGTGTCTGGGGCAGGTGGGGTTGATGTGTTACAGGGGCAGGTGGGGGTTAGGATGTGTGTCAGGGGCAGGTGGGGTTGATGATGTGTGTAAGGGGCAGGTGGGGGTGATGTGTCTCTGGGGTAGGTAGGGGCTGATGTGTGTCAGGGGGGTTAGGATGTGTGTCAGGGGAGGTGGAGATGATGATGTGTGTCAGGGGCAGGTGGGGTTAGGATGTGTGTCAGGGGCAGGTGGGGTTGATGATGTGTGTAAGGGGCAGGTGGGGGTGATGTGTCTCTGGGGTAGGTAGGGGCTGATGTGTGTCAGGGGGGTTAGGATGTGTGTCAGGGGAGGTAGAGGCTGATGATGTGTGTCAGGGGCAGGTGGGGTTAGGGTGTGTGTCAGGGGCAGGTGGTGGTGATGATGTGTGTCAGGGGCAGGTGGGGGTTAGGATGTGTGTCAGGGGCAGGTGGGGGTTAGGATGTGTGTCAGGGGCAGGTGGGGTGATGATGTGTGTAAGGGGCAGGTAGGGGGATGGTGATGTGTGTCAGGGGCAGGTGGGGTGATGATGTGTGTAAGGGGCAGGTAGGGGCTGGTGATGTGTGTCAGGGGAAGGGAGTGATGATGTGTGTCAGGGGTAGGTGGTGTGACTATGTGTGTCAGGGGCAGGTGAGGGACTGATGATGCGTGTCAGGGGCAGGTGAGGGACTGATGATGTGTGTCAGGGGCAGGTGGGGGTGATGATGTGTGTCTGATGTGTGTCGGGGCAGGTTGGGGTGATGATGTGTGTAAGGGGCAGGTAGGGGATGGTGATGTGTGTAAGGGGCAGGTGGGGTTGATGATGTGTGTCAGGGGCAGGTGGGGTTGATGATGTGTGTCAGGGGCATGTGAGAGGCTGATGTGTATTAGAGGCAGGTGGGGTGATGACGTGTGTCACGGGTCTCTGCAGAACTAGGAAAGGCAGGCTTAAGCATGTGTGTAGGAGGTGTGTCTGTATACAACGTGGTGTGCCACGGTTCTGCAAGGACGGTAGAGGAGAGGTAGATGCCAGGACGTGGGTCTGTGTCTTTGACATGCCAAGCCAGGCAGGTGCTAACAAACTGTGGGACAGGCCACAGGTCTCCGTGAGTATTACAGAGGGTGTCTGTCGCCCGAGACTGCAAGGTGTGCGAGGGTAGTGCATGTGTGCCAGTGAGGTCTCTGCACATTGGTCATTATGCCTACAAATGACGTGTGTTGGTTTCTGTGGCACCACAAATGTTTCAAGACTGCAATTTTAAAATGGAGATGTGGGTTCGTGTTCGTTACCCGACATGCACTTCGGTAGAGCTGCAGCTATGTTAAACCCTCTCTGTGCTACCCTGCTGTTTTAGTGGGGAGACTTCCTTAAATGAATCTGATGACGTGGATACAGCTATTTATGAGGCTTCTGATACGGTGTCACTCAAAAGTGTCACACATAAGGTGCTGAAATATCACACATAATCACACTGTAGAACAGGTAATATCGCACAAAAGGAAACGGAAACCTGACTGACATGCTGGTCCCGCGGACACTTAATGGTGTGTCCCCCCTGCCCCCCCCCCCCCCAAGTGGGGTAACGAAACTTAAGGAGGGGGCTGCAAAATACATGGAGGGATGCCCCCACCCTCCGGCCCCAGTCAGGAACTCGGGCCAGGGCCCCGACTGACCTTGCTAAATGCCGGAGATGGTACCCTGGACTTAGAGCTACTCCCCACGCGGGTGGTGGGGGGGGGGGGGCTATTGTTACGCTACCGTTCCCCCCGCCAAACAGTATTAACCGGTATCTCTCGGCTCATCACAAACAATGCCCAGCACCGGGTGATACCACTGTCCTTATTCAGGGGTGTTCACGTAACATTGTCTCAGAAGGATGAGTGGCTGAGCCTTCCCTTGCATGGATTCGGATGTTTGATCTGCGGATGCCTGTGCAGCAGGCGCACGAGCCCTCTGCGTGACTGCAGCGATTTCACTCGTGTGCCCGCCCTTTGATTGGTTGGGGCCTCGGCGACCTTACTCGGGATATTTATAAATATACAGTAAGATATGCATGTATAAAAATAATCCCTTGGCAGCAGCCTGAAGAAATATCGACTAAATAAACATGAGGCAGCCTTCATCACACTAACAGCATGCTAATGAAGGGGGTGGGGGAGGGCTCCATCTGTATGCAGCGCTTCCGCCCAGGCTATTTACTGATTAACCCCCTCTGCTGCCAGCGCCGGCAGTGCTAGGTGTGAGGTGCACCCCCCTCCCCCCAACACCCACACGCGCCCCGGACCGCCAGAAGCCCCGAACTCCCTGCGTCACTCACCGCCAGCCGGTGATCTGCTCTTTCATATTAATGGGGATTAACCCCAGGAACGCGCCTTAACTTTAATACTCGATTTCTCCCCTAAATACTTTTGAGCAGTAGGTGCTGCATAGAAATACAATTAACCCGCAATCTCAGCTCGATTAGGATAGCCCTGTGGGTGAATGCACCCACTGCAGATGACGGCAGGCAGCCTGTATTCCACAGGAAAACACGCTGCAGGGTAAATGAGTGGGTGCATGCACGTGGCGCAGAGCTCGGCGGTCGCCCGCAGGCCACAGCAAACGCTGTGAGATCGACGAATCGGTTCGTTGTTTACATTTTATAAAGTAATGTCCAGTTATCAATCAAGGTGACTATGTCCCCGTGCCGTAAAACGACGTGGTCACCACCAATTCGCATAAAAAAACTGCCCTGAAAATACATCAAATATGGAAACAAGGTTACACGAATTGATCAAAGTATGTTACAAACGAATCCATTTGTGTAAAAACGAATCTTGCTTGAAAACAAAACTATTGGTGAAAAATGGAACGGAGGCGAAAGAACGCAATTTTCATAGACACGCATTGCGTCCGTTCATGGTTGGCTCCATTCACTAAACCCAGTTTTACGCTTTTTCTAAAAATATATATATCATTTTAAAAACACATGTTGACCATCCCTAACCCCAACACTCCTGGTCCTATCCCCAGAACAGAGCACGATCATTTCGTTTCAACGGAGTGCGGGCGCCCCCCCCCCCCTCCCCCCCACCCCCCAAACCGCGGACCTCTCGCTCACCGCGAGGGCGAAAAGCGATGCGATTTTGTGCAGAGTCGACATTTTTTAGAAAGGGGTGAAAAGCTGTATGCAGCGCACACTGCAAAATAAACTGCCTCGTGGCGCTACAAAACCAGCAGAAGCCGCAGGAAAACACAGTGTGAGTTTAAGGAAAATGAAAGTGTCTGCAAAAACAAGCACTGGCAAAGCCAGCTTGTCTCGGTTCGCCGCCGGTACTGCCCAACACTCACCGTTGCTGGCAATGGATGTGCCAATGCTTGTAAAGTTGTTGCAAGAGCATTGGCGACGCCAATTGTGCTGGCTTGCCATCCGTGAACTGTTCCCCCATTTACCTTGTTCCTTTAAATCAACCGGGCTTTCTGTCAGTACCCAGAACCACAGACAATCTTTTTTAGAAAGGGGTGAAAAGCTGTATGCAGCGCACACTGCAAAATAAACTGCCTCGTGGCGCTACAAAACCAGCAGAAGCCGCAGGAAAACACAGTGTGAGTTTAAGGAAAATGAAAGTGTCTGCAAAAACAAGCACTGGCAAAGCCAGCTTGTCTCGGTTCGCCGCCGGTACTGCCCAACACTCACCGTTGCTGGCAATGGATGTGCCAATGCTTGTAAAGTTGTTGCAAGAGCATTGGCGACGCCAATTGTGCTGGCTTGCCATCCGTGAACTGTTCCCCCATTTACCTTGTTCCTTTAAATCAACCGGGCTTTCTGTCAGTACCCAGAACCACAGACAATCTTTTTTAGAAAGGGGTGAAAAGCTGTATGCAGCGCACACTGCAAAATAAACTGCCTCGTGGCGCTACAAAACCAGCAGAAGCCGCAGGAAAACACAGTGTGAGTTTAAGGAAAATGAAAGTGTCTGCAAAAACAAGCACTGGCAAAGCCAGCTTGTCTCGGTTCGCCGCCGGTACTGCCCAACACTCACCGTTGCTGGCAATGGATGTGCCAATGCTTGTAAAGTTGTTGCAAGAGCATTGGCGACGCCAATTGTGCTGGCTTGCCATCCGTGAACTGTTCCCCCATTTACCTTGTTCCTTTAAATCAACCGGGCTTTCTGTCAGTACCCAGAACCACAGACAATCTTTCTGCTCTGGCCTTGGGCAGGAAGAATATTCGGGAAGGACAATGGCGCAGTCCAGCGGCTTTGATGATCTGACCCGAGCATGTGATCTGGTCACCAGGAGCCGCCGGTGGAACCCTCGGGGCTTGGAATATCCCCCGGAACCTGCTCAGAGGGGTGCAGCCTTGTGCTTAGAAAACAGGGCCAGGGTCACCCTGGGAAGAAACAGGGTTTTAACATCTAGAATCCAGAGCGAGAGGCGTCAAACAAGGGCGCGCTCTGGCTCCGACTTGATTCAGTTTATCTCCGGCCCCGTGAGCACACAACTAGATTCCACCTGCTCACACCCCCAAAATGAGGCTACAACGTATCGCAGCATTATTACTCGCCAATGACATTGTTTTATTCAACGTATCAGGTATTGGCCTATAAATCGAACGCATTCTTTGTTGAACGCTGCGCTGCTGATGAGCTGATCATAAACCTCGAGAAAACAGAGGTCGTTGCCTCGGGAAGAGGGTGATCCGGTGAAGCCCGGGTCCTGCGGGGGCTCCCGGCCCCGGAGGACGGAGCGGCGTGGACCTCTGTCTGCAGAGGGCTGCGGAGCGCAGCATGGGCGTAGGAAGTGTGGGAGACGCGGGGGATATATCCCCCCCCCCAGATTTTGGAGTGGGGGGACACAGGGGACAAGGGTGGGGGGGACGGGGGACAAAGGAATTTCCCCTCTTCCTTCTGTTATCGCAGGGCCATTAGCACGCGAAAGCGCTACCTAATGGCCCTGCACTTGACCTGCCTGGAGTCAGAGGCCACCCGCCCTCTGCCTTTTGTTCTGCTGCAGGAAGGCTCAGCCGTTCTGGGAAGGGCAGAGAACGGAGAACAAATAAACGCTGTCTCTTTTCCTTCATGGCAAGGACCGTGTCCACTACTCCTGACCTGCCTCTGGCGGCTGCCCTCCTCTCTTGTAAAAATTTTGGAGAAGCACGTTCAGTCGGTGCTCTCCAATTTTCTGGAGTCTCATGAGATATTACATGACTCCCAGTCGGGCTTCCGTCCACATCGTAGCACCGAGACCGCGCTCCTTGAGGTTTCTGAAACCATTAAAGGGGTGTTGGATACCGGGGGCAAAGTCATGCTGGTGTTGTTGGACTTGTCGGCGGCTTTTGACACCGTCCCCCATGAGGGCCTGCTCGCAAGACTCTTTGAGATTGGTCTGCGGGGGACGGTGCTCAAATGGTTTTCTTCCTTTCTGGCCGGCCGCCGGCAAACGGTCTGGACATCATCTGACACCGCCGTAATGCCGCCTCTGGGAGTCGGGGTCCCTCAGGGCTCTATTTTGAGCCCGACCCTTTTTAACATCTTTATGACCCCTTTGGCGGCGGTGGCGGAGTCATTTGGTGCCCGGATCGTGTCGTATGCCGACGACACCCAGCTCCTCTTCTCTTGCGAGAGAGGGGCTGACTTTGACGGGGAGAGTATCCAGAATTGCCTTGGGGCTGTGTTCGCATGGTTCCAACTGAACCGCCTCAAGTGCAATTCCGACAAATCGGAGGTACTCTTCTTCGGGTGCGATACGGAGCCTAGCTGGCAGGCCTGGTGGCCCATCGACATGTTCCCTCCGTCCGGCTCTTCTCCCATGGCTAAAAACTTGGGGGTTAAGATGGACAAGGGGCTGACGATGAAAGCCCAGATCCTGGGGGTAACCGGCACTTGCTTCGGCCTGTTAAAAATGCTGCGGAGGTTCTTGCCTCTCTTGTCCGAGGAGCACAGGAGGCTGACGGTGCAGGCTCTGATAGGCTCCAGGTTGGATTATGCCAACATTCTTTACCTGGGCCTGCCAGAGTATCTGCTACAAAGGCTTCAAGTTGTACAGAACGCGGCGGCCAGGGCCATCTTTGGCCTAAGTAGACGGGCCAGCGCCTCTGGGTTGTTGGTGGCGTTACACTGGCTACCCATTCGCAAACGGATTGCCTTTAAGGCTTTGACCCTGGCCTACAAGGCGCTCCATGCGGTGGGAGCTAAACATCTTCAAAAGAGACTGACCTTCTACCATCCGACTCGCTCGTTGAGGTCAGAATCTCTACTCTTGGCGGCTGTTCCGCGTGTGAAGAGGGCTCGCCTGGGGGGCCGCTCTTTCAGTCTGTTGGCCCCACAGATGTGGAACGCACTACCGCTCCCTTTGAGGGGGGCGTTCACTCTCCTTGATTTTAGAAGAGGTCTCAAAACCTGGCTGTTTACTCAATAGGTTTCCCAGTCTTTTGTTTTCTTTTTGTTTATCTTTTAACCTGTTTTTAGTTGTGTTGTGTTATTCTGAAATCTGTTTCCCTTACCTAAAAGCGCCGGGACACTCTTTTTGAGTAACCGTTGCGCTATACAAAAGAATAAATAACATAACATAACATAACTCTTTATACCTCCATCTCTTTCTGTCTCTGTCTCGCTCCTGCTTACGTGCTGATGTCAAGAGGCAGCTCTTAAGGTACTCCCTCTTGCCTCTCCTTTTCTTTATTTGTTCCCCTGTGAAATTGATCCAAAAAAGGCTGAACACTTTGGCTGGAAATGTCCTCATTTTCTGACCATTTTCTATTGAAAAGGAAAACCTCGGAATGTAGAGAAAAAATTGTTAAATACCTAAATAAAGCAATACAGAGTGGACAGCAGACAGGCCAGACTGTTATTTACACCCACACACATTAGCGCCACTTTACAGAGTTTGCCAGTGAAAGCGCTACTTTCTTTTTATCTTCTTTCTTTGAACAACATTTTTTTCCCAGGGTGGGTAAGTGCGCCATTCCTAAAGAGACTGCAATACCTGGTTGATGGGTAGAGTGGACACGTTTAATACGACCGTTTTCGACTTTTTAATTATTTTAGCTTATAAAATGCGACTCTGTGTTTGGGGATGTGGTCTTTTTTAAACCAAACTGCATACATTTTGAAAGGATATAAGCAATGGACATTTAAAGGGGTCTCTTCCTGGTCCTGTAGCCATGTCTTGAACTTTTCAGGCAAAATCACTTACTGATTTCTGAATAATGAGTTTAAAACCGTTAAGGTAACCATGTTTTTTTCTGATTACAGTTCACATGCTTTGCTTATTCTTGCATTCCCTATGAGTGTTTGCTTTTTCCAGGG
This sequence comes from Triturus cristatus, assembly GCF_964204655.1. Taxonomy (NCBI): domain Eukaryota; kingdom Metazoa; phylum Chordata; class Amphibia; order Caudata; family Salamandridae; genus Triturus; species Triturus cristatus. The sequence goes on along the minus strand of NC_140584.1, from coordinate 1,179,288,606 downwards.
TGTTATTCATTTTTTTCAGGCAGCATTTTACTGTTGTCTAGTGCATAATTTGAATTTAGTCGCAGCACAATTGAGTTGTGCTGAAGGCAGTGCGAGTTTCTCTCAGTGGGGCAGTATGGTGTTCAGTGTGGGAGAGAATGTGGCACTCTGGCCAGAGCTGCTGAATTTGGAACTGGAGAACCATGTTCAGACCTTCATGACCAGTTCACCATACCACACTCCTGACAGAGCTTATTCCGATGCTACACCTTAGAAGGCCCGATAGACCTTAGAAGCCCAGGTGTCTTAGCACCCGCAGGTGGACCTGTCCACCACAATCCATACAGGCAGTTCACTTCCAGTCTTACGGGCAGGCATATGAAGAAGCACATCCTAGATCGACAGTGAATCTGTCACTGAGGTCACAAGACCCTTGAGGCCAGTCCACCTCACCCATTGGTACCTCCATTGGCCTTTTTCCAGCACTAGCAGTGCAACTTGCCAGGGGTTGGCAATGTAGGATTTGCATGCACACCAAACTTAGGGGGTGATTATAATGGCAGTGGGACCGCCACGTCACCCCGTCGGTGGCGGTCCCACCGCCAATGGTGACTGCATCACAGCCCGCCATATTACAATGGCGGGTGGTTACCTGGCGGTCGGAAAGACCAACCACCACGCACCCGACGGGCTTCTTGAGCCCGCCGGTGTGGTAGAGGGGCTCGTGGTTCCTACAATGCTGGTGGTGCCTACCATGCACCGCGTTCTTCAATTGGCTTAATAATAGAACACCTGACATACAATTCAGCATGAATTACTCCAAATCTAAAATGGCATTTCTGGATGTGGAGGTGTACCCAACAGATGGACGTCTAATGACTACATTATATAAAAAGGAAACGGACAGAAACAAAGCGTTGCATTATTCAAGCAATCATCCACGCAGTCTACGAGAAAACTTGCCTTATGGGCAATTCCTGCGCATCCGACGAAATTGTTCATTTAAGGATGAATATTTTCTCCATGCAGAAAAACTGAAAGAAAACTTACTAGCGAGAGGTTATCCGAAAAAGCTCTTGAAAAAAGCCATCAAACGAGTCTGGTGGACACCACGTGAAACTTTGCTTGAAAGACGCGAGAAATTGAAAACTGAGAGAATTGTATGCGTTTCTACGTTTGGTCCAACATCCAATTGGTTTAAAAAGATCATTAAACAAAATTGGAACCTAGTAAAGAACTTGGACACAACATTAAACGAAATTCCTTTATTTGCCTTCAAAAAGGACAAAAGCATTGCCAATCAGATAGTGCGAGCAGCACTACCTAGAACAAAAGGCCCGGATATAAGAGACCTGCTGAGCCTTCCGCCAATACAGGGACATCACAAGTGCGGCACATGTGTCTGTTGCGATTCAACTACTGAAGGAAACCTATTATCCCACAATGGTATACATTGGAAACATGAGACCTTCTCCAATTGTAAATCAAAATTTGTAGTATATGGCATCCGTTGTCCATGTAATAAACTTTATATTGGAAAGACCAATCAGGAGGTAAGGAATCGAATTCAGCAACACAAATCAAGAATTCGCAAAAATGTGCAAAATGCCCCACTGGTAAATCATTGGCACTTGAAGAATCACACAGAACAGGAATTCAAATGGACAGTCATTTCGAAAATGGAACGAGATCAGCGAGGCGGCGACTTGGATGCGAAATTACTTAAAAGAGAAGCCATGCTTATAATCAAATTCAACACGTCTATCAATGGATTAAATGAACTTTCTGAGATTTATAATCTATGAACCAGCAAGTCTGTTGCTTTAATATTTTGCATTGACAAAGTTCGTTCCATTTTTCAGCCCCAGTTTTCTCCCAAGAAAATCATAATGAAACACATTAAAAACTACAAATCCCATCAGACCTGTAGTCCATCTGATTGTTCTTCCAAGAAAATATAAACTCCTTTCTCAGCTTTCACTAGCTCGTAGCGCGGTGATTCAAGCAAAGTGATTCAAGTATCCATGCTTGCTCCGAAATGGATTTAGGCAGTTTGTCCTTCAATAAACTTTGGAGCCTAAAAGAAAAACAGAAACGCATTGATTTCATCCTTAAAAAACTACAATTCCCATTCGACTTGTAGTTCATCAGCTCGCTCACGTCAGAAAATGTCCAAACGACTGTCGGGAATGGCCGCTTTCAGCCCGTACCAGTCCTGAGGCTAGTTATCGAAGCAAAGAGATATGAGCATTCACGCTCCTCTACCTCTAAGGTGGCCTCGTAACACACCAATTGATACGTAGGCACACATTGATCGGGTCTCACCGTTCGTTTTTCCAGATTGAGTGGACGCCGAGATTCATTCTCCACGCTAGCCTCAGTCCAACTTGGTCGCCCCTTTGGAGCACCCGTCGCCTTGTGCAATATAGCGAGGAAAGGACACCTTTTGACTCTTCATGTCTACACGTGTCGAGGTAAGACCAAAACCCTTAAAAATACTCAGCACAACACACACACACTATGAAGGCATATATTGATAGACAGCGCTGTTCGCTTTTTAGAATACGTGAACGTCGAGATTTGCTTTCAACGGACACAAGACCGGTGACTTACCAAGCACTCGCCGCTGTATGAAACATAAGTGAGGAGAGAATACTCTGTTGGGCTCAGCTCCATTGTATACCACAGCTTCACAAGTAAGATGGGTTGTTTTTAATAATTAGCTCGTCGTTTTGGTCATAGAAACATGAAGAGGTGACACTTTGTTGGTCCTTATTGCATTTAGGTCACGGATTGAAGTAGTGACAACTTTGAAAATTTCGGCTTGCTTTAGTATAAGGTAAGAGCCTATCAAACGCATGCAGCTATAACGCAATAGAGTGGGGTCACTTGATTAAAACATCTTCTCTGTTTTGTTTCAGCTATATGTTGGTCCTGATGAGAATCCCCGCACATTAAGGGATTCGAGACGCGTAGTCCTTTTTCCACTTTTGGCCAATCTTTGCTAAATAATACAGTGCAGTGATTCACAACTATGCTAAGTTTTTTCTATTGATGGCCTTTCTGTACATTATTTGTTTATAATTATCCTAATGTGTATATTGTCTAGTGAAGATGGATGATTTGTATGACTGAGATGTTTATATGGTTGAGTGTAGTTTTTTTGTATTGGTGTCAAATTGTATAAAATCAATCCAAATTGTCGATATTGTTGTGGTAATGATGTTTATTTTGTCTGTTTTTGTAATGAACACGTTTTAACAAACTGAAAATGCAGTTAATATAAAAATGTAAAATACTCTATGGATTAAATCCAACGGAAAAAGTGGTTGCTAGTGTTACCGTTTCATTCAGTTCACCCTTCAAAGTGTAGGTGAGCCGTGTGCAGCATTGGCTTTTTGTTTTGTTCTTTTGTACCATGCACCGCAGCAGGGATTACGATGTCCCTTACCCGCCAGCTTATCAATGGCGGTTCACCTGCCATGGAAATGCTGGCGAAAGGGACATTGGGGGCCCATAGCAGGCCCCTTTACCCCTGGCCCTCAGACATGGGTCCTGGGGGGCATCTATGATGCCCCACAACATATCAATGCACCATGTGGCAGGCACCGATATATTTAACATGTTCCTTTTTTTTTTTACTTTGCAGCGGATGATGCAGCCAGCAGCACCTGCTGCAATGTAAAAGATAGGCACTGTGAACACCGTAGTGGCAGTCGCATTGTAATGCCTATCGTGGGACCTCCACCTTGAAGGCCAGCGGTCCCATTCCCCGATTCGATGGCGGTGGTACTGAAGTCCGCCTGCCATCGTAGTCAGCCCCTAAGTTTGCATTTTATGAATATGATTCAGCGGGAAATAAATTGATGTTTGCAATTTAATTGACTTTGGTTGGCCTCTTATCTATGAGATTTCCCTGTTGAATGTGCCTTTACATTATACATTTTCGGTTGTATGAATTGATTGCATAGTACACTCTCCTACAGGTATTAATTTGAGTGTCATTAGGAGTGTCTGGGACCAATTGTTTTCTTAGGAATTGTTTTCTTTACTAACCTTTGCAAAGGGCCCTAAACTTCACAGCAACACAAGTCACATTTCTTTTAGTAATTTGGGATCCGTTTGAGCTACAAAATTGTTTTGGAGGAAATCGTTAGATTATGCAGCAGATGATGTATTATGTGGCAAATATGATACAGCCATAGTTAAGTGGAAAACATTTTTCCACTTAATTTTGCCCCAACATTGTAGTTGATCAATTTGTAAGTTCCCCAAACCCAAAAGTCGAGTTTGGGCACAATTTGCATTTTAAAAGCAGCCCTATAACACAGGGCTACTTTTAAACTGACCCCAGGCTTCAGCAGTGCACACATGCAAGCGCAGAAAGGGCTGCTGGCCTCTAAACTGCTATGCCTTATTATATTCTAGGGACTTAAAAGTAGTTCTAATCCCCCTGCCCTATTATGTACTAGGGCCTTATAGGAGAGGTCATGCCAATCACAGGGGTACCCTAACCCATAGTGCACCCTAGTGTATGTAGGTGTTTTCACTGTATTTTTAAGTGCCTCTTTCAGAATAGCACTGGCTGTTTAGGCAGAGGCCAGGGTCAGTCAGTCAGGTACCACCAGTACCAGTCAGCAAAACGTTGGGGAGTGCCCAGGGCGGCTTTGCAACACTAGAGAAACACAAACTCAGAATGCAAAACATAACACCATGGTTGGGGGGTTCTCTTCAATAATCAGAATTGATTTCTATCCTAATGAACCCATTTTCCAACATTAGGATAGGGAAAGACAGGGGAAAAATCATAACGTTCTAATCTATACATTGAAGTTTTTATGCAGCTCTTTGATGACGGTTAATAGCTCACTGTTCAATGTTAGGATTTTAACTTATAAACTTCAAATACCAAAAGAATATCTCAGACAAAAGCAGTAACTCACTGATCTATTGAATTAAAACTTTCACTAGACAAGCCTTCGATCTCTCTCAAAAAAAGAACATTAATCACCAAAGTTATCTTCACATTTTTATTGTTGCCTGAAAATTGCTGGAGACCAGGAATGCAGCAGCAGGTACTTTTCAAACCCTAATGCACTTGCAAACACGACGCCCCCACCCTAAGTCAGCGGCCTTTGTTTGCTTTGTGCATTAAGATGCAAGATTCATATATATGTTTTTTTTAAACATTTGGTCTCATTACTATATGAATGTAAATAACAATAAAGCATACATGCAAACTGTGACTACATGCCTGCTTTTCTCAATATTTCACTTCAAAAGTATGCGATTGTATTTGTTTAACGGGCGGTGATTTATATAGGGTCACTGGAAAGTGCACAAGGTTGTCCCTGTCCCCCCCAGAATTCTCCTACGCCCCTGGAACGCAGGTCCCACCGTCTGCATCCAACACACTGAACGCGAGGGCGGAGTCACAATAACAGGGCTTCAGGGCGTGGCAAACACGTTAGGAAGACCCCGTGGCTGCCCTGGTACCTGCAGTGAGAGCGAAGCTGCTGCCTTCGCTGATATCGGCCGAGGAGGCCCAGGGTCCAGTCTATCGTCTTATGTTAAGCCCGTTGCAAAGCTCCTGCCGGCACAGGTCGGACCTGAATTTGGCCTTCAGGAACAGGAGGCTGCCCCAGAGGACTGCTGCCAAATGTGCTTCTTTGTAAAGCAGGTCAGAGCTAACACAGCAAGAGGGTTACTATGGAAGAGAGAGCCTTGGACTGTACTCACAACACAAACAGCTGGCCAGCAAAACAAAAGCTTCATTAAAACATCTGGAAGCAGAGCAGCTGTGGGATTCTAACCTGCTGCACCAGCTGCTTACACTCTGTTGAATAAACAACAAAGACCGATCTCCTGGTGGAAGATGAAGTTAAACTTAAATTGCGCAAACACCCACGGGTGACAATTAACCCCTTCAAGGCTCCAAGTGCACAACCGTGCTCGAAATATCGCCCCGAGAACCCACCCGATAACCAATGAGCTTCAGGCCAGATCTGGAATGTTGCCTCAATGGGGGCCCGACCGCAATGGCCGCCACCGAGGGAGGACAGAGGTCGCAGGCCTGTCACTGGAGGGCCTCGTGCACATATTACGCATCGCTCAGCCGCACTGCCCTGGAGCAGAGAGCATCCCCGAACGAGTTCCAGTTCAGACGGTGCCAGGAGCACCCGGCCCGCAGTGCTGCTCTGTGTGGAAGGGGCTTCCCACCACCCACAGCTGCTTTACCAAGTTCATCTTCACGGGATCAGTTGTGAAACCAGAAGAGCCCGGGCTTTGAGGGAAACGAGCAGTCTGGGGCTATGTTCAAAGTCTGCCAAAGAAGCTATGACCATGAAGAAAGCCCCTCCCTTGACCATGGCCAATGCAGAGTGTGAGACCGGCCTCGTGGCGTGGGCCCTCCCGACCAGCAAGCAACCCTGCAACCGCACCTGATTCCCGATGTCACAGACTTCCGGCCACCATGACCCAACAAACCCGATGGCCGGCCGGGGCCCCAGCCGAACCCACAACACTACAGCGCATGCCCAGCCGAGGGAGCGTGAAACCCCCAAGCAAGACCAGGAGACGCCGTCTCAGTCACACCTCTGATCTCCTCCCCAAGGAGGGTTTCGATCGGCCACCAGGCCCCCGGTGAGCGGGGACCCACCTGAACAGATCAAAGGGCCGAGCGACAGGAAATCCCGACACATCGCCCCCAGGCACCAAGACCCCTCTCAGCGAGGACTCCGGACTTCAAAGAGGAGGGGGAGTATAACAAGGGGTGCTGAATGGACGGGAGGCAGAGAAGACCTGGACCTACGAGAACCCTGCTGACCTGGTCGCGGCTCGATCGATCCCTGAACCGAAGAAACGCTACCCGAACTCTGAACCATCTGAGCCATGCTGACGCTGTCGCGGCTCCCCGAACTCTGAACCATCTGAGCCCTGCTGACGCTGTCGCGGCTCCCCAAACTCTGAACCATCTGAGCCCTGCTGACGCTGTCGCGGCTCCCCGAACTCTGAACCATCTGAGCCCTGATGACGCTGTCGCGGCTCCCCGAACTCTGAACCATCTGAGCCCTGCTGACGCTGTCGCGGCTCCCCGACTCCGAAACCACCTGTGCCTGCTGAGTGACTCGCGGCACTCCCCTCCAGGAGAATCGGCAGAGATTGCAGAGAGAAACAACATCCCCCAGCTCGAGGATTGGGAGCTGTGCGAAGGATACTCCGCAGAGACACTGAATTCAAAGACTGTCCCGCTACCCCAATACTCCCATCACGAGACCGCCGCCGCTTGTGGCATTGATTTAATAACTGCATCTCGAATCATAAAGATCCCCTGAAGCTATCGATAAAGTATACTGTCTTACGAAGAACTACTGTGTGGTGTCCCTCTGTCAGCTAGTGCAAGCTCAGCGTGTGCGATCCTAGGAACGAGACCCTTCCAGGAAGGGCCTCCCCGCCCTTGCTCGGCCTAACTCTGGGAGAGGTGGGTCAAAGGGTGGTCAGGAACGTATTCCGAAGCCCCCCGGAGAACGCCCCTCCAACATTTGGTGGCAGACGACGGGATCCGAGCCGACACCTAGAGATTGTGCAGTAAACGGCTGACGCACTACCGAAAAGAGATGGAAGGAGAAACCTCCCTAGGTGCCGCAGGAACCAACACAAGCCCAACATTCCGAGAGGACCAGTTGGAATATTATACGCATCGAGAACTAAAACAATTTTGCAAAGACCTTGGAATCGCTACCACCGGATTAAGCACGAAAGAAGATTTCCAGGGAGCATTGAAGACCTGGGTCGAGGCAGGAGCTTCCCTGGCCCAAACAGAAGGAGAGCCGCCAAACGAGACACGAAGCATCCCGGTAAGGAGCAGCGCCCCAGAGGGGGGCCTATCCCCGGAGGAGCTAGCGGACCGAGAGAGGGGCCACAACCACGAACTAGAACTAGCGAAACTGAAAATAGAGGGAGAGCTAAAACTGGCCGAGAAAAAGTTAGCCGTAGAACAATTATGCCTACAAGGAGAACTCGAGGAAAAGAAACGTCAGAGAGAACACGAAGAAAGAAAACTTCAACTAGAACACGAACGCAGCCTGAAAGAGATCGAACTCAAGGCCAAAAGTGAGGAGTCCAGAACCTCGGGAAATCAACCACCCTCCTCCGCCGTGGAACCAAAGGTCCACATCCCCAAGGATGTGGTGAAGGAATACTACAAGAACGACGACATCCAGCAGTGGTTCAAGGCCTACGAAGTCGCCATGACCTCCCACCGAGTTCCGCAGAAAGATTGGGGGGCTGGTTTGTGGGGCCGGTTCCTGAGCGAGGGGAGAGACACCCTGCTGGACCTGCCCTCCACGGTGCTGAACTCCTACAGTCACATGAAAGAGGCCCTAGTAGCCATATATGGGCTCACCCCCGAAATGTACCGGCAACGGTTTCGAGACTGCAAGAAGATACCCGGTACTACATGGGTAGAGTGCGTGAACTTTTACAGCCGGGCCTTGGACGGTTGGATCAAGGGCAGCAAGGTCTCCACCTTTGAGGAACTGTTTGACCTAATAGCATGGGAACACTTGTCCGCAAATTGCTTTGTGGAGTTACGTCAGCACCTCCTGGACAACAAGCTCACTGACCCGCGGAAACTGGCAGTCGAAGCTGACCGATGGGTGAACACCCAGGCCTCCCGGGGTCCCGTGGGAGACTACGGTCGCCACAGTCAGGGACACCCCCGCCAGAGGGGCGGAGGGAACCAAGGCCGACCGAGAGAATCCCAGGTGGGCTCCCAGCACAGTCCCCCCAGAGGCCAACCTCCGCACTTTCCAGCCCCACCTCCAGCCAGCACCGGGCCCCCGGGGAGGCCGGGACCCCAAGTCAAGATCACCTGTTTCCGCTGCCAACAGACCGGACACTATGCCAGTGACCCCCAGTGTCCCATGTACCAACGACCCGCAACGACAGCCCCTCTGGCCCGACAAATGGCCTCCGTAGCCCTAGGAGAAGAGATGGAAGACTCCGAAGAGTGGGAACCAGCCGCCATGGCCCTGGTCTCCCTTGGGGACCGAGCGATGGTCCCCGGAACACCCCTACCCGCCAACACGAAGAAGTACCGACAGCAAGTGACGGTCAACGGTCACCGAGTCGAGGGCCTCTGCGACACCGGAGCGAGTGTCACAGCGGTCCACTGCCACCTGATCTCCGAAGACCAGATCCTGCCCGATGCTTTCTGTCCTGTCATATCTTCGGACAATTCCGAGAGCCTCTGCCGGATGGCCCTGGTACCCTTCGAATGGGGGGGAGTCACCGGTAAATTGAGAGTGGCAGTCCGAACCTCCCAACCCGTAGACTGCCTCCTGGGCAACGACCTCGAGAGTTCCCCGTGGGGACAAGTGGAACGAAGAGCCCATCTGGAGATGATGGGCCTACCCGAATGGGTATGCGCCACCACGCGTTCCATGACTACCCGATCGCCTTCCTCCGAGGGAGTTGAGGCCTTACCCCTGAACCCAGTCGCCGTCCCCGAGGACCGGGACGCGATACCCGAGCCCGACGACCCTCTTCCGAAAGAAAAAAACGTTCCCGATGACGGGTCAGTGCATCCAGATCCCGAGCAACTGACCGAGCTCGGGGACCTGCCCGAGATGGCCCAGTGGCACTGCGAGGGAGGTCCCTCCCGAGAAGAATTCTGCAGGGAACAGGCCACCTGCCCTTCCCTCATTGGATCCCGACAGCAGGCCGAAACCCAGGCAGCAGGCGACCAGTCCGGAACCCACTGGGTATATTGGGAAAACGGCCTCCTGTACAGCGAACAGAAGTCGGCCGAGCTGGGATCGGCCCGGGTACTGGTGGTACCCCTGCGCTTCCGAAGTTTCCTCCTGGGCCTAGCCCATGATGTACCCCTGGCAGGACACTTAGGCCAAGACAAAACCTATCAGCGACTCGTCACTCACTTCTATTGGCCCAAAATGCGAGCGAATGTGGAGGCCCACTGCAAGTCATGCCTCATGTGCCAGGCCAGCGGAAAGAGTGGTGGGAAGCGCAAGGCTCCGCTACAACCCTTCCCCTTGGTTAGTACCCCTTTTGAGCAGGTGGGAATCGACATCGTGGGACCCCTGGATCCCAAGACCGCCCAGGGCCACCGATTCATCCTCGTACTGGTGGACCATGCCACCCGCTACCCAGAGGCCATTCCCCTCCGCACCGTGACGGCCCCCGTGGTAGGCCGGGCCTTGATGGGGATCTTCTCCCGCGTGGGGTTCCCTCGCGAAGTCGTGAGTGATCGTGGCACAAACTTTATATCCAAGTACATGAGGTCCCTATGGCAGCAGTGCGGGGTATCGTACAAGTTCACCACCCCATACCACCCCCAAGGGAATGGCCTAGTTGAACGATTTAACCGGACCCTGAAAGGGATGATCATGGGCCTCGAAGAAACCCTACGCGGAAATGGGACGTCCTCCTCCCTTGCCTCTTGTTCGCCTACCGGGAGGTTCCCCAAAAATCTCTGGGGTTCAGCCCGTTTGAATTACTCTACGGACACCCCGTCCGGGGACCCCTGAGCCTGGTCAAAGAGGGCTGGGAAACGGCTCTCCGAGGAACCCCTCCTGATGTATTCCTCTATATCCTGGCGCTCCGCAACCAGACCCGGAAGTTCCGAGAGCTCGCTGAGGCAAACCTCGAGGCTAGCCAAGAAGAGATGAAGCGCTGGTATGACCAGAATGCCACGCTGGTCGAGTTTCAGCCGGGCCAACAGGTCTGGGTAATGGCCCCGGTGAAACCCTGCGCCCTCCAAGACAAATGGACTGGTCCCTTCAAAGTGGTCGAGCGGAAGAGTCAAGTCACGTATCTAGTTAATGTTCAGTCCCCTCGGAACCCCCTCTGGGTCCTCCACGTGAACCGCCTCAAACCCCACTTTGTGAGGACGGAGTTGAGTTTGCTCCTGGCCACCGACGATGGGACTGAAGAAGACACAGAGCCCCTTCCGGACCCCCTGTGTGCTAAAGAGAAAGATGGCTCCGTAGAGGGGGTGAGACTGTCATCCACCCTCACCCCCCAACAGTCCGACGACTGCCGCCAGCTACTGAGACAATTCACAGACCTCTTCTCCCTCACCCCTAGGGTCACCGACTGGTGTGTCCACGACGTAGAGACCGGCGACAGCCCGCCGGTGAGACACCGAGCCTACCGGGTCCCTGACCGAGTCCGGACCTGCATCCAGACCGAAGTCACCAAGATGTTGGCCCTAGGGGTGATTGAACTCTCCGACAGCCCCTGGGCCAGCCCGGTAGTCCTGGTCCCGAAAGCGGCCGCCCCTGGTGTCGCCCCCGAGCTGAGATTCTGTGTGGACTACCGGGGACTCAACGCGGTCACCCGAGCGGACGCTCACCCTATCCCCCGCGCAGACGAGCTCATCGACCGCCTCGGGGCCGCTCGCTACCTCAGCACCTTCGACCTAACCTGCGGATACTGGCAGATTGCGCTCACTGAGGGAGCCAAGCAGCGCTCCGCCTTCTCCACCCCGGATGGGCACTACCGCTTCAGGGTTATGCCGTTTGGAATGAAAAATACCCCGGCCACCTTCCAGCGACTGGTGAACAGGGTCCTGGCCGGACTCGAGGGGTTCAGCGCAGCGTACCTAGACGACATAGCAGTATTCAGCTCCCAATGGACCGAGCACCTCCAGCACCTCCGACAAGTACTGCTGGCCCTGCGCCAGGCCGGCCTAACCATTAAAGCCAGCAAATGTCAAATTGGACAAGGCTCAGTGATCTATCTGGGGCACCAGGTGGGGAGTGGGCAGGTCGCCCCCCTCCAGCCGAAGATCGATGCCATCTTGTCCTGGGAACCCCCCACGATCCAAACGGAAGTCCGGGCCTTCCTGGGCCTCACCGGTTACTACCGGAGGTTTATTAAGAACTATGGCAGCCTCGCAGGCCCCTCACAGAGTTAACCTTTAAAAAGCACCCAAAGAAGATACAGTGGACTCCCCCATGCCAGAAAGCATTCGACGCCTTGAAAGCCGCATTATGTACTGCTCCGGTACTCAAAGCCACCGACTACTCTCAGGAGTTTGTGGTCCAGACGGAGGCTTCGGAACACGGCATCGGGGCAGTCCTCTCACAGTTCAACGACAAAGGCATAGATCAGCCCATAGCCTTCATCAGCCGAAGGTTACTACCTCGGGAACAACGGTGGAGCACCATTGAAAGAGAGACCTTCGCAGTAGTCTGGGCCCTCAAAAAGCTGCGGCCCTACTTGTTCGGAACCCACTTCCGAGTTCAGACGGACCATCGACCCTTACGGTGGCTGATGCAAATGAGAGGAGAAAACCCCAAGCTGCTACGATGGACAATCTCCCTCCAGGGGATGGACTTCACTGTGGATCATCGCCCCGGGACGGCCCACGCCAACGCTGACGGCCTTTCCCGATTCTTCCGCTTCAGCGAGGAGAACCCCCAAGTGGATAGGTAGTTCTCCCCGCCTTTCAGCTGGGTGGGGCACGTGTGAGACCGGCCTCGTGGCATGGGCCCTCCCGACCAGCAAGCAACCCTGCAACCGCACCTGATCCCCGATGTCACAGACTTCCGGCCACCATGACCCAACAAACCCGATGGCCGGCCGGGGCCCCAGCCGTACCCACAACACTACCGCGCATGCCCGGCCGAGGGAGGGGGAAACCCCCAAGCAAGACCAGGAGACGCCGTCTCAGTCACACCTCTGATCTCCTCCCCAAGAAGGGTTTCGATCGGCCACCAGGCCCCCGGTGAGCGGGCGCCTCGCCTGCTGGGTGTCTGAAGTCCCTCCCAGACCCACCTGAACAGATCAAAGGGCCGAGCGACAGGAAATCCTGACACACCGCCCCCAGGCACCAAGACCCCTCTCAGCGAGGACTCCGGACTTCAAAGAGGAGGGGGAGTATAACAAGGGGTGCTGAAGGGACGGGAGGCAGAGAAGACCTGGACCTACGAGAGCCCTGCTGACCTGGTTGCGGCTCGATCGATCCCTGAACCGAAGAAACGCTACCCGAACTCTGAACCATCTGAGCCCTGCTGTCGCTGTCGCGGCTCCCTGAACTCTGAACCATCTGAGCCCTGCTGACGCTGTCGCGGCTCCCCGAACTCTGAACCATCTGAGCCCTGCTGACGCTGTCGCGGCTCCCCGAACTCTGAACCATCTGAGCCCTGCTGACGCTGTCGCGGCTCCCCGAACTCTGAACCATCTGAGCCCTGCTGACGCTGTCGCGGCTCCCCGAACTCTGAACCATCTGAGTCCTGCTGATGCTGTCGCGGCTCCCCGACTCCGAAACCACCTGTGCCTACTGAGTGACTCGCGGCACTTCCCTCCAGGAGAATCGGCAGAGATTGCCGAGAGAAACAACATCCCCCAGCTCGAGGATTGGGAGCTGTGCGAAGAATACTCCGTAGAGACACTGAATTCAAAGACTGTCCCGCTACCCCAATACCCCCATCACGAGACCGCCGCCACTTGTGGCATTGATTTAATAACTGCATCTCGGATCATAAAGATCCCCTGAAACTATCGATAAAGTATACTGTCTTACGAAGAACTACTGTGTGGTGTCCCTCTGTCAGCTAGTGCAAGCTCAGCGTGTGCGATCCTAGGAACGAGACCCTTCCAGGAAGGGCCTCCCCGCCCTTGCTCGGCCTAACTCTGGGAGAGGTGGGTCAAAGGGTGGTCAGGAACATATTCCGAAGCCCCCCGGAGAACGCCCCTCCAACACAGAGGTGCTGTAGTCTCATCCATTCGGGGGGTCGAGGAGCGAGTAGGGTCACCTGACGAACTGAAGACCCTTCCACTGCTGATCGACGACAAGAGGGGCCCCCCTGGCCGTCTGTCCGGATGCGTGCTCTTCGCCTGTTAGGCTTTTTGTCCAGTTTTAGTTGCTGTGACTAACGGGCGGGGTGTTTTAAACTCGAATGTTGACGGCCCTGCAGCTTGGACTGGGTTTGCGAAGTCTGTTTTGCGATGCTGCACATTGGCTGGATATTACTGCTCGCCCCCCGATAGGAGCTGGTCCCCCACCCTCTGCACTGACGAGCACTTTCTCCCTTTGACACTTTTCTAAAGTTTTAGCCAAGGGAGAGGAGTCTTTAATTCAAACGCTCGTGCTGCATCAGCCTAGATCGACTCTAGTTAAGATCATTTTTAACAGGGGGGGCTACGCAGGCGAAAGCAATCTGCGTTCGGCTCAGCGCTCTGCAATTACGGCTGTGTTTATTTTAGCCTTCAGCTGTGGAACACTTTTTCCCGCTGATGTCATGCATTTAAATATTTTAGTTCCTATTTCGTTTAAGGTTCTAACTAATGCTTGGATGAATTGCCGCAAACATGTCGACCACATCCTTTTGTTTTACTTTTTGCAATGGTTTTAATTAAATTCACAAATAAAGATTTGAACTGAACTGGATTTGGTTTACATTCTTAATTATTTAGATCTAGCATTCCAAGGTGGCCGTCACAGCACGTCTAGAAGCATATATATATATATATACCCTACTGGCGGTCGCCAGTAGGTAGTTATAGTTAGGACCTAGTTTCCATAGGAAAAGCGTTTTTTGTTTTCATAATAACTTTCGCTCAGGTTGACAAATCTTCGCAAAATTTTCAAAACTAGTGATCAGCTTCTGTCTTGAAAGTTTCGGGGTGATTGCCAAGCGGTGACCGAGAAAAAAGGGGGGTCCCAAAACACGTTTTCCCCATGTTATTTTCCATAGGAAACTTTAGACAAAGCTACAGCCCGAACTGCTGAACGGAATTACACCAAATTTGGCAAAAAGGTAGCCCTTGGTTCAGAAAGAGTCTTTTTTAGGTCTCGGCTAGCGAAGCCAGCGCTTGCGCAGTCTCGCTCGTGGGATTTAATGACTTGGAGAAGAGGGGCTTGATCCCGCCCCTCTTCTCCCCTCTTCTCCATTGGCTGGCTTCTTGAATGCTGGCCAGCCATTGGAGAAGAGGTTTGTCTCTCCAAACAGGCCCCGTCCTTTTCGGATTCGGGAGCATTTTTTTTGCTACTTTTCTAATTATCGCAGGCCAGCCCTTTTTTCGCTGGTGGGCGTGTTTGTTTTTTTTTTTTTTCATCCGAAGGTTCAGCCATTTCGTGCGCGGCGGGACTGGGAACGGAGCAGCTGATCCTTGTCTTGGTTCGATTATGTGGAAGCTTTCGTTAGAGAGCCCCCAGGTCATCCAGGTATTTCATCAGCCCTCCGAGGATCCGCTGTCTTTCTCCGAGGCATTTCTGCTTCGCCTCGGAGAAAGGCAGTTGTCTCTCTCTGATTCTGTCGTGTTTCTTTTTTATTTTTAACTTTTGAGCGCGTGGCGCACGCTTGTTTCCTTGTTTTAATTTACTTTCTTGTTGCTTCCTTTCCCGTTTCCCATTTCTCTCTTCCCCTTTCTCTTTTACACTCGATTTTCTCCTTTTCCGTTTCGGGTGGCTTGCTTTTGGTCCTGGCTGATGCACTGTGTGACCGTGGGCTCCATCCGCCATTTTTTAGCTATCGTCCGTCCTAGCAGACGGAGCCCGAGGCTGGAACGGTGTGCGCTGGCGGGGCTGGGGGACTGCAGCTGAAGGGGGCTCGAAGAGAGGCTGAAATCAGAGGCGTCGGGGAAGCTGCACCTGGAGCTCGGTCAGCAGTGACTAGAGCGCCTTGGAAACGTGGAGCGACGGGAGGAGCGGCAGCTTGCAGCCGGACAGGAGACACTGAAGCCGGAAGGGCTGAGACAGGTGGTGGTGGAGCATCAAAGAGCACGACCTGGGATCCTGGAGCCCGACGGAGGCAGCCAGCACCGGAGCAGGATGAGGGACCTCTGGGTCTGAGCGCTTCTGCTGTTCGCATCCCTCCTGCCCGCCCCGGACCGCGGATCGCCCCAGAGCACTGAAGGTGAGGACAGCGCCGAGGCGAGGGGTGGTGGTGTTTCAGGCCACTCCCGGGTCAGCGGAACCACAGTTCGAGCACTGCCAGCCACCCGCAGCCTAGGGTGTAACGGGGGAGAGCCGGGGGTTTATAACTTTTTCGTGTTTGATGGTATCAAGGAATGGAGAGCCGTCCCTCTGCAGCTACAGGTGCATGCTGCTTTGCTGTTAGGGTATAGACATATAGTTGAATCATTAAGTAGCCCCAACAGCCTAAGAAATGAACGGTGCCCACCTAGCATGGAGACATATATATTGTGTATATCGCAATATATGACGCTTCCCACGTTAATTTTTCTGTTGTTTTTTGAACTTCACAAAGAGGTGTCTGTGGGGAAGCAGTGCTCTCGCGTCATTGATTTTTATCTGAAATAATCACAGGCGGTCGGAAGTTGAGGGCTCGCGCATACCATGCTGGGTCCACGTTTGCTGATCTGTGTCAGCACGTCGGCCTATTTGCCTTTGTGTACAACAGGCTGGGTCAGCAACTACATCGGGTCTTGGTGGCAACATTCACCACGGGGACATATGACGCTTTGGATTGGTAGTTGTCCGGCTTTAGTTCAGAGGGCCAGCTGTGCGTGGGGTCTCGGGAGTCTCATTGGCTCTGAAGACACTTTGGCTCGGTTGGCGCTGTTGCGTGGGTGAAACGTTGCTTCGGTTGTAGCCGGTTGGCAGGCGAATAGTGTTTAATGTAGTTGGTGCTTGCTTGATGGTTTCTGCATACGCTTTAGGCTGTGTGTTTCTGCTTCACGGTGATGTCCATTTGCTGACTCCTCTCTGCTTAACTTCTCAGCGTAGGAGATACCAAAGTTTCCCAGGGTGTTTTTTTAATGGCATAAGCCCTGTGGAGCGGCGTTGGGCCTTCTCTGCCCAGTCGAAGAGGTAATAAAACCGACATAATAATATATTTTTCATACTGTAGTTGCCTTGACACGTCTGTTTTTCGGTGGCTGCTGTACCGGCTTCAGAGGTGAGAAACCAACTTGTGTGTGTGGCTCTGTGTGTGGGTGCAAATTGGCATTGCTCATGACATTATTTTTGTTTGTTTTTGTTTTTAAAACATCTAAAGAAACAGCATTGTTATTTACAATGTCAATAGCTTAATCACTCTCAAATGTGAGAGCTATTGCATTTGCACCCACACACAGAGCCACCTACACACACACTGATTAAGCTATTGACATTGTAAATAACAATGCCGTTTCTTTACATGTTTTAAAAACAAAAACATAAACAACAAAAAATGTCATGAGCAATGCCAATAGCTCTAACTTTAATAATGCCGAGACCGTTGCATTGTAAATGCTTGTTGTTAAATGGTGTAAATCCGTTCACTAGTTCCTGAGAACTTCAAAAAATAAAACGTTTCAATATCTGGGCGGAGCCTAACCCCCTAGCACGAGCTTGGCTCTAATTGGCTGCCAACACTTCAAACCAGGAAGTGTTGGCAGCAATCTTGTGCTCGGACCGAGGGAGAAAGAAATAGGTGAGAAAAAAGATAAAACAACAATAAAAGGGGGCAGGGTAAAAACACCCTGACCCCAGGCCTGCTCAGGGGGCCCCATAGTGACCCCCAGGCCCAAAAAAAGCATTTGTAAAAAACATTTTGGGGCGGGGTCGTGCCGATGCGTGAATCCATTCGAAAATGTAAAAAAACAAAGCGCTGTCTCCCGCGCTTCGTTTTCAAAGCCCCCGGGTGGGCCAAGTCCCGGGGGCATTTATTTATGTATGTAGTGGGGACCCACGGGGCCCCGTAGCCCCGGGGACCGCCGCCTCCCCAGGGTTATGTAAATACTATGCGGGATGGCACGCGGCCCTTCCGCAGCCCCGGGGACCACCGCCGCCTGGGGCTTCCTTGTTGTTATTGTGTGGGGGGCCTTCAAGGCCCCCCCGGGGGACGCCACCCCCGGGTTTTTTCTAAAATGTTCACGGGGGCACACTGCCTCCCTGCAGCCCCGGGGACCACCACCCCCGGGGCTTGTTTTAAAAAAATAAAAATAAACCTGTGTGGGGAGGCTCGAGCCCCCCACACGCCCGGGGACTGCCACCTCCCCGGGGCACTAAAATGCAAATGCGGGGGTGCGTTACGGACCCCCGGGTACGACCACCTCCCCGGGGCTATCTAATTGAAGGGAGGGGGGCTGCGCGGTCCCCCTCCTGGAGCCCTTGATGGCCCTGGGGACCCCCCAGTGCCGGCTCCTGCAGTGTCCTGGGGTGCCCACCCCAGGGACACTGCTGTTTGCTATGACAGGGCTGAAGCATAGCTCCCGCCCTGTCATAGAAAACTCTGCTTTGGATTTTGGAAGTGAAATCCAAAGCAGATTGCTTTTCCACACGGGGAGATGCACGTCAGCAGCTCCCCGTGTCGAAAAGCAATGCTGGCTCCCACAAGAGGCGGGGAGCCGGCAGGGACCGTGGGGGAATTGGGGTCCCCCCACGGTCCCCAATGGATAGGGCCGGCCCCGGGGTATGGGTTCCTCAGGGCCAGAAGTTGCCTGGGAGGGGGGCCACGTGCCCCCCCTCCCCTTTGAAAGAAAAAAAAAGAAAATAGAAAAGGCAGGCCGGCCCCGGGGGACGTGGTCCCCTGGCCATAATTGTCCTGTGGAGGGGGGCCACGCGGACTCCCTCCCAAAAATAAATTTAAAAAAAGAGTGGCCAGGCCCCAGGGGATGGGATCCTCGGGCTGCCAGAAATGGCCCGGGAGGGGGGCCACGAGGCCCCCCTCCCCTTTAAAATAAATAAATAAAGAAAGAAAGAAATAAAAAAGGAAAGGCTGGCCCCGAGGGATGGGGTCCCTGGGCCATAAATGGCCTGAGGAGGGGGGTAATGCGGCCCCCCTCCAAAATTATAAAAAAATAAATAAATACTGGCCATGCCCCCCTTTCATTTTTTTTAAAGATTAACAAAATAGGGGTCAGGCCCTGGGGGATGGGGTCCCCAGGGCCCAAAAAATAGGAAAGGAAGGGGGGCCACACAGCCCCCCTTCTAAAAAATTTTTTATTAAAAAGCCGGCATCGCGTGGGAGGCCCCGCCCCCTCCCAGCAACACTCTGCAAACGTGCCCCGTGGTGCGTTTTAAGTTGGGGAATTGATTCCCCTTCAATCCTGAGGGTCCCTGGGGGCCAACTAGCCCACCAGGTACCTCCAGTAAGCGCCACAGGGCTGTCTTGCAGAGAGGTGTTCCGAGGCCACGCCCCTTTTTACACCTCTCTGCAACGCAGCTCTATGGCACTTACTGGAGGTACCTGGTGGGCGATTTGGACCCCAGGGACCCTCAGGATTCAAGGGGACTTAATCCCCCAACTTAAAACGCGCCACGGGTGCGTTTGCACACGTGTCACATCAGGCCCCGCCCCCTCCCTGGACCACTGTGTAAGCGCGCTCCGTGGCGCATTTTAAGGAGGGGGATTAATTCCCCTTCAATCCTGAGGGTCCCTGGGGGCCAACTAGCAATGCGAAAACTATCTTGGGTGGACTACAAGGGTTTCTTTGGAGACTCTTCAACAGGATGGAAAGATCATTACAGTTCTCGCTGTTGTACTCCCACCGTTGGAATGAAACAATAAGAAACTCTTTATTAGGACACAATATCCATCCAAAATTATCTTAGACAACCCGCTAGGATGAATCCTCTGACCGCAGGTTGTGGGTATCTTTATTCACTTACAATAGTTGAGCAGAGAGGGAGACCACATACTGTAGAATGCCCCAGCCCCTCGCTACAGGTTGCCAAACAAGATTAAAACATGTCAGCTCTCGCCAGTGGGTTAAATTATCTCCCACACTCCTTTTAATTTACTCTTGGCACCTAAGGAGAGGAACTCTACCAAACCTGGGCTTTTCTAAGATCTACAGACTGAGGGCAATCGAGGGTGGTGGGGCCTGCATGGATCCCACATTGTTCTCCTACTTCCAGATGTCAAAGTTTGAATGCAAAAACTAAATTCCCTCACAATGATGTGACAGAAAACTCCAGAACAATCAGAAAGGCCCAGGGTTGGCCGACCACAAGCCCAAACCCAGCAGCCAGCTCTCCTTGGAGCAGAGGGAACTGGGTGTTTTTGTTTTGGAATATTTTGATGTTTGCACAGCATTCTGGAAGTCAATGGTAGTACTAGCCGTCTGGCCTGGGTTTCTTTCTACTCTCTAGTTATCCTAGCTTTAGAGACAATAATGTGTACACCAGAACTCCATCTCTAGAGCTGGCTTCGGGCAGTTCTTGACACTGTATCATTGGTCTAAGACTGGTCAGGCTATATTTTGTATTCAAAGTTCAACATTAAAAGAGGATGGAGTTAGGTGTTTCCTGTCAGGGAAACCAAAAACATAGACACAAAAGAGGAACAAATATTGCCATTACATTACACCATCTACAGTAACACCTTTGGTAAGAATCAATCAGGAAGGGGCAGGGACTGTCCCTACTCTTCACAGGGGCATCTAGTTCCATCCCTCCTTTCACAGGAGCCTGCCCACTTCAAAAAACCTCAGAATTGTTCTACAATCTATGCCCTGTCCGGCAGGCTCAGTCTATCCTTCATCTTGGGGACCATACACACACACATAGGGACCTAAAAGGGTTTCCTGCCCCCATACAGCTAAGCACCACAGATACGCCTGACACATGCAACATTGAAAGTGCATGCGCGTTCTCCATGCATGCCCCCTGCAGCTGGCCCAGACCTCCTTACCCTAGGTACCAGCCGCCTTCACACCTGTCCCGGTCTCAGAGTGGGGAGGGGCCACCGTGCTGTAGCAGGGGTCGGTAATTGGGGCGAAGTACTATCGGGTGATGGTTGTGTTTACCCCTTAGCCGCTGCTCCATCACCCCCCTCCTGCCCTCAGCCGTGGCAGGTGCAATATGTCTAGAAGGGCTTTGCCTTCTTGCACTTCATTGTTTATTTTGAGGACTTGATATGGGGGTGGGGGCTGTTGGAGAACAGAGGGAGGGACCTGGTAGATTTGAGCCTCTGGTGCACGTCGCTTATCTGGTATTTCCATTATTCTTGTAACTGTTGCAGTCTTCTATCCTGTGAGTCCTGACTAAGGGTGGGCGTAGTGGGCGTAGTGGGGCTACGTGAAGCAGCACGTAGTGTGCCCAAATCTACGCACACTACGCGCTTCGCGTAGCCCCACTACGTGCCACCCACCTCCCGCCCGCCCTTCTTTTAAATAATATCAGCAATATAAAATAAATTAAAGTAAAGCGACTTACCGTAAGCGTGGCGTCTCCGGGGCTCCCTCTTCTTCGTTTCTAATTTCTTCTGACAAATGCGCATGCGCGGACGCCCGCGCATGCGCATTTCTCGCGAGAAATGCGCATGCGCGGGTGTCCGCGCATGCGCATTTGCCAGAAGAAATTAGAAACAGAAAGAGGGAGCCCCGGAGACGCCGCGCTTACGGTAAGTCGACTTACTTTAATTTATTTTTCATTGCTTATATTATTAAAAGGAGGGCAGGCGGGAGGTGGGTGGCGGGTGGCAAGCAGCTACGCTTCGCCCTCGGCGTGTGCGTAGCGCTGCCCTGCTTCGCCTACTTCGGAAAGTGCGAAGCAGGCAGCGCTACGTACACTACGTGGGCGAAGCGTAGTGCTACGCCCGGGGTTAGTCCTGACGACACTTGGCAGCCTTCTCTTGTCAGCTCAGACGTCACTTGGATTCCAGCAGAGGTCCTAGTTTTTAGGTCTAGGCTAGCGACGCAGCACCAAGCGCTGCTCGCCTTGGCGAGATCTATTGTTGTGGACTTGGTTTGCGAAGGGGGACAGGATATGTGCACGCGTACAAAAGTCAGCAGTTGTGCACGCGTATGGCATCGTTAGCAGGACTCGGAGGACAAGACATGTGCACGCGTACGGCTTGCGGCGCATGAAGACACCTCCTCCTTGCTTGCTCGCACGCGTACAGCGATGCACAACTCGCAGGGCAGGAGATGTGCACGAGTTTTCTGATACTTTTTAGAATACATTTACGCGTGTACAGCTCATGGCATGATAACACGTTGTGCTTTCTCATTCACTGTCCACCTACTGGCCCTTGTGTGCCTGTTGCCCCTTCTGTATTATTGTTGAATTATAAAAATGCCCTGCAATCCTTATTCATTGTTTTGCATGCTAATTTTCTTTTATTCACACTTGCTGGCTGATTGCCGTTTCTTGCGCATTATTACAAAACATAGCAGTTGTGCACGCATATGGCGTCGTTAGCAGGACTCAGAGGACAGGAGATGTGTACGCGTATGGGTTGAGGCGCATTAACACGCCTCCACTTTGCTTCCTCGCACGCGCACAGCGACGCACAACTCGCAGAGTGGAGATGTGCACGAGTTCTCTGATACTTTTATTAAAAAATACATTTATGCGTGTGCGGCTCATGGCGTGATAACACTTTGTACTCTCTCGTTCACTGGCTTCCTCCCGCCCCTTGTGTGCCTATTGCTCCTTGTGTATTATTGTTCAATTATACACATGCCCTGCGATCTTCATTTATTGTTTTGCTTGCCAATTTTCTTTTCTTCTCACTTGCTGCCTGCTTGCCGTTTCTTGCCCAAGTCTAATCTACAATCTTTCTTCTTACACAATACTTTTTTACAAAGTTCCTCGCAAGTTACCTTTTACCACTGCATACTAACAATTTTTTTTTGCATACTCCCAAAGCCTGTTACAGCTCTAACTCCCCCGCTACACAAAGCTTTATATTCTGTGCAAATAACCAAGCACTCAGCAGCCTCCATTATCCACATATAGGGGCCTGCTCACAAACAACGATAACCCAGCAAACTCCCTGATCAGCCCTCCGATTTCCCAGCCAGCTCTTCCTGCTTTGCACCTCTCCCATACCCCTCACCACTTGTAAAGCTTAGAACACTTTGCCATCCCCCTAGGGCATAACTAAAATCTCCCAAACCCTGGATGCCCGCTCACCATTCGCCCCCTCCATACTCCTAGCCACCTCTGGCAACAATACGATGCCTGCCATCAGCCACCCTTCTACCTCCATTCAGTCTCAGCACAGCCATAATGAACCCGTACAATGCCACAATGGGTTAAAACAGAAAGCACGCATACCGTTTCTCATTATTATTGCCTCTAATTTGCAATCCACTGCCGAGGTTAGCCACAATGGATAAATTAGCGACGTTCCCAGTTCACAAACTTTCAAGTCACTAACACAGTCCAGGACCCTTCTCAGTCAGGGTTCCGCAGCAACCACAGCACCGAGACCGCCCTCATCGCCGCCACCAACGACATTAGGACCCTGCTGGACAACGGTGAGACTGCAGCACTCATCCTCCTAGACCTCTCCGCCGCCTTCGACACCGTCTGCCACCGTCTGCCACCGTACACTATGCGCACAACTCCATGCCGCAGGGATCCGAGACAAGACTCTGGAATGGAACCACATCCTTCCTCTCAGGCAGAACCCAGAGCGTCCGCCTTCCCCCCATTCTGATCCGAAGCCTCCGAGACCATCTGCGGCGTACCCCAGGGCTCCTCCCTCAGCCTGACACTGTTCAACATCTACATGGCCCCGCTTGCACACATCGCCTGACAGCACGACCTCAACATAATCTCCTACTCTGACGACACATAGCTGATCCTCTCCCTCACCAAGGACCCCACCACCGCCAAAGACAACCTCCACAAAGGAATGAGGGCCGTCGCCGACTGGATGAGGGCCAGCCGCCTGAAGCTGAACTCGGACAAGACGGAGGTCCTCATCCTCGGCTCCAACCCTTCAGCCTGGGACGACTACTGGTGGCCGACAGCACTAGGGACAGCCCCGACACCCACAGACCACGCACGCAACCTGGGAATCATCCTCGACTCAACGCTCACAATGACAAAGCAAGTCAACGCCGTCTCCTCCTTCTGCTTCAACATCCTCTGCATGCTCCGCAAAATCTACAAATGGATCCCAACAGACAGAAGAAAGACAGTCACCCAAGCCCTCAACAGCAGCAGACTCGACTACCGAAACGCCCTCTACGCGGGAGCCCCAACCAAAATCATCAAACAACTTCAACGCATCCAAAACACCTCGGCACGACTGATCCACGACATCCCACGCCACAGCCACTTCACCCCCCACCTAAGAAACCTGCACTGGCTCCCCGTCAACAAGAGGATATCCTTCAAGCTCCTCATCCACTCACACAAGGCACTCCACAAGACCGGCCCTGCCTACCTCAACAGTCGACTCTCCTTCTACATCCCCAACCGCCAGCTACGATCCTCCGACCTCGCACTTGCCACCGATCCGCGCATCCGAAGAACTACCACCGACGGGAGATCCTTCTCCCACCTCGCCACCTAAACATGGAACACCCTACCGCTGAGCCTACGACAGACCCAAGACCTGCTGACCTTCAGGAGAACACTCAAGACCTGGCTCTTTGATCAGTAGCCGCCTCCCCCCCCCAGCGCTTTGAGACCCTCGCGGGTATGTAGTGCGATTTACAAATGTTTGATTGATTGATTGATTGTAACCAACGCCACTTTAATCTAACACTCAGCTTTTCCGCGTTTGCAAACGCCAGCAAAAAACAGAACTGCAAATTAACACAAGCCCAAAGCCTTTGCATGCTACAGGCCACACACTTACTCATTATTGTTTAAAAATAACTTAAAGTTTATTGTACTACTTCAATGTTGGTCCTCCAAAGCTGCTCAGCTCCCCGCAATGCGCACATAATATCTGCATGCGTACAAAGACGGCGTTGTGCATGCGTATGGCGTCCTCAGCAAAACTCCAAGGGCAGGAAATGTGCAAGAGTACGGCTGGCGGCGTATTAGCACGTCTGTTCCTTTCTTGGTCGCACGCGTACAGCACCGTTAGCGCAACTTAAAAGACAAAAAAGTATGCACGTGTCTTGCAATACTTAAAAAAAAACATATGCACATGTCCGATGCACGGCGTGCTCACACGTCATGCTCTCTCATTTGCCGGCTCCCTACCGTCCCTTGCATATTATTGTTAAGTTACACACTTGCCCTGTGATCCTTAAATGACTGTTTTGTATTGCATTATGAATTATACTAAGGTTGCTTTAAGGTTCAGGAACTCAAGAGGGCGGTGTTGAATGAATTATTATTATTTTTTTTTTTGGCCAATTGTCTTCAACCATGTGTTATGAACCGTATTTTACTGATTTTAACTGTATATGGACTTTTATGGTATTTTTTAAGTACCGAATAAAGGATTATTGAATTGAATTGACTGTTTTGTATACTAACTAACTACACTGTTAAAAATCATTTTAATACAAATTTTAACATTACTATTGCATTATTATTTGACACACCAAAAACTCTAAATTTTACTAATGCGAGACCTATTGCATTGCAAATGCTTGTTAAATTCGTTAGTGCCTGTTTAGGGCATGCTGCACTCTCAATACCGAAAGTTCCTTCCACAGGAACTACTTCTTTCTGTCCTTGTGGGTGCGCCTTTCGCATCCGATAGGTGCTTACAAGTTTCTGGTCCAGAATGGCTGTCCAGGTAGAGGGCGGTGCCTCCGTTAGCTCCCCATACTGCTGCACCCACGTTACTCCAAGGCACAGTGTACCAGGGCAGAGATGACTGAATCCTTACTCAGCCCATATGACATTTGCGTTGCGTAATTCACGAACGTTCCGATGCCCTTCCTGTGTCAGCCTCTATTCTCCGATGTCCATCACACCTGGCACCTCACGGCCCTGCAGCGGGCAGAGATGCGTAACACGTGTTTGTATTTTATTTCCAGCCGTGTAAAGCTGGCTCGGCCCCCTCTCCTCACCAGTCCCAACACACACATCTCTCAGCACCCTCAGCGCCCCTGGTTCGTAGAAGGGAGGGGGGAGAGGTCAGACACCAGCATTCACCAGAGGTGAGCATCCGAGGCCGGTGAAGCACAACTGTGAGCTACAAATAACTGGGCTCTGCAGTTTAAGCCGCATGTAAAGCATTGTTTTATTAATGATCACAAGAATGAGAGAGAAGCCGCCAGGAGTCCCCTGCCTGGTGCCAGACAAGAGACCTCCTTCGAGCAGAGGACGAACGCCCTCTGTAGACCTTATGGGCAGTGCAGCCAGTGAAAGGAGAGCCCATTGGGAGGAAGGGGTGGGGGGAGGGAGCAGACCACAGACCCAGAAATGTGTGAAAAAGGCCGCTTTATTGAAACAGGTGCACATAACATAAAATTCCTCGACAAACGCCTTACAAAACTAATCCTCACTAACCAACCAAATACATAACCCCCGGCACCACCCCAAAAATGTTCTTGATCCCCCCCCACCCACACATTACAAACATTACAACAATACACATCAATGCAACAAAATATAACTCCCAAAACCAAAACGTTCCGTTAAACAACGTACCCTGCCTGCCTCTTTACCCTTGACAAACCCCAAACATGCGTAACCTATACATAACATAACTTGCCTACCCATTCCCTGTCGACACCCCAAATCCAACCATAACCAAAAAACCTCTTTTAACCTGGCAAACTTCGAATAACCCCCGTACTGCACCTGTTCCAAGCGACAAACATAGCCATACCCCTGCGCACCTGTTCCAACAACGTCCGCCTAAAACTGAAAAATTCAAAAACAACAACCCAAAGAGGAAAAAAACCCAAAAATGGGGAGGGAGGGAGGGGAAAAAACACCAAAAACTATGCATACGCTCCCAGCCACCAGGTCACCAAATCTAAAATGGTGGCTGGGAGCAGGAGCCCAACCAATTTATGGTTGGGCTCCATTGGGCTACAATTGGGCTACAAAAATTATAAACCCAAACATAAAATGGCAGGCATGTGTCCGTCACCCCCCTCCCCACCGCCCCTCCCAAACCACCTGGGGGGGACCTCCCTGCGGTCGGCCACTCCCCCCAAACCCCCCTTGGGAGGGAGGGGTGGGGGGAGGGAGCAGACCACAGACCCAGAAATGTGTGAAAAAGGCTGCTTTATTGAAACAGGTGCACATAACATAAAATTCCTCGGCAAACGCCTTACAAAACTAATCCTCACTAACCAACCAAATACCTAACCCTGGCCCTGCCCCGCCCCTAAAATGTTCTTGACCCTGCCCCCACCCACACATTACAACATTACAACAATACACATCAATGCAACAAAATATAAACCCCAAAACCAAAACTTTCCGTTAAACAACTTCCCCTGCTTGCCTCTTTACCCTTGACAAACCCCAAACATGCGCAACCTATATATAACATAACTTGCCTACCATTCCCTGTCGACACCCCAAATCCAACCGTAACCAAAAAACCTCTTTTAACCTGGCAAACTTCGAATAACCCCCGCCACCCAGAAAGGGGGGGGAGGGAGCAAACTACCCCCCCTTTCTGCCCCCCCAACTAGGCCAGCTGCTTTCCCCCTACCTGGACCACACCTGCACTTACAAACACCTTGCCAACACCTCCCTAATTTCAAGCAGATAAAGGTCCATGCCCATCCTGGACAAATGCACCCCGTCGTTCCTGAAAAATTCAACTGCCTCAAAATGAAGCTCTCTATGCACCACTCTTCCAAAACCAAGGAGACGACAAATCCGAGAAATTTCGGAGTTCACCTTCCTACGCGCCCTGTCAATGGCTCTCGGGTTCAAAGCACCCCTCCACACTCTGCGCGGCATCAACTCCGTCCACAAAACATGGCACCCAGTCCATTGCTCCTTCAATCTCGCTAAGTCCTTCTTCATGGCCCTCATCAATAGCACACCTTTTACACCGACCAAATCGTTCTCTCCTAAATGAATCAGCAACACGTCCGGGCACTGGCCCCCAACCATCCATCTATTAAGGCACGGAATCAGTTCTTTCCACAACATCCCACCCTTACCATTCCAAACAACTCTAAACCTCTGTGCATTAAAACCCAACATTTCACCAAAGTAACGAAGGCATGCCTGAAACTGTGCCCATTTTACAAATGAATGCCCCACAATCCAAGAGGTCAGCTCCGATGCCCGGGGCCCAGCCACAGAACCTGTAACGAGAAAAGGAAAAGTGAGACTCAAACCAAGGAGGATGACGCATGCGCCTCCTCGGCTTTCTGCCTCACGTAGCGATGGTAACAATCAGATGACCAGCGCCCCAACCTCATTATATCCCCCCGTGACCAGCCCCTGTTATGGGCCTCCGTTGCAGCCCCAATCCTGAAGGAGTGCGTCCCATTACCCCGCACCGTCCAACCCAATACTGGACAAAGCCTTCCGCAACACCATCCTCAACTGGTAATCTGTTACCCTCTTCCCGTTATCATGCTGGAAAACCGCCTCAGACCCCACACCCTGCGAAATAGCACACCAGCGGTGCGCCCAGTTAAGGGGGCACGTTGCGGCTGGCACATCCGCTTCCAACCGCACTCCTTTCCCCAATCCCCTCTGGTCCGTTTTAGAGCTGGCTAACCAAATATGAATTCCTTCCTCCCCAATGGACACATCCTCCCACCGCACACCCCGTTTTAGCCTATTACCCAGAAGCTCTGACACCCCGAACGCCCCGAAGAATATCCACACCATCAGGGTTGAGAATAAACAGGCCTCAAAGTCATCCGTGCAGACCGCCGACAACTCCTCCAGTATACGAGATAGCTTCTGCCAAGTGAGGGGGGTATGCACCACACTCTCCCCCTCTCTCCCTAGCCCAACCTTCCAACTTCCTCCTTCCCACATCCCCTGCCGACAGAGTATATCCCCACAGGAGTTTCCCCATGAAAGCTATACCTGCCAACTTTCCCGCAATGGTAACCTTCGTCAGGCCTCTTTCCATTAGTACCAAAATGAACTGAATAACATCCTCCGACCGATGTCAGACCTCAGTTCGCCTACAAGCCCCAGATGACAAGAAATCCCTCCAAGCCAGATTGTATGCTGACCATGTCGAAGCCGACAAGGATCCTAACACCAGCTGTAGCACCCTACGTTGCCTAGATACCAAAGATGCTCCGGCATTGGGGTCGGTGTCCTGTCCGCCTCCTTGGCAAGCCTACGGAATCTCCCCCACTGTGAATGAGACAAAGCATCCGCTATGTCATTGTCCACACCTGGTATATGCAAGGCCTTAAAAGCAATGCCATGTCTGAGGCAGCCAAGCACAAAAACCCGCAGCAACTTCAGAATTTGTTCATCTCTAGCGGACTGTCTGTTAATGACCTCCACCACCGCCATGTTGTCCACCCGAAACAAGACTTTCTTATGTGCCAACTCTTCGCCCCACAGTGTCAATGCAACCAGTAGCGGGAAAAGCTCCAGGAAAGCTATACTCCTCCCCCAATCTTTCCACTGCTGTGGCCACTGCTCAGCGCACCACCTGCCCTGTCAGTAAATGCCAAATCCTGCACCGCCTGCTGCATCAGAAAAGATCTGCACGTCCCACTGTACGTCCTCCTCCCTGGCCAATGGCACCCCATTGAAAGATTGCAGAAAAACTGTCCACATGCGCAAATCCTCCTTCACCCCTGCTGATAGGCGAACATGGTGGTGAGGTAGATGATGACCTGCCAGCGCCCGTCCCAACTGCCTGCAAAATGTCCTCCCTGCTCTGACCACCCTGCATGCAAAGTTAAGATGACCGAGGAGCACCTGTAAGTCTTTTACTATCACCTTCCGTCTGGACAGCATTCCGTCCAACAATTGCAACATTTTACCTTTCTTGTCATCTGGCAAGCAAGCCCGCATTGCCACAGAGTCAATTTCAATCCCTAAGAAGGACAAAATCGTACAAGGACCCATTGTCTTCTCGGGTGCCAACGGCACTCCCATGTCACCCATGAGCTCATGGAAGGTGTCCAGGGCTACCTGGCACTCCGTGGAGCCCGGTGAACCGACAAAGAAGAAATCATCCAGGTAGTGCATCACCCATGTGTGACCCGTGTGCTGCGAGAAGTACTACTGCAAAAATGTGCTAAAACATTCAAATAAAGCACATGACATTGAACAACCCATCGGCAGAGCTTTGTCCATGTACCATTTTTCCTCCTTAAACTGGATACCTAGCAAGTTCCAATCATCGGGATGGACTGGAAGCAACCGAAAAGCCGACTTTATGTCACACTTTGCCATTTCTGCAGTCGCGCCTCCGCTCACCACCACAACTGAGGAATAAGAAACTGAGACTGCCTCCTCATCAATTAAATCGTTATCTGAAGACCCCTCGGCCATGAAAGGTGCTGAATCAGCCTGTGTTGTCCATCTTCCTTTTGGGCAATCGGTGATATGATCAAGTCTTCTGTTGGACAATCATTAAAGGGGCCTGCCATTCTCCCTTCGCTCACCTCCTTGTTCAGTTTCTCTTGCACCCCCACCCTGTGTTCCGCTGCTGATTTCAAATTATCCGCCCACCTTCTCTGTCGTTGACCCTGATAGCCCAAACGAAACCCCCACTGAAACCCCTCAATCAAAACCTTTTTTGCCCCCAGAGCCCCATACCCCTGCAGGTCTTCCACCAATTTTGCCAGCATAACTGGCGTAGGAGCTTTTGGGCCCAGTGCCCTGCAGACCCTTACCCCCCCATTACTCGGGAATGGCTGAGAGGGGCCCGGGGTGCTGTTACCTGGCTGCTGCCATTGCTGGTTTCCCTGCGGTGTGATGCCCCAACAGTTAACCAGAGGGTGGCGCTTTCCACACTTTGAACATTCATGCCTGCATTTGCAGTATTCCCTCGTGCACAGGCCTTTATTAAAGTCCCAGCACGCTCCTGTCCCAGTTTGCATTGACCCTGTGCCTCCCACCCCTCCCCGGGCGGGCTTCCCCTGAAAGGGCCGGTACACCAGTGGCAGCTGCCACAGATCCGTGTCTAGCTCCCCACATTTGGCCTCCGGGTCCCATGCCATACGCGCCCGAAACTCCTCATCATATTGCACCCAAGCGTAACCGCCCCCCGTAAGCTGCGCCTTTCTAATGACATCCATGTATTTAAACAGGGATACGCAGCGCTCTGGAAACTTCTCACAGTACACACTGACGTATATGAGAAATGCCGCAGTCCAGTTT
The DNA here is from genome assembly GCF_964204655.1 of Triturus cristatus. Lineage (NCBI taxonomy): Eukaryota > Metazoa > Chordata > Amphibia > Caudata > Salamandridae > Triturus > Triturus cristatus. Next base: position 1,179,257,717 of record NC_140584.1, on the reverse strand, counting down.
TCTATTGTCACTGGCACCCTAGGTCTTTTAGCCAGCTCATATTCTTCCTCCTTAGAGCCCTCTTTGAATCTTACCCTTTGTGATAGCTTCAATAATTCCACGTATTCTCCTTTCCAGATACGCTCCTTGGTAGCCAACATTAAATGCGCCTCCAAAGGCTTTCTCACCCCCATATATGGCAGTTTCTTAATCTTCAACTCTTTGCTCTGTAAGGGCTCCGTGCCCCTCCCAGCCTCCGTGTTTGTCCCGCTTTCCACCTTGGTACCCTGAGGCGCCCCCCCAGCATCCGGTCCCACTCCTTTGTCCTTAACGTATTTCCCTCTATGCAGTCTCCCCTCCGGCCCCCCCACCCCCTTCACCCCCCGTCCCCACAGACACCATTTTTGGTTTGGCCTGTGGTCTGTTAGTCTCACCTGGCTCTAAGGTGGGTGCTTGGACAGCTGATGGCCGCCTTGCCACCGCTTCCGCAGAATCCAGCCGAGGAGCCCTCACCATGGGGCCGCAGTCTCTCCTGGACCCAGACGCTGCTTTCTTTCTGATCGGCGCCACAGTCGAAGCCTGCAACAGACTACACACAACGTGAGAGGGCCCCCCCCTCCTCCACCTCCCGTAACTCCCCCTCTTCGGGGGTATCTTCATCATAATCAAGCACAATGGGCTCCTCCTCCTGGAGCACTTCAGTATCAAATCCTACACACCGGGACTTACCGATCCCCACCTGTCCAGCGCTGACCCTAACGGCCACATGACCCCTGTGCGGGGGAGCCGGCTGTACACGCCGGTGCTCCCCCATGCGTTGACCTCCTTGAAAATCCTTCTCCGCTGGTAAAGCTGACCAACACGCTCCACTAGATGTTGGGGCCAGCGAGGCCGTGCGGGGCCTTCATGAGCTGGCCATGACGGGATCCCTGCCAGTACGGGATGCGCCGTGCAGGGCTCTACCCTCCCTTCTCCTCGGTGTAAATAGGCCGTGCCACGCCCTACCGAGTCCGCAGTGCTGCAATGCCACTTGACCTGCAAAGAAAAAGTTTGGACTGACGTGCTGGGACCCTCACCCCTACCAGCTACCCTTTCCTCCCAAGAGCCCAGCGCACCCACACCTGAGCGCCGACCCCCGTCCGGCCCAACACCGACCAAACGCCCCATCTGGGGGGTGTCCTCCCATCATCGTCCCCACTCTAATCTAACATCGCCTGAACTAATGCCGAGGCCGGGCCCCCCCTCTTTCCCGCACCTTCAACGCCCCCAAGAGCCCCCCCTCCAGCACCCTCCCCCTCCAAAATCCCGGTGGAAACGTGTGCGCACTTCCTAAAACCCAAGGGGGGGCGCCCTCCGGCTGCCCCCTCCCAGCGCTGCCCCGAACCCCCTCCGCCCAGGATGGCAAAATATCCAAACACTCCCATGCCCAAGCACCCCCAGCCAGATCCAAGTCTGCGGCCACGTCCCCCTCCCGCTGCCAAGAAAGCCCCCCATCCAACCCATCCTCACCAAAATCCCCCTCTCCCAACTCGGGGTCCTCCCCTACCCCCCCACTGAAATGTGGGGTTGGCCCAGCCCCTCCATGTGCCCTGCTGGGCACCAAAGTCTGCCTGTCCTCCCACCCTCCCATCTAAGCCCACTCCCCCTCCCCCAGCGAGCTGCCCCCCACAGACCACCTGTCACCCCTCAATAAAACTGGTGGGGAAAAAAGGAGGGGGCTGGCCATATACACCCCACGCATGTCTCCTGCCCCCAAAGAGCACAACTCCTCCCCGCCTGCACGCCCAGAGGGTGACAAAAATGCCAAATCCCTCGCGCAATCCTGCAGATGCCCAACTTTTAATGCAACTAGTCCCTCCGCCCTGCCGCCTGGCTCTGGCCACGATTGGGCGAGATCTATTTGGGGGCCCAGACCCCCCGCCGCCAAACCACCCGCTCCCGCCTCCCCACCCATGCTGTGAATACCTGCACACCCACCACACCCCCCATCGCCCGCCGCCGTTGATTCCCCCACAAAAGGCAAAGCGGGGAAGCGCCGATTGCTGCCTCGCGCTCCCCCTCACCTCCCTCTCTCCGCGGGTGCTGAAACTACATCCACCATCAGGGTTGAGAATAAACAGGCCTCAAAGTAATCCCTTTGTAATAGCTTCAATAATTCCACGTATTCTCCTTTCCAGATACGCTCCTTGGTAGCCAACATTAAATGCGCCTCCAAAGGCTTTCTCACCCCCATATATGGCAGTTTCTTAATCTTCAACTCTTTGCTCTGTAAGGGCTCCGTGCCCCTCCCAGCCTCCGTGTTTGTCCCGCTTTCCACCTTGGTACCCTGAGGCGCCCCCCCAGCATCCGGTCCCACTCCTTTGTCCTTAACGTATTTCCCTCTATGCAGTCTCCCCTCCGGCCCCCCCACCCCCTTCACCCCCCGTCCCCACAGACACCATTTTTGGTTTGGCCTGTGGTCTGTTAGTCTCACCTGGCTCTAAGGTGGGTGCTTGGACAGCCGATGGCCGCCTTGCCACCGCTTCCGCAGAATCCAGCCGAGGAGCCCTCACCATGGGGCCGCAGTCTCTCCTGGACCCAGACGCTGCTTTCTTTCTGATCGGCGCCACAGTCGGAGCCTGCAACAGACTACACACAACGTGAGAGGGCCCCCCCCTCCTCCACCTCCCGTAACTCCCCCTCTTCGGGGGTATCTTCATCATAATCAAGCACAATGGGCTCCTCCTCCTGGAGCACTTCAGTATCAAATCCTACACACCGGGACTTACCGATCCCCACCTGTCCAGCGCTGGCCCTAACGGCCACATGACCCCTGTGCGGGGGAGCCGGCTGTACACGCCGGTGCTCCCCCATGCGTTGACCTCCTTGAAAATCCTTCTCCGCTGGTAAAGCTGACCAACACGCTCCACTAGATGTTGGGGCCAGCGAGGCCGTGCGGGGCCTTCATGAGCTGGCCATGACGGGATCCCTGCCAGTACGGGATGCGCCGTGCAGGGCTCTACCCTCCCTTCTCCTCGGTGTAAATAGGCCGTGCCACGCCCTACCGAGTCCGCAGTGCTGCAATGCCACTTGACCTGCAAAGAAAAAGTTTGGACTGACGTGCTGGGACCCTCACCCCTACCAGCTACCCTTTCCTCCCAAGAGCCCAGCGCACCCACACCTGAGCGCCGACCCCCGTCCGGCCCAACACCGACCAAACGCCCCATCTGGGGGGTGTCCTCCCATCCTCGTCCCCACTCCAATCTAACATCGCCTGAACTAATGCCGAGGCCGGGCCCCCCCTCTTTCCCGCACCTTCAACGCCCCCAAGAGCCCCCCCTCCAGCACCCTCCCCCTCCAAAATCCCGGTGGAAACGTGTGCGCACTTCCTAAAACCCAAGGGGGGCGCCCTCCGGCTGCCCCCTCCCAGCGCTGCCCTGAACCCCCTCCGCCCAGGATGGCAAAATATCCAAACACTCCCATGCCCAAGCACCCCCAGCCAGATCCAAGTCTGCGGCCACGTCCCCCTCCCGCTGCCAAGAAAGCCCCCCATCCAACCCATCCTCACCAAAATCCCCCTCTCCCAACTCGGGGTCCTCCCCTACCCCCCCACTGAAATGTGGGGTTGGCCCGGCCCCTCCATGTGCCCTGCTGGGCACCAAAGTCTGCCTGTCCTCCCACCCTCGCATCTAAGCCCACTCCCCCTCCCCCAGCGAGCTGCCCCACACAGACCACCTGTCACCCCTCAATAAAACTGGTGGGGAAAAAAGGAGGGGGCTGGCCATATACACCCCACGCATGTCTCCTGCCCCCAAAGAGCACAACTCCTCCCCGCCTGCACGCCCAGAGGGTGACAAAAATGCCAAATCCCTCGCGCAATCCTGCAGATGCCCAACTTTTAATGCAACTAGTCCCTCCGCCCTGCCGCCTGGCTCTGGCCACGATTGGGCGAGATCTATTTGGGTGCCCAGACCCCCCGCCGCCAAACCACCCGCTCCCGCCTCCCCACCCATGCTGTGAATACCTGCACACCCACCACACCCCCCATCGCCGCTGCCGTTGATTCCCCCACAAAAGGCAAAGCGGGGAAGCGCCGATTGCTGCCTCGCGCTCCCCCTCACCTCCCTCTCTCCGCGGGTGCTGAAACGGCCCTCTCCCGCCATTCCGCCACCGGGAGAGGGTCACCAAGCTGCCCCAGCAACATCCCCCGCCCCTCCATGCGGCCCTCCTTCCCTCGCGCCCCAACCGGCCTGCCTCCTCAATCAATCAATCAATCAGGGAATTTGTATAGCGCACTAATTACCCGTGAGGGTCTCAAGGCGCTGAAGGGAAGGTGGAACCGCTACTGCTCAAAGAGCCAGGTCTTCAGATGTCTTCTGAAGGTGAACAGGTCCGGAGTCTGCCGTAGGTGGGTGGGGAGGGTGTTCATGTCTTGGCGGCCAGGTAGGAGAATGATCTGCCGCCGGTGGTCTTTCGTTGGATGCAGGGGACAGCAGCGAGGGCGAGGTTTGCTGAGCAGAGCTGGCGGGTGGGGGTGTAGAAGTTGAGTCTGTCGTTCAGGTAGGCTGGTCCGGTGTTGTGGAGTGCTTTGTGTGCGTGGGTGAGGAGTTTGAAGGTGATCCTCTTGTCGACGGGGAGCCAGTGCAGGTCTTTCAGGTGGGGGGTGATGTGGCTGCGTCGGGGTACGTCGAGGATCAGACGTGCAGAGGCGTTTTGGATGCGTTGTAGTCAATGCAGGTGTTTGGCTGGGATTCCTGCGTAGAGTGCGTTGCCGTAGTCCAGCCTGCTGCTGCCGAGGGCCTGTGTAACAGTTCTCCTTGTTTCGGACGGGATCCACTTGTAGATCCTGCGGAGCATGCGGAGGGTGTTGTAGCAGGAGGAGGAGACGGCGTTGATCTGCTTCGACATGGAGAGGGAGGAGTCGAGGACGAATCCGAGGTTGCGTGCATGGTCAGTAGGTGTGGGTGCCGTTCCCAGCATTGTAGGCCACCACGAGACGTCCCAGGCCGAGGGGGTGGAACCGAGGATGAGGACCTCCGTCTTGTCCGAGTTCAGTTTCAGACGGCTGCTCTGCATCCATTCGGCGACAGCCTTCATTCCCTCGTGGAGGTTTGTTTTGGCGGTGTGCGGGTCCTTGGTGAGGGAAAGGATGAGCTGGGTGTCGTCGGTGTAGGAGATGATGTTGAGGTTGTGCTGGCGGGTTACTTGTGCGAGGGGGGCCATGTGGATGTTGAACAGCGTTGGGCTGAGTGATGATCCCTGGAGTACGCCACAGATGATGTTGGTGGCTTCGGATAGGAAGGGTGGGAGTCGGACTCTCTGGGTTCTGTCGGAGAGGAAGGATGTGGTCCAGCTGAGGGCTTTCTCATGGATCCCGGCTTCTTGAAGGCGTGTTTTTAGGGTGCGATGGCAGACCGTGTTGAAGGCGGCCAAAAGGTCCAGGAGGATGAGGGCTGAAGTTTCGCCGTTGTCGAGTTGTCGCCTGATGTCATCTGTGGCGGCGATGAGGGCTGTTTCCGTGCTGTGGTTTCGTCTGAACCCGGACTGGGACGGGTCCAGGATGTTGTTGTCTTCGAGGTGGTGGGTTAGTTGCGCGTTGACGATTTTCTCAATGACCTTCGTCGGGAACGGGAGGAGGGAGATGGGTCGGAAGTTCTTGAGATCCTTGGGGTCCGCCTTGGGCTTCTTGAGGAGGGCGTTGATTTCGGCGTGCTTCCAGCTGTCCGGGAATGTGGCTGTCTCGAAGGAGGCATTGATGACCTTCCGTAGTAGGGGTGCGATGGTTGCGTCGGCTTTGTTGAACACGTGGTGAGGGCAAGGGTCTGACGGTGATCCAGAGTGGATGGAGTTCATGAGCTTGCGTGTTTCTTCGTCGTTGACGTTGGTCCAGGAGGTCAGGTGGTTGGTCCAGGTGGTGTTCGCGAGGGAGGAGTCTGGCGCGGTCAGGTTGATCGGGATGTTGAAGCTGTGGTGGATGTCTGCTATCTTCTGGTGGAAGAAGGTTGCCAGAGCATTGCACAGTTCTTGTGAGGGCGGGACGTCATTGGCATTGGCGTTGGGGTTGGAGAGTTCCTTCACGATGCTGAAGAGCTCTTTGCTGTCGTGTGCGTTGTTGTCCAGTCTGTTTTTGAAGGAGGATCTTTTGGGCATTCTGATGAGGTGGTGGTGTCTACGAGTGGCGTCCTTGTGGGCTGCGTGACTGTCAGGTGTGCGATCGTGGAGCCATTTCTTCTTCAGTTTCCGGCAGGCACGTTTGGAGGTCTGTAGCTCGTCGGTGAACCAGGTGGCTTTCTTGCTGGTGTGGTTGATGGGGGGTTTCCTGAGTGGTGCGAGGGTGTTGGCGCAGTTTTCAATCCACTGTCTGAGGTTGCGGGCTGCTGTGTCTGGGTCGGTGGAGGCCTCCTCCGACCAACCCCCCTTCCCCGCCTGACCCAACACAGCAGAGGCCGCCTTCTTAGTCCGCGGGCGGCCCGCTCACTTACCAGCGAAGTCCGGGTACGCTTCGGGGACCTGCAAGTGGCCACCGCCTCTGCCACACCAGCAGAGGCCTGTCGTGCCGGTATCGACGTGCCCGCCACCTCACCAACGACGATGTTCATCCGGCCCGCCTCGCTGAGCAGCAGGAGGGCCTCCAAGACGCGGTAATCCTCCTGCGCCATAACCGCTCGAAAATCCTGAAAAGAAAAAAAAAGTCGCAAAGCTACCCCTTAACCTAACAGTAACTATGCCTATGCTCCCAGCCACCAAACCTAAAATGGTGGCTGGGAGCAGGAGCCCAACCAATTTATGGGTCGGCCACTCCCCCCAATCACCCCTTGGTACCACGAGGGCCTTACCTGGTACTTTTGCATGAGGATATGGCTGCGTCTCCCATAAGCCTCCACTTCTCTATATATTTCTTTTTCACACCTTTGTATATTTGTATTCATATAGTTTAACAAACGTGCACACCCTCTGTCCTACACCTGCGCATCACTGCACCAACGTGAGGGCACCCACTCGGGTGATGGTGCACTTCACAAAGAAGTCGGCACATGTGGTGGCAAGTCTCAACTGCTTCGGCGAACAGTGACCCGTATATGTTTGGCCTACATAGAGACACATCTTTAAAGAGACGTCCTTCGTGATGAATGTATAATCTCTGCATAATGAGGACTGGCGTATGAAGACTTGACTGATTTGCGGGCTGCACTGATTTTAAAATCGCCTTCCACACCTCCTTGGGTTACCACTTGTGCGTATACACTAGTTTTTTAAACTAGGAGCCACTGCTGATTTTTCCAAAATTTGAGAACAGACAGAAATATTATGAACCTTGGTCTCACCCTGTAGAGTAGGTGAATCTCCCAGGCCATTCATTTAAGAGGGATATATATTTTGTTGTCCTGAGGAAGGTGCCTTCATCATTCTAAATACCACTGTAACGCGTCGACGCTTGTTGCTTATCGGTAAATTTGAGGAACAAGGTGTTGCATCTAGATAATGAAATTGTGTCAATATTTTGATTGATTCCTTTAAATTAACCGTTATTAATGACAAATGTATATGTCTTGTACCGTATCTCTCTTTAGTGGTTTTAATATTGTGTGTAATAATTATTTGAATTGTTTTTAACTATGCTATTGTGACTTTATACGCAAATGTATGATCAATTTTTTTTTTAATGATATAAGATTACATTTTAATTATTATTTTTACTTTTTTTGGTCTTCCCTTTCAAGACTGGTAGAGTGGAATTTTTTGAGTGCCGTATGATGTGTGCAATGAGAGGTTGAATATAAGCTTTCCAAGAGTAATTGAATATTTTAGGCATTTATGGTACCCTGACTCTTGGTAAAGAGGGGTCACTCTCTGCTCTTTCTTTGTACATACATAACATAGCATCTGCTGCTCCTGACCTGCACAGGTTCTCTTTTGCAAAGCGCTTTAAAGTTTTTAGGCCTTGTAAATGACATAGAAAACACCCAATAAATACATAAATAAATAATCAAGTTACCATGGCCTTTAAACGTCATCATGTGACCAGGTGAGGTGCCCAGTGCCTGTTGTTTCTTCGTCACCAGCCAGTGTGGGCAAGTCAGGCGCCTGGAAGAAGGACTGTCAGGTGAGGCGCTTGCATGGAATATGTTTGCAAGAGTCGTAGCAACCATTAGGCAGGATGGATGGTGAAGCAGAACCTGGGGGCGGGGGTGATTTGGAGGAGAAGCAGTGATATCTTCTGCACTCTAGAACTTTCCATTACCTCCTCGTTCATCTACCCTGATCCAGTCCTTCCATGTAAGATCCCATCTCCTTCTACAGGTATTATTCCCTGGCCAATTTAGGACTAGATCGGGGAAGACTAGGAGTCGGAGTAATGAAGATTACCGGTAAGTAATGGGAGCATTTCAGAGCATCAAGGGGTTACATGAAGCAAATAAGAGACACTGCAATGAAACCACTGAAGGTCAAGTGTAGAGGCGCTCTGTAAGAGCAACCAGCAGCCAGAATAGGGGGTGGAGCTTCTGGTACAAGACTCCACCCACTCAATGTCCAAGCTCCTGAAGCTAGCTCCTACAGTGAAGGATGGACCTACACCCATCAGACCTTAGTACTGTCTATGGCAGCCCACTATTCATGGTCGGCAGCGGCGTGGCCTCCATTGGTGCAGCAGGTGCAGTGGTACCAGGGCTCAGAGGCCTGAGGGGTTGACTGAGCCCTGGTTATTGCTGTATTTCACAATTCAAACGGCTCTGGGGGACTAAATTCCTTCCTTGCACGAGTGCCCGTGACATTCTGCCTACGCTACGGTTAATCGCCCAATCTCTTGCCACTCTGTATGGATGTAGTTACTTTTCAGGTACCTTTTTTGCCTCCCAGCTATTATACGTGCAAGGATGCATACGTTTATCATATAGATATTTTGATTTTAATGGTGGAGTTTTTTTTCACTTTTTGGCTTGGAAACAATCTTTTTTAAATGAATCAAAAGCAACTATCATTCTATCGTTAATTCGATTTCTCCACTGTATTGAATTGCTGAATTAATTTAACCATGACAATCAATATCTTTTGAAGGAGAGTTTTGCCCTCGACAGCTCCCCCAAAGAGAGCGGGCGCGCCATCAACGAGTAACAGTTCTTTGCTTGTGCTGTGCCCAAGAAGCCTTGGGGTTATTTATCAGAGCCCTGTGCCACTTTTGCACCATGTAAAGTGGTACATGTGTGACACAGAGCTCTCATAAAGATTTAAGAAGCCACCCTGCGTGGCTTTGCATGGCCTCATAAACCTTGAGAAAGGCAACACATTGCAAATCGCTGCACCGCCTTACTCTGCAACTGGGAGGCGTTCCATTGGCGTTGCAGTGTATTTTTCCACACAAAACCCATGGAATTTGACGCTGCCCCAGATTTACAAAGTGATGTAATCCCGGGAAAGTGTCAAATCCGTACGCTTCATGAGGTGATATTTATTTTGCCCCATTTTTAGGTCTCGCCTGACCCACCGCATGCGCTGGCCTGGCGAGACTTATTGAGAGGGCTCCAAAAAGTGCTACCAGGCCAGCCTAGAGCTACAGTGCATGTGCGCGCGTGCCCCGCTTTACCGTGATTACTTTAACTTTCGCGGCCGCGTGACCGCTTTGATGTTTGATCGTGAACAGCCCAAGCAGCATGACGCGCTGAGCTCCTCTTCCAAGACTTTCCAAATATGAACTAGGAGTGACTTTAACTAAACTTATTGACAGCAAATCATTAAGCGCAATTTATACAGCTGACCCTGCCTTTCAAGTTTACACACACGTGATATTCTCACGCTCGTACCTTCAGCAAATTAATCTGGGTGAACTCGTCTACCCTCAGCTGTTTTCTGAAGCCCTCAATTGCTCTTCCTTGCGCTACGAATAATTGCATCAATTCAGCTTGCTCACCCGTTATATGTCCTGATGATGATCTCGAACAGTTGAGATCGAAACGCCGTTGACCCTTTACAACAAAACTCTTCCTATTCTATTAAGTTGCTTGAGGAGTTTTTACACTATTGTCAATGCGATGCGTTATTTTAAACTTCACCATCACTCTGCACATCACGCCTCTTTCTCTTATTGTGTGAGCACCTGAATTCTATTGTTGTGGAAATAAATGTTTCACATGAACTGACTTATGTCCCTATGTACATTATTCATTTTTTTGCTTGTTTAAAATAATTAATCTTCAACTCTCTAACCATAAGTGCTCTTCTTAGGATCACTTTATTATTGGACCTTTTGGACACACCCGAACCATTGTTGTTTTACCGCATATTTCACCCCAGGTTCACGTATTGGGGTACCCTTGTTTTTCTTAAAACTTGATCGTGATCGCGATCACTTTCACTTTCGTGGCCGCACGGCTGCTTGGCATAGCCAATAGGTCTCGCTTTTGGGACCTTATAAGTATTTATTTATGCAACTGTTGCATAACTAAACACTTATAAGGTCCCAAAGGCGAGACCTATTGGCTATGCCAATGCTTGTTTCCTCTTTCCATTTCCATTCTTCAGCACACAAGGAAAATGCCTAGTAGGATTGCTTTTGTGTAGGAAGATGCCGCTAGCGCAGGGGGAAAGGACGTGAACGCACCGTATTGCTTGAATACAGTGCATTCCTGCCCTTCCACTTTGGAGAAGGGCAGCGCAGGAAGGTGCCTTCCTGCGCTGCCCTACCCCAAAATGCCATAAAAGAGGGCCCTAGTTTGAGGGGAGGGTTGGTACAGAGCTCGTACTTCTCACCCAGAGAAGCACCAACCCTTCCTGAACCAGAGGCCTTGGCACTTCCTTCAAAGCACCTCTTCCAGTGTCTGGGTGTGTTTCAGAATAAGACAACACCCTTCACTATCAGGCCCCTTCACTATCAGGTCCCTTCACTATCAGGCCCCTTCACTATCAGGCCCCTTCACTATCAGGCCCCTTCACTAAGACTAACGTAAGCTCTATTTTCACTCGCTGATGTTTTATTGAAATGCCACATTCATCCCAGCTGCTGCCGACAGAGGTCTCTGGATCTTAGCCAGGGCAGGACTGGGAACAGAAACCGGCCCTGGCAAACTGCTCAGCCGGCCCCCTGCTGGTGTGAGGGGGAGTGCAGCCGAGCAGTTTGCGAGGGCCTGTTTCGGCCGATTTTGTTACAGGGGGCCGATATTGCTGACACCCGTAACAAAAACGGCCCCCAGGGGCCCAAAACCGGCCCCCACCCTAGCAACCTACCGGGGAAATGCCCGGTGCCCTCTATGGCCAATCCGGCCCTGATCTTAGCTCCATGTATCCCTCCATAGTTTGGGACCCTGACCCCCCTACCTTGTGACTGAGAGTGCGATGCTAAGCAAGAGGTTTGACACAGAGCTCTCATAAAGATTTAAGAAGCCACCCTGTGTGGCTTTGCATGGCCTCATAAACCTTGAGAAAGGCAACACATTGCAAATCGCTGCATCGCCTTACTCTGCAACTGGGAGGCGTTCCATTGGCGTTGCAGTGGATTTTTTCACACAAAACCATTTGACGCTGCCCCAGATTTACAAAGTGATGTAATCCCGGGAAAGTGTCAAATCCGTACGCTTCCTGAGGTGATATTTATTTGCCCCGTTTTTAGGTCTCGCCTGACCCAGCGCATGCGCTGGTCTGGCGAGACTTATTGAGAGGGCTCCAAAAAGTGCTACCAGGCCAGCCTAGAGCTACAGTGCATGTGCACGCGTGCGCTCCCCGCTGTGAAGCCAAACAGAAACAACATTGAGGGCCGGGTTTAGAGATTGGACATTTGTCTACCCACCTCTCGCATTACCCACCTCGCTTAAAGTGTTGACAGATCCATCTCGCAGACCAGCCATCCCTTTATGTTTTTTCTCTATTTTGACAGAAAAACACAATAAAACCGATGAGAACCCCGCATTTTGCAGGCAGCTGTGGAGGGCTTGTAGAATCCGTGCTTCCGCGACCACATTCACCTGGTGGCTTGACCTCCAAACTCAAATTCACTTAATCAAATGCATTCTTTATCCCACTCTGGTGCTCACCTAAAGATTGGTGGTGGCTGCCACACCGACTGAAAGGAGAGAACACACCTGACAGCCTACCAAACTTAGGGCCACGTGTACGCAATTTGCGAGGCGCTATTTGGCATCTACAACAGTGTGTTTGACACTGTTTGAGATTCCCAATGGGGTCGCTAATTGCGAGGCTCATGAATATTAATGATCCTCTCGCAATTTGCGAGCCCGTTGGGAATGACAAGTCCTCCCAGGGATAGTGGCCTGCTGGGCACAGCTGACCACCATGTCTGCGACTGCTTTTAAATTTTTCCTGAAACAATTGTTGGGGGTTCCAAAGGGGACTCCCAACCAAATAGTGCATGAAGAAACTGGTACACCTTTTATTAGTGACATTCTAGCACTACGGCCACTAACTTTTTGGTTAAAATGTTGGCTAAATAAAGATCTGATTTTAAATCACCTACTCCTAAGGGAAGCAATATCTATGGATAATATGCTTAAAATCCCTTGGCTAAAATATCTGAAAGACTGCTTTTCTGTTATGGGGCACTCAGAACTTTTTCTTAATCCTGAGTTGATTAAACTTGCTGATGTAGAGTTTGTGAGGAAAACCTTTTTCTTATCACGACAAATGAATTGTGAAGAGGTGGAATTAAACAAACCGAGTGTTCGAAAACATGCCATGTTGAAAACTACACTTTTAATGGAGCCTTATTTATCATGGCCCTTGTCGGGCTTTGAGCGATACCTGTTAATTAGGTTCCGGCTGGACTATTTTCATCTTCTTTTAACTGTTCCAAGGGGTTGTCATCATGGTCAAGTGTTACCAAACTGCGGCTGCGACAATGAATCTCCGCAGGATTTGGTGCACTTTTTATTTATTTGTCCCTTTTACGATTTACCCCGGAGGTTCTATCTAAAACCCCTTTTAAAAAAACAGAATTTTACCCAGGTTAGACCAGCCCTTTGTTATTTACAAATGTTAAACCCTGAAAGTACATTATTTTTGACTGGTTTTCTAAAAACTGCCTTAAAACTCAGAAACAGCAGGGCGAGTTAACTGTCTAGATTTGCTGCTATTATGATATATGCTTAATTGTGTCTGTTGTTCTGAATACATATTTTAACACTTGGGTATTTTATCTCTGTACATCAAGTTTTTGTGCATTATTTTTTATCTGTTATTGTGCTTTTATGGTTCTTTTTGTCTGAAAAACCGAATAAAGATTTCTATCTATCTATCTACAGTAGCTTTTTTTTTTATATGCAGCCCGTTTTCCTTAAAGGAAAACGGGCTGCATTTAAAAAAAAAAAAGAAATGTTTTCGTTTCATTTTTTAAGGGCAGGCAAGGGCCCTGGGATCACTGCCTGTCTGGGGCCACTACCTGCCCTTAAAAAACAATATTGCATGCATTTGCAAAGGGGAAGGGGTCCCTTCCCATTTGCAAATGCATTACCACCTACTTGAAGTAGGAGGTAATTTGCGAGTGTTTTGCGACTGCAATTGCAGTCGCAAAACATTGGTACATAGCTTTGTGGTTGCTATTAGGAAGGGAACGCCCCTTCCTAATAGGGAGTCGCAAAACAGTATTTTGCGAGTCGCAATTTATTTGCGAGTCGCAAGATACTGTTTGTACATGGGCCCATGCTTTATAGCATGCGCAAACGGGTCTAGGACTTGTTTGCACTCGCTAAAAAGCGTCGTACATCTGGCCCTTAGTGTTTCACCTCCGTTTCGTATGCTTTCTCACTACAGTGGCTCACGCCTTTGTGGCATCAGCCCTTTTGCCTGGTGACGGACACATTGGTGCACAAGTCAATGGTGGCATGGCCGCCCTGTTGGCACTCTTTCATTCTTCACAGCCAGACCCCCCCACCTCATGCAGGCATGTCTTTGGAAAATGAAAGCAATGATCCTAACATGAAGGATTTCTTCCCATGTGACATTTGGTATCTTTTCACCATGGATGACGTGAAGATCCTGGACAGTAAAAATGCGCGTGAGAATAATTTCCGAAGCAACCCAACAACTGAGGCGACCCCACAGTCGCTCCTTTGACATTCTTGCCTACCTTAGGTCCATCAGTGTTTTTCCTGAATTTGAAGTCAGCTCAGCAGCCACCCTGCCATCTGGAAATCCATCGCCTCCTGCACCGTCCACGAGGCAGGAACAAGAGTCCTGTCCACTTTTCGTATCCGTTGTTGAACGGCCCACCCTTGAAGGAGAGTGTAAGACTTTTAGCTCAGGAGAATGCACATTCCTGATTGGTCCCTTCTATATTAAGGCCTTCTCGGTTTTCGTTGGTTGGACGTAATGTAAATCTGCAAAGCTGCCTCACAGTACCGGAGAGACCCAGAGACGGCGCATGCGCTACTGTTCCAGAAAACGTCAGAATTCTGCTTTCCGCGGAGTCTGGAACTCATTTTACTAAAGGCTGTGATCACAGAAGAATATACCAAGGTTTAGGGAAATATGTCTTCAAGCTCTTGCCTTTAGAAGATCATGGTGCTCTGGGTGTCGACTCTCATTATTCTGAGTGGGTCTAACCTTGGTCCAAAATTGGTCCCAGGGATGCGGGCAGGCCTTTAAGCTGCCAACTTTGAGCAGCATAGAAGTAACGGCTGAGATGCAGACATCTCGAAGCAACTCTGATGACGCAAGAAGATAGTCTTCCCAATGTGAAGAGCCCACAGAGAACTCGGCAAACACACGAAAAACCCGGAAGCAGGTAGAGAAGAATAACAGAAGAAGACATCGCTATCGGCAGCACCGGGGATCACGCCGACATCGCCGTGAGGGCAACGGCCAGCACTTAACTACACCTCCCAGACGCCCCAGCCAGACGACCGCTGTGACGCGGTAGAGCGCGCCTGGAGGCGCTTAAACAATCAGCAGCCTCCCGCAGCATGGGACATCGCTATCGGCAGCACCGGGGATCACGCCGTCATCGCCGTGAGGGCAACGACCAGCACTTAACTACACCTCCCAGATGCCCCAGCCAGACGACCGCTGTGACGCGGTAGAGCGCGCCTGGAGGCGCTTAAACAATCAGCAGCCTTCCGCAGCGCGAGACGTGCGCGGGCCGCACCCGGGCGAAGCCCGGGCCAAGGGCGGGCCCGTCCGTGCCCGTCTGAGTCAGGAGGAGGCAGGGCTGGGCCACCCCCGTGGTTTGCGCCACACACTTTTCAGCCTGTGAGTATATTGTAAATTCAGTTGCAAGCTAATTTCTTCTGGGAGTTTGTTAAAATATCAATCAGTGGATTTTTGACGACGTAAAAAGTGGTAACTGGGTATCTCTGTAGTTTGCTCACCGCTGTAAGCTCAATAGCTTATTTTTTGTTCGTCACCCACCCGTTTCAACTGATATGGGGAAACGAAAGTCTGAGACAATAAAACTGCCAGGGAAATCCCCGACTCAAAAAAAGGACCCAAAAACTGTTCTTCATTATTGAACTATTTGACGGGCGCTGTGGGTGCGATCGAAAAGCAGATAAGTACAGTAGAATAGACACTTAATGCAGAAAGCAGGGGGGAAACACAAATTCCAACTACTCAGGACGGAACGGGTCAAAAAGAGATACATGTAAAGAACACATTGCCCAGAAACGGCTGCGTTCAATCAACAATTGATCAAGTGTGGGTTAGCGATGATGATGTGGATGGGTATCAACCTCCCTCTAAACGTATGAGAAACCCTGAGGAGGGAGAGGGACTAGATAATGGGGGCTTACGTGTCTCTAATACAGCGCCCATAAGGAAACAGAATAAAACTCCAAAAAGGAAGAAGACAATAGCCAAACCCAAACAAAGGCAGACAAGGAAAGATCCTATACAGAAGGAGCAATGTCACAATAGTGAGGTAAACGTAGTTCCATCGTCGATAAAGGACCTCGAAATGGTAATGAAAGAAGCACCGAGTAAGATGGATGAAAGATTAAAAAGTATCGAAATGATCTTAGATAAGATCTATGAGAAAACCATAGTCAGTAATAAACAGGAGAATAACAAAAATGAGACTAGAAGGAGATCAAGATTACAAGAAATAGTAGCAACGAGTCCATTAGTAACAAGCACTTCACTAAATAAGAACAATATAGATATGAGATGAAAGAGGGGACCTAGGTTATAAAAGGAAATATGATCCTCAAGGCATTAATGCCCAAATATTTCCAACTGGCCAAAATCTTCCATCACAGTATACAACAAGCCAATTAAGTGATGTTAATAATATGTCAAGTCCCGCACAGAGACGTATTACCACACACAAGCTCCAAGCTAATCAGCCGTTTCCAATCTCTACTCAGAGTAATATTGGGCAATGTATAAACTCATTAGAACTTCCTCCCGAAGCAACCCCATATTCTATAATTCTAACAAATGTCCCGCAGCTAACTGATCAAGAAAAAGAATCTTGGGAGACCCTGAGAAACAAATCCTTGCACTGGCTGAATACAAAGACAGGCCTGGATAGAGTATTATTCAGGGGGTTTAAAATGGCGAGAAGAATAGCGTGGGTGGGGAAAACGCCCAAAAATATAGCTGGGGACTGTATAGTTCTAACATTTGCCTCAACCCACCTAGTACATATAATATTGGAACGCCTTGGGAGTTTTCTGATTGACCCTCAAGGTATTAATGTGGTCTCTTTAGGGTTTTTTTTAAAAACCATCTACAGCAGGGATCCTAAGAACCAGTTATACCCAAAAAGATCCTGTTATAACATCCCTATAGTAAATAGATTCGAAAGTCTATATAGCTTAGAAGATCAGGATTGACTCGAAGAAACTAGTCCATTACAATCCCAATGCCTAACTATGATCTCTGAGGATCAACCGGCAAATGATCGATTTGTATTAGAACATAAACCCACTAATTTTTCGGACGAGGTAGCTACACTAGACGAAATCTGTATAGACGGCAACAATTTGCTAAAATTGATGTTTTGGAGCGTGGCAGGGCTACTAACAAAGCTAGAAAACACAGAGTGGCGCAGTTTCGTAGACGGTTTCCAAATTTTATGTCTGCAAGAAACGTGGGTAAAGGAGCCTGTTCATTTGTGTGGTTATCGCTCCTATCAAATGCTCGCAGTTGGAGGAAAATATGGGAGGGCGAAGGGGGGCTGGCTATTTATGTCTCAAATATGTTAAATATAAGGAAAATTACAGTGAAATTTGAAGATGTGAATTATCAATTAATGGAGATATGTATGGGGAGCAAGCAAAGTTTAATGCTGGTAAATTTTTATAACAATGCATCGTCAGATAAAATTGTGGGAATTATCACGAATCTACTAAACACCTTAGTAAAAATTGTAAAAGAAACAAGCGGGGGTATGTCTATTATCTGGGGGGGGGGTTTAATATTGCATTATGTGCAAAAATTGTGGGATTGTAAATGAAATTGGTGAATGTCAATCTCACTTCACTCACACTCAATATGGGAATATTTTAAACAAATTGATGCCTCAGCTTGATTTAGGCTATGTGAATGAATTAAGTAATAAGTGGGCGCCGTTTGAGAGTATATTACATGGGAGAGGCTGCTCCACTGTGATAGATTACATCTTACTCTCTTCAAATTTGGCGTCAAAAACGTATCAATTTGTTACTAACGATGTCACATTGAGTGATAATTTTCCTTTGAGTTTATCGCTGAACTTGTTGACCAGTAAAGATATTTTAATCAAAAGTAGGGAAATAGAAGAAGCTGTGATCCATTCAGCTTCCAACTAATTAGTAGTAATCAAAAAGGAATGGATCACTTGTAGCTGGCACCAGGGTTTGGGTAGTTGTTTCCGATATTTGGTAAAAAACCCTCATTCACGTAAGGCAGTTCGTGGGCGGTATATCTTGTTTCTCCGCCTGATATTAAATGCGTGACAGCATCATCATAGGGTTTTTCCCATGCTTCCTCCAACCCGGAGGGAACCACTGGAAGTTCCAGTAGTGATCAGGGAAAAAAACTAAAAATACAAAAATGTGAGAAGTGCTCAAGTGTTGTGACTAGTTATGTTAAAAAATTCCTCAAGCTACCTATATTCAATTTTATTCTGTTAGGTACAGGGAAAAAAATAAAAAACAGCTAGTTGCAGAGTGGACGTATAATGAATCCGCTGCAATTTTAGTCTGAGTGGTCCGTCGACATGTTTCAGCCCCTAATGTGCCCACTAGGGTCGGGGGGGCTTTCTTCAGGACCTTAGGTGCAAACAAAGTGAGATATGGATAGTCTCCAAAAAAAGGTGGATGGTCCAATATTGCTCATATGGACTTCGTCGAGGGTAGTCCCTATGACCCCAGGGGGGTGAGGGGGAGGAAGAGAGGTAAACATATACGTCCTTGATTAGTACAAAAAGGACGAGGTCATTATCTAGTAAAGCTGAAATCACAATACAGAAGCAAATATAAATGGCAAATCTTTTGATACATATTGGTATACATCTTTACAAGCAAGTGGAGATTCGAACCAACTGCGTTGAGGAATGGTGGGTTAAAAACAGGTAAGTGAAAAGGGGTTAAAAAATAGCACAGATAGTACTGGGAACGAAATAGAGATTGCACTCGTGTTAGGTAGATAAATAAGTGCAGAGCTTAGAAGTTCTGTTTAAATTTTCATGGGGTGTAATTGAAAAAACCGGCGATTAATAGTGTTGTTAGTTCTCTCAATAGATGCCTCAGGATATTGGGGAGGTCGAGAGGTCGTGTTAAATAAAGTTATTGCAAAGCATTGGTTAGTACAAATATTGTTAGTTAATTCTAGACGGTAAGTTATCTCAAGTATAAGTTATCTCAAGTATAAGGGCCCAGAAAGAACTAGCCTCTCCTTAGGAAAGTTGTTGGTAAAAGTTATGATAAACGATATAGATGTAAATACCTTCGAGGTTCCAATTCAGAACTCCGTGAGGGCGAACAAGTATGCGATATTACTGTTAGGATAAAGAGGGGGAAACAAGGGAAAACAATGTAGAATTCGTAACGGTACAAAATAACATTACGAAATACCTTTACGTGTCTTCTTTGGAGGCTGAAGGTGGTTCACCATACCGCGATTTCGGTGCAGCCACGACTTGTGCTGACGCTGTCTTCCTGTTCACACGGAAGACCCGAGAGGCGGGATTAAGTAGAGGTTAGAGCCAGGGAAGAAAGACTGTTTGTGTTGGGATAGTATCATGGCTGTTACAAAAACCTTGGTGAGAGAGTGAATATCGTTTATTAGTGACAACAAAAAACGTTGGATAATAACAACGAATAAATGGAAAAGGAAGATGACGAGTTTGAGATTTTGAAATTAATTGAGTACTCAATTGCTGCGGTAGTGATTGCCATCATAGAGAATTGGCCAAACAAGATAATGTTGGCAAGTCACATGAGAGGGAGAGTGCTCGTGTACGTTCAGGTTCTGTTCTGACATCTAGGTTCCTTAAAACGTTCAGCCAATGAGTGTCATGCTCAGATGAGAAAGTGTTCGTGGATATTCATGTTCATGTTATATTCAGGCGTCTAGTTACAGTTACACGCTCAACCAAGAGATGTCGTCGTTCAATCCTTGTATATTAGTCTTTAGGCGGTGCACCCACCTTTGTTCCTTTTCAAAAAGTATTCTTTCAGCATTGGATCTTTTTGAAGTTAGGGTTTCAAGTATTATCCATCTGAGATCGTCGACAGTGTGTGGGTGATCGATATAGTGACTGCTCATTTTGGTTGTTCCTCGTCTGCACTTAACATTACTTCTATGTTCGCAGATTCTCTGTTTGATTTTGCGGCAGGTCATCCCGATATATCTGAGATTACACGGGCAAGTGATCATGTAAATGACGTGGGTCGTGTTGCAGTTGGTATGTTGTCTCATTGTCCAAGTCATTTGAGGTGATAGTTGTATGGTTTTGACAGTTTCAGTTAGATGGCATACGGAACAATTTCCGCATGGAAAGTGACCGGTCACTGGGGGTAGGGTCCACAGGGTATTCTCAGTCGGGTTCGGCTTAAGATCTGGTGGGCGTGTATGTACCAAAATGTCTTTGTAATTCCTTGTTCGTCTGTTGGCGAACATGGGTTTGGACCAATTCAGGGTGCCTGAGGTGAGGATACGCCAATTCTTGTTGATAATCTTTTTAACTGAATTGGTGACTATGCTGTATGTTGTGACACAAGTCAGTTTGTCAGCTGTAGTCGTTTTTGGAATTGTTTCTAAAAGGCTCTCCCTTGGCTGATTTCTTGCTCTCTTCTGGCATTTATTAATTATTTTCTCAGGGTAGTCTCTTTTGTAAAGTTTAGTGCAGAGATCTTGTGCTTGCGTCTTGTACTCTCTGAGTTCGCTACAGTTCCTTTTGAGACGAAGGAACTGACTGTATGGCAGGTTTTCTCGCAAAGGACGAGGGTGGAAACTGTTGAATGAAAGCCAACTGTTTTTGGCAGTTGGTCTAAAGAAGGTTTTAGTCTTGATGACATCGCTTTCTACATAGATAGTAAGGTCAATACCCAAAACCCCTGTCTCAAGTTCACCTACAGCTCTGACAAGGCTAGATTTCCACCCTCGTCCTTTGCGAGAAAACCTGCCATACAGTCAGTTCCTTCGTCTCAAAAGGAACTGTAGCGAACTCAGAGAGTACAAGACGCAAGCACAAGATCTCTGCACTAAACTTTACAAAAGAGACTACCCTGAGAAAATAATTAATAAATGCCAGAAGAGAGCAAGAAATCAGCCAAGGGAGAGCCTTTTAGAAACAATTCCAAAAACGACTACAGCTGACAAACTGACTTGTGTCACAACATACAGCATAGTCACCAATTCAGTTAAAAAGATTATCAACAAGAATTGGCGTATCCTCACCTCAGGCACCCTGAATTGGTCCAAACCCATGTTCGCCAACAGACGAACAAGGAATTACAAAGACATTTTGGTACATACACGCCCACCAGATCTTAAGCCGAACCCGACTGAGAATACCCTGTCGACCCTACCCCCAGTGACCGGTCACTTTCCATGCGGAAATTGTTCCGTATGCCATCTAACTGAAACTGTCAAAACCATACAACTATCACCTCAAATGACTTGGACAATGAGACAACATACCAACTGCAACACGACCCACGTCATTTACATGATCACTTGCCCGTGTAATCTCAGATATATCGGGATGACCTGCCGCAAAATCAAACAGAGAATCTGCGAACATAGAAGTAATGTTAAGTGCAGACGAGGAACAACCAAAATGAGCAGTCACTATATCGATCACCCACACACTGTCGACGATCTCAGATGGATAATACTTGAAACCCTAACTTCAAAAAGATCCAATGCTGAAAGAATACTTTTTGAAAAGGAACAAAGGTGGGTGCACCGCCTAAAGACTAATATACAAGGATTGAACGACGACATCTCTTGGTTGAGCGTGTAACTGTAACTAGACGCCTGAATATAACATGAACATGAATATCCACGAACACTTTCTCATCTGAGCATGACACTCATTGGCTGAACGTTTTAAGGAACCTAGATGTCAGAACAGAACCTGAACGTACACGAGCACTCTCCCTCTCATGTGACTTGCCAACATTATCTTGTTTGGCCAATTCTCTATGATGGCAATCACTACCGCAGCAATTGAGTACTCAATTAATTTCTAAAATCTCAAACTCGTCATCTTCCTTTTCCATTTTTTCGTTGTTATCATCCAACGTTTTTCGTTGTCACTAATAAACGATATTCACTCTCTCACCAAGGTTTTTGTAATAGCCATGATACTATCCCAACACAAACAGTCTTTCTTCCCTGGCTCTAACCTCTACTTAATCCCGCCTCTCGGGTCTTCCGTGTGAACAGGAAGACAGCGTCAGCACAAGTCGTGGCTGCACCGAAATCGCGGTATGGTGAACCACCTTCAGCCTCCAAAGAAGACACGTAAAGTTATTTCGTAATGTTATTTTGTACCGTTACGAATTCTACATTGTTATCCCTTGTTTCCCCTCTTTATCCTAACAGTAATATCGCATACTTGTTCGCCCTCACGGAGTTCTGAATTGGAACCTCGAAGGTATTTACATCTATATCGTTTATCATAACTTTTACCAACAACTTTCCTAAGTAGAGGCTAGTTCTTTCTGGGCCCTTACACTTGATATAACTTATACTTGAGATAACTTACCGTCTAGAATTAACTAACAATATTTGTACTAACCAATGCTTTGCAATAACTTTATTTAACACGACCTCTCGACCTCCCCAATATCCTGAGGCATCTATTGAGAGAACTAACAACACTATTAATCGCCGGTTTTTTCAATTACACCCCATGAAAATTTCAACAGAACTTCTAAGCTCTGCACTTATTTATCCACCTAACACGAGTGCAATCTCTATTTCGTTACAAGTACTATCTGTGCTATTTTTTAACCCCTTTTCACTTACCTGTTTTTAACCCACCATTCCTCAACGCAGTTGGTTCGAATCTCCACTTGCTTGTAAAGATGTATACCAATATGTATCAAACGATTTGCCATTTATATTTGCTTCTGTATTGTGATTTCAGCTTTACTAGATAATGACCTCGTCCTTTTTGTACTAATCAAGGACGTATATGTTTACCTCTCTTCCTCCCCCTCCCCCCGCCCCCGGGGTCATAGGGACTACCCTCGACAAAGTCCATATGAGCAATATTGGACCATCCACCTGTTTTTGGAGACTATCCATATCTCACTTTGTTTGCACCTAAGGTCCTGAATAAAGCCCCCCGACCCGATTGGGCACATTAGGGGCTGAAACATGTCGACCGACCACTCAGACTAAAATTGCAGCGGATTCATTATACGTCCACTCTGCAACTAGCTGTTTTTTATTTTTTTCCCTGTACCTAACAGAATAAAATTGAATATAGGTAGCTTGAGGAATTTTTTAACATAACTAGTCACAACACTTGAGCACTTCTCACATTTTTGTATTTTTAGTTTTTTTCCCTGATCACTACTGGAACTTCCAGTGGTTCCCTCCGGGTTGGAGGAAGCATGGGAAAAACCCTATGATGATGCTGTCACGTATTTAATATCAGGCGGAGAAACAAGATATACCGCCCACAAACTGCCTTACGTGAATGAGGGTTTTTTACCAAATATCGGAAACAACTACCCGAACCCTGGTGCCAGCTACAAGTGATCCATTCCTTTTTGATTACGACCAGTAAAGATAATCAAATTTCTAAGAATACATACCCCCCTGAACAATTGGAATTGAACAAGAGAAATGGATACTCTCTAAAATGGCAGCTGGTAGATCCGGTAGAAATAACTCACAAAACAGTGGTGAAAAGTAAACTATCAATAGATGCACTACTAGCGGAAAATGTAACGAATGATATAATCTTGGCATCCTTTCAAGAGGTTACCAGAGTCATAAACGATGTGCTATGGAAAACCAGTAGAAGCTCCGTGAAAAAGGATAAAGGATGGTTTGATTCAAAGTGCACCAAAGCCTATTCCAAACTGAAAAGAGAGACCCATACAATCCCCGGGACCAAATTAAACTGAGGGAGGCAAGGAAGGATTATTCAAATATAATAAAACAACGTAAAAGGGAAATTAGGGAGGGGCACTGGCAAACCTTACAGGAAGCGGCCAAGTCTAAGGACAGGGCGGCTTTCTGGAAAGCAGTCCGGGCACCCTCCCTGGAGTCAGATGATACCCCAAAAATAGAAATAGCCATAACGGAAGACAAATGGGTAGAGCATTTTGCCAAAATTTTTAGTAATCACTGTAGGACAGTGGAATCTGACTAATGGTTGCCCCCAACTTTTTGCCTGGTATTTAAGTGGTTTTTGACTAGTCTGGCTGGGATCCTGCTATCCAGGAGCCCAGCCTATCTGCTTTCTCCCTAAAACTGTTGTGAGTACTCTAGGTACAAACATAATTGGATGCTGGGCATGCCCTACCAGTCCCTTGTAGATGGTACCCTAGGTACCCAGGGCATGGGCCCCCCAGTAGGCCTACCAGGGCTGCAGCACTTATTGTGCCACCCTGGGACAGCCACCCAAACTGACACCACCAGGCCACTACTGTAGCCTGGGTAAGGTGGTGCTAGCACCCCTTACAGGGATGTAGGTACCCTATGTCCCATACCATTACAACACATATACTCTCATAGGTCACCCCTATGGCAGGCCCTGGTAATCCTACAGGGCTGGGTGCTGAGGTATGTGTGAGGGGGGACCCCTACGTGAGTAGGACCTCTCTGCAACCTTCGTAAAATCGTTACTGGGTTGTTTGTAGTGTAGCCATACCATATACTCTTAACCGCATTATAAGTTATTGCGTCATCGCTGTAACTTGGGAATGGCTACACAGAACCATATCGTGTTTGGTGTCAAACATGAAGGAATCATACCCCCAGTCCAGCCATGGGCATGGGGGCATGATTCCCCCTTGCTAGGAGGGTGATATGGGAAAAGCGGTAGAATTTAGACCCCAATTTAAAAGTGCACATGTACCACAAAATGGCTACTGTCCGCCACCTACACGACTCTGGCTGGCTGTTGCTGGGGAAAACCCCAGCCTCGCCATCTGGACAATAGGGCTCCTGTGGCAGGGAGGTGCCAGCACCTCCCCAGACAGGATAATGTGGATTGGAACAGGGTGGGTGCACCAAATGTCCTTTCAGAGTTGCACGTAGGCAGCTGCAGAGCCCCAATTCTGCATACACCGCCTGGAACCGGTTCAGGGGCATCCTGCCCCTCGCCCAGGCGGGAAACACACAAAGGGGAGTGGGTGTAGCCACCCTTTCCCGCCTCTACTCTGATTGGTAGGCTCTATTTTGGACCATCCCCTAATCTTGGGGATATATGGGAATAACTTTGCCCTAGAGCCTTAGATTCGTACAGGACTTCACAGAACTGACCTTCGACGAGCTGCTGCCCAGCTGACTGAAGAAATCTCCCTTGGGATAAAGGAGTTATCCCCCTGCTTGGCAGGCACCTAAAAGACTACAAGATACCCGGTTGGAACTTCGTTGCTCTCACGACCTTCAAAGCCTTCCAGCAACCTCGAGGTGGGTCTCCAGTGCATCCCAGCGTCCTGTGAGTGTGCCCAGCAAGTCTGAGCACCCTGGACCACGTGGGTGTCGAGATCCCCGCATACCCCGAGACACCGGCCACCTCTTGTCCAGCACACGACCCCGACCAGTGGGGAAGTTGTGCTTTGGCCCATTTCTGAGCCAACCATCCAGCAGCATTTGTGCCGACTCTCAGCTCCCTGGCCCGCTCCGGTGGCCCGTGGGAGCCCTTTTACGCACTCCATTTTGCTGCCTTCCACGGTCCCTTGTCTCTCGACTTGTGGGCCCTGACGGAGGACAATCTTCTTTTCCAAGAGTTCCCCTGGTTGCTCCAGGCCTGCTCTACGCTCCCTGCAAAGGAGAGCACCCTCAGACCTCGTGGGTCTGCACCAGCAGCTGCTTTGTTCATCTTGCGTGGGTTGCGGTTGCCAATGCTTAGTGGATCCAATCGGGACACTAACACCGCAGCGACCCTCAGCCGACGTGGGACAGTCGCCCTCCAGAAGCTGGCCTTCCTTGAAGCCTCCTGGAGCCCGTGACTGCAGAGCCCCGCTGTACCTTCCACACCTGAAGCACCCGACATCCACGAGTTCCTTCCTGTGAGCTCCCTGGTCACTGTGCTGTGACCCAGACTCTGTCCCCTCTGCTTTCAGGTTCATCTTTATCTTCTCTTCAACTTTAATCTTCACGACTTCAACGACGCTTCCAGCTAGCAGCAGTTTGGACTACTTTTCCATAGAAAATCAGCCCGCGACCCGACACCAGAATCGACCTATGCACCCGGCTTCCCTGGGGCAGGTAACAGTGGTACTTCGGTACTTCCGTGGTGGTGGGCTCTCCAAAGCCTTAAGTCTCAAGCCTTAACTTTGTACTGTTGTTAGAAGTGTCCTTAAACCTTAATTATTCAACCGCGACATTCTCCATAGGCTAACATTGCGATCCCGATAGCAACTTCTCGTACTGCACACGCCTCCCGTGGGTCCCCTTCCTCTTAACTGTGGGTGGATTCTAAAGGGGCCAGCGATCCTGAATGCCCTAGGCATTGCCTGTAGAATTGTCGTGGTTCTTATACCACTATTTTAGTATATGGTTTGGTCCCCCCCTGGGGCCCATTGATTTCTGTGCTATTTATTGTGTTTATAAATGCTTGTTTGAAGTGTAACTTTGCCACTAGCCACATAAAGTGACTGTGGGATTCTGTCTAGAATAAATACATATATTTTATATATATACCTGTGTGGGCTAGTCTTTCATTTGGTTATTCAAGAGGTTATTATGGTAAAACAATAAGCTTAACACTCCTTCAAGACTTAGCCTGAAGGCTGCTCTCCACAGCTACCACTAGGATAGCTTTCTTTAAAGGTTGTCTTAAACCTATCATCAATAGGAGTCGAATTGGACTGGTGCAAGGTGTCCCTATAACTAGGAACAGCATATGCCAGGCCAACTTCTCACATTGGTGTGCAGCGGTTGGATTCAAGCTTGCCATTGTTTTACCAGATAACAAATTGAATTTCTAAAGTGAAAGCCACAAGGTACCAAAGGTACATATAAATTCAAGCTAGAATACAATAAGTTCTACTGAACTTAGAGTTGTGTCTAGAGGGTTTAGCACACCTTGACTACAACTCAAGAGAGGGTTCAGTAGGCCACACTTAGTGTAGGTAGATACATCACTACACTAAACATGTCTTCAGGTGCAGGTGCCACTAAGGCTATGGAAGGACCCCAGAGGGTCCCAGTAGATAAGTATGATAATTTCTCCTTTGCAGAGCTCAGGGAAATGTGCACCCTTAGAAAACTGAAGACAAACAAAGGTGCCAACACACAACGTCTCAGGGAAATCCTGCTCATAGCAGACTTTATGGAGTCCATAGGGTCCAGAGGGACAGACAGAGTGGGTGGGCATCCTTCAGAAGAGGACACTCCCAGAGTGGACTCTGATGAGGAACAGGAAGAGGATGAAAATCCTGACCTGGAAGAAACAAACCACTCACAACATGGAGGTGATGGCTCAAAAGGCACTCCCTCCACCCTTAAAAGGAGAGTGGTGGATCCAAGAAGGAACAGATCCCCCTCAGTGGGATCCAACCATTCTAGGAGATCCAAAGGGTCCTCTGCCTCTTCTCAGAGAAGAGAATCCTCTCATGAGAGGAAATGCAGACTGATCAAATTTGAGCAGGCTAAGCTTGAGCTTAAAAGAGAACAGTTAGCATTGGACAAGGAAACCCTGGAGCTTCAGAAAGCTTCAAGAAAGTGGGGTCTAGAGATCCCTGGTGGCAGTAATGAAACCCCTAGAGTTAGAGAGAAAGTCCCTGACAATAGGAACCTCCACAAGATTGTGCCCCCCTATCACAATGGGGATGATATCCACAAATGGATATCTGCTCTTGAAAGGGCCTGTAGAGTACAGAGGGTCCCAGTAGAGCAGTGGGCAGCAATCCTGTGGCTCTCCTTTTCAGATAAAGGAAGAGACAAGCTCCTCTCTGTAAGAGAAGAGGATGCTGATGATTATTATATCTTGAAAGCTGCTTTAATAGATGGGTTTGGCTTAACCACTGATCAATACAGACTTAAGTTCAGAGACACCCAGAAAGCACAGAATCAAGATTGGGTAGACTTTGTGGATTGTGCAACCAAGGCACTGGAAGGTTGGTTAAATGGCAGTAAAGTTAATGATTATCAAGGATTGTATAATCTCATTATGAGGGAGCAGATTCTTAATAATTGTCAAAATCAACTTTTACACCAGCACCTGGTGGACTCTGATCTGACCTCTCCCCAAGAATTGGGAAAGAAGGCAGACAAATGGGTCAGAACCAGGATTAGGCCTAAGAACCAAGTTGGTGACCAGAAGAAGGATTCCACTAAGCCCAAAGAGAAAGGTGGGGATGATAAACAAGAAAAGTCCTCTGAAGGGCCCCAAAAACCCAGTGCTGGGGGTGGGTCCCAAAATACTTCCTCTAACAACAAGAAACCATATTGCCATGTGTGTAAGCAACCTGGCCACTGGAAAACTGACTCCGGCTGTCCTAAGAATGGCAATAAAGAAAATGTTCCTCCAAAACCAGCTCCAACACCTCCTGTTGCTACTAGTAGTAATCCCCCAGGTGGTGGGAGTGCACCCAAAAACTTAGTTGGGATTTGTTGGGGAACTCAGGGGGACTCTGGCCTATCCAGGTCCCCTACTCAAGCAACTATGGTCTGTGATGGTGGCATGGGGTTTGCCAACTTTACCATGAGCCCCAGTATTCTGGGCAGGTACAGACAAGAACCAATAATCAATGGTCAGAAGGCTGTGGCCTATAAGGACACAGGGGCCAGTGTCACCATGGTGACCAAGAGGCTAGTGCCCCTAGATCAGCTTTTACCTGGGTTTAGCTACCAGGTGACCAATATAGATGGAATCAGGACAGATCATCCCATGGCAGTGATAAATCTCAGCTGGGGAGGGGTCACTGGCCCAAAGAGAGTGGCAGTGTCCCCAAACTTGCCTGTAGATTGTCTACTGGGGAATGATCTAGAAATCTCAGCCTGGGCTGAGGTTGACCACAAGGCCCATTTGAAAATGGTAGGAATCCCTGAGAGAGTGGATGAGCCCCTGAGGGCCTCACCTCCACCCCAGGAGAAAATAGAAAGAGTGAAGCCTGAAACTATGGATCACTCTACCCAAACAGAGAGCATAGGGGAAGAGGAACAGTCCTCCCCCCACCAGACTACAGGTAAGGGTCAAGTTTCTCAGGGAACTGATCCTGCCCCTTGTGAAGTAACTGCCCCAGAAGTGGACAGGCCTGGCCTGCCCACCTCTCTGATGGCAGGGGACCCTTCCAAGGTGGTACCCAGTCTGGAGCAGGTATCCTGCCCCTCTCTACCCTGCCTCAGTCAGCCCAGGGCTGCAGAGGTCACGGAGGTCAGTGGACCCTTATTGGGCCCCTGTCCAGAGGAACCCCCTCATCAACAGATTAGGGACACCCAGCAGAGTAGTTTCAGCCAGGTGAATATTCCTCTACAAACTGAGGGATCCCCCTTACCCCTAGGTATAGGCACCCCTCAAATGGATGTTGTTGAGCACAGGGAAACCTGGGGCCTAGCTGCCCCAAACCTTCCAGTGCCCTCCACTCTTCCAGCCAAAGGGATCCAACCCCCAGCTGTAGGCAGCCAGAGGTTGACCCTTAGGGCCAGATATGACACAGTCATGGGCAGAAAGGCTTCCATAGTGGCCAGTGATCTGAGGAGGTTGAGACCAACACAAGTAGGGTCTCACTTCCAGACTCAGACACCCCACCAGCCCACCTCTGACCCAAAAACCAATACAGGTAATTTTCCCAGACTTTGGAGAAACTCTAGAACCCCTTGGGGTAGGATTTCCCAAGTGGACCATGACACAGGGAGCAACCATGTTAGTACAGGTTCTTCCTTATATGGCCACTCAGGAAATAAAGGCTTATCTGGACAAGGTTTGCCTTATCTCCTTTCGTTTGGGGGGGGGGGGGGTTATGTAGGAGAGTGGAATCTGACTAATGGTTGCCCCCAACTTTTTGCCTGGTATTTAAGTGGTTTTTGACTAGTCTGGCTGGGATCCTGCTATCCAGGACCCCAGCCTATCTGCTTTCTCCCTAAAACTGTTGTGAGTACTCTAGGTACAAACATAATTGGATGCTGGGCATGCCCTACCAATCCCTTGTAGATGGTACCCTAGGTACCCAGGGCATGGGTCCCCCAGTAGGCCTACCAGGGCTGCAGCACTTATTGTGCCACCCTGGGACAGCCACCCAAACTGACACCACCAGGCCACTACTGTAGCCTGGGTAAGGTGGTGCTAGCACCCCTTACAGGGATGTAGGTACCCTATGTCCCATACCATTACAACACATATACTCTCATAGGTCACCCCTATGGCAGGCCCTGGTAATCCTACAGGGCTGGGTGCTGAGGTATGTGTGAGGGGGGACCCCTACGTGAGTAGGACCTCTCTGCAACCTTCGTAAAATCGTTACTGGGTTGTTTGTAGTGTAGCCATACCATATACTCTTAACCGCATTATAAGTTATTGCGTCATCGCTGTAACTTGGGAATGGCTACACAGAACCATATCGTGTTTGGTGTCAAACATGAAGGAATCATACCCCCAGTCCAGCCATGGGCATGGGGGCACGATTCCCCCTTGCTAGGAGGGTGATATGGGAAAAGCGGTAGAATTTAGACCCCAATTTAAAAGTGCACATGTACCACAAAATGGCTACTGTCCGCCACCTACACGACTCTGGCTGGCTGTTGCTGGGGAAAACCCCAGCCTCGCCATCTGGACAATAGGGCTCCTGTGGCAGGGAGGTGCCAGCACCTCCCCAGACAGGATAATGTGGATTGGAACAGGGTGGGTGCACCAAATGTCCTTTCAGAGTTGCACGTAGGCAGCTGCAGAGCCCCAATTCTGCATACACCGCCTGGAACCGGTTCAGGGGCATCCTGCCCCTCGCCCAGGCGGGAAACACACAAAGGGGAGTGGGTGTAGCCACCCTTTCCCGCCTCTACTCTGATTGGTAGGCTCTATTTTGGACCATCCCCTGATCTTGGGGATATATGGGAATAACTTTGCCCTAGAGCCTTAGATTCGTACAGGACTTCACAGAACTGACCTCCGACAAGCTGCTGCCCAGCTGACTGAAGAAATCTCCCTTGGGATAAAGGAGTTATCCCCCTGCTTGGCAGGCACCTAAAAGACTACAAGATACCCGGTTGGAACTTCGTTGCTCTCACGACCTTCGACGCCTTCCAGCAACCTCGAGGTGGATCTCCAGTGCATCCCAGCGTCCTGTGAGTGTGCCCAGCAAGTCTGAGCACCCTGGACCACGTGGGTGTCGAGATCCCTGCATACCCCGAGACACCGGCCACCTCTTGTCCAGCACATGACCCCGACCAGTGGGGAAGTTGTGCTTTGGCCCATTTCTGAGCCAACCATCCAGCAGCATTTGTGCCGACTCTCAGCTCCCTGGCTCGCTCCGGTGGCCCGTGGGAGCCCTTTTACGCACTCCATTTTGCTGCCTTCCGCGGTCCCTTGTCTCTCGACTTGTGGGCCCTGACGGAGGACAATCTTCTTTTCCAAGAGTTCCCCTGGTTGCTCCAGGCCTGCTCTACGCTCCCTGCAAAGGAGAGCACCCTCAGACCTCGTGGGTCTGCACCTGCAGCTGCTTTGTTCATCTTGCGTGGGTTGCGGTTGCCAATGCTTAGTGGATCCAATCGGGACACTAACACCGCAGCGACCCTCAGCCGACGTGGGACAGTCGCCCTCCAGAAGCTGGCCTTCCTTGAAGCCTCCCGGAGCCCGTGACTGCAGAGCCCCGCTGTACCTTCCACACCTGAAGCACCCGACATCCACGAGTTCCTTCCTGTGAGCTCCCTGGTCACTGTGCTGTGACCCAGACTCTGTCCCCTCTGCTTTCAGGTTCATCTTTATCTTCTCTTCAACTTTAATCTTCACGACTTCAACGACGCTTCCAGCTAGCAGCAGTTTGGACTACTTTTCCATAGAAAATCAGCCCGCGACCCGACACCAGAATCGACCTATGCACCCGGCTTCCCTGGGGCAGGTAACAGTGGTACTTCGGTACTTCCGTGGTGGTGGGCTCTCCAAAGCCTTAAGTCTCAAGCCTTAACTTTGTACTGTTGTTAGAATTGTCCTTAAACCTTAATTATTCAACCGCGACATTCTCCATAGGCTAACATTGCGATCCCGATAGCAACTTCTCGTACTGCACACGCCTCCCGTGGGTCCCCTTCCTCTTAACTGTGGGTGGATTCTAAAGGGGCCAGCGATCCTGAATGCCCTAGGCATTGCCTGTAGAATTGTCGTGGTTCTTATACCACTATTTTAGTATATGGTTTGGTCCCCCCCTGGGGCCCATTGATTTCTGTGCTATTTATTGTGTTTATAAATGCTTGTTTGAAGTGTAACTTTGCCACTAGCCACATAAAGTGACTGTGGGATTCTGTCTAGAATAAATACATATATTTTATATATATACCTGTGTGGGCTACTCTTTCATTTGGTTATTCAAGAGGTTATTATGGTAAAACAATAAGCTTAACACTCCTTCAAGACTTAGCCTGAAGGCTGCTCTCCACAGCTACCACTAGGATAGCTTTCTTTAAAGGTTGTCTTAAACCTATCATCAATAGGAGTCGAATTGGACTGGTAACTACTGGAACTTCCAGTGGTTCCCTCCGGGTTGGAGGAAGCATGGGAAAAACCCTATGATGATGCTGTCACGTATTTAATATCAGGCGGAGAAACAAGATATACCGCCCACAAACTGCCTTACGTGAATGAGGGTTTTTTACCAAATATCGGAAACAACTACCCGAACCCTGGTGCCAGCTACAAGTGATCCATTCCTTTTTGATTACGACCAGTAAAGATAATCAAATTTCTAAGAATACATACCCCCCTGAACAATTGGAATTGAACAAGAGAAATGGATACTCTCTAAAATGGCAGCTGGTAGATCCGGTAGAAATAACTCACAAAACAGTGGTGAAAAGTAAACTACCAATAGATGCACTACTAGCGGAAAATGTAACGAATGATATAATCTTGGCATCCTTTCAAGAGGTTACCAGAGTCATAAACGATGTGCTATGGAAAACCAGTAGAAGCTCCGTGAAAAAGGATAAAGGATGGTTTGATTCAAAGTGCACCAAAGCCTATTCCAAACTGAAAAGAGAGACCCATACAATCCCCCGGGACCAAATTAAACTGAGGGAGGCAAGGAAGGATTATTCAAATATAATAAAACAACGTAAAAGGGAAATTAGGGAGGGGCACTGGCAAACCTTACAGGAAGCGGCCAAGTCTAAGGACAGGGCGGCTTTCTGGAAAGCAGTCCGGGCACCCTCCCTGGAGTCAGATGATACCCCAAAAATAGAAATAGCCATAACGGAAGACAAATGGGTAGAGCATTTTGCCAAACTTTTTAGTAATCACGTTTCCGGAGATTTACTAGAATCCACAGATAAAGAAGACTTTAAGCCTACTTCATTGCAGCAAGTACAAACAAATAATCTCCAAATTACATTAGAAGAGGTTAATATGGCAATATTAGCAAGTAAGGGGGTAAAGGCACCAGGCCCCGACGCGATTCCTCTTGACTTGTATAGGACAAACGTAGATTTATGGGGACCCATACTGACACAAATATTAAGGGCTAGCAGCCCGCCTAATTATATCGAGACTTGGAGCCAATCAATTTTGGTCCCAATATTTAAAAATGGCAATAGACACGATCCGGCATGCTATCGCCCAATATCTTTATTAGATTCTACTGCGAAAATTGTTGGGCGGGTCATATTGGCTAGACTACAGGAGTGGGGGGAGGAAAAGAAGATTTTTTTCAGACCTGCAATACGGTTTCCGTAATGGATTGGGAACCATTGAACAGAGTCTTAATCTGAGCATTCTAATGGGAAAGTATGCTCATTTAAAAAAATGAAAGCTATATTTAGCATTCGTCGATATAACCGCAGCGTTTGATTGTGTGGTACACGTGAAGCTGGGGGGGATCCTCGAAGGCATAGGGGTAAATCGTGACATTATAGACTTTCTGAGAGATACGTACCAGAATGCCAAGGCGAGAGTACGCTATGGTAATGATGGTGCATGTACAAGATTTTTTCCAATAAAGAAGGGGGTCAGGCAAGGTTGTGTCCTGGCCCCCTATCTTTTTAATCTTTATACAAATGGTCTGGAAAACGCTTTGCTCCAATCAGGTCACGACTTTCCAGTAATCAATGGCCGTCCCAATCCATCTTTAATGTATGGGGACGACGCAGTTTTAATGTGTCGAACCCAGGTAGGATTGCAAAGATTATTAGATAGCTATGTGGATTTGATGTCTGAGTTGGGTCTAAGGGTTAATACAACAAAAACCTTTATCATGAGATGTGGAAGAGGGAGTAAAAAGTGTAGAGACCTTTTTATAGAAATTAATTTTGTCAACACTTTTAGCTACCTAGGTATCTTATTTGATCATAACTTAACATGGGTTCAAGCGGTTCAAACGAGAAGACTTGTTTTTATTAAGACAACTGCTGCTTTATATAACTTCTCAAAGAAATTAGGTACAAGGCTCCCGCAAATATTATTACAAATTTATAGAGCGAAATGCATATCCTTAGCTACGTATGGCTCTGGATTATGGGGGCATTGTAATGTCCAATCACTCCAGTTAATTGAAAATACATTTTTGAGATATATACTGGCACTTCCCAGAAGTACATCATCGTACGTTTGCCATGCAGAATTAGGCGACCCATTTCTAACAGATATAATTAAGACAGAGCCAGTGATGCTGTGGCACAGGCTGTGGACAAACGAGGAAACTCATGTAAATCAAGATGTTTTTAAGGATGTTATGGGAATGACTGATGTAATGAATTTAAAATGGTTAAAATATGTCCGTGACTTTTTAAATGATTTAGGACATCCTAATTTCTATAAGGACCCGCGTACTATGAGAATGATACCTAGCTGAGAAGGAGCTGAGAAGGAAATCTATGGCACTCCTAGAATCACGACGGCTATCGAAAGAAGTATCGAAGCCTGCGGTAGTACATCACCCAATGACAATGACCACATATAACATGCAACCTTATCTTATTCTGGTTTCTAGCCAATATGAAAGACTACTGATAGCCAGATGTAGATTAGATATCTTTCATCGCATGATAAGCTTCCCAAAAGCGAAGGAATGGTCACAAGAGATGCAATTATGCCCCTGTGACGATACTTCAATACAATCTACAATTCACACCGTATTTTTTTGTAGATTTTATACTTTGATAAGGAAAAAATGGTTGTTACCAATTTTAAAGGAATTAGATTTTAAAAAATGTCGACCAGCGTTTTTAGTACTACAATTTTTAAATAATGAATTCGTTATTTGGTGCCTGGCAAATTTTTTGAAAAACGTGGTAAAATGTAGGAAATCTATTATATTATGAACGAGGTGGATTCCCTAAAAGTAGGAATACTCCTTACCATGTAAATGTGATGCTCTTTTTGTATTTGTATAAATTGTGCAAATTTTTTTGCTTACTATGTATTTATTTATGATGATGCTTTTATGATTATTGTTAATAGTAATCGAATAAAGTTTTTCATTCATTCATTCATACCAAGGACTCCTTGATTAACCAAGGAGTCGATATTACGGAGATAAAGCAGCGCACACTAGTAAAACCCAATTTCAGACGCTTCTATCATTAGTGACATGGCCAGGTTTTACAATTCTGACGTGCAGGCGCGTGCTCGCGAGAGCTGGAGAAGCTGAGAGGAGATGGCCCTTAAAAGCATCAACGTAGTCGTAGAGGGACATATAACATAAAGTAAGCATTGGCAGCGCTAGGGTTAGAACGTCTCTGCTACAGTTTTGGGATGACTGTTGTCTTAAACACTTGAAACGCGGGAGCAACACGATTTTACCACCTCTGACAGAGGTAAAGGATCGCTGGCCACTAAAACTCTAGCAGCATGTTGGGCTTTTGGCTGGAAACGTGGAAGTAAACAACAGAATATGACACGATAACCTACACAAAGCAACATAATAGCACAATTAAAAGATAACAGGGCACAATAAAAGAACAGTGAAAACAAACCCAAAACCTGCAACCACAGAACAACTTAACAAACTCTCTTTGCGCAAATACAGCACAAATGCACTGTCGCGCAAAAAAACAAACAAACACATCACCACCACCAACGCCACAATATGCATAACAACAAATAGGCACCAACATTTTTGTCACCCATCTCCAGAATCCTGCTTCATAGTATGGTGGTAAAAAGTTTGCCCCGAGCAACTTACCCACCTGCCAGTTAACAGGTTTGATAATGTTGTGGCAACATGCCCCTTAACAGGCAAATTATTTTTATCTAAAAATCTTTAGTGGGTAATGTAGGATGCTGGCTTAGTTTATGGTGCTCACTTATGTAAGTGGGCACCCTGCATTAATCCAGACAACCCTTGTGGTAATTGTAGTGGTCTTAGACAACCTTAGAAAGCTCTCTAAGTGGTAGCTGTGGCTACAGACTTAGTCCAGAAGGAGTGTAAAGCAGCTTGTTTTACCAGAGCTTAGTCTTATTGGTATAGATTAAAAGAAAAAGAACCACAAAGTGTATTTAGAAAAATATGTATTTATTATAAGACACTTACCAACACATACAATTATCGCCTAACCAGAGATATGCGCAATGCACACAATATTTTGCAATAAAAAGAAGTAAGTAGCACGAAATACACAGTGGTCGCCAGTGGGAGACCAAAGCATATACTAAATTAGATGGACTGCGAATCGCGAATTGAGTCGAGACTTACCCAGAAGACATAGAAATGCTGGGGACCCAAGGAATGGCCCAAGGTAAGTAACCAGGAACCCCAACGAGGCTGTGAGCAGAGTGGGAACACGACCGCGAGCTCAATTCAAGTCAATGGGTAAGTCGTGATTGCAATTTTAAAGGAGAAGGACCCTTCCCTGAGGACCCTGAAGAAACCCTGTGGAAGACAGAAGATTTGAGAGCCACCCCACCCGTGGATACCCTAGGAACCAGGATACCTGCACCAGGGAAGACGAGTGCATAGGTGTGAAGTGGCGTTGGAAACTGCAGTCAATTCCAATGGAGGACTTCAGGAAGATGCCGCTGCTGGAGAAGGTGAAAGTGTCTTGTGGAATCCAAAGGTGAATTCAAGGAGAGAAGTACCTGCAAGCAGAAGGGACAGAGTCCATGCCACTCAGGAGTGACCAGGCAAGGAATACGAATGCCCACTGATTTCAGGTGTTGCAGGAGAGTTGGCGGTGACCTCAGAGCTGCAGCTGTGAGGACCAGGCAATGCTGTGGAAGACCAGAAGCAGTTCACGAGCTGTTCCACATTGGATGTTGAGAGTTAAGGGGTCGGTGTCCGTCAGGAGCACCAACCAGCTTTGGCACCTGCAAACAACGTGGCAAGGGAAAAAGGTGCAGCGTTGGGACCAACAAGGTCTGAGGGACTCACCATGCTCAAGTGAGTCAGAGTAGGCCCTGAGCAATCAGGGGAGCCCACTAGAATCAAAGAAGACCCTCAACAGGGCCAAAGATCTCTGGAGACAAGAGCCGCCCAGCCTTAGCAATGGCCAGCCGACACGGTGCACAGGAACTCAGTTTCGGTGGTGTCGACAAGAGATCCTGGCCTCAGACTCGGTCTGAAGACAGTGCAGGCCTCAAAGAAGTGTGGAACCATCACCTGTGTTACCGACCCGGTAGGAGACCAGGATCAGCAATCGGTCAGCTTGTGTTGTGGTGCCTGCGAATGCAGAGGAGTGACGCCTTCACTCCCAGGGAGATTTCTTCGCATGTCTTTCGATGCCCACAGGACCTGCAAGGGACCTGTATGGAGCATGGACACTGACGGTGCAGCGGGCTTGCAGAACGAAGAGACCAGGAGCAGACTGAGTCTTCCTGGTTACAGTCTGGTTTCCAAAGGTGAAGTCCAATACAGTCAGTCCGACGCGGTCTGCAGGACTCGGTCAGAATGTCCAGATGGTTGAAGAGGACGCGGAGTTTGATCTGAATTGAATCCCACGACAATCTAGGGACCCACCCACAGGTAAGCCCTTAAGTACCCTAAGGAAATGGCTGGGACGATTCAGGGGTCTCACCCAGGGGAGGGGTCGGACAGTGGGGAGGATACTCCCATGTCCTTTGTCCAGTTTCGCACCAGAGCGGGGGCCAATGGCTCACCGAACTGGTTTCAGCTGGAGTATGCAAGGAGGACATAAAAGGTGCCCCTCAAGCAGTCTGAGTGGCGCTGGCAAGCATCCCCACCCGACCCCAATACACTAAACCCTGTCTGAGAGGTAGTCAGCAAACTTATATCTGTTGTAAGATGTGCTAGCATCAGCTTACACAGGCTGCGCTGGTAGGCCTGTAGTCACAATTTGAGTGGTCACCCATGAGTGGCATAATGCATGCTTCAGCCCATAGGGGACTCCTGGTGTACCTATGCCCTGGGTACCTCAGTACCATATACTAGGGACTTACTAGGGTACACCAGTAGCCAATCTGGGATTTACTTAAGTACTCTCCATGCCCAATTTAGGAGCGAAAGCACAGAGACTGGGGTCCTGATTAGCAGGATCCCAGTCAGACTAGTCAGAAACAGCATTACACCAGGCAAAACATGGGGGTAACAATTAAAGCAGATCCTACTTTCCTACAGGTAATTTGCCAAGTAGACCCTCCGCTGTCATGCTGTGACCCTTCCCGTGGCACGGTACAGTTACTGGCCAAGCTCTTAGCCCTCAAATATGCATCAAAGTCTAATGAAAATGTCCAATGTGGCTCAGCTCCTCATCATTCTTCAAACACATCAAATATAAATGTTCGCGTCTGAGATGCTAAATACACCCCCTTCCTTTGCTGCAAAGCGAGGACTTCTTGTTCGCACAGTAATAAGGCCCAGTAAAAGATGTCTGCCTCAGGTTACATAATTACAGTCCATGCAGAGGAGAGAGAAAGGGTTGAAGCAAGGAACAGGAAAGAATCTGCTCTGGTTGCACAGTCATGTGGAGAAGTGTGGCTCACTGGTTAGAGTAGGCAGACCTGGAAGCAGAGGTCAGCCCGGGACCAGGGTTCAATTCCCGGCTCGGCTGGGTCTTGAGTCCATAAATTGTCCATGGACTCGATAATTCTCGCTCCAGTGCATACTCGATTCATGGGTTCACACTCTGCGACTCTGGGCAATAGCTTGCTTAATCTCCACAATGGCCCCTCGCGGCGGGATGCCTGGCTTTCACCTTGTGGATGCCCTGCTGGGTTATCTCACAGGGGAATACCAGGACGGGTTCCCTAAGCAAGCGCTTAGAGACCGGTTGGTGATTTGCGCTATATAAATATCTGCACATTTACATTTACATGTACTGTAGAGTTACAGACTAGATTCCTGGACAGGAAGTGCTCAATGTACCTGCCCAAAATGTGACACTCAGGTGGCCGTCCATGTCAGAGGGCAGGACTATTTCTCTTCAAGAGGAAAGGTTGTCTGAGGTGTGGAGCAAAGGCTCAGGTTCACTGATGCTTTGCGTCAGGATTGTTTTACTTTTAGAACGCAAACCCAACGCAAAGGGTTAAGGAGTGATTTACTATCCAAAGCATATCTGGACTTGCGTTTGATAGTATCCCAAATTAATGCAAAGTTGCACAGTTCACTGCCTTGTGTTACTTTGTCTCAAGAACTCATTCCATGAGTAGCGTTCCTGTGCCACCCCCATGGGTTTTGATGCAAATCCCTACCTACAAACAAGTGAAGACAGAGATTTGCAACCACATCCTACAACTCCTCGAAACAGGTGCACCGATGAGAAAGATTTCAGGGCATATCATCAAGGCAGCACAATGAAATTACCGCCACTTTTGCGTCCGTTTCCGGCCGAAAAGCGGCGATAATTTCATTGCCTTATCAGCAAAGACACGCTATGGCGTGTTTTGCTGATTTAGCCCCCGTTTCCAGCATGCCTTACTTTGCATCGCTAATGAGATGGTAATTAGGCGTGGCTATGAAACCAACCAGGGGAAATATCGCGAAGGCAGCTTCGTGATATTATCAAGGAAGGTGAGCGATTTTTTAAATCGCGTTAAGTATGCCTTAACGCAGGAATTTAACGTCTGTTAAATTCCTGACTAAGGCATACTTAACATGGGGGGTGGATTGTGTGGCTAAGACCACAGGCCCTATCATCTAGGATATTGCCTTTTTCCACCATGGGAAACGGCGATATCTCAACTATCTCTGGAATTTTTATCGCCTTGATGATGCGCGTTGTTGATAACGCGCTAACGGGGTGATAAATTCCAGAGATAGCCGGCGATAAATATGCAAGCGCTAAGCGCGCTTTGCGATATTTATCGCCGGACCTTGATAGTATGCCCCCTCATTTCTCCTCATTTTCAGCCGCGGCCCGTGGAGGGAGTTCCGTGGGGCGGTAAGGCGGGGCGGGGGAGGGGCAGGGTGGGGGGGTTCTAAAAACCGGAATATGGATAATTACAGGTAACGAATTTCGTATTGCAATTATCCATATTCCAGTTTTTAGAACCCCCCACCCTGCCCCTCCCCCGCCCCGCCTTACCGGCCCACGGAACTCCCTCCACGGGCCGCGGCTCCTCATTTTTCCTACTTTGCATGTGAGTTGCATTGTCCAGCACACGTACAAAGTGAGAAAAGCACTGAAGAGACTCCTTCCAGTACAAAACCCATGCTTCGGAGAACACGGGCCCCCTAGCACTGCGGCACCAGGGTGTGGGTGTGAGTGCATGACCGTCAAGAGTGCGCCAGGACAGGGAGGGAGGAGAACAGCGCCACAGCTAGGCAGATAGGGTGCTGTTCTGCTCTCTACCTTTCACGCAGCGCAGAACTTTTGTTGTTGTGCTGCGTTGTGTGGCTTCTTAGTAAATCTGGCCCATCAGTGTCTTAATCAGAAGTTTAGAGGGCAGAGTTTGGCGCCGAAAGCAGTGCCCCGATGGGCACATA
Organism: Triturus cristatus; assembly: GCF_964204655.1. Lineage (NCBI taxonomy): Eukaryota > Metazoa > Chordata > Amphibia > Caudata > Salamandridae > Triturus > Triturus cristatus. The sequence continues at coordinate 1,179,217,173 of NC_140584.1, read as the reverse complement.
GTGAACACCTGCAGAGCCTGGGCGGTAAGTCAACCTCATACATATCGTTTATCACCAACAATGTACAGGGGGGCATATTATCAAGGACGGCGTTAAAATTATCGCCGGTTTAGCGGCAGAAAACTGCCGCTAAAGCAGCGATAATGGGCTTGATAATATGCCCTGGAGAATTCCAATAGAAGCCCATGTTGACACCAGAACATGGGCTTCTATGGGAATTCTCAAGGGCATATTATCAAGCCCATTATCGCCGCTTTAGCTGCAGTTTTCTGCCGCTAAACCGGTGATAATTTTTAACGCCGTCCTTGATAATATGCCCCTGGGGGGCATATTAACAAGCGGCAGTGATAATTATCGCTGGCCGCTCTTAGTGAGAAAGATGTTATCGCTGGCTATCGCAGGAAATTATCGCCATGCTAGCGTTGTATTAACAACGCATAGCGCAATGGCGATAATTTCCCAGCGATAGCAATGTTTTCCATGAAACATTGCTGGTTTTCCAGCGATGTTCCATGGAAAACGGCGATAACCTTGCTGATACGATCCAACCCCAATGGTAAATATAGGTAAGTCTGCGTTTTAGCAGATGTTCGTTTTTGGAGAAAACAGCTGTTTTCTCCAAAAACTAACGTCTGCTAAAATGCGTGGGCAGCCTTGTAAATATTGCGATGTGTACATCAGCGATATTTACAAGGTTGTACTGCCCAGTGACGCCCACTTTGCATCTCATTAGAGATGCGAAGGGAGGCGTCGGGTAAAAGGGTGCTAACATGCGCTAATGCATGTTAGCACCCTCTTGTTAATAGGGCGATATTTTTATCTCCGCTTTTTTGGCTTTAAAAGCCAAAAAAGCGGAGATAAAGCCCTTGTAAATATGGCCCTGGATTCGTTCAGGGATGCAGGTGAGATTTTCCATACATTGAGTGTGTACAAATGCATTGACTGAATGAGTGTGATTTGCCAGGCTCTTTGGGGTGCTATGTTGAGGAGGAGGCGGGCAGTTAACAACAGACATTTTTGTGCTGCTGTGTGTACAACACACTGGGTGAGGCTCTTCGGTGTAAGTATCCGTCACAGGTTCAGATCCTTCAGGGCCCCCTCAGCCTGCCTGGCTGCAGACCCCCTTACAGTGGCTGCTGTTGAGTTAGATACTAATAACAACTTCCTTTTCTGGGTGACGTCAGACAACTCGTCCAGCGCTGTGTGCTGTGTAAACTGCACTCGTAGGGTGCTCCTTCGTGTGACCGCAGGCACTGCGGACGAACAGTTTCTAAGAGGCTTTGTTCCCATCGCGCTCTCCTAATATTTGCCCCGGGGTGGTTTGCCGGCACTGGCTTTGCTTTGGTGTTTGCCTTGGCACCCATGGCATGCCCTGCCCCGTGTAGTAAGATCATTCCAGGCCCATCAGCCCTCTTCCTTACACATTAGGGTTAGTGGGGATTAAAGTCTGTGATTATCGCGCCAAACCAAGAGGCAACAAAGCCTTTTCTCAGGCCGGGACAGAGACATTTGGACACACCCAAGACAACTGTCGGGTGAACCTGGAGGATGTAAAAGGCCATTGACATGTATCATTCACCATCTCAGCCACCGCGAGAGCAGCCGGGTCTCATCCTGAAGTTGTTTTTATCCCAGGAGACCCGCCAGTGGCAGTTGTGTGTCGTGTGCCTTCAGACTGCACATTTCACACCCTGACACTGTCCTAGACATGTGCTGCTCGATCTGTAACCACCCGAGAACCCCGGAAGACAAGGTCCAAGGAGTCGAGTGACGGGATAGTGTGTCTCACTAGTTTTTGCCCCATTGCCAACAAAGTAACTTCCATCATAAAAAGATTGGCACATTCCAGGGAGTCTGGACAAGTCCTTTGAACCTCCTTTGTTTGCTTCTGAAGAGGTGAGGGTATCAGAGACCATGTTGTCAGGTCAGCTAGTAATGACAACGCTGCCTGCAACGATACCTTAGTAAGTGTGTGAGGACTTGAACCCTTGAAGGGTCGCTATCCATGCAAGTGTGTAGCCTACGAATACACACGCAATCCCAAAGGGCTTGAACACAGCACGATAAATGTGTAACTAAAATATTTCTCGAACTGTAACACATCGAATGTGGTCTACTGCATTTATTTTTATTTTATTTTTATTTAATGCGTTTTTATATAGCGCGGACTTTACCCGAAGGTGTCAGAGCGCTTCACAATAGGAACAGTAATGATACATGAGGAGAAAATTACAAGTGAGCATGTTACAAAATCAAACGGTACGTTACATGAGGCAATAGTGACATTAGTGCAAGTATCAGGAGCAAACAAAATACAAGAGGTAGCAAACGATACGTTACAAAAGGAATAAAGTGACGTGTGCAGGTTACAAGAGCATACAAAGTACACGTAGAGGTAAAAAATTGCAATACATTGCAGACACTCAAAACACTAAAATAAAGGTTACGTTACATGAGGCAGTGGTGGCCATTGTGCATGTATCACAAGCAAAAAAATACAAGAGGTAGCAAACGCTACGTTACAAAAGGAAAGGTGACATATGTGCATGTTACAAAAGAGTAAAAAGTACAATTAGAGGTATAATACTGCACTAAATGGCAGACACTCAAAACACAAACACACACTGGGAAGGCACTTCTATAGGCATGGAGAACAGAATTTCCTATAATGGAAGGACTTCCTTCAGAAAATAGAGGGCGTGAATTAAATTTGGAAGTGTATTTGAAGGAGGAGAGCTTTGAGGTCAGTTTTGAAGGCCTGGGAAGAGGTGGTGGTCCGGAGCTGAGGCGGAAGTGAGTTCCAGATTCTCACCGCGTTGCCTGAAAAGGATTGGGCCATCGATCTTTCCTTCTTGAAAGTGGGAGGTTCAAGCAATACATTTTCTGCATTACGTGATGGTCTGGAGCCTCCAGAGAGTTTCAGTTTATTCGCCAGGTAGCGAGGGGAGGAGGGGTGCAAGGCTTTGTGGGTGATACAGGCAGTCTTGTAGATAGATCTTGCCTCTATGGGAAGCCAACGGAGGGTGGATAAAATGGGTGTGATGTTGTCGCTTCTTTTGGCCCCATATATGAAACGAGCTGCTGAATGGAGAACCGACTTCAGGGGGGACAGGTGGGATTTGGGGAGGCCAGTAAGAAGAGAATTGCAGTAGTCCAATCTGGAGAGAACCAGCGATTGGACCAGGGTTTTAAGGTCATGCTCCGGGAAGAAGCGACGAATCCCCCAAAGAAGGCGCAGTTGGTATCGAGCAGACTTTGCAATGGAATCAATGTGGGAGAGTAGATTGAGTTTTTAGTCGAGTATGACACCAATGGATTTTGCGCTCTCGACAATGATGGGTTTATTGTTCAGTAGATTAATCTGATTCATCCATGATTTCACTGTGGGAGGAGAAAGTGAGGAGGAGAGGAGGAGGAATTCAGTTTTGGAGGGATTTAGGATCAGTTGATGAGTTAACATCCAGTTTTGAATGGAGTCGAGAGTAGAGCTTAGGAAGGAGAGATCGTGAGAGGAGGCCACCTTAAGGTAGATTTGAGTGTCGTCCGCATATAGATGATAGTGGATCCCGGATTTACTCAGGAGATTTCCCAATGGTTCTAAATAGAGATTGAACAGTGTGGGTGCAAGTATAGAGCCTTGAGGAACACCTTGACCGACCGCTAAAGGCGATGAAAGACTGTTCGCTATTTTGATCATTTGGGATCTATCAGAGAGGAAGGAGGCAAACCATTTCAGCACAGTGCCCTCCATGCCCATTCTCTGTTGAAGAGTGTTAAGGAGAGTGTTGTGATTGACTGTGTCAAAGGCTGCAGAAAGGTCAAGAAGAATTAGAAGACAAGACTCCCCTGAATCGAGTATCCGCAGCGCGTCATCAATCACTAGCAGCAGGGCTGTTTCAGTGCTGCAGTTTTGAATGAAGCCGGATTGGAAGTTGTCCAGAAGATCATTGTCCTTGATATGGCGAGAGAGTTGTTTCGCTACACATTTTTCTGTGATTTTCGCAAGAAAGGGTAGGTTAGTGATGGGACGGTAGTTGTTGAGGTCGTTCGCATCAGCGGTGGGTTTTTAAGCAGAGGAGTGACCTGCCCAGTTTTGAAGGAAACAGGGAGGGAGCCTTGACTGAGGGAGAGGTTGACCAGAGTGATCCAATAGGAAAGAGAATGTGTATTGAAGTCAATGGCAATGGCACTAGGGATGGGGTCAAGAGAATGGTTAGAGGGCTTTGTATCGAGGAAGCATTTAAGGAGGGCATCATCAGAGATGGGGTCAAAGTTTTGCCAAATGGTTAAGGATTTGCGCTCCTCTGTAGGGGTAGGATGAATGACCTGATCTACAAGTGATTTCACCTTTTCGTCAAAGAATATAGCGAATTCCGCTGCTTTCTTTGTGGAATCCTCCAATTTGGAGGTTGGGGGAGAGCTGTTTGGATTCTTGATGAGGTCGAATAGTTTTTTGGGTCTATTTTTGGCTGAGTCAAGGAGGGATTTTAAGTGCGACGCTTTTCCAAGGAAGATGTGCTTGTGGTACTTGGATCTTGCTGAACGAAGCGTGGCCAAATTTTCGGTGGAGGGCGCTTGTCTCCATTGTTTCTCAAGGACTCTTAGGTACTTCCTTTCTTCATAGAGGAATTTATTGAACCAAGGTGCTGAGGGAGTGGGCCTTTTCTTTTTGCTTTGGAGAGGAGCGACATTATTGATTTCGACTGCAAGGACTGTAAGGCATTGGGAGTTGAGTTCGTTAACATCTAGGTCCGGGTCTAGCCTTGGAAGTGATAGCAAAGCAGAATCACAGAGGGTACTGAGGTCAATATTTTTAGTGTCACGGAACCAGGAAGTAGCCCTCTTAGGCTGGCCAAGAGTTATAGAGTGAGATAGGTAAAGAGAGAATGGGATGAGGAGGTGGTCAGACCAGTCTACATGAATAGGGGTAGCGATGGTCAGCAAGCCTGCTTTAGAAATAACAAGGTCCAGGGTTGAGCCCTTAGAGTGTGTTGTTTCAGTGCAGTGTTGGATAAGATCGTTTGCAGAGAGGAAGGTGGCCAGCAAATTCGCATAGGTGTCTTGAGGCGAGCCCCAGTGGACATTGAAGTCATCCACTAAGATCTGATTGTCACTTTGCGAGTATTGGTCGCTGATGCAGTCCTTGAGTTCCTCCATAAACGAAGGGCTGCTAACAGGCGGGTGGTAAATAACATGGAATCTGAGAGGTGAGCGGTGGTGGAATTGAAGCTCAAGAGATAGGCATTCAAAAGTGTGGAAGGAGCTGTTAGGAAGAGCCTTAAGTTGAAGGGAGTTTCTAAAGATGACTGCAACACCTACCCCAACTTTGTCAATTCTGTCATTTCTAAGTATAGAACAGCCTGTGGGTACTAGGAGATCAAACATAGAGTGAGAGGTATCGTTGAACCAGGTCTCTGTGAGGAGGAGCATGTCAATATTGTGCAAGTTGATGGTATCGGAGATTTCAAGTTTGTGTTTTATTGCAGATCTGCAGTTGTGGAGCATACAGCGCAGCTCTGTCGCGACTGTTTTGGTGACGGGGTCACTTGGGCTATGAGGGGTGATGGGGATATTGTACTTATATGAGGGTGCTCAGGAGGGTTTGGGTGGATGAGTGGTTCTGACAGAGGAGATGGTCGGAGTAGTGTCGATAACAGGGTTACTGGGAAGTGAAAGTGGAAGAAGGGTGGCGTTCGAGTGCTTGTGTGAATGTGCAGAGGACAGGCTATGCTTAGCTATTATGGGGTGTGGGGGCGAGGTGCATCTCGTGGTAGGGTGAGTGTTTTCCAAAGGAATTGAGGTGTATGGAAAAGTTGAGATCTTGGAGCTTAAAACTAAAATGGTAGCTTCAAGTTGGGAGATGGAGGTGATTAGAGAGCCTAGCTTATTTTCCAGAGAGAGTAAGGCAGAGTCCGGCATGTTGGGTGGCTCGATGGAAACAGGAGGGGGTGCACTTGGCGGTGGAAGGCAGGGAGAGGTGGGGGAATGGGAGGGGAGTAGGGGTATAGGGTTCAGAGGTGGGGAAAGGTTTTGGATGAGAGCAGGAGTTGGTGCACCAGGGGTGGGAGGAGAATTGTCTTTGTTGGCGTTGCAAGAAGGATAGGAATTAAGGACAAAATTAGGGGACGATAGGAGAGGAGTGAGGCGGTGGGGCGGAAGGAGAGGGGAGGAGTGTGTGGAGTCATAGGGGTGAAGGAGGTTTGGGAGGAAGAGAGGGGAGGGGATTGGGGAGGTCCTGGCAGCTAGGTGAGGTGGCTGTGAGGGAGCGGGTATCAGGCAGAGTGGGGGGGATTGGGAGATAGGGAAGTTGAAGAAAGGAAGTGGTTCTGCTCGGTCTGAGGGAGGGAAAGGGTTACCAGGGGGGGAAAGGGGGTAGCACAGCATTGCTGGAGGAGTGTGGGGGAGGAGAGAGATGGAATGTATTTGTGGGTAAATCGGGGTACATAGTGAGGGGAGGAGGGGGAGGAAAAGCAGAGAGGAGGAGGGAATAAGGGGAATGTAAGGAAAGTTAACTAGGGGAGAAGGCTGGAGGAGAGGTGGTCTAAAGAGGGGGGTGGTCGGAAGGGATAGGGGGGAGGAGATGAGAATGGAGTGCCGGGACGGTGCAGAATGGACGAGGAGCGTGTTAGCTAGAGGTAAGGCTGAAGTGAAGAGGGGGGGCATACTCTGAGGGGGGAAGAATGGGAGGAGGGCAGAGGGGAGAGAAGAGGGTCGACCTGTGCCTCCCAAGGGTGCAGCCTATTGGAGAGGGGGGGGGGGTCCGGGGAGGAGAAAGGGAGTAATTGGTGGAGCTAGATGAAGAGTCAAGGGATAGCCCGGTCGCAGGGGAGGGGAGTAGGGAAGGGAAGAGGTGGTCAAATCAAGAGGGACAGGTGTCTTTGGCTTGGATCATGACAGTACTGTTGTTATAGAGTGAGATAGTGAGGGAGCCGTTGAAACACGCAGAGGGGGACATTTTTAGCTGTTTCCCATGAGGGATAGAGGAGGAGGAGGTGACGTTAAGGGAATTGTGAAAGCTGGTAGACCAAGAGGGAATGTCGTGCGTGAAAAAAATGAGATCGTTTTTGAGCCTCCCATAGCGAACATTGTAAAACTGATCAACAAAAAGGGAATCAGGGAAACATTCAATGGTGTTATGCTTGAAACATTTTGCTGCAGCTTTAGTGAGGTTAGAAGGGTAAATGATTTTGTAACAATTAATTCCAGACTTAATTCGAGTGGTGGCCATGTTGGGAAATTGTGGAGGAGGAGGGGGGTGGGAATATGAGAAGGGTGTTACTAGGAAGGCGGTGGTGAGGAGAAGTATGAGGACAAGAAGGGGGCACATAATCCAGACGTCTGGTGAAGGGATCTGAGCTATTGTGGAGTCAGGAAAGTGAGGCGATTAGGAACAGGTTGTTACTTCAGAACAGGACTGATTCAACAAGATAGGACTGAAGATGGAGTGGTGTAAGAGGAAAATCACTGTACTTATCATCATCCTGTGACATAAACCACATTATGCACAGCATCACAGTAGGCCCTAAACACATTGTTCGCCCAAAATCTCAACAGTCTAATATTAGACCCTAACCTCCTAAGTATCTCCAACATTAGGGGCATAAAGCACAGGGTGGAACATAATCTCACTAGCATAAACCAAAGTATGCAAGACAACCTCAAAATCATAAAAACACATTTAGAGGTAGCCAGAACAGGGTCCGAAAATCAAACTACATGAAATACATTTCCTAGCACCACAAATACACATTAGGGCCTGGCCCCCTACAAACCCCCCGGCCCCCCTGGTCAACTGGCCACCTCAAAGGGGCTCAAATGCCCTGTGTCCAGAATGTCGGGGCTGCTGACAATGCAGCAAAAGACCAGGGTGCGTACTTGCGCACATCTAAACATTGTAGCTGGCATTAAGTGCTGCACAGCTGTGAAGAAATGGGGCAAGGAGTGCATCTCACTCCTAACTCAGACAGAACTACCCTCAAATACCCTAAGAGCCTAGAGGAGGGCAACTTACGTTGGTTCGGAGAGGACTTATCTGCCCCAGACTTGTGGTTGCTCCTTCCCTACTGCACATTAATAACCTTGCACGCCGTCTCTGTCACCTGTGAACATGTGGAGGGTAGATCGATAAGCAGCAGTGGTTGCCACTGCTGCTTAACTCCCTTACTGCCTCCCCGATCACTGTACACTTTGTCCTGCCACTCCCAGGTGTGTGTGCAAGCACTTGCAGATGCTAGGAGAGACGCTTGGCTACAGATTACGGCGCTTCTGCTGTGCTAACCTCCGGTTGTGTAGGTATAACCTCGGTGCTTACCCCTTTGCAGGTTTCACTTTCACTTCTTTTGTCTACTGCTCATGGAGCCCAGCACCATTTTGCACTCTACCACTTCACGCCTCTCCCCTTTCTGTGTCTGTTAGAGGACTCTTTTTATTTATTTCCCCGCATCGCCTTGCATTTTCCACCGCTCATGCTACATGCTCTCGCTTACGATGCGAGAAGCTAGATGTGCCGTCACCACAGTCCCGTCTCAGTCCCACTGACCGTGCGGTTGAGCTTATTGGTAATACCCCCCCCAGCGTCTCATAGCTCTACGGACAAGAACACACCTCCCTGTATCTATTGCGTCTCTTACCCACACTGGGTTGCTGGGTCTTTACTCACTGGTTAAAATGGCGGCGTTGCCGTTGCTTTCTCGGAGCTTAGTTTCGGTTTCGCTCCTAGACCAATACCGCCATCTTTCCTTTGTCCATTATCGTGCTCTTTGTTGTCGGAGGGGGGCAAGTCTCCTTACCCCTGTTTCAAAGTAGTTCGATCACAGCCCCACATAAGTTGTAGCCAGCGTGTCCTGCTGGCTTGGGTCGCTGGTCATGGAAACCGGCGTTTCCGTAGCTTCGTCTCCCCCGTCCGATGAATGGCGCCGCCGTTGTCTAGCGCCGCTTTTGATATACATGGCTCTGGAGATCGCCCAAATGATAATGGGGACTGTGCCCGGACGGCCTTCCTCCCAAGGCCGGGACTCACAGATGGAGAAATCTGAAAAAATGAAATATTTCCAAAGCAACGGACTGTCAACAAGGCCGGCGCTGCGAGGGCGCACCACCAGCCAGCGAGTTCTATTTCCAGCCCGGCATGTTCCCACCTGGCCCGCTCCGGGCGCTCCCCGTGCTCCGGCCGGACTCCGCGCTGCAGCCCCGGCGCTCGGATCATTCCCTCTGCAGCTCGGGCTCGGAGGGTGGACGGGCACCAGGACTCGTCGCAGCGGTAGGAGCGGTGGTCATAGCTTGTATGTCCTTTCCCCCTCTCCAATCCAAAGCTTACACTTGTCTGAGCATAATTAGCAGTGTCCGGGATACTGCCGCTCCCCCTGCTGCGCTGCCTTTACAGCCGGTGTCTGCGGGGCTTTGATACGAGCGCGGGCTCCGGGGAGGTGGCCTGCGGCGCTAGGGTCTCCCGGGCTTTCTTCTCGCCATTGTAGAGTACTTAGATCACCATACAATCTGTTGACTCTTTGGTAGCAGTTTCACTTTGTACGTCAGCAATAACCTCACCTAGAGTCTCCCCAGCGGGTCCTTTGAGTTAAAGGCGCTGGCTGTCACAATGGATTTCCACTGGATGCATCTGGTGCCCATGCCAACAGATCTACATGGGCAAGGCACACAACAAGTGGGAACTCGTATTGGACAACATCGGAGCAGGATCAGGTGTGGAGTCACAAGAGCACCTTTGGTCCTACATTAACAAGAAAAGAACGACACGGGGATGATGAGAATCAGGTCATAGGTGATCGATATGGCACAGCTTCCTAAAGAGGAGGAAATCTTGCACTTATTCTCCAAAGGCTGGAGTGCAAGTGGATCACTAAATGCAACTCAATTGACAATGGACTGAATAACAGAGAAGAATGGCGCAGTTTCATGGCACAACCCAGTAACTGCGAGCTATGTCTTTCTCTGGTTCTCCTTCGAAAGAATGTGCCGCTGATGAGGTCCAGATACATATTAGTAAATGCTGCACTGTCATTCTCGTGCTTTTAACATTATGGAGACGGTAACATTGAATTAAAAATTTGCGAACATTCGTGACAAGAATTTTCAATTCTATTAAGGACTACGGAGGCGAGGATTATGCTTCTCAATCTTTACTAGAAGCTCACAGCAGCCAATGAAAACACAGAAATAAACCATGTGACAACCATAGAGTCTCTGCTATATAAGGTCCCTGTCAGTCCATAGAGTCCTCTTTCTTTGGAACGGTAGTTAAGTCCATGCACGACCTGCTCTCGAGGATCACCGATAGCCAGGGCCTTCTCCAACCAAGGAACTGTAAGCCCAACGGGGCCGAACTTCTTCCTGGATCCCGATCCAGACAAACTCGCACGTGAGCGGAGCACCGAACGTTAGTCATCCAGTCACCGATAAACCATAGTCCAGCTTACTTGCTGTCTGTTCCTGAAAGAAAGGAAAGGAAACACCCCATAAAAGCTGTTCCAGAGTGCTCAGTAAAGCCACATTACAGCATGAGAAAAGGGGGGGGGGGAAACAGTACACAGAGAAATGCAAATCCATAGCATAAGCAACAACATCACATGATGAAATCTAAGCATCATAACATACCATGTGCAAAGCATGGTGAATAAAAATCATTATATCAAACAATGTATATCTCTGGGTGGGATAATCCTCGCCTCCGTAGTCCTTAATAGAATTGAAAATTCTTGTCACGAATGTTCGCAAATTTTTAATTCTATGTCAGGACCGGAGGCTCCGATTATGCTTGTTCAAAGCTGATCCACCACCATTGACGCAATATTCACAATGGGTTTATAGTAAAATGTTTTGAAGATACTCTCATTAGACCAGTCAGCTGTATTCATGATATCTACCAGGCTGACACCTGACGAATATGCTTTCGTAGCCATGGCTCCGCATGCAGAATGCGCTCCAAATTTGGAGATGTCAATTCCCGCTTCGCCCATGAGCCAACGCATCCATCTAGATAAAGTAGCTGGAGTCACTGGGCGAAATGGCTTCTGCAGAGCAATATGCAACTGTCCTTGCATAATAGTACGAAATTCTTCAGTACTTACCTCGTAATCCTTAATACATTGCACTACGCACAATTTAGGATTAGTAGGAAAACTTGGATATGTGACTGAAGTGGTGTTGCATTTGGTTCTTCTGGATAGAATGAAATGCACACCGTCCGGGGTAAATCTACGCCCCGCCAAATCCAGTGCCCGTACATCAGACACCCGTTTGCAGGAAACCAAACATAGGAGCATAGTTAACTTGGCCGAAAGCTGCTTCCGAGATAAGAATCTGTTGGAAGGCCAGGCTTCAAGAAATCTAAGGACCACCGAGACATCCCAGAGATGAGAATACTTTGGGCAAGGAGGCTTCACCATCCTGACCCCTCTAAGCAATTTACATACCAGAGGGTGTTCCCCTATGGGTTTACCGTCTAAAGGTAGATGTCCCGCCGAGATCGCGGACCGGAAGTTGTTGACCGTCCTGTACGCTAAACCGGAGGAAGCCATGGAGGCTAGGAAGTTGACCACTAAAGAGACATGTGCCTTAGCGGGATCCACGTCCCGTTGAGCGCACCAATCACACCATCTCCTCCAAGATGAGGAATATCTCTTATGGGTGTTGCTAGCTTCGCGTGAAAGGCCCGGGACACTCCATCTGTCCCTGAAACCCGCCAAGCAACGAGTGGGAGCTGGCCCGATGCCACCAAGGGATGAGGATTCTGAAGAGGGTCCAGCAATAGGTTCTGCACCCGTGGAAGAAGGATCGGAATCGCACAAGTCATGGCTAACAATACTGGAAACCATGCCTGAGCCCTCCACAAAGGGGTGATCAATATGAGCTCCGCGCGAAAAGTCCTGACTCGCGCCAGGACCCTGGGGATCATGAGAAACGGAGGGAATGCATAGCACAGAGATGTCGGCCAATCCTGTAGGAAGGCATCCGTGGCTATCGCCTCTGGATCCGGCCTCCAACTGAAGAATTGGGGAACTTGCTTGTTCAGTCGAGATGCAAATAGGTCTATCAGGCAAGGACCCCAAACCTGTGTCAGGCGTCGAAACACCGTGGGTAACAACCTCCAATCGCTGGAGTCCTGCAGATGGCGGGAATTCCAATCTGCTACCTGGTTGCTGGAGCCGGGAAGGTATTCTGCAACCACCGAAATTCTGTTCTGTAGACAGAAATGCCAGAAATCTTTGGCGATCTCCGCCAACATCTTCGACTTGGTACCACCCAACTTGTTGACGTAGCGTACCGCCGATATATTGTCCATTCGGAGGAGGATGCAACAATCTGCCTTCTGTGGCGAAAGGCATCTGATCGCAAAGGAACCGGCCAATAGTTCTAGGCAATTGATATGTAAGCGCAATTCCTCCGAAGACCAGCGACCACCCGTGGTCAATGTGTCGCAACGGGCTCCCCAACCCCATCGGCTGGCATCCGATTCGATTATCACATCCGGTGCCGCTCCAAAAAGCGCTCGGCCGTTCCAGGCCTCCATGTGATTTAACCACCATTCCATCTCCAGCCTCGCCTCTTCTGAGAGAGGGATCTGTTCTGAGTAGCTGAGACCTTTTCGGAGATGTCGGATCTTGAGCCGCTGGAGGGCCCGGTAGTGAAGGGGGCCCGGGAAGATCGCTTGGATGGAGAAAAGTTGAAATGCACTTAACTGGCTGCGGAGCAAAGAAAGAGGACTCTATGGACTGGCAGGGACCTTATATAGCAGAGACTCTATGGTTGTCACATGGTTTATTTCTGTGTTTTCATTGGCTGCTGTGAGCTTCTAGTAAAGATTGAGAAGCATAATCGGAGCCTCCGGTCCTGACATAGAATTGCAATTGTTATATTTTCTCTCATTGGTTCTGCTTTGTGAGGATGCACTAGTGCAGGAGGCACACCAATATCTTTGAATATTCTCAACTATTGTTGTCTAGGATTTTAACAATATGAATGCAGTACTTTTGCAAAATGATTTTGTAATAAGTTTATCTGTTCCACATTGATGAATGTTACTGTTTCGCTCTCTGATATAACTGTCGATGGGCTACTAGACAATATTATTGGCTCTAAGACACAAACGTTTGTGCACGGATCTTATGCATGGCACGGCCCTGTTTCAGATACCAGGGGCCCGTTTCCACATCCACTGATGCGCTGTATACCTCTGGTAGCAGCCAGACCATCATTGACAGTGACGGTCTGGCTGATGGAAGGCACGCTGTGTTCCAAGCCTTCTTCTCGAGGATGGGTACTGAACACAGACCAGCGTGCCTACGCATGCAAGTTTGCTGCAGCCAGTCTCACTTTTTGCACTGGCTGTATCGGGAAGAGGTGGTTTCCTACAACAGACCTGTAGTGTAGTGTGAGTTAGCAATGACGGAACCTTTGTTGCCTGATGTGACCGTAGTGAAGCGAATGCAGGTTTATAATGTTAAGTTCCCAGTTACATACCAACACGTGTGCCATAGTCATTTGGCGGGTGCCCGGGCTTGGGAGGACGCCACAGGTCCAACCAGAGTCCACACATTTAGCCTTGTACTTAGTGTCCTGCGCCTCGAATCCTATTGAGGGAGGGCTACAAGATGTTGATTTGCTCAGTCCCCCACCTACTTGGGGGGTAAGTTCATTCAGATATTCTGCTCTGCCTGCGTTTACAAACAGAAGGAGACTGATGATTTCACTCCTTGCTGCCCATATGTAGGCGCATCGATTACCACTAAGTGATTGTATTATGTTTTCCAAACTACCACTGGCGAGCACGTTACCGTGATGCGACACCAATATATCCAGACCAGCTCATATATGAGGTGTGCTCCCAGGTGCACTGGCGCCGGATCGGGAGCAGTCTAGTCCCTGTTGGACCTGGGTGCTCGCCGCTGGACCCGTCTCTCTTAGTAAGCAAGGTGAGGAACATGCAGACGACAAAATAAAGCATTGCTGGTAAAGAACGACAGACAAGGTGCCCCGTTTAGAGTTAGAATAATAAGCACACACATTGTAAAGAGTACGGCAAGAACTCTAAAGTTCTACTGAATGTCCAGCATAGATTCGCTTTCTAAGAATGGGACCTGGGTCTCGTCTCGGCGTGGAGAAATCACGGTCTTTTATAGGGTTTTAGACAAAGGCTTCACAATTTTACTACTGTAGTACATGGTTCTCGTACTCATAACCGACAGAGAATAAGCAAAGAGCAACAGTTGGCTCAAGATACAGTCTAGGATTCCTCCCTATTCTAATACATGGAGCTCTAGTGTTCACCACATCTGTTCTCGGCACATAAAGTGTTACATAGTATATTATTCAGTCTGGTACAGTTGCTCTGTCCTTGGGAAAATGCACTTTACTCAGCTACCAGAATAATTTTCTCAGCCAATGAAATCGACGAGTCTTCATCATAAGACACAATAAACACTAGTTCAAGTCACGTGTTAGACGGCGATGGCACGACAAGATGGATGACGGGGAATGACATTGAAGAAAACATAAATCTTTACCCTCTGAACGTTACAATTGAGAGATTTTAAGCAACCTATATTATAAGCATCTGGCCTTTAGCGATTTATTTTCTCAACTTCCCTTACATGCAACATACATGATCACAGACCACATTTTCTAATTCCTTAATTCATTTGTTACAAATGTTTTTAGTTGAAACTGTCCTGATGAGACTCCTATACCCTAGCGAGTGTCGAAACGTCGTCGACAACTGAACAGCATAGAAACAATTGTTGGATTATTAAGAATCACACACAGTTGTTGTAAACACACAAGGATTCTCATCATTGTCACTTTTTCCTTTCACCACTTTTTTGGTTGCATTTATTTCTGTTTTCTCACTGGGGACCCACCTCATGCACGTTTGGAAAATAATTGTACAATATTACTTGGTGAATAATTTTGGATAAAGTCTTTTCCGTGATTTGAAATTCTTAGTGTTGGTCGTACGTTGCAATAAAAATATGGGCATTAAGTGCAGACAGAGATTTCATTGATTATCACAGTTTGCTCATGAATTATACCATTGAGTACCACTCTTTTTTTTTTTGGAATACTCATTAAATTCACAGGTTCCCATGTGCCTAAGGTCTGCCTACATGCACCCTCCGTATCCTTCATCATGCCTACATTCTCTTTCTATAACCTTCATCAAACCTACATGCTGTCATGTGTTCGGTGCATGGCCCATTGTAGTTTTCCATATGTTAGCCTAACTATGCACGAGACAGGCCGCATTTGCTTTGCACACATTACTATAGACACATACGAATATTTTTGCGCCATATTGTATCTTCACACAAGAACATGCAGCTGTTTTTGTGTTCTGATCTTTTCTGGGATTTAGTCTGAACAGACAAGGTCAAATAACAATGTCCCTTGTTACTTGGTTTTTGTCAGGTACAGGCACCTAGACACAACACACGAGTGCAGCTGTTGTAGGTCTGCATATGAGCCTTGTCATATAGGCATGCGCAGTAATGTTACATACATAGAGAGAGATTTTCAGAGAAGAGAACACAGCTGAACCTGAGATGTAGAATGTCCACCCATGTATGCTAAGGTGCGGGGTCCGCTACTAATCCCAGAGATCTTTGTTATATAATCATTCCACTTCTGTAGAAGGGGACGGGAGTTCGGCTAATCTGTCTTATAATATGACCGGGCTTTTCCTAAGATACGGTTTACTGTCTACGCTGACTGTATTTTTGTTAGGCATTTGTGTACTGATTATGGGGCACGAATACTGCATTCTAGAGCACAACAGTTTAAGTAAACATTTCAAACTTCCTTTGTGTCGTTGTTATATCTTTTTGTGGCTGTGAACAAGTGTGAAAGCGAAAGGGTGTGTGCTGTTACCGCGGTCACTGAGAGGGTTGGGAGCGTTGTGTTCTGGGGTGTCAATTCACTTGTCTATCTGGATATGGTTCGGAGGGCAAGTGAGAGACTATAGCTAGTCGGGCTCGTGGTACTGAGGGGGTATGATGACTCAGTCCCTTCCTGCTGACATTCTATGGTCCCAAGCATAGTTCTGTTCCCGAGCAGAATCCCTGCAACAGTGCTCCCTCAGTAACCTTCATCACACCTACTTGCTCCCTCAGTACCCTTCATCACATGCTCCCTCAGTAGTCTTCATCACATGCTCCCTCAGTACCCTTCATCACATGCTCCCTCAGTACCCTCATCACATGCTCCCTCAGTAGTCTTCATCACATGCTCCCTCAGTACCCTTCATCACATGCTCCCTCAGTAGCCACCATCGAGTACCCTTCAGTACCCTTCACCAAATTCTTGCTCTGCAACGATCATTACACCGACATGCTCTCTTAAAAGCCTTCATTACGTGCATCCTTAGAAACCTTCATTACGTGCTCCCTCAGTGCCACTCATTACATGCTCCCTCAGTAACCTTCATCATGTGCTCCCTCAGTACCCTTGATCCCATGCTCCCTCAGTACCCTTCATCACATGCTCCCTCAGTAGTCTTCATCACATGCTCCCTCAGTACCCTTCATCACATGCTCCCTCAGTACCCTCATCACATGCTCCCTCAGTAGTCTTCATCACATGCTCCCTCAGTACCCTTCATCACATGCTCCCTCAGTAGCCACCATCGAGTACCCTTCAGTACCCTTCACCAAATTCTTGCTCTGCAACGATCATTACACCGACGTGCTCTCTTAAAAGCCTTCATTACGTGCATCCTCAGCAACCTTCATTACGTGCTCCCTCAGTGCCACTCATTACATGCTCCCTCAGTAACCTTCATCATGTGCTCCCTAAGTACCCTTGATCCCATGCTCACTCAATACCCTTTAACACATGCTCCCTCAGTACCCTTCATCCCATTCTCACTCAATACCCTTTAGTACATGCTCCCTCAGTGACCTTCATCACCTGCTCCCTCAGTACCTTTCATCGCATGCTCCCTCAGTAACCTTCACCATGTTCTTGCTCTGTAACCATCATTACACTTACATGCACTCGTAATACCCTTCATCAACTGCTCCCTCACTAGACTTCATCAGACCTCCAATCTCCATCTGTAACGTTCATCACACCTAGGTGGTCCCTCAGTAGCCATCATCACGTGCTCCCTCAGTTGTCTTCATAACCCCTATGTTCCCCCTCAGTAACATTCACTTGGTGTCACTATGCAGCCCTTCATCGCGTATCAGCTCCCTCAGCAAACTTCATCACACGCTGCCTCAGTGACCTCCATCACATGCTCCCTCAGGAGTCTTCATCACATGCTCCCTCAACATCCTTCATCATGTGCTCCCTCAGTAGCCTTCATCACGTGCTCCTTCAGTAACTTGCATCACATGCCCCCTCAGTAACCTTCATCGCATGCTCCCTCAGTAACCTTCATCGCATGCTCCCTCAATAGCCTTCATCGCATGCTCCCTCAGTAACCTTCATCGCATGCTCCCTCAATAGCCTTCATTGCATGCTCCCTCAGTAACCTTCATCGCATCCTCCCTCAGTAACCTTCATCGCATGCTCCCTCAATAGCCTTCATTGCATGCTCCCTCAGTAACCTTCATCACGTGCTCCCTCAGTGACCTTCATCACGTGCTCCCTCAGCAACTTTCATCACGTGCTCTTTCAGGGATCTTCTTCATGTGCTCCCTCAGTAACCTTCATTGTTCTTATGTTCTCCCTCTGTGACATTCACTAGGTGTTCCCTATGCAGCCCTTCCTCACGTATCGGCTCCCTCAGCAACCTTCACCACATGCTTCCCCAGACACCTTCTTCATGTGCTCCCTCAGTGACCTTCATCACATGCTTCCTCAGACACCTTCTTCATGTGCGCCCTCAGCAACCTTCATCACATGCTTCCCCAGACACCTTCTTCATGTGCTCCCTCAGTGACCTTCTTCACATGCTTCCCCAGACACCTTCTTCATGTGCTCCCTCAGCGACCTTCATCACATGCTTCCTCAGACGCCTTCTTCATGTGCTCCCTCAGCAACCTTCATCACATGCTTCCTCAGACGCCTTCTTCATGTGCTCCCTCAGGGACCTTCATCACATGCTTCCTCAGACACCTTCTTCATGTGCTCCCTCAGTGACCTTCTTCACATGCTTCCTCAGACACCCTCTTCATGTGCTCCCTCAGCGACCTTCTTCACATGCTTCCTCAGACACCTTCTTCATGTGCTCCTTCAGCGACCTTCTTCACATGCTTCCTCAGACGCCTTCTTCATGTGGTCCCTCAGCGACCTTCTTCACATGCTTCCCCAGACACCTTCTTCATGTGCTCCCTCAGTAACCTTCTTCACATGCTTCCTCAGACGCCTTCTTCATGTGCTCCCTCAGCGACCTTCTTCACATGCTTCCTCAGACACCTTCTTCATGTGCTCCCTCAGCGACCTTCTTCACATGCTTCCTCAGACGCCTTCTTCATGTGCTCCCTCAGCGACCTTCTTCACATGCTTCCTCAGACGCCTTCTTCATGTGGTCCCTCAGCGACCTTCTTCACATGCTTCCCCAGACACCTTCTTCATGTGCTCCCTCAGTAACCTTCTTCACATGCTTCCTCAGACGCCTTCTTCATGTGCTCCCTCAGCGACCTTCTTCACATGCTTCCTCAGACACCTTCTTCATGTGCTCCCTCAGCAACCTTCATCACATGCTTCCCCAGACACCTTCTGTATGTGCTCTCTTTTCCCTCAGTATCATTCATCAGGTACTCCCTCGGCAATCGTCCCCACACCTCTGTGCTCCTTTATCATGCCTACATTCTCCCTCTTTGACCTTCATCACTTCTGCGTGCTCTCTCTGTAGCCTTCATCACATACTCCTTCTGTAACCTTCATCATCCTCCGGCTCTTTGGACAACCAGTCATACATCATACCAGCATCCATCCTTACACCAAAGTTACACCCAAGGGGCTCTTCTTGGAGCACAAAAGATTCTGGTCCAGCGGGTCACTGCACCTCAAGAAACACGAGCCCCACCACTGCCCCAACAGAGCCCGGAACTCAGCCAAATGATCTCCTAAGCCCCGCATCTTGCACTGGAGGACCGGTCGGCTTCTAAGCACTCCGGGTTTGCCAAACACAATATTAGGTCCCAATAAAACAATGTGACTTGCATAGGGGCACACAGCATCACACATCTTGGTCAAGTGGGGGAGCAGGTATTGTATTGTGTTGTGCTACAACACTTATGTAGCTCTTACTACCCCTGTGTGGGGTGCTGAAGGACATGGGTCGCATGCTACACCTTGTAGGGCGTGTTGTTGGAAGCATGTTGTCTTAGTTTTAATACTGTGTGGAGAAAGTGTTTCTATGTTGTGCACGAGGACCACCGAGGTGCAGTTGTCATGTGAAGAGACGTAGTAATTAACAGTGAGGTTGCTGAAGAAGTGTGAGACGCAGGTGGCAGTTCATGGTTTTCAGTAAACAGGCAGCTCTGAGCAGCTCTGAGCAGCTCCACAGGTCCCTTTAATGCCGTCCACTGTGCTGGGATGTCCACTCTAAGACACTTTGATTAAAGTTTTTGGTCCTGAGCTGGCACAGATTAAAGGAAGTCATGGTGGGGAGATCTGCTGGGATGGACTCTGGTAATATCATCCCATCTCTGCTTGTCTTGATAAAATGTCAAGCAACGGCCACAGTAGGCGGCTTGTTGAAACTGTCGGTGGTGGACTGATTTAAAGCTCGCCGTTGGCCAGCGGCATGTTGCAGATCCCCTCACCTAACCCGCGCTTGTTCATTTGGTGATGGGTGGTTTATTGCTGCGGACTACACAGGCCCCCCGCATCACCCGCAGTGCGGGGGCCCCCCAAGCTCCAGGGGGCCACCTCAGCACTGCACTTCGGCCGGGGAGCTCCTGATAGAGTCCGGAGGGGGCCCCTTCACGTACCTTGCAGGGGGCCCCCCTCAATTATCATTATGCCACTGGTACAATACTGTATAATGGACATGATGGGTAGCAGTTTTGTCTCATGTGAGTGTGAGATTGTCAAACAGTGTAAGGAAAGTTGTATTCAGTCTCTATGAACTACAATAGACTACACAACTGCTGAGTGTTCTGGTGTTAGTACTAATGTGGGCCAGAAGGGTTATATATTCTATTGTATATTAGTTGTATGTATATATTGCCTGCTACCCCTGATGAGGCCTGAAAGGGCTTCATGCCGGGCGCACGCTGCTCCGGGACCAAAGGTTGGTGTTTTGTCCAGTGGTTATTGTTGGTTTTCGAGGCTAGTCTTGTGCTCTTAAAGGAACCATTCCATGCGTTTGACCACTGTACTCTTAGATATGGGAGATTAGGTTTTGTTAACTCACGACGATAATATTTCAATAGCTGGGATTCATTCTCGTTTATTCTCAGACACCACGCCCCTTCCCCTACCCCCACACACACCTGTACATACTTTCAATCAATCAATCAGGGGTCTCAAGACGCTGGTCCCTCTGCATTATGTAACCCCGCCATTCAGCAGCAGTGGCCACTGTGACACGCTTTGTGGTTTTAGATGGCACTGCTGTGAAAACCAAATGATGCTAATGTTAGTCATGTACCTGTAGCAGCCATCTTTGATTATCTTCATTATTATTGTGCTAACCAGAATCCAAATGGCAGCTGCTGCTTAGCGAGGGAGGCGGGGTGGGCGGAGGGTGGTAGGGATGAAAAAAAAGAATCCACTTACCTGCAGGCCGGCTGCCACCTCTCGGTCCTCTTCGGTCGTCGAAGCAGGAAGCACACAGGCCTGCCTAGCCAATCACAATGCTTGTGTCACCAGCATGACAGCAGCGTTGTGATTGGTCTGACCACCGTGGTTCAGCGCTCAGACGGGGACTGGGAGCCTGTGCATGTTCTCCACTGATGCTGTGCAATACAGCCGGTGGAAAACATGCAAAGGGCACATGACTCTTTGGCCAGCCCAAGGCGGCTGGTCAAACCGTCATGCACACTTAGAGAGTGCACACCACTCCGCCTCCTGCTCTGGATAGCTCAGCCCCGCACCTAAGTCAGTACGGAAAAATAAAGGCATAATAAAATTGCATTATTATCATTGAAAATGATAAGAACATTGCGTTATCATTTTCTTTTTCCTTTTTGAACTGCTCACAGAGCCGTGGACGCGCCTCTGTCTTAGCGGAGGAGTCGCTGCTGCCAGAATCCCGCGCAGCGGAAACTGGAATCTGACACGTGACATTTCGACATTGTTGTGTGTGGAGAGCGCGGAGGAGTCGCGCTCCATTCTTCGATGCGTTTGAAGGACACGTGCTCCGAGCTTTACTGCTTCTCATGATCTCACTAGAATACCTTCCCCCAAGAGTAACCCAACTCGTGGTCATGTGACCCTGTTCTGGAAGCTTCCAGTGGTTGTAATAAATGTGTGCACTGTGTGAGAAGTTGGCCTGATGTATGATGTCACTAGTTATAGTGTACACCTTATATCAGTCCAAATACCCTTATGGTGATTGGTTGTAAAGTCAACCTTATAGACCAGCTATCCTAGTGGTAGCATGGACAAGAGCAGTCTTAGGCTAAACTCTGAATGGCATGTGAAGCCAGCTGTGATACCATATATAATCCCTTGAATACCAAATGAAAGGACACCACAACAGATATATATATAAAATAAAGTGTATTTATTCTAAGCAAACCCTCAGCACTCTTTATGAGATTAGAGGTAAGTACAACACAGTCTTATTAATGCATACAGTAAGTCACACAGGTAAGTAATACAGTTAGGCCCTAGGGGCCACGCAAACCATATACTAAATAAGTGGTATAAGAACCACTGTCACGGAAATAGAATAGGCCTAGGCCTAGGGAATCGCTGGGGCTACACTACACTAGCGTTAGTTAGGAAGTGGGAGGCCCACGGGATTCGTGTGCAGAGTGGAAACACTCACGCGTAATGCGTAAAAGTCAATAGCAATAGTACAGTTTAGAAAACGGTAGATTTAGGACACTTCCGGAGTAGCTAGGAAGTTGAGACTTGAAAACTAGACACTAGGATAGTCACTATCCTGATGAGCACCGGAGTACCCGAAGTTACCTAGCCCACAGGCTGCGGGTGCATAGGGGTGAAGATGCGTCGTTTTCGTCGTCGACTCCTATGGATGCCTGAAGAAAGATGCTGACAGGCAGTCAGGGGAGAGTGTCCGGTGGATCCCAAGGCTGGGATCAAGAAGAGAAGAAACCTGCAAGCAGAAGGGACAGAGTCAAGGTCACTAGCCAGTGACCACGTGGAACCAGGAAGGAACCAGGCGATGTCGTGAAGAGTTGCAGGTGAGGGTGAAGCTTGTCGCTGCAGCCAGGAGGACCAGGAAGCGTCGAGGACGACCAGGACCAGGAGGCGAGCTGTCCCACGAAGGCTCTTGCTGTCGGCGGCGTCGAAGTTGGACTAGGACTCACCAAGCCTTGGCAAGCGGAACCCACGAAGAACAAAGGACTTGCTTCTGGTGCAGACCAGGAAGGTCTGGGGTGCTTCTTCTTTGCAGAGAAGCGGGAGCCAGTCTGGAGGAGCCAAACCAGCGCAGAAGATTTCAGGGAGCGTCGTCACAAAGGCCACTAGCCAGCGGGCAAGCAACCGGACAGACGCGGCAAGCAGGAAAATGCTGAAGGGCCCCACGCAGGACTCGTGGAGTGTGGGGGGCTGGTCTTTGGTGCAGATGGTGCTTGGGGTTGGGGCTTCTCAATCCCCGGTGCACAACTTCGAGGGTACCTCAGAAGCTGCGCTGTAAGTTACTAGCCACTTTTCCCAGGTAGCCGGTCCCACGTCGCTCGTCGCCTCCACGGATCTCAGCTCTGCTGCAGATGTGGATGAGGGTCGGAGAAGTCTGGAAATCAAGGCTCTGGTCGGGCTCTGCAGTCGGTTCCTCGTAGAACTGTCGCAAAGCAAAGGGTAGTCTCTTGATGGTGCCTGTTTGCACAGGGTAGCCACTCCTTGGCTACAAGGGAGATTCTTCAGTCTTCTTCTTTCGTCGAATGTCGAAGGTCCAGAGTTTCTGTTCAGTTTTGCAGGTTCAGGATAATCGAAAGTCTTGAGGCCCAACTCCCACTCTTATACTAATCTGGGGGGCTGGGATACCTGCTAGGTCACGCCTTATGGGTGGGACCTGGGAGGGGGTGGTTACACCCACTTCCCTTTGTCCAGTTTCGCGCCAGAGCTGGGGCTGGAGTGCCCCAGCGCCGGTTTGAACTGGACTATGCAAGGAACACCTTGTGTGCCCCAGGCATGTCTCATTCCTTTCAGCCCACCCTGCCCCAATACACTAAAGGCTGTCTGGAGAGGTGCTAGCACCTCCCCAAGCAGGAAACCTATTGTCTAGGCCTCCCTGGCTGGGATCACTCCCAGCTGCAGGAGGTCAGACTTGTGTCGTGGCAGCAGCATCCATTTTGTGATGCTGAGGCTTTGGTCAGAGGCTAACAGTTGAAGTATGATTTTAACATGTCTTTCCCTCTAGAAGGGGGGAATAATATTCTCATGTCCAGAAATGGCATGGGGGTATTATTCCCGAGTGTTAGACACCTTACACGACATGTTTTGATAAAGCCAGACCATAGTTACCATAACCGTCTAAGATTATAAGGCACTTTAAGAGTATATGGTAGGCTATATCATAGAACAGCTATAAGGACAAGGTTCCGAAAGCTGCAGACAGGCTCAGCTCATGCTAGAGCACCATCTCACATGTTACCAAGCACTCTGCCTCCAGGATTGTCAAGGCCTGCCATAGGAGTGACTGATGGGTACACATGTGTCTATATGTAAGTTAGGTATAGGAATACTACACCTAAGCAAGGGGTGATTACACGACCTTGCCCCAGCTGAGGGATCAGCCAGTTGTGTCAAAATGGAAGGCCAGGCCAGGGGTGGCACAATACATGCTGCTGCCCCTGGTAGGCCTAGGGTACACCTATGCCCTGGGTACCTAGGGTACACGGTACAGGGGCCAATAAGGTGATCCTATCCAATGGGTTATGCACCTAAAGTACATAGTATTAATTTAGAGAGAGAACAGCAGGGCTGTGGGTCTGAGTAGCAGGCCCACAGCCACATCTAAGTCGAAAACCAGTAAAGCAAAAGCAAAAAGTGGGGGTGAACATAGAAAGCAGACCCTACTCTCCTACACAACCCCCCCCCCCAAACTTAGGGACATTAAACTAACCTTGACCAGTTGAGTCTTCATGTTCTAAGTGGAAATATCTGGAGAGTCCATCTGCATTGGCATGGTCAGTCCCAGGTCTATGTTCCACTGTGAAGTCCATCCCCTGTAGGGAAATGGACCACCTAAGAAGTTTGGGATTTTCACCCTTCATCTGATTTAGCCACAAGAGGGGCTTATGGTCTGTCTGAATCTTGAAGTGAGTGCCAAACAAGTATGGCCTCAGCTTCTTCAGGGCCCAAACCACAGCAAAGGCCTCCCTCTCAATAGCTGACCAACGTTTCTCTCTAGGGGTCAGCCTTCTACTTATAAAAGCAATGGGCTGGTCTTGACCATCTACATTCAGTTGTGAAAGAACAGCTCCCACACCTAACTCAGAAGCATCTGTCTGGACAATGAACTCTTTGGAGTAGTCTGGACTTTTCAGAATAGGTGCACTGCACATGGCCTGCTTCAGGTCATCAAATGCTTTTTGACAGCTTACTGTCCACTGAACTTTCTTTGGCATCTTCTTGGAGGTCAAGTCATTAAGTGGTGTCACTATGGACCCATAGTTCTTAACAAACTTTCTGTAGTACCCAGACAGGCCCAAGAAAGCTCTGACCTGAGTCTGGGTAGTTGGAGGAGCCCAGTCCTTTATGGTCTGGATCTTGCTCTCCAGTGGTTGAACCTGACCCCCACCAACTAGGTGGCCCAGGTATACAACCTTGCTCTGCCCTATCTGGCACTTAGTGGCCTTGATAGTGAGGCCTGCCTTTTGCAGGGCCTCTAAAACATTCCTCAGGTGGACCAGGTGATCCTCCCAGGTGGAGCTAAAGACAGCAATATCATCAAGATAAGCTGCACAATAATCATCCAACCCAGTAAGGACTTGATTCACCAGCCTTTGGAAAGTGGCAGGTGCATTCTTCAAACCAAAGGGCATTACCACAAATTGATAATGTCCTCCTGGGGTCGAGAAAGCAGTTTTGGCCTTTGCACTCTCAGCTAGTCTGATTTGCCAGTAGCCTGCTGTTAGGTCAAATGTGCTCAAAAACTTAGCAGCTGCCAGTCTGTCAATGAGCTCATCTGCCCTAGGTATTGGGTGGGCATCTGTCCTAGTGACAGCATTGAGACCTCTGTAATCCACGCAAAACCTCATCTCTCTCTTACCATCTTGGGTGTGAGGTTTTGGCACAAGGACTACAGGACTAGCCCAAGGGCTCTCTGAAGGCTCAATGACTCCCAGCTCCAACATCTTTTGTACCTCTACTTTTATGCAGTCCCTGACATGGTCAGGTTGCCTGTAGATTTTACTCTTCACAGGCAGACTGTCACCAGTGTCCACCTCATGGGTGCACCAGTTTGTCTGACTTGGGGTCAGAGAGAACATATGTCTGTAGGCCTGCAAAACTTGTCTGCAGTCCTGTTGTTGATGGACAGTGAGGCTGTCAGAAAAGACCACACCATCAACTGAGCCATCATCAGGGTTCTGAGTCAACAGGTCTGGGAGAGGGTCACTCTCTTCCTCCTGCCCCTCATCTGTAGCCATGAGTAGCCCCATGTCTGCCCTGTCAACATATGCCTTCAATCTGTTGACATGAAGCACCCTGTGGGGGCTTCTGGGAGTCCCAAGGTCCACCAAGTAGGTGACTTCTCCCTTTTTCTCAACAATAGTGTGGGGTCCAGACCATTTGTCTTGGAGTGCTGCTGGGGCCACTGGCTCCAACACCCACACTTTCTGTCCTGGCTGGTAAACAGTCAGTACAGCCTTTTGGTCATGCCAAGCTTTTTGGAGTTCTTGGCTTGCCTCAAGGTTTTTAGAAGCCTTCTTCATATACTCTGCCATCCTGGAGCGGAGACCAAGTACATAATCCACTATGTCTAGTTTGGGTTGTCTGAGAGGTCTCTCCCATCCTTCCTTCACCAAACACAGGGGTCCTCTTACAGGATGCCCAAACAAAAGCTCAAAAGGGCTGTAGCCAACCCCCTTTTGTGGGACCTCTCTGTAAGCAAACAGAAGGCAGGGTAAAAGGATGTCCCATCTTCGCCTAAGCTTGTCTGGTAATCCTTTTATCATTCCCTTTAGGGTCTTGTTGAATCTCTCAACAAGCCCATTGCACTGTGGGTGATAGGGTGTGGTGAACTTATAGTTAACACCACACTCCTTCCACATTGCAGTCAAGTATCCTGACATAAAGTTGGCACCTCTGTCAGAAATGACCTCCTTTGGAAAGCCCACTCTGGAGAATACTCCAAGCAGGGCCCTTGCCACAACAGGAGCTGTTGTGGTCCTCAGGGGAATTGCTTCTGGGTACCTGGTGGCATGGTCCACTATCACCAGTATGAATCTGTGCCCAGATGCTGTTTGTGGGTCCATTGGTCCTACAATATCTATGCCCACTCTTTCAAAGGGGACCCCCACCACAGGTAGTGGTATGAGGGTGGCCTTTGTGGTGCCACCTGATTTGCCACTGGCTTGGCAGGTGACACAGGAGCGACAAAACTCCTTAGTATCTTCTGACATATGGGGCCAGTGAAAGTGAGGGACAAGCCTGTCCCAAGTCTTGTTCTGGCCTAAATGTCCTGCAAGGGGAATATCATGGGCCAAGGTTAGAAGGAAGCCTCTGAACTTCAGTGGTATGACCAACCTCCTGGATGCACCAGGCTTGGGGTCTCTAGCCTCTGAGTACAGTAGCCCTTCATCCCAATACACTCTATGGGTACCTTGAGCATTCCCTGCAGCCTCAGCAGCAGCCAGCTGTCTGAGGGGTTCAAGAGAGGGGCAGTCTAATTGAGCCTGCCTCAGATCTGCCCTGGAAGGTCCCCCTGTCCCAAGAAACTCAACCTGATCAGGTTCAAGTTCTTCTAGGACAGTTCCTTCAGGGCTCTCAGAATCATCCTCCTGGGAGGGCTGATCCACCACCTGAGGCAGGGGGGAAGGCACAGCCTTAACCCTACTGCTCTTTCTCTTGGGTTGTGACTGGTCCATAGTTTCAGGATCCAGCACTTGTTCAGTGTTGCACTTTTTGGCCTGTGACCTGGTCACAGCAAGGACATGTGCATCTATCCCCAGCATTTCTGCATGGGTCCTATACTCCACTTCAGACCAAACTGAAGTTTCAAGATCATTGCCCAGTAAACACTCTACAGGAAGGTCTGAACTAACAACAACTTTCTTGAGGCCAGTTACCCCTCCCCAGGAGAAGTTAACAATAGCCACACTATGGGAGGTAGTGGCATTGCTAGCGTTGGTCACTAGGTAATTCTCACCTAGTATGATCTGTCCAGGGTCCACAAAAGCAGGTGTCACCATTGTGACACTAGCTCCAGTGTCCCTGTAGGCCTGAGCCATTCTTTGGTTGATAAAAGGTGTCTGTCTGTACTTGCCCAGGTTACTGGGGCCTACAGTAGAGGACAAAGCTAAGTCCCCATCACAGATCAGGACAGCCTGGGTAGGTACTCTGACTAGGCCAGAATCCTCCTCAGTTCCCAGGGTTAACCCTACTACACCCTTTTGCTGGGAACCACCACTTACAGCTGAACTAGGGGGTACAGTTGCCTTAGGGGCAATGGTGGCTGGGGGCTTATCCTTCTTGGTGCACTCACTAAACCAATGTGAGTTGGACTTACAATAGTTGCACCATGGTTTCTTTTGGCCATCTTTCTTCTTATCCTTTTTGGAACCACCCTCCCCCTGAGCCTTTTGGGGGCCTGGTGAAGACTTCTGGTCTTTTTGTTTCTGCTCATTACCCTTCTGGTCTGCCTTTTTCTGATCACCGCCCTGGTTCTGGTTTTTCTGCTTAACTCTAGTCCTGACCCATCTATCTGCCTTCTTTCCCAATTCTTGGGGAGAAGTCAGATCAGAAACAATCAGGTGTTGATGCAATAGCTGGTTTTGACAGTTGTTAAGTATTTGCTCTCTCATGATCAAATTATACAATCCTGTATAGTCCTTAACCTTACTTCCCATTAGCCAGCCTTCCAGAGCCTTAGTGGCACAATCTACAAAGTCAGTCCAGTCCTGAGTCTTTGTCTTCTGGGTATCCCTGAACAACAACCTGTATTGTTCAGTGGTTAGGCCAAACCCATCAATCAGAGCACTCTTCAGGACAGTGTAATTATCTGCATCCTCATCACTAACTGTGAGGAGCTTGTCTCTTCCTTTCTCAGAGAAGGAGAGCCACAAGATAGCTGCCCACTGACTTTGGGGTACCTGCTGTACTTTGCAAGCTCTCTCCAAAGCAGTTATCCATTTGTGGATGTCATCCCCACACTTGTAGGGAGGGACAATCTTGCCCAGGTTTCTATTATCATAGTGCCTGTCTCTATCTCTAGGAATGTTGCTGCCACCAGTGGGTTCTAACCCACTTAACTTTTGTTCTCTAGCCAGAGCAAGCTTCTCTTTGGCAAGGGCAAGTTCTTCCCTCTGAATCCTCAGATTAGCCTCCCTCATTCTGGCTGCATGCTCCTTTCTCTCAGGTGAAGTCATTCCCCTGTGAGAGGAAGCATTAGAGATGTTAGAGACATGGGAGTGGATGGATTCCCTTGAAGGGGATCTGTCCCTCCTGCTTCTCTGTGAATGTCTACTTGTGGGTCTGTATGGGGGGACCCCATGCAAACTCCCATGTAAACTTAAGTTAGCCTGGCTAAGTCTCCTTACTTGGCTCTGGCTGTCTACCTCCCCATCTGAAGCCCCATCTGACTCCTCTGTGGTGGGTAGACCCTCCTCTGTGCCTAGGGCACCTTCCTGAGATGCCCTCTGAGCATCATACTCCTCTAGGAGTTGTCTTAACTGAAGGAGGGTAGGGTTTGCACCCTGTTTTATTCCTCTGGAGGTACACAATTGTCTCATCTCCTGGAATGTTAAGGTATCATACCTAGAGGGGGTCTTCTGCAGACCTGCCCCTCCTGAGAGAGCATCTACTTGATCTCCTCCCAGAGGCATGATCTAGTGAGGGTGTGGTGTGTGCACCTACCTACACTAGTTGTTTCTACTAAACCTCTCTAGTAGTTG
This sequence comes from Triturus cristatus, assembly GCF_964204655.1. Taxonomy (NCBI): domain Eukaryota; kingdom Metazoa; phylum Chordata; class Amphibia; order Caudata; family Salamandridae; genus Triturus; species Triturus cristatus. Next base: position 1,179,188,017 of record NC_140584.1, on the reverse strand, counting down.
TAGTCAGGGTGTGTTATTCCCTTCAACCTACAACCACTAAGTCCAGTAGGACTTAAGTATTATAAACTATGTTATATGTACCTAGACAATATCTGTGTGATCTTTCAATTTAGTATCTCAAGATTACAATGGTATTACAACAGCAAGCTCAGATCCCAACCGCTGCTCACCAATGTGAGAAGTTGGCCTGATGTATGATGTCACTAGTTATAGTGTACACCTTATATCAGTCCAAATACCCTTATGGTGATTGGTTGTAAAGTCAACCTTATAGACCAGCTATCCTAGTGGTAGCATGGACAAGAGCAGTCTTAGGCTAAACTCTGAATGGCATGTGAAGCCAGCTGTGATACCATAAATAATCCCTTGAATACCAAATGAAAGGACACCACAACAGATATATATATAACATAAAGTGTATTTATTCTAAGCAAACCCTCAGCACTCTTTATGAGATTAGAGGTAAGTACAACACAGTCTTATTAATGCATACAGTAAGTCACACAGGTAAGTAATACAGTTAGGCCCTAGGGGCCACGCAAACCATATACTAAATAAGTGGTATAAGAACCACTGTCACGGAAATAGAATAGGCCTAGGCCTAGGGAATCGCTGGGGCTACACTACACTAGCGTTAGTTAGGAAGTGGGAGGCCCACGGGATTCGTGTGCAGAGTGGAAACACTCACGCGTAATGCGTAAAAGTCAATAGCAATAGTACAGTTTAGAAAACGGTAGATTTAGGACACTTCCGGAGTAGCTAGGAAGTTGAGACTTGAAAACTAGACACTAGGATAGTCACTATCCTGATGAGCACCGGAGTACCCAAGTTACCTAGCCCACAGGCTGCGGGTGCATAGGGGTGAAGATGCGTCGTTTTCGTCGTCGACTCCTATGGATGCCTGAAGAAAGATGCTGACAGGCAGTCAGGGGAGAGTGTCCGGTGGATCCCAAGGCTGGGATCAAGAAGAGAAGAAACCTGCAAGCAGAAGGGACAGAGTCAAGGTCACTAGCCAGTGACCACGTGGAACCAGGAAGGAACCAGGCGATGTCGTGAAGAGTTGCAGGTGAGGGTGAAGCTTGTCGCTGCAGCCAGGAGGACCAGGAAGCGTCGAGGACGACCAGGACCAGGAGGCGAGCTGTCCCACGAAGGCTCTTGCTGTCGGCGGCGTCGAAGTTGGACTAGGACTCACCAAGCCTTGGCAAGCGGAACCCACGAAGAACAAAGGACTTGCTTCTGGTGCAGACCAAGAAGGTCTGGGGTGCTTCTTCTTTGCAGAGAAGCGGGAGCCAGTCTGGAGGAGCCAAACCAGCGCAGAAGATTTCAGGGAGCGTCGTCACAAAGGCCACTAGCCAGCGGGCAAGCAACCGGACAGACGCGGCAAGCAGGAAAATGCTGAAGGGCCCCACGCAGGACTCGTGGAGTGTGGGGGCTGGTCTTCGGTGCAGATGGTGCTTGGGGTTGGGGCTTCTCAATCCCCGGTGCACAACTTCGAGGGTACCTCAGAAGCTGCGCTGTAAGTTACTAGCCACTTTTCCCAGGTAGCCGGTCCCACGTCGCTCGTCGCCTCCACGGATCTCAGCTCTGCTGCAGATGTGGATGAGGGTCGGAGAAGTCTGGAAATCAAGGCTCTGGTCGGGCTCTGCAGTCGGTTCCTCGTAGAACTGTCGCAAAGCAAAGGGTAGTCTCTTGATGGTGCCTGTTTGCACAGGGTAGCCACTCCTTGGCTACAAGGGAGATTCTTCAGTCTTCTTCTTTCGTCGAATGTCGAAGGTCCAGAGTTTCTGTTCAGTTTTGCAGGTTCAGGATAATCTAAAGTCTTGAGGCCCAACTCCCACTCTTATACTAATCTGGGGGGCTGGGATACCTGCTAGGTCACGCCTTATGGGTGGGACCTGGGAGGGGGTGGTTACACCCACTTCCCTTTGTCCAGTTTCGCGCCAGAGCTGGGGCTGGAGTGCCCCAGCGCCGGTTTGAACTGGACTATGCAAGGAACACCTTGTGTGCCCCAGGCATGTCTCATTCCTTTCAGCCCACCCTGCCCCAATACACTAAAGGCTGTCTGGAGAGGTGCTAGCACCTCCCAAAGCAGGAAACCTATTGTCCAGGCCTCCCTGGCTGGGATCACTCCCAGCTGCAGGAGGTCAGACTTGTGTCGTGGCAGCAGCATCCATTTTGTGATGCTGAGGCTTTGGTCAGAGGCTAACAGTTGAAGTATGATTTTAACATGTCTTTCCCTCTAGAAGGGGGGAATAATATTCTCATGTCCAGAAATGGCATGGGGGTATTATTCCCGAGTGTTAGACACCTTACACGACATGTTTTGATAAAGCCAGACCATAGTTACCATAACCGTCTAAGATTATAAGGCACTTTAAGAGTATATGGTAGGCTATATCATAGAACAGCTATAAGGACAAGGTTCCGAAAGCTGCAGACAGGCTCAGCTCATGCTAGAGCACCATCTCACATGTTACCAAGCACTCTGCCTCCAGGATTGTCAAGGCCTGCCATAGGAGTGACTGATAGGTACACATGTGTCTATATGTAAGTTAGGTATAGGAATACTACACCTAAGCAAGGGGTGATTACACGACCTTGCCCCAGCTGAGGGATCAGCCAGTTGTGTCAAAATGGAAGGCCAGGCCAGGGGTGGCACAATACATGCTGCAGCCCCTGGTAGGCCTAGGGTACACCTATGCCCTGGGTACCTAGGGTACACGGTACAGGGGCCAATAAGGTGATCCTATCCAATGGGTTATGCACCTAAAGTACATAGTATTAATTTAGAGAGAGAACAGCAGGGCTGTGGGTCTGATTAGCAGGCCCACAGCCACATCTAAGTCGAAAACCAGTAAAGCAAAAGCAAAAAGTGGGGGTGAACATAGAAAGCAGACCCTACTCTCCTACACACTGCTTCCCCTCAAGGAGTACGTCTCTTTGACGCCTGCATCTGGAGACCCTTGCCTGATTCTAAATCATATACATGTTTGTAGATTAATCCGGAATGTAGAGCACTGAATTTTTCTGGAGACAGGCTAGCGACAGACTACTAAGTGACCAATCCGGTCAGACATTTCAGTGACTTTCAAACTTATAAAAAGTCTGGTTCTGTTTGTTGACTTTGTGTTATGTAATAGATACATTATGGAGTATTTGTAGCACGCATTTGTACTGAAGTTTCATGGCGCTAAATGTGAATGTTCCAGATACCCCGCAGACTAAGGTCCTGATTTTTATTTGGGCGCATGGGATACCCGTCACTGTTGTGAGAGAGTAACCCGTCACCCGAGATCTAAATCAAGCCCTCACACAGAGAACTGCCTCAGGATGGGAGAAGATTTCTCATGTTTGTAGTTGTTCGCTAAAACTCACAAGTGATGGTCGTGATCGGAGTGTATTTGGTAAAGAGTACAGGGCCAACCGAGAAAGCTTTCAGGCCCCAAGTAGAGGTTCTCAACATGTGGACTGTGAACAGAAAGATGTCACTAGAGCAAAGGGAGCGAGAGTAGCAAAGGGAAGCAATGTGTTGGCTAAAAGGAGGTGAGTGGACATGGGTGATTTATGCATAATAACCATGACCTTGAAAACAATAGGGAATTCCACTGGCAACCACTGGAGAGAAACGAGAGTAGCGACATGTCCTGTCTGGGCGAGGAGCGGCAACGTAACCTGGCAGTAGTGGTTTGTACAAATTGAAGTCTTCTAGTGAGTTTTTGGTAGATCCAGATAAGACGTGTTGACATAGTGTGGGTGTGATTGAAAGAGTCTGATGATAACTAATTTGTGAGAAGAACTTGAACTAAAGGGCAGAATTTATTTTAGTGGTTTCAAGTGCTAAAAACAAATACTAGACAGTTTAGCAACTTGTTGTTTCACAGGGAAATTAGCTTCAATAATGATGCCCACAGTTTTTAATGCATTCACAGGTTGTGGGGGTAAGATGAGAAAAATGGCCCAAAGATCTTGGATCCAATGGTCTGGGGACCAAGATCTTGTTGCAGGGATTCTGCTTATGCACAGAACTATGCACAGGAAACCAGGACCTCAATGAATTGTGGTGTACCAAAAACTCACCTCAGAACCCAGAACCCCTTATCCGACCAGCATCAGTGTCCCATTTGTTATCCGAGTTTTAACTCGGCGGTCCCAATGTATAGACAACCCAGAACAAGCGACTTAGGGTATTCTCAGGAATGGTGGGAATCAAAAATACCTGTTCGCAATTATTCTCATATCAATCCACAACAGAATAAACAGAGGCACGGTAAAGTTTAAAGAGTTTATTTTATAAACCTCGTGTCCTAAGATGCAGTACTTTGGCTAACATAAGCAGACAAATGATTAAAATCAAAACCATCAGCATAGTTACAATTCCATAGAAAATGAAAGGAGAAATCATAATAAAAATGACAGTCGATGACAGCCACCTTCCTTTCGCTAGTAAACTAATATTATTATTATTAGACTAATAGAAGGTCTCTAGGCTTAACTGGGGAACCCCATACCGTAAAGATCAGCTTAGTGGAATCACATCACAGGATCAGCTAGACTCTGCTCCTGGGAAAGCTCTTCTTCCGAATGTGTCTAAAGCATGCAGCCTGCAATATTAAAAGCACTCGACTTTCAGGTATTTGCAGCTGCGTGCGTGTTATGGCTAAACTAGTGGGCCGATCAACCTGAACCCAACAACATGCACCGTCTAGCGAGCCAGACTGTTTCTTTACACAATGTTCAGACCAAGGTCGCAGCTCACTGTTAGGGATGTGAACAACAGACAGTTCTCATGTGAAGCAGAGGCGAGCCAGCATTTCTTTATTAATAATATGTAACTATAGTGTTGTGTGCAAAAGCAGCAAAAGTGGCAAGATGGCTTTCTAACATCTAACGAGGTTGTGCTAACTTAGCATTGTACGTATATAAATAGCAGTCTTCACTACAATCAAGGTTTTGGGAGGGTTCGGTTTAAGAAAATTGGATGACTTCCTAGAACAAACAAAAGAAAGTAACCACATGGAGTTGTTTGGTGTTTGAAATTGAACTATTATTGTCTGAGCAAGTGAGAATGAAATAAATTGGTTTAGGTACACTCAGAGGTAGTCACAGGATTTTAGGATTTAGATGTATACATGAAATCCACAGTACAGCAGTAGGAAGCTATAAAACAGTTTAAAGGGCAAAGAGTGTCTCGGACCCCAAGTACAGATCGTAACAAAAGAATGTGTGAATGAAGGAGGTATCCTGATCTAGCCGCCCTGCAATCGCTGGAAGACCTAAATGACTTCAACCAAAGGGCTGCGAATGCAAGAGGGTCACAGAAATGCATGAATGCACTTTCTGACTTCCGTCCACCACAAACAGACTGAAAGGGGTATTACACACAATCTTTATCTTCTTACACTTCTACCCTACTCCCTCCAACACACGTATTTGTGAAGCGCATATTCACGCCTGGGGGGCGCTTTGGTAGTGCATAGCAGGAATTTATTGTTACCCAACAGTACTCATTTGATCAATCTCAGAAGGATGAAAGGATCATTAGACTAATTTGGATTTGAACCTGTGGCTGTGAGCCAGACACAATTTCTGGAGTGGATGCCTTAATCCACTGAGTTCCCAGACCCCACCTCCATGGGATGAGCTGTAGCATAAGGCCGGCAGACACCTAAACGTACACTTTGGTGTGAACAAGGGTGTACTGAGGAAAATGAGGCAAGATAAATGGAAATTGGAGAATGCCCCAGTAAAAGGGACTGCACTTACAGACTGGTAAAACAGCATGTGACTGGGTTGAGTGCATTAGTGGTGAGGACAAGAGGTATTTTCCAGAAGAAAGAACGATACAACATTGTGAGCTTAAGAAAAGATTTGAAAATCATACGTATAAACATAAGTATTAATCTGGTCCAGATAATGGACAGCTTTTCTCGTTAATGAGGCTGCTATTAGTGTTGCCAGAGATGCAACAGGTTCTCATTAATGAGGCTACTCTTAGAGATGCTAAGATGTAACAAGTTCTCGTTGATGAGGCTGCTCTTAGTATTGCCGGAGATGCAACAGGTTCTGGTTGATGAGGCTGATCTTAGTGTTGCCAGAGATGCAACAGGTTCTGGTTGATGAGGCTGCTCTTAGTGTTGTCGGAGATGCAACAGGTTCTCGTTGATGAGGCTGCTCTTAGTGTTGCCAGAGATGCAACAGGTTCTCGTTGATGAGGCTGCTCTTAGTGTTGCCGGAGATGCAACAGGTTCTGGTTGATGAGGCTGCTCTTAGTGTTGCCAGAGATGCAATAGGTTCTCGCTGATGAGGCTGCTCTTAGTATTGCCGGAGATGTGACAAGTTCTCGTTGATGAGGCTGCTCTTAGTATTGCCAGAGATGCAACAGGTTCTCGTTGATGAGGCTGTTCTTAGCGTTGCTGGAGATGGAACAGGTTCATGTTCATGAGGCTGCTCTTATTGTTGCTGGAGATGTGACAGGTTCATGTTCATGAGGCTGCTCTTATTGTTGCTGGAGATGTGACAGGTTCATGTTCATGAGGCTGCTCTTAGTGTCGCTAGAGATGCAACAGGTTCTCATTACTGACGCTGCTGTTAGTGTTGCCAGAGATGCAACAGGTTCTCGTTGATGAGGCTGCTCTTAGAGTTGCCAGAGATGCAACAGGTTCTCATTACTGACGCTGCTCTTAGTGTCGCTAGAGATGCAACAGGTTCTCATTACTGACGCTGCTGTTAGTGTTGCCAGAGATGCAACAGGTTGTTGTTGATGAGGCTGCTATTAGTGTTGCCGGGGATGCAACAGGTTCTCGTTGATGAGACTGTTCTTAGTATTGCTGGAGATGCAACAGGTTCTCGTTGAGGAGGCTGCTCTTAGTATTGCCAGAGATGCGACAAGTTCTCGTTGATGAAACTGTTCTTATTGTTGCTGGAGATGCAACAGGTTCTCACTGATGAGGCTGCGCTTAGTATTGCCAGAGATGCAACAGGTTCTGGTTGATGAGGCTGCTCTTAGTGTTGCTGGAGATGCAGCAGGTTCTGGTTGATGAGGCTGCTCTTAGTGTTGCCAGAGATGCAACAGTTTTGTGTTGATGAGGCTGATCTTAGTGTTGCTGGAGATGTGACAAGTTCTCGTTGATGAGGCTGCTCTTAGTATTGCCAGAGATGCAACAGGTTCTCGTTGATGAGGCTGTTCTTAGCGTTGCTGGAGATGGAACAGGTTCATGTTCATGAGGCTGCTCTTATTGTTGCTGGAGATGTGACAGGTTCTCATTGATGAGGCTGCTCTTAGTGTTGCCAGAGATGCAACAGGTTCTCGTTGATGAGGCTGCTCTTAGAGTTGCCAGAGATGCAACAGGTTCTCATTACTGACGCTGCTGTTAGTGTTGCCAGAGATGCAACAGGTTCTTGTTGATGAGGCTGCTATTAGTGTTTCCGGGGATGCAACAGGTTCTCGTTGATGAGACTGTTCTTAGTATTGCTGGAGATGCAACAGGTTCTTGTTGATGAGGCTGCTCTTAGTGTTGCTGTAACACTAATCAACCCGGGTCTAGTGCTGAGTCAACAAAGAAAAACAAAAAGCATATCTACTAATTCTGACATCTCTAGTTAGAAGAGAACCCTTCTAGGAACAGAACCCATCAATCACCGAGGAGTCAGTGTGTTTGTCATCATCTGGGTCTGTCTCTCTTGATACACCGCACCAGGTCTAGGTGGAACGACCTGATTGCGAGTAAAGAGAAGTGGCATACAGGGGTTGCAGTCAGATCTCCACTAGAGATGACAAGAAGCAAAAGGTAAATTCTCGCTCACGTGAGAGGGGTTCTAAAAGTGCAGCACTAAATCATAAAGAGTGAATAAAAATGGCTAGGGGAACTCAAAAGTGCTTTAATTAGTAGAGTACCTCTGCCAGCATTAAAAAGCAAAAGGGCAACTCAGCATAAATACTTTGTCATTATGCTCATTGTCCATAGTATCTGGTCGACATGTTTCTGCCCACTGGGATCTGTGTAGTATCAAGGGCATTCATCAGGACCTAAATTGCTGCTACTATGTAAAAATGTGTGAAAGTATAAAAAATTATTACAGACATTCCTACCACCGGTTGAGCTCAACAGATGTCAAAACCGGATATCTAGGAAAGTAAAGAGACATAGATAAGAAATGCGAAAAATCTTCAATGTTGACATAAACAGCAAACAACAGTATCTAAATACCGTCTTAGAACACACACATTAGTGTTTTATACATCCAATAATGTATTAGATTGCACTTAACCCAGAATTCTGGGTGATACCCTCACCTCAACCTGGTTTCTACTCAGGGAAGGGGGCCCCGCTCTGATAGGGGGGAGAAAAAGAAAAGAGGCTGCTAATTAACATGCCAAAATCTTTATGTTCCCCATCAAGATGGCTAAAAAGTATAGAGATTGTCCATGTATTTATAAGGGTGGAGGCAAACAGCATGGCAGTGATGGCTTTAAAATGGTTTTAACCTACTTGAGAATCAAAAATAGAACTCTTACAGTTCAGAAAAAGGTTTGGATTAAAATGACAAGCAATGGAAAGACCCAAAACTTGTTCATCATAGAACAACCAGTGTTGTAGGCTACTGTATTGTAGAGAAAAACTCTAAGTTAGGAAAGCAGTCACAGAGTACAAGCCACGCTTACCTCTCCGTCGGTACCCCGGGGCGGTCTATGAGTAAAAGACCGGAGGTACCGACGTGAGCGCGAGGGAGTGCTTTATAGCGAACTGGATTAAGAACAGGTGGGTCTGTTTCACTGGGGTGACTGCGGCGAAGCCTGTTGAGTTTAGAACGGCGTGAGGACCCAAATCACATCGTAGAGGACTGCGCATGTGTAGGATAGTGCGCTTTCCCTGTGCCTAAGAGTGCGCATGTGTTAGGTTATACACACTGTTCTAATACAGCTCTCATGCTGCAAGTTGCTACAATACAGTAGCCTACAACACTGGTTTACTCGCAATCAGGTCGTTCCACCTAGACCTGGTGCGGTGTATCAAGAGAGACAGACCCAGATGATGACAAACACACTGACTCCTCGGTGGTTGATGGGTTCTGTTCCTAGAAGGGTTCTCTTCTAACTAGAGATGTCAGAATTAGTAGATATGCTTTTTGTTTTTCTTTGTTGACTCAGCACCAGACCCGGGTTGATTAGTGTTACAGTGATTTGATTAAGGGGATATACAACCTGCTGGTCTTTAAATTCTTTCCCTTGGACCTTCACCTACTTTGTTCTGTTGTTACTGCTCTTAGTGTTGCCAGAGATGCAACAGGTTCATGTTGATGAGGCTGCTTTTAGTGTTGCCAGAGATGCAACAGGTTCTGGTTGATGAGGCTGCTGTTAGTGTTGCCGGAGATGCAACAGGTTCTTGTTGATGAGGCTGCTCTAGTGTTACCAGAGATGCAACAGGTTCTTGTTGATGAGGCTGCACTTACTATTGCTGGAGATGCAACAGGTTCTCATTGCTGACGCTGCTCTTAGTGTTGCCAGAGATGCAACAGGTTCTCGTTGAGGAGGCTTCTCTTAGTGTTTCCAGAGATGCGACAAGTTCTCGTTGAGGAGACTGTTCTTAGTGTTGCCAGAGATGCGACAAGTTCTCGTTGATGAGACTGTTCTTATTGTTGCCGGGGATGCAACAGGTTCTCATTACTGACGCTGCTCTTAGTGTTGCTAGAGATGCAGCAGGTTCTTGTTGATGAGGCTGCTCTTAGTGTTGCCACACATAAAACAGGATTGTGTTGATGAGGCTGCTCTTTGTGTTGCCAGGGATGCAACAGGTTCTTGTTCATGAGGCTGCTCTTTGTGTTGCTGGAGATGCAGCAGGTTCTCGTTGATGAGGCTGCTCTTAGTGTTGCTAGAGATGCAACAGGTTCTGGTTGATGAGGCTGCTCTTAGTGTTGCCAGAGATGCAACAGGTTCTGGTTGATGAGGCTGCTCTTAGTATTGCCGGAGATGCAACAGGTTCTGGTTGATGAGGCTGCTCTTAGTATTGCCGGAGATGCAACAGGTTCTCGTTGATGAGGCTGCTCTTAGTATTGCCGGAGATGCAACAGGTTCTCGTTGATGAGGCTGCTCTTAGTATTGCCAGAGATGCAACAGGTTCTTGTTGATGAGGCTGCTCTTTTTATTGCCGGAGATGCAACAGGTTCTGGTTGATGAGGCTGCTCTTAGTTTTTCCAGGGATCGAACAGGTTCTTGTTGATGACGCTGCTCTTATTGTTGCCAGAGATGCAACAGGTTCTCATTACTGACGCTGCTCTTAGTGTTGCTAGAGATGCAGCAGGTTCTTGTTGATGAGGCTGCTCTTAGTGTTGCCAGGGATGCATCAGGTTCTTGTTCATGAGGCTGCTCTTTGTGTTGCTGGAGATGCAGCAGGTTCTCGTTGATGAGGCTGCTCTTAGTGTTGCTGGAGATGCAACAGGTTCTCGTTGATGGGGCTGCTCTTAGTGTTGCCAGAGATGCAGCAGGTTCTCGTTGATGGGGCTGCTCTTAGTGTCGCTAGAGATGCAGCAGGTTCTGGTTGATGAGGCTGCTCTTAGTGTTGCCAGAGATGCAACAGGTTCTGGTTGATGAGGCTGCTCTTAGTGTTGCTGGAGAAGCAACAGGTTCTTGTTGATGAGGCTGCTCTTAGTGTTGCCAGAGATGCAACAGGTTCTCGTTGATGAGGCTGCTCTTATTGTTGCTGGAGATGCAACAGGTTCTCGTTGTTGATGAGGCTGCTCTTAGTGTTGCTGGAGATGCAGCAGGTTCTGGTTGATGAGGCTGCTCTTAGTGTTGCCAGAGATGCAACAGGTTCTGGTTGATGAGGCTGCTCTTAGTGTTGCTGGAGAAGCAACAGGTTCTTGTTGATGAGGCTGCTCTTCGTGTCGCTAGAGATGCAGCAGGTTCTCGTTGATGAGGCTGCTTTTAGTATTGCCGGAGATGCAACAGGTTCTCGTTGATGAGGCTGCTCTTAGTATTGCCAGAGATGCAACAGGTTCTTGTTGATGAGGCTGCTCTTAGTATTGCCGGAGATGCAACAGGTTCTGGTTGATGAGGCTGCTCTTAGTGTTGCCGGAGATGCAACAGGTTCTGGTTGATGAGGCTGCTCTTAGTGTTGCCAGAGATGCAACAGGTTCTGGTTGATGAGGCTGCTCTTAGTGTTGCTGGAGAAGCAACAGGTTCTCGTTGATGAGGCTGCTCTTAGTTTTTCCAGGGATCGAACAGGTTCTTGTTGATGACGCTGCTCTTACTGTTGCCAGAGATGCAACAGGTTCTCGTTGATGAGGCAGCTCTTAGTGTTGCCGGAGATGCAAGAGGTTCTCGTTGATGACGCTGCTCTTATTGCTGCCGGAGATACACTGATGCGCTGCTGAATGCTATTGTTGAAGTTTGTCCTCTTAAAACAGAATTGTAATAATATAAGTAGTTACAAACAAAAGAAAGGGAATAATCTGATCATTTGAAAGATGCCTTTGATAATTTTTCTGGTTATGTTAATGTTATAGAAACTCCTCAAGAGGGTGTAGGGGCAGCGCTCATTCAAGGGCTTTTACTTAAGGTGCTAGAACAATTAGGAGCAATATGTATTGATTGGTAAACTAAAGATCTTTCAGAATTGGTTTCAGTTAGAAATCATTGTGTTGCTGAACGAGAACGAATTAAAGAATCCAGCAGCGACAGCGGCGGCCATCTTGGATTAGCAAGTATACCTTCCCTCGTGTTCCGTAGCATCCTTGAAGCTGCAGCCAGGACCTTGCTATGCGGATTCAGGATTCTTAACAGTTGTTGTTTCCTTTGGAGTTTATTGAAGGACATTTCCGAAGACAGAGACGTATTCTAGAAGATGTGCTGAGAAATTGAGCTTTGAACTGTATCTGAAGATTTAACTTTGAAAACTATTGAAAACTAAAAAGATTGTCATATTTAAATTTGGGTTTTGATCCTGTGATGAAACAGGAAGAATTCTAATGACAAATCGGTGTTCCACATGGTACTATGTATGATTATACGTAAGGTATTAGGAGCTCTTATATATATATCTATCAATTGCTAATTTAGACACCACAGAATATTAATGTCTGTTACTTACAACATGAGCCTCCACCCCTGATATAAATTTACCAAAAATATTCTACGAGATTCAGATTCAGCACGAGGAGTGTTTTGAATCCTGGAGTGTGCGTGTCCAGCCAAAAACCAATGGAAGCTCTGCCGGTTGATTTAGTGACAGCGGAACTCAACAGACAACCCTGTGATCCACTGCCCACTCCCAAGATCCAACCGGAACTGCAATGTTCTCAAAAGCTCCCAAATCGCCTTCGGTCACCCATGGGATTCAGCATAAAACATCTGTAAGTCATCACCATTATGACCCATTTGTAAGTGGTGACCAGTATAAGCCATTTGGTGCTGCTCACCAGTATGAACCATTTGTAACTGGTCACCAGTAACAGCCATTTGTAGCTGGTCGTTAGTGAAAATATTTTGTAACTAGTCATGCTTATAAACCAGTCGTAATTCGTCACTGGTGTATGCCATTTGTAACTCGTGGATAAACACCATTTGTAACTCGTAACTGGTACGAACCAATATTTGCTGGTGCTTATTATGAGTCATTTGTGACTGGTGATCAGTGTGACCTTTTGCAACCAATCACCGGTACCAGCCGTCCCCAGCTGACCAGCTGTGGTGCCACCAGGACCCACCCTGTGTTCACCCAGAGTGTGGAAGTCAATGCGGCCTTGTGGCTGAGGCTGGCTGCCTGCACTGGGGCCCCTAAGGGGCCCTTGGGATAAAGCCAGAGAGACCCCCACTCCCTGCAGCTCCACCTCAGTTCCCACCAGCCTGTGTGACATTCCAGTCCCGTGTCCCTCCCGCCCCTGCGCCAGCCTCCGGTGGGAAGGGAAGTGAAAGCGCCCGCTCGTGCCAGCTGCAGGTTAATGAGTGATGAGGCAGAGGGAGGTGGGATAGGAGAGCCCGTCCATCTTGTTAATCGCCTGACAGGAGTCATAGCCCAAGGCTGCGGCGGGCATCTTGATTTATCAGCCCCGGTGTGGGAACGCGGGTCACGTGACAGGGTGTGCCCTGGACCCTGGGAGGCCTCACCTCGGCCCATCGCCCTCTAGGAATACCCCCTTCTGGATTTCTGATCGCCGTGTCCGAGCATGAACCTGGACCAGCCCATCAAAGGTTCACGCCAGACCGTCTGAATGTATTTTACCTTCACATTAATTGAGGTGGGGGCAGAGTTTCAGGGCGAGGGCCCTCCCGGGTGTCAAATCTTTGCTATAAACAGAGCCTGCCCCCCCCCGTGTTGTGATAATCGTTGCTTCACTTCACTACACCAAACACAACAGATCAGACTGGCCTCAGCTTTGTTGGAGGGAAGGGATTGGTTCAACTTGCCAGTAATATAGATAGAGGTGAAGGTACTCGCTTTCTCAGGAGTCATGAAATGAGACACTTTTTCTCGTTAACAATCCGAAGTTTACTGTAGTTTAGTTGAAGGACTGTTGGGTTGGGATATGACTGAAGCACGCGTCACCCCAGCCCAGCCCCAGTGTCCTTGGAAGCCTAGAGAAATCCCACAGAGATCTGACAGGCTGCGCCTGAGGCACTTAGACAGCAGAGCTATCACTCAGCTTACACAGATCCCCTTACATGACTCACCTCAGAAAAGCTTGTACCTTAGACAGGGTAGACCTCTCTGAGGTCACACACATATCTAGCTACAGTCCCTCTAAGGTATCCCTCACATCAAGTAGATCACTGATGCTGTTGCCTTAGACAGCAGCACTATCACTCATATGAAACACCTCACCCAAACGTAGGCCTTAGACAGCAGCGCTAGCGCTCATATGAAACACCTCACCCAAACGTAGGCCTTAGACAGCAGCGCTAGCGCTCATATGAAACACCTCACCCAAACGTAGGCCTTAGACAGCAGCGCTATCCCTCATTCCACATAGATCAACCAGATTTAAGTTTGAGACAACAGCACTATCCCACATGTCAAATATAGCACCCAAACTAAGGTTGTAGACAGCAGCGCTATCCCTCATATCAAATATAGCCCTGAACCAAGATTGTAGACAGCAGCGCCATCCCTCATATCAAATATAGCCCTGACCAAGGTTGTAGACAGCAGCGCTATCCCTCATATCAGATATAGCCCTGAAGTAAGGTTGTAGACAGCAGCGCTGTCCCCCATATCACATACATTACCCAGACTTAGGTCTTGGATAGCAGTGATAGCCCTCATAACAAAAGTTAGGTCTTAGATGACCCAAAGTTAGGTCTTAGGCGGCAACACTATCAATCCCCCCTCATCCACCTGCATCCTGCTGGTATGCCGTAAGTCTCTATTCCTTCTTCTGTTTTCTCTCTTTTCTTCCTCCTTTTCCTAATGAATATTGATTTCCAGACTCAAGCTCCTCCCGCACGATTGTTCTGGTCTTCGGGTGGTCAGGTGGGTGTCCACGTGGCCATCTTCTTCCTTTAACCTCATTCTTTCCTTCCTGTTCAGCCATACCTGGACCGCTCCTGTGTCCGCCCCTGTGTGGAAGGAGTAAGTCCTGAATTCCTTTCTCTCACTCCACTCTGAGCTGCACCTTTCCTCAGCCCTCCCAACACTTCCCCTCCTTTTACTCTGCCAACTCTCTTGTGCGCAAAGAAACTCAGCTTTTTAGTGTTCCTTCTCTTGCTAAATCTTGTCACCCGTAACCAAGAACAGATTCTCTCAATCCCCATTCTGTTCAACCAAACTCTCGCACCCTTACACCTCTGGTCTGTTTTGCTATTTCCATTCCACATGCGCACCCACTCTTACCGTCTCCCCCACTTCTCACAATAAGCCCACACCTCTTTTTCTTACTATAATCTGTGAAATATTGAAAGCTGGAGAAAATCAACTATGAACAACGCCCTGTATAACTCGCAATCCCATTCCGAAAGCGTACCTCACTCAAACCGCCCACCAACCTCTTCCGTGTCAACAGTGTTTTTTGTCCGCCATCCAGTTGTTGACCATTAACTTTGCCATGGCTTCTGCTGTCCTCCGGCACAAATCACCTCCTGCCGGATCCCAGCCCCAAAACATCTTACCAAAGAATGGAATACCGGCTAACTTTTCACCAATCTTAGTGGGAGATAGGTCGTTCACCAATCCTATCACATATCTCTCTATACCTTCTTTCCTCTCTTGCAATCACCGTCTGTCACTGCCCCTCAACCTCTCCCGCTGGCCACAACTTCTGACCAGGCTATCCAGTAGGTGCTTGAGGTTGGAGTCACCAATGACGCTTCCAGCAGTTTTCCTATAGTCAAATGCTCAACAGTCAAGCTTCCTCCAGCATCACTCCGGGGCCATTAGATCGTTCTGGGACCAGCCCATGGAACCTCTTCCACTGTGAACGAGACAGGATGTCAGTCACATTGTTACTCAGACCCGGTACATGCTTCGCACTCAACACAATGTTTAAGGACAGGAAAAGCAGCACTTCGGCTCTCAACAGTTTGCTCAGCCATTTCTCTTTTGGCAACTGTCTGTTCAATACCTGTACCACTGTTCGTTGTTGACATCACTATTATGCTGCGAAACTCGATTTTTTTTTTATTTATAAAAAATATTTTACAATTTTAGTTATGTGTTTTATTGGAGATTTTGGGTGAGGAGTGTTTTAAAATAATGTTTTATTATATTAACACTTTAATATTTAAATATATATTATTTTGGTTTATGTTTTGAGGTGTTGGATTTATTAAGGCTTTTGAGTAATCAGTGTTTTTAAAATGTAAAAATGTCATTTTTTGGTTTAAATATTTGTGTACTTTTTTTAGTTAACAACGTTTTGCCTTTTTAATTGTTTTATTTAAAAAATGTGTTTTTCTTAAAAATTTGACTTGCTTTTATTTTAATTTTATCATTCGATTCCCTATTTATTTCCTGTAACATCCACAGTGCTCTGTCCGGGTGGACTTTATTGTCACTTGGAGTGACCCAAAGGCCAGGATTTCTTCCCCTCTGGATCCCAAAGTAAACCCGAACTGTGCCGGACTCTGTTTTTATGATGTCCCAGGTATTTATTGCCCAGTAGGTGGGTTTCCTGGAGAAAAATTAGGTTTGGATTGGGTATGGTTAGAAACTGTGCAACCACCTCTTTCTTCGGCTCGTTACGAAGCGAGACTCAGTTTCTGGGCCCTGGACTGTATTATGGCCAGGGCCCCTGGCATTATGCAGCAGGGGAGCATCAAATTATGCTGCAGGGTTGACTATATTATGCCACAAGAAAAAGCAGATTATGAGCCATAATGTGGAACATCTTTGGATAGTACTGCTACATTATTTTGTCATTTTTGCTCATGGTAATACTGTCTGAGCAAAGATTTCACATCATTAGCACCAGTTTAACAACCAAATACAGAAACAAGCAACCGAAAAATGACCAGCTCACCTTTGCAAAGGACCTCCCACACCATGCAAACCTATACTGCCACGTTTTAAATACTTTTGGTCCGTTTGAGCTAGATATATTTTTTTCATTGAAGTGGCTCTCTCCACCTCCTCTTTGCCATCATAAGCCATTGCTGGACAGCATGGATTCCCCCTCTGTGTCAGGATATTTACAAGAGTCGGCCCACGTCCCTCCACTTTGGTTGCCATCTTGCATTGGGATCCTGGCCACACCCACCAGCACTGTCAAACTTCAGGCCTTTCTCACCAGCACAGCAGAGCAGAGCCAGCAGGCCTCGACCAATAACTGCCCACCCCTCCACAGTGGGTCCAGGCAGAGCAGGGAGCTGCCTGAGCACCGGCACCGTGCCAACTGCTTGAGGGATTGAAAAGCAGCGCCTCCTTACTGCTGGAGGTATTGAGGGCATGGCGGGCATGGCGGGGGAGAGACAAGAAATGCAGGTCAGCGGGTGACAAGCCCCTATCTTGCCACCCACTTTGTATCTGGGGCCCAAAACGCACTGTGTGGGGCCACAAGGACTGGGGGTTGCGTGGTCCCACCACCCACAAAGTTTCTCTCAGTTTTAACACGTGGCCACCTTTGGAGGTGGGCCCGCTTCTGGCCCGGAAGGGGTGTGGGGCATCAGTTGAGGAGCCAAACCAGGAGTAAAGGATACATCTTTGAATGAACAGGGAGGGAGTGGTTGGGAGGGAGTGGGGGTCCATAATTTGATGTCTAGCGGGCTATTTATTTGGGTCCCACATTTTAAACAGTTTTGTAAATGAGTGTCTATATGTCATGTGTTTTTGACTTAATGCTTTTATTTACAAAAGCGCCCTGAGAAGTTATTCTTCAACCAAAAAGAACAAGTGGGTCTCTGGCTTTTATTCAATTCATTTGTGAAGGGATGGATGTACCAGCGTTAGAGACAATGACATGCCCCTCCATGGCATCGTTTCATTTCCAAATGATGCAATATTACATGCTTGTTCATATTAGTGGGGTCTTGCACGCTTCAATATTAGGATGACTGGCAATTTGAGTTAAGCCCAAGAAAGAAAGAAAGAAAGTAAGAAAAAGAGAGGTAGAGAATGAAAGAAAGAAAGAAAGAAAGTAAGAAAGAAAGAAAGAAAGAAAGAAAGAAAGAAAGAAAGAAAGAAAGAAAGAAAGAATGAAAGAGAGAGAGAGAGAGAGAGGCAAGAAAAAAGAAAAAGGGAAAAAGAAAGAAAGAGAGAGAGGAAGGCAAGAAAAATGAAAAAGGGAAAAAAGAAAGAAAGAGGTAGGCAAAAAAAGAAAACGGGAAGACAAAGAAAAAACAAAGGAACGAAAGAAAGAAAAGGAAAGAAAGAAAGAAAGAAAGAGGAAGGCAAAAAAAGAAAAAGGGAAGAAAGAAAGAAAACACAAAGGAAAGAAAGAAATAAGAAAAGATAGAAAGAAAGAAAGAAAAAAAAAAAAGAAAGAAAGAAAGAAGGATACAGTGAGTGAGGGAGGGATGAAGGAAGGAACGATGGAAGGGGTCTCCTCAGAGACATTATACGGCATGGGCAGAGTGGGTTGTGGCCCAGGGCCCCGGCCTTTCAGGGGCCCCCTGATAGGCCCAGCTCAGTCTTGCAGAGTCTTTCCCCATGACCTTGAATGATGCTTAAACAGATGGTTTTAAACACTGTTTTCCTTTCATTTATTTTTAATGTGGGTGATGTGTAAGAATCAATTAGGACATTTTGCAGGAAAATTTGTTTTTCATACAACCTCCACAAAAAACACAGGGCCTTATTTGTGAGGCCTTGCGTCAGTTTTGGACTGCTGTTGCGTCACTTTTTGTGACTCAACGGCAGCATAAAACATGCCCCCTGTTGCGTCCTATTTACAAAGTGATGCATCTAAGCAGATGCGTCACTTTGTAAACCTCTGCGCCACAATATACCTGCGCTAGGTATAATGTATGCAGGGGGGCGTTCCCACGCAAGTAAGTCTCGTAGAAGTGACGCAGTGAAATCTATGCGATTTCATTTCATCACTTCTAGGACACCATTGCATCAATATCTTACGCCTGCCTCACAGCAGGCGTAAGACTGACACAGGCCCTTTCACATTGGGCTTGCCTCATGTGAAAGGACACATTGCAGGGGTAGCATCACTTTTGTGACACACTCCAGCAATGCGTCATTTTTGCGCCTACAGATACGTCAGAAACACTGTTTCTGACGTATCTGTATCTGTAACTCCTTGCGACATGATGCGTCATACTGTAAATATGACGCATCCAGCATGTCGCAAGGAGGGCACAATGAAAAGTGACGCATCGCTGTTTTCACGCAGTGATGCGTCACTTTTCATAAATGACGCCCACAGTTTCTTTTAGATCAAAACAGGACGTCACATATGAAAAATGGGAGGGTGTCACAGAGATTATTTGCATCAATGTTAGGGAGCTGCTGCGGTGATACAATACTGGAAAAAAACACCTCCCTATCCCTGAATATTAGATGTAAGCACCTATGGGGCATATCAGCAACAACCGGCGATAATTATCTCTAAGCGCACTTAGCGCTAGGATAATTATCGCCGGCTAGCGTGGATTTTTATCGCTGAGATAGCGTGCTATTAGCAACGCTTATCTCAAAAGCGATAAAAATCCTCACGCTAACTGCCTAACGTGAGATTATCGCTGGAAACCCAGCGATAATCTCACGAAATTTGGCCTTAGCTTGTTGATAGGGACTCACAAACTTAGCCATGATATCCACCTTCCATAGGATATCATGGCTAAGTCAGTCCTGAAGCAGGGTAAGGAAAGTAGCGATAACAGGGGTTATCGCTACTTTTTCTGCCGCTTTGCTTCATAGCGTGGGGCTTGATGATAGGAGAAATGTCGCTTAGCGACATTTCTCCTGTCATGTCAGGAACGCCCACTTTGCATCTCATTAGAGATGCACAGCTGGGCGTTAGGAATTCCTAGCTAAGAGCAAGTTTTCACGCGTTAGCGTGGCCTTGCTAATTAGGCAATAAAATTATCGCCGCTTTTCGGCCGCAAACGGCCGCAAAAGCGGCGATGATTCTATCGCCTCGCCTTGCTGATATGCCCGAAAGAGATTGGATGTCACTGTCAGACACCTGGCCAAAGAGGGCATGAATTAGCTGAAAGTGGATCATATATTTAAAGCTTTTCTGAACAGGGGCCCCAAAATACGTTTGGCCCAGGGCCCCCAAAATCCTTAAGATGTCCCTGGGTCTCTCACCCCCCTGTGTCCGCCGCCTCGTGCCCTCCCCTGCAGCAGAGCTCAGCTTATCTCCGCGCTCTGGGAACGCACAGCCGGCAGGCGGGAGGGGGTAAAACAAACACGACCTCCCGCTCCGACGGCGGCCATCAGGGCAGGAATTAGCAGGTGAAACGCGCTCTCTATCGGCTGGTGGTGGCTCATTAACCCGGGACATGATGACTGGAAAATACCCGTGTGATGAGGGCCCTGTGTTGGCGTCCAGGCCTGGAGAGGGCGGAGGGAGCGGGGTGGAGTCCAGCTTGAAACTCGGGCCTAGACATGTGGAAAATCCAGCATCGAGGCCACTGTGAGCGGCCGCACTGACCCTCGTTGAGCACCGAAGACGAGAGAGACAGCTACGACCCTGTAAGAAGCAGAATGTGAACATCCAGGCCCTGCCGAGGATCACACGTCATATCCGTCACTCCAGCAGGCTGTGCCTAAGAACCACACACCTGTGTATGAGAGACCATCCAGGCCGAACCACTGACACTGTACTTCATCCACTGACACTCTGCTTCATGCACTGACACCTTACTTCATTCACTGACACCCTGCTTCATCCACTGGCACCCTGCTTCATCCACTGGCACCCTGCTTCATCCACTGACACCTTACTTCATCCACTGACACCGTACTTCATCCATGATACATCATCCACTGACACTGCGCTTCATCCACTGACACCGTGGTTCATCCACTGACACCGTGGTTCATCCGCTGACACCTTACTTCATCCACTAACACCGTACTTCATCCACTGACACAGTGGTTCATCCGCTGACACTGTACTTCATCCGCTGACACTGTACTTCATCCACTGACACCGTACTTCATCTACTGAGACCTTACTTCATCCACTGACACCGTACTTCATCCACTGACACCATACTTCATCCATGGTACATCATCCACTGACACCGTGGTTCATGCGCTAACACTGTGCTTCATCCACTGACACCGTGCTTCATCCACTGACACCGTACTTCATCCACTGACAATTTACTTCATCCACTGACACCGTATTTCATCCACTGACACCCTGCTTCATCCACTGACACCTTGCTTCATCCACTGACACCATACTTCATCCATGGTACATCATCCACTGACACCCTGCTTCATCCACTGACACCGTGCTTCATCCACTGACACCGTACTTCATCCACTAACACCGTACTTCATCCACTGACACCCTGCTTCATCCACTGACACCTTGCTTCATCCACTGACACCATACTTCATCCATGGTACATCATCCACTGACACTCTGCTTCATCCACTGACACCGTGCTTCATCCACTGACACCTTGCTTCATCCACTGACACCATACTTCATCCATGGTACATCATCCACTGACACCATACTTCATCCACTGACACGTAGTTCATCCGCTGGCATTGTGGTTCATCCACTGACACCGTGCTTCATCCACTGACACCGTGCTTCATCTGCTGACACCGTGCTTCATCCACTGACACCGTGCTTCATCCACTGACACCGTGCTTCATCCATTGACACCGTGGTTCATCCGCTGACACAGTACTTAATCCACTGACACCTTACTTCCTCCACTAACACCGTACTTCATCCACTGACACAGTGGTTCATCTGCTGACACAGTACTTCATCCACTGACACCGTGCTTCATCTGTTCACACCGTACTTCATCCACTAACACCGTACTTCATCCACTGAGACCTTTCTTCATCCACTGACACCGTACTTCATCCACTGACACAGTGGTTCATCCGCTGACACAGTACTTCATCCACTGACAACTTACTTCATCCACTGACACTGTATTTCATCCACTGACACCCTGCTTCATCCACTGACAGCATACTTCATCCATGGTACATCATCCACTGACACCGTGGTTCATCCACTGACACCGTGGTTCATCCACTGGCACTGTACTTCATCCACTGACACCTTACTTCATCCACTGACACCGTATTTCATCCACTGACACATGGTTCCTCCGCTGACATTGTGGTTCATCCACTGACACTGTACTTCAACCACTGACACCTTATTTCATCCGCTGACACCGTGCTTTACCCACTGACACTGTGGTTCATCCGCTGACATTGTGGTTCATCCACTGACACTGTACTTCAACCACTGACACCTTATTTCATCCACTGACACCGTACTTCCTCCACTGACACCGTGGTTCATCCGCTGACACTGTGCTTCATCCACTGACACAGTGCTTCATCCAATGATACCGTACTTCATCCACTGACACCTTACTTCATCCAATGGTAGAGTACTTCCTCCACTGGCACCCTGCTTCATCCACTGACACCTTACTTCATCCACTGACACCGTGCTTTACCCACTGACACTGTGGTTCATCCACTGACATCGTGCTTCATCCACTGACACCGTGCTTCATCCACTGACACCGTGCTTCATCCACTGACAACGTGCTTTATCCGCTGACACCGTACTTCATCCACTGACACCGTGCTTTATCCGCTGACACCGTGCTTCATCTGCTGACACCGTACTTCATCCGCTGACACATGGTACATCATCCACTGACACCGTACTTCATCCATGGTACTTCATCCACTGACACCCTGCTTCAACCACTGACACTGTGCTTTACCCGCTGACACTGTACTTCATACTCTGACACCGTGCTTCATCCGCTGACACCCTGCTTCATCCACTGACACCGTACTTCATCCATTGTACATCATCCACTAACTCCGTGCTTCAACCATTGACACTGTGCTTTACCCGCTGACACTGTGCTTCATCCACTAACACCGTGCTTCATCCACTGACACCGTGCTTCATCCACTGACACCGTACTTCATCCACTGACACCGTGATTCATCCACTGACACCATGCTTCATCCACTGACACTGTGCTTCATCCACTGACACCGTGCTTTGTCCGCTGACACCGTGCTTCATCTGCTGACACCATACTTCATCCACTGACACATGGTACATCATCCACTGACACCGTACTTCATCCATGGTACTTCATCCACTGACACCCTGCTTCAACCACTGACACTGTGCTTTACCCGCTGACACTGTACTTCATCCACTGACACCCTGCTTCATCCACTGACACCCTGCTTCATCCACTGACACCGTACTTCATCCATGGTACTTCATCCACTGACACCCTGCTTCAACCACTGACACTGTGCTTTACCCGCTGACACCGTACTTCATCCACTGACACCGTGCTTCAACCACTGACACTGTGCTTTACCCCCTGACACCGTGCTTCATCCACTGACACCGTGCTTCATCCACTGACACCGTGCTTCATCCACTGACACCGTGCTTCATCCACTGACACAGTGCTTCATCCGTGGGCCTCGAACTTCGGGTAGCATTTGCCGCCCTCTTATGCACAACCCCGCATAACCATGGAAATCGTTAGATATTGTGAGTTTTCGAGGTGATGCTGGTAGCGGGGCTTAAAGACATTTCTCAAAGTAAATTAGACACAGCTTATTTCTCAATATTTTTCGTTTTGTTTTCGATTGACCAAAAATAAATATATGGCAGGTGAAACGTTTGAAGTGAAAACAAAAGAAAGCGCCTTGAAAGAGAGATCAAAAACTCCCCCGTGTTCTTTTTTCCCTCACACTAAATTAAATATATTATAAATGTGAGAGTTAAAATGTCTACAGGCTGTTGGAAGGGTATGGGTGGCGGTGGCGGAGGGAAGGGGGGTGCTTGGGTGGGCAGAGATACACATCGCCAAAAAACGCTGATTTGATTATAACTGACGTTTATTGTTATCTTTTATTTTTTCACAGTCATATTTTTAACATTTCAAACATTACTGTGAGACTCATTTTTTCTTTTCAAATCACAGACTCACAAGTGCATTGTCCCAACGGTAAAGTTTAAAGGGGCATATTATCAAGCCAGGCGATAAAATAATCGCCGCTTTAGCGGCAGAAAACTGCCGCTAAAACGGCGATAATGGGCTTGATAATCTGCTCTATGGAATTCCAATTGAAGCCCATGTTAGATGTGAAGGACGTGTAACATGGGCTTCAATTGGAATTCCATAGAGCATATTATCAAGCCCATTATCGCCGTTTTAGCGGCAGTTTTCTGCCGCTAAAGCGGCGATAATTTTATCGCCTGGCTTGATAATATGCCCCAAAGTGTCTACGTATCTTCATGTCCCCTTGCCTCAGGCTGGCGACCCTGGCTAGCATTTCACGAGCCCCACTCAGGATTTGCCCCACCACTTAAGTACGGCTGCACTCGAGCAAATCTTGCAGAGGGTTCAATTCAACGCGACGGTGATCCTGGGCAGACACTACAGGAAAAGTAAGTTAGACCTTCCAAACGAGAGGTCAACAACCGATTGTCAAGAGCTGGGCTTACTAAACATCTTGTTGGGGGTCTAGGGTTAATACACAGCTTGGTGGGTGCTGGGGTTATTACACAGCTTGTCGGGCTGTGGTTGTATCAGAGCTGGTTGCGGGTTCAGGTCATTACACAGTTGGTAAAATGCTGGAGTTATTACACAGCTTGTAGGGGGCTGTAACACAGATTGTTGGGGGCTGGAATTATTACACAGCTATTTGGATTCTAGGGTTGTTACACAGGGGATGGGGTTATATGGCCAGGTATTGCTGAGTCCCCGCCCCATGTTGACATCCCTTCCCAATCCTAACCCTATGGGTACCACTACCCCCTCCACTCTCACCCGAGGCATAGAAATACATCAACACAATTGACGTGAGTTAGGGTTCGGAAGAACTCTGGTCGTATTTTATTTAATGATAAAACATATTTAAGATTTTTAGAAAACCCGTCTATCAGTACAGAATATTCATACATCAACCACATTTCTTATACAATGTATTTACAATTATTTTGGATGGCTAACCTTAACATATTGTCTAATACATAGCAATTCCTAACCTCAAACTAAATTATGTACAGTTTTTGTTTTCTGCGTATCCCGAATTGAGCCTACGGGCAAGGTTATGACTGGTCAAACTACATGCTGGGTCCACCCCTTTTACCAGAGTGACCTTGCGCAGGAGGCCCGGTTGCCCAGAAGATTACTTCTCTCAGGCACCCCCTACACCCTCAAATACAACCTCCAGGGGGCTGCGCTGTGAGGCCAACTTGGCACCCACGTGCCTGTACGGGGATTGGCCTAAAGGCCTACCGGAAGCCTCGCACCCTCCAGCCTACCGGCCGTAAACAGTACACCCCCTGGAGTTCCATGAGAGACTCCTGTCCCCCCTCAGGTGTCCCCATTAACAATGGTGATGCCTACTGAGGACCGTAAAATGTCCCGCCAATCATGACATCACCGCCACAGGCCAGCATGGTTGGCCGACTATCTGGCCCCTCCTCCCAGCTATGTCCTAAGGTCATGCCCTGTTCCGTGTCCCTGCCAACCATGCCAGCAAATTCTCTAGGAAAATATCATTGCCCAGTTTTGAGAGGTGAACTCCACTCTGCAGGAAAAACCTTCACCCCCCGGATGCACCCATGTGCAATGGTTTGGAGTTTTGGGGACCCAAACAACTTGTCAATCCTTTTATTAATTCTTTTTACCGAGTGGGTCAAGGCCCAGACCAACTCACCCTGCCGCCATTGGAACCTGGGAACTATGTGGGACCATGCCAAGACTGCCTGTGGGCACTTCCTCGCTAACCATACTATCTCAGTGATCATTGCCTCGACAATGCCCTTCCTACCTAAATGCTCCAAGATGTTGCCCCCCAGATGCACAATTTTATCTGCTGGGGGCATGTAAGTCTTAGCTAGCAAAACCCCCAATAAGCTCCGCAACTGCCCCAGGCGCAAACCTCCTAGACCATGCAAAGATACATTGAAACCTGCCAGACAGGCCCTGTCCGCATAGTTGCCTGTGAAAAA
The DNA here is from genome assembly GCF_964204655.1 of Triturus cristatus. Classification (NCBI taxonomy): domain Eukaryota; kingdom Metazoa; phylum Chordata; class Amphibia; order Caudata; family Salamandridae; genus Triturus; species Triturus cristatus. The sequence continues at coordinate 1,179,162,409 of NC_140584.1, read as the reverse complement.
ATGATGCTTCAACCTGTTCACGTACGAGTGACCTACTATCCAAACTTCCTTTCCACCTGGCCCCCAGGCGGGGATCTGGACTGGGCGAGGCTCCAGCGACTGGTGCACAACGGCGAGCTTCCTTCCTGCGGCACAGGACATGGAAAGTGTGAAACCGAAGACAAAACAACACCGTCATTAGACATAACATACCTCAAAGCATGTATAAACGCACATATTGCTTAAAACAATCTGAAGACCAACGACCGATCCTCTGTACAGCTCGGCCAACTGGCCTCAAGTGTTTGCCCAAATCCTGAAAGAATGGGTACCAAATTTGGATGGATCCAACCCTGCTGCCTCAAGCGCCAAGGCCAAACTGAAATTTTGTAAGCAGCCAGCGATCTTCGTGAATTTAAATTGGACAACCCGCGGTCTGTAGGCCAGGAAAGACTCGAGGTTGCCCACTGGACAGCAAGAGCTTCCTGGTGCTTTATGCAGAGTAGCATGGTCTCCTCTGCCATTTTGGTCTGTTTTTGATCTAGCGATTGATAAAGACAGCGAGCCCCCCTGGATTTGGACATGGCCAAATTCAAGCCCCCGTGCCAGTCTTGTTTGTTACGCGCCACCAGTTCTCCAACCCTTAAGGCGCCATAGAAGGCCAGGGTAAAAGCCGCCCTGAAGAGATGAACCTCCCCATTGGATCTACATACCCTCCCCAGTGCCCCCAGTACCGCTGACAATGTGTCAATGCTAATTGGGTGCCAGACACCTTGCAAATGCTGCCACCCCATCAGCGCCCTTTGGCGGGATCCTGGTGACCCCACATTTTTGCGTAAAAAGAGATCGCCGCCATGTGGCACCTTGTGCACACCGCAGAATGCCCCTCATCCCCCAATGCCATTAGGAAAGATACAACAGCAAATGACTCATGCCAAGCCCCTTCCCAGCGATCCCCAAGGAAAATGCAGTAGGTGCTAAAAGCCCCCTCATATGCCCACCTGGTGATGGATGCTAGGCTAGCTGCCATGAGGTCCGATAGGTTGGGGCACCAAGTTGCCATAGCTGGTCTGGAAAGGGCGTTGGACTTTCTGCTGCTCCTGGGTGGTATGACCTGCACACTTGCATTCTAAAACGAGACAGAGCATCAGCGGAGTGATTCAGCACTCCTGGGACATGTTTGGCCCTAAACAGCACATTCAATCTCATGCGTTGGCGTACTATTTCCTTTACCAGCTGTAGCATAGTTTTACAATTAGCTGATTGATGGTTAATGCACTCCACTACCGACATGTTATCGGACCAAAAAACCACAGATCGATTGCAAAACTGTTCTAGCCAGATGGTTAATGCCACCAAAATGGGGAACAATTTAAAATACCCAATGTTACCTGTCAGGCCAGACTCCACCCACCACACTGGCCAACGTTGCGCAGACCATGCCAGGCCAAGGATGACACCAAACCCCTCACTTCCTGCTGCGTCTGTCATTAGGCCCAGCTTTGGGATTGACCTAGGGGTTTGGGCCAAACCACAGTGCCACTGAGATCACGCAGGAATGCGATCCAAATTCGCATATCCTGCCGGACCCCGCCAGACAACCGAGTATGGTGGTGCTTTTCTTTTAAGCCTGACATTGCCTGAGCAATGGAACGCGAGAATGGGCGGGCCATGGGGATGATTTTTAACGCAAAATTAAGTTGTCCCACCATTTTTTGTAGCTGGTGCAATGTGACATTTACCTTGCTCAGGCACTCCTATAAGTCACCACTTTCCCTTGTGGGAGTCATGATACTCCATTCACGGATTCCAATTCTTTGCCCAAAAACTCAATTTCAGTGGCCAGCCCTGCTGTCTTTCCAGGCACTAGAGGGACCTAGCATTTGCGCATGAGTGTGCAAAAGGCCTGTAAAACCCTGTCACACTTTTCAGAACCCGGTGCACCCAAGAAAAATAAATCGTCCAGGTAATGCATCACCCACTGATGCCCTGTCACCTCCCTGAAAACCCATTCAAAGAAAGAGCTGAATTTCTCAAAGAGGGAGCAAGAGACAGAGCACCCCATGGGCATGCACATGTCCATGTAATATCTCCCCTCCAGTTGAAAACCCACCAAATGTAAATCCTGTGGGTGCAACGGCAGTAAGCGGAATGCTGATTCGATGTCAGACTTTGCTAGCAATGTGTCTGGTCCCAGCCCCTGTAGCATTTCTATTGCCTGATCCAGAGATGCGTATTTCACGGTGCATAGGGCCCCATCGATAGCATAATTCAATGATTGGCCCCTGGGCACGAACAAGTTATGGATTAAGTGGAATTCTCCCAGGTCTTTTTTGGGTACCACCCCTAGCAGTGAGAAAACAAAACCTTCTACCGGTACAGCATCAAATGGGCCAACGCCCCTCCCCAGCCTCAGCTCCTTTAAAATCCTGGCTGTCGCTACCACCTTGTTGGACTTTACAGATTGCTGATTGCGGCAGTAAGAAACCCCTAGGTAGCCAGGTGCAGGAATCCGAAAACCATCCCTGAAGCCTTCCAAAAGAATCTAAGCTGTGTTTGGGCAACTGTATTTATTCAACGATTGTACCAATGCCGTTTTCCTTATTTGGGAGGGAGCCTTGGTGAGGAATAAGTCCTATTCTTGCTTCTTACCCCCTTTTCCCCTAGACATTTAAAAACCTTTGGATTCAGGATGTGAGGGGAGGCCACAAAAGGAACGGCGTGCTCAAATCTAAATGAGCCCGGAGGCCTGGTGCAAGTTCACCTATTGAAATCCCAGCATGACCCCTTCTCCCCCCTCCTGTGTTAGCCTGGGTGCCCGCTCCAAATGACTGCCCTTGTGTATTATCTGGACTTACGGTTTTCATGTGCTGCAACCACATGATGACGTCAATCTGATCCCAGGGTAAGCCATGGTCAGTTGCTTTTCCCCTCCTGAACTCCTTATCATATTGTTTCCATCCCACTCCCCCGTACTCATCATGGGCAGTTCCACCACCATGAAAACTCTGGCAGATGAGAAACAAAGGGGGCCCTATAGGTCCCCCTGTGCCTCCTCCGCATGTGGATGTACACAATCGGACATAACATGTGCCCTCCTGTGTGCATGCACATAGGTACCTGCTCGGCATGGACTTTCGAGTCCATGCCGTGCAGGAACCTTGTAGTGTGGTACCATTGCTGTGCCTTTTCCAAAGGCACCGCTGCCTTTAAAAGAGGCACCACCATGGGCGCACCATGCTGCCGACCTGCCAGATAACTTGAAAATCATAATCTGGCGGGCAGGCAGAATGATCTTCGGCGGAGCAATGGGGCTGCGGTTTACACCGCTATGCCACCGCTCAGCCGAAAAGTCGTAATCGGCCCTTTAGTGTCCAGCATCTTCTATTAAATGGTTTAGAGTGGAGTGGAAGTATCAAATGTTACCCCTTTAGTGTCCAACACCTTCTCTTACATAGCATAGATTGGAGTGTGAATAGTAAATCTTACCCATTAAAGTGTTCTATGCCTTCCCCTAAATGCTTTAGATTGGAGTGGGAATAGTAAATGTTAACCCTTTAGTGTCTAATATTTTCCCCAAAATAGTTTAGATTGGAGTGGGAATAGTAAATGTCCCTTCGTTAGGGTCCAACACCTTCCCTTAAATGGCTTTAAATCGCCGAGGGATAGTTAAATGTTTTCCTGTTAGTGTCCAACGCCTTCCCCTGCATGGCATATCTTGGAGTGGGAATAGGAAGTGCTATATGTTTAGTGTCCAACACCTTGTCTTAAATGGGTTAGATGGGTTGGGACTAGTGACTGTTACATCTTTAGTGTCCAACACCTTCGCCTAAATGGCTTAAATTTGAGTGGGAATAGTAGATGCCACCCTTGTAGTGTTGAACGCCTACCTTTAAATGGTTGAGATTACAGTGTGATTAGTAAATGTAATCCCTTTAGATACAATACCTGTGGTTAAATGGATTACATTGGAGTGGAAATAGTATTTTTCCTCTCTTAACTGTAGAAAATAATCTCCAAAATGGTTTTAATATTCGTAGGAGTAGTTAATGTAAATAATTACATTAACTACTCCTACGAATATTAAAACCATTTTGGAGATTATTTTCTACAGTTAAGAGAGGAAAAATACTATTTCCACTCCAAGTGAATCCATTTAACCACAGGTATTTTATCTAAAGGATTACATTGGAGTGGAAATAGTATTTTTCCTCTCTTAACTGTAGAAAATAATCTCCAAAATGTTTTAATATTCGTAGGAGTAGTAAGTATATTTTGGTATAACATGTGATTGTAGTGTTGTTTATAAAGAGTAAGCATTATATGTAATACTTAATGTGTTACATATAATGCTTACTCTTTAATAAACAACACTACAATCAACATGTTATACCATAAAATAATTACATTAACTACTCCTACGAATATTAAAACCATTTTGGAGATTATTTTCTACAGTTAAGAGAGGAAAAATACTATTTCCACTCCAATGTAATCCCTTTAAACAATATTGTAGTTAAATGGATTACATTGGAGTGGAAATAGTATTTTTCCTCTCTTAACTGTAGAAAATAATCTCCAAAATGGTTTTAATATTCGTAGGAGTAGTTAATGTAATTATTTTATGGTATAACATGTTGATTGTAGTGTTGTTTATTAAAGAGTAAGCATTATATGTAACACATTAAGTATTACATTTTTCATATACAGTATTAATATTTGTATTTTTATTAACAAAGGTTCATAACATAGTTTGTGTTTTTTTACAAAATGTATGTATACATTTCTTTAAATATATCTATTTAAAGAAATGTATACATACATTTTGTAAAAAAACACAAACTATGTTATGAACCTTTGTTAATAAAAAATACAAATATTAATACTGTATATGAAAAATGTAATACTTAATGTGTTACATATAATGCTTACTCTTTAATAAACAACACTACAATCAACATGTTATACCATAAAATAATTACATTAACTACTCCTACGAATATTAAAACCATTTTGGAGATTATTTTCTACAGTTAAGAGAGGAAAAATACTATTTCCACTCCAATGTAATCCATTTAACCACAGGTATTGTATCTAAAGGGATTACATTGGAGTGGAAATAGTATTTTTCCTCTCTTAACTGTAGAAAATAATCTCCAAAATGGTTTTAATATTCGTAGGAGTAGTTAATGTAATTATTTTTATGGTATAACATGTTGATTGTAGTGTTGTTTATTAAAGAGTAAGC